>NC_065404.1:8564603-9189603 GCF_024362695.1 Pectinophora gossypiella
AGTGCGTGAAATAATACAGAGGCAGCCGTCTCAATACTTGACATATTTATGTACACAGTAGGTGCAACGCACGGGACATATGGCGCGGCAATTTATGAAGCCAAGGGCCCATTACCATTTTAAATATTATTTTTAGGGAATTTCGTGTCAGATCTCACTCGTCGACCGCCCGTATATTAAGAGATGTGATCCTCTGATTAAGTCGCCCTGATATTTTGTGAGAAGCGACTACTTTCTGTTAATTAAGGGAAACGTCGCATCATTAGGTAATGCTATACTTACTTCACACTCATAACTTGAAAGTAATGTGAAGTTTCGTGGTTATAGGTTTTTGGTAATAAAACAAAAAAAAGTGGCTCCGTTAGTTTGGAACTATTCCGTCGACCTACAAATAAATAGGGGCACTTTTAAATCAATATGTTACTATGTAAGTAGCTGATATTCTTTCGTAGTCTAATTCTTTAACATTGTATTGTAAGACAATTCACACAGTTTACATATTAAATGTAGCGACGCATTTGTATACGTTGGAGCGTAAATAAATTTGGCCTCCTCACGACGGCTTAGCGATTGCAGTAAAGCTGGGGCAATTAATAGTTTACCAGAATGACTATGAATGGTGCAGTTGTGAACTCGTCTAAAGCAAACAAAGCTGGGTCGACCGCGCAGTTAAAGTTTATGAAACGGAAGCCGTCAACTTGGCCATGTGTGTCCCGCTGCCGCTCACAATCTGTCAATACTAACATTTGACGCGTGCCCCGATCATCGTGCGGCCTACCGTCTATCTATACTTATACCCTCGTAAAAACTAATCTAACCCTTGCGGCACCACAAAATTTTATATCCAATGTTAACACATTTATGTGCATTAGACAGAAAAATAAAATTGTCTTGATATTAAATATGAAATACGTCTCTGGAGAGGAATTCTAGGAGATTTGTGAATACACAAATCTAAGCCCAAAAATTGGTGCTCAAACCTACCTAGATGGAACATTACCGTGAACATACGCAATACGCGTTCTGATCACAATGAAGGCAGTTAATTTATTGAATAATAAACAGGTACAATATCAAACGGAAACATCGGGCTCGCCGGTGCCATTATATTCATACAAAGGTCACATCATTTATTTTACTCGAGGAAGTTTCATTAGTTGTGGTACGTAAAGTTTGTACCTTATTGTCCCTCTATGGAAGATCAACAAGCAACGGAACGAACGGGCTTACATATTTCAGTGCAAATGCAAAGTCACGAGTAGAAAAATAAAATCTGGAATTCAAAGATTCAAACTCCCTTTTGGTAAAATCCGGGTATCATCTGTAGCAAAGGAAATATAAATGCTGTCCAAAGGCGAATATGCGGCAATCCCTCACACAAGTGGGTAAGACGACTTGAATTTTTAATGTTACACTCAGACCGCTGCAAACCGTAACAGTTTTCTTGTCATTGGTGGAGTGGAGATGTGAAATAAATTTTGCAGAGTGGCCCCATCTTTTCGTCTGACATTAATCTTTAATGTGAACACTGGGTATACTTCATACGTGGCGTGTCTAATGCTATTTGTGTACAAAGTACGAAGCTTTTACTTTGATGCCCTAATAACAAGAGTCCACTCATGGACGATAATTGCTTTCGATGCCAGTAAGTAGGTAATAAAAAAGGTAGGTAACGTAGTTTTTATAAGGTAGGTGGATGAATAAAATAAAAATTTGTGTCTGTTTCTCTTCAGGCTACCAGACGTACAAGTAATTAAAGTAATTTAAAATCAATAAAAAAAGCAGAAATTAGCAATTGCTCACCTTGAAACGTGAATTAGCTTCCTCGTGGAGGCCGGCGGTAATGACAAGACTAAAACAATAACGTGGTATTAGTTTTTATTTTTCGCCACAATCGAAGGCCGCGCTGACAATACACAAAACAAAGTTGACGTGATTCGTCTCGCCATATAATTTCAGTTAATCAAACGCCACGTCAGTTGAGGCGCGGTCCGGAATCGATTAAAGCGTTCCATTTCCGGCGTTTTTGTGGCGAATAATTATTGGAAAACTGATCAAATAATCAAGGACTCATCGTTTTCATTCCGGAAAGATAGTATGAAGAAAGAAGCGGGCTTATAGAACTATGGATAATCGGAGGGACAGTGGAGTGTGACGCTTCCTCGATCAGTCATTATTTCTTTTGGTTAATTTGTTTTTACATTCGTCGCGTCAGTGTGGTTTTTCATGTCGATGGGTCGTGGTAGTTGTGTTGGCGTTTGGGCCGCGGTCCGCGGCGCCCGCGCCGCTCGCTCGCCGTTCGTCTGCCGCACCTGCCCGCACCACGACGATGACACCGGTGTTTTAATTATTAACCATCTCGTTTTTATACGGTATCAATATTGCGACGTTGAGAAGTAGATCACCTCGTTGATTACGAGAATCTTTTTGTTATAGTTTTTAAACTGTAAGCAGTGAAGCGTTTAGTTATTTTAGATCCGTTATTTATGCTAGCCATCGACTGGTATGAAAGTGTTTTATAACTGTCTTGTGAAATATGGCTTCAGTTTTAGTTTTTTTTTTAATAGAAAAGCTATGAGTTCATTTTTCGTTAAGTTTTTTTTAATCGTAAAGAGAGCTAAATAGGTGTAATTTTGAGTTTTTATTAGTCTGCTTACAAAATGAAACGCCATAAAAAATAAAAGCGTCAATAGTAATGATCATCAAAGTGTCAGTGGAGGCGCGCGTGCGCAGCGAGGCGTCTCACCGCGCGGTGTAAATGAACACGTTCCTAATGGACGATTAACCTCCTGCCGCTAATTATTAATATTTTATTTTTATTGCCCGCCTCTGTCCCAAATTTAACGACCACTTTCCGGTTGCCGTTAATAGTCTCCATATTTTAAATGCTAATATTTGCTCTGTGTTGATTGAAAGGTCAACATTTTTGTCAACGGCTTATTAGCACCCGATATAAAGTTACAAAATCGTCTCATATCATATTTCGACGAGATTGTTATGATAAATTGACGGGACTTGTTATGACTTTTAAATTTACATAATTTATGGAAAATATGATACTTCGTGACACACTTAGATGATAAAGATATGATTTTAATTTAAATGTTGTGTTTATATAATTAGTAAACATAACGGGAAGCGAGTTGGCTGATGTTAATCCGGTTGCGTGTCACTGTCACGAACTATCTAAACACGTGCTCTAAATCATTTTCATGCATGATCCGTCAAACTCATCCCGCCAGGGTTGACAGCGGCTCGTGGCATCCGCCGCGACCTCCGGATAAAACGTTTTACAAAATCTAGTCCTACCTCGGCTTCACACTAAAATAACTTTCAAAATATACTCAATAAGGATCATTTCATAACGCTGCCTGCCGTCACACATATCACTCTACAGCTTTACGTATCTTTTCGGTAATAATTCCTAAAAAGCTTAAATTTCTAATTTGAATATCTAAACCTCGACTTTAAATTGACGGTGGGAAAGCCGAGTTCGGTTTGTGGCAGCCATCATAACTTCAACAACGGAAGGAATGGCCCGGTGTGCGGCCGTACATTTGTGTTATTAAATGATTTATGGAGGAGGATTACTGGCAGTCGATCCTGACGAACAATTTTGATATTTATCTTTATTCCAATTGGGCACTGTATCCTTTGTGTCGCAGAGTAGTTAATCATGCACGGTAGCCGTGTGTTGATCTCAATGTAATTGAGTTAACTGACGCACTGATGACTTATTTGACAGAGTGAGTCGTCCATTTTATCGGTGTGTATATCATCGTTTCTATGAGGGATTAGTTCAAATGTTTGTTATTTGTCAATGCTGTTATGTCTTTCCTTTGACAGCGATACGTATCTACTTATATTGGTCCCATGTTAATGCATTTGTGTTCGCTAATAATCCACAAATGGATATAAATTATGATTGGCATTTGATCTTAATGTTTCCCTAAATCAAAGAGGAAATGAAATATAAATAAGACTATTAATAATGAAAAGAGGCTTCTGAATACGTTGAGGCTTATGGGGGAGGAAATTCATCGGTTGGGCATTATTTTTCCGATCAAGATATCAAATTGATAAGTGAGGCACATTCGCAGCGGGCGAGCGGGCGAGGCGAGGCATTATGAAATTGGCCGTACGTTAGACGCCGTAACTTCCGATAAAATATAACCGCTAGCCCGCTCATATCTGTCGGATGAGCCACATACATCCTGTGAGGTGGTCGTATAGCCCGTGCCATCGAATAAAGCGCTACCCATTGACCGCTTACTTTTAAAGTCTGAGTAGGTAAGTACCTGTGAAATGTGATGGCTTTTAGGATAACACATCCATTGATATCACTTAACATAAATGTGATGTTATAATTATTTTATCCCTTTGACACCTGACACTTTTAAAGACTGCACTTCTCCTGACATTGAGCAATCTGGGAAAGCGCTATTCAGTTGTTTAAAAGGAGTGAAATAATATTACATTCTGTATGGTTTGCCCATTGGCAGAACACCTATGAAACTATGACTATTACATAGATATTCCTTTTTAGGACAGTAGACCAGGCCAGCAAGTTCCTAAAGAAAATTAAGAAGATGGTGTTCGTTAGTATATTTCAATTCAACATAGGTAATATTATTTCATGCTGATTTATATTTTATCTTTGTAGGCACGTTATTATTTAGTAGACGATGCGAGGTAGGTAGCGACGACTTCCGAGATAACAATCTTAAGCTGTGATGTAATTAAAATTTAAATGAAATATCACATTTAGATTTGGTTTGGCAGTGATAAATTTATTTAAAATTATTTTAATATTGCACAGGAGATTACGAAACGTAGTTTGCTGATAATAATTATGTATGATGTTTTGATGAGAATAGTGTGAGAGAATATCGAGTGTTAGCTAGAGTGGTCGGTGTTTGAATGGGGGGGTTGATGTGGTGCACTATATCGCGGGTAGCAGGGGCGCGGGGGCGCGGGGGCGAAGGGGTGAGGGCAGTAAGGTCAGAGATTTATGTTCTCATAACGCACCGTTCCTCGCCGCCAAACGTTCAAACGTATTGATTTCATTTCCGACGTACATTTTTAAACACTTATGTATCACCGCAATCCAATTGACGTTCAATGATAGGACTAACGCACAAAAGTCATATCAACATCACGTTTTGAAAATATCGGAATGTAGGCAACATTTTGATTTAATTAAATAAAAATGAATGCCATATAATTATGGAATGCATTAATTACCCATGACCTTTGTTTAATCATAATTTTGAGTGGTTTTAGTTTTATGTTTAAGAAGATTATTGAAATTCGAAGACCAAAAATAAAGATGCTATTTTAAGACTGAGTTGTATATTGATACCTGCTTAAATCATTGACCGATCAAATGTTAAAGTGGTCGAAGTTTCTAGTAAGCATAGACATCGAACCGTTTTGTTTGGAGGTGGGCTCGTATCTCGTATCGGAGTAACTAAAAAGGTGTCGTTAGTAATGGTTTTTGAAACATCATAAAGATGTCAAGGCGGCCGGTGCCTGATTGTGGTATCGCAGCGTAATAGGGCGCGCGTAAAGTTACCGCTTGTGATATGAGCTGGCAAGCGCTGCGCGGGCGACGAGCTCTACATGCATGTACGCATGCGAGGAATCACGCACGCATTACTTGCACGCGTTACTTGTATAGTCTTTCGAATTGCGTATTATTATTGCTTCATTTAGGATACCAATATTTCCGTTGTAATTGTGGTTCATCATCTTCAGATATAAATCGTTTTCTATTTGCTTTTAAGTTTTTTTATTTTCAGTCAGGAGACTTATAGATTCTGTAATGCAAACGAAATTGTTTTTTTCTTAGATTTCTTTTATTTACGACAAGCCAGTGACTAGGAACAGTCTAGTTACAAAACCGACTGAGACACCAATAGAAGAGAACTTTCTTCTAATCACTTCATAAGTCACAGTAAGCATTGTCACCAGTTATCAGGTAATTTGTGATAGCCAGACACTTAGCGCTTGGAATTGTTTAGGATGGTTTATTGTATGGCACGTGGCGTTAAAGAGCATTCCACTAATCAGGCAAGTGCACTCAAATGAATATGACGTGCACTAAAGTAATTGATAGGCCGATGATAAGAGTTTCCTCTATGCTTTCTTTACATTTTCTTCAGCGTCTTCTGAGCGATAAAAGAATTATTAGTCAATTAATATATTGCTTGTACTGGTTCAGAATACCTACAAGGAAAAGGCAAATAGCTTAAGCATTCCAAGGTTCATCAGTATTCCTTTCATAAACATCATATCCGATATCCAAATCAGTATAAGTTATGATCCTTTATTATATTCATAACCGTAACGCATGCAAATAAAATAGTAATGTGTCGTCAGCGATGGAATATCATTGATCGGTACAGTTGCGATCGGTCCCCTAGTCATATTTATGCTTGATTAGCCACTACCATCGCAAGCGGAAATTTTAATTTATGCCGTAGAGATTGTTTGTTTTTATGACTTTGCTTTTCGTTCAACAAAAAACATTATTTAGATCGATCGCGGTAGTTGCGAGATGTTGAAAATGAACAGCGATGGCAGATACAGATTACGGATAGTGCGATTTCACAATTTGTACTACCTTTCATTCGACGAGTTTTGTACTTGGAAATATAAAGACGATGGAAATGACTAATAGTGCATCATTTATAATAACCGTGATATTTTTAGGTAAGAAACATCGGAATGCCAAGATAATTAATCGAATTTGTGAGGATGCAACGTTAAAATCTGCACGTTGTGTGTCGACAATACCGGCGCTATCTTCGATTAATAAATGTTATAACGACTGCGATTGGCCACGCTTCCAATCCTAATCTACGGCGAGTGACGAAGCAAAAACCATGGAGCAGTTGTACCGCGGATTTTTTCCTTTCAATTAAAGCCTTTTATCTTCCGGATGATTTACGACATTTCAATAACACTCTGCGCTTTACGGTTTTAAGGAAATGAATCTTTTTTAATTGTGGTCGATGTCCTCGTTATACAAAATAGTTCTCCAACTTTTTTTCGGTCACCGCCGCGTTTCGTATAATTCTTAATTTGTTTTTGTTGGTTTATAATGAAGAGTCAGCGATAACAATATCGATTGTTCGTGGATCGGCGGAAGTGGAAATTTGAGCCCTGGCATGGCGAGCGCGAGGCTTCGACCGTGACTGAACCCACAAATGTTTTATAGACATCGCCTCACGTTTGCTTTTTACATTGTTCTCCGATTCAATAGATTGAGTGGAAATGAAACCGACTTGACCCACAGTTTAACTCAGTCCTCGGTGTCAACTATCTATACTCGACCACAATACTTACAACGCCATATAAAACACACAGACATTTGATCCATTATTATTATAGGTACTTAGTACGGGTATTGACATTTACAGGCAATATTCAATACAATGCGGTGAAGCAATAGATAGGAAGTTTCTCGCAAGTACCGAGTAGAATATGTAAAGTGTCGCGATCGTAGCCAAACAAGCGGAGAGCAAGCGTGTCGTACAAGTGTTATCTAGATCCAAGTGTTCCAAGAACGGCTCTCCGCGACCAAATATCATGACTGCCGTCTTACAAATGAGAAAATTTCGCTCTAATTATTTATGAATGTGTTATCGTCATATCTCGGGAGCTCACGATCCGGCCTCCGAGCGCACGACACGAGCAAAAGCGCAATTAGCAAATGTGGCTCTCTTTGTTCCCGCTCGCACGTTCTGCCTGCATCTATTGCCGAGTGTACGTCCGAGGAGCTGTCGATGTATCGTTAATAAACCTCCATTACTTTCATTAAGGGCTATCGGCGGACAGTGGTCGTATCGAGATGTCGGCCGTCATGCCGCCGACACATAACGAAATTAAATGCGATGACGCTATCGAAGCGCACGCATCGCGGCTCCCCGCGCCTGGCGCCCGCGCCGCTTTCCGCTCCGCTATCCTACCACTCGGCGCTCACTTAATTGCAAAATGCGAATAAGTGTCGATAATATTTAATCTCCTCTTGGAGTGCAACATCATCCCGGCGATCCTAAATCTCGTTATGGAAATTACTGGAATACCTAGACATATATAATAAATTAAGCTTCAGATTATCGTATGATCCAATCGTAAATTAAGACAAGATACATAATTAAGGCGAATAAATAAAATGGTTGGCATTTCGACGGGAGCACGTTCGATTCTGCGAGCGATACGTTCTCCATTTTGAGCTATCAGTCCCTTTTAATAAAGTGTAGTTCGATCGCCAACAATATTGAAGGAGCCAGCGGAGTGCGGAGGCGGGATGGTTCTCTGAATGTCACGACAAGATTTTTAATTACGCCCAAGATATCATCTAAGAGCTGCATTCTGTATTGTATGCGACACATGGCGAAATTACAATTCAATAATATTATTTGTGCAGGCTGGCAGGAAGGTTATAGTAATGTATTTAATTAGCGACAGGTTTACTACTCGTTAACATGACAGGACGGGGAAATATCGTGTAATCGCAAAGATATAGTATGGCGGCTGTTGTGCTGAGTTGCGCGGCGCGGGCGCGGCGGCGGGCGCGGTGCACAACGCCGACGCGAGTGTCGAATATGATCGGGAGTTTATTTTCGTTCTTCTAATGCGTCTTCGCTGTCGTCCGGAGCACAATTAAAAATACAAAAAGTGAAACGTTTGTTTCAGACGTTCATTGTCTCCGATATTAATAAATTCATTTTACAGAAGTGAAGTCGACGTGTATTTTATTCGCTTTAAGTGGTTTCACATTGTTTTATATTTATGTGCGGTTATTTTCGGCGACATTATAATGCAGTTTGTGGGGGAAGATGTAAAACGGCTCACTGTTGCTCCATTAGGGATATTTGAAACCTCTGAGTGCACTCATAAATTGACTTTTGTTGGTAATAATGCACGCGCTGAGAATATGTTTTTAAATTACTTAGACGATATGGGAGTAAAGGATATAATATAATCTTGTACATACCTCCATATTTTACAATAACAAATTATCTTGAAATAGAACGTGTGAGAAGATGAGGAGCCTCTCCAAAACATTATGTAGAATGGTGACTGTTCTTATGTCGACTGTTGATGTCGATCTGTGGTGGAACTAGTCACTTAGTTCAAACGCATCCCAATTCCAGTTCACAAAGCGCTCCACATTCGCGGGACCAATAGCCAATGTTACAATGGTAACAAGAGCCAATGTAAATTTAAGACTTAAAATTTTCTCACTTTAATTTTGATTTATACCTATTTATAACCCTAGATGGGATCAAGGTCCAGTGGTTAAGCGTTGGTTTCACGATCCAGAGGTCCTGATTTCGAATCTCGTTGGGGACATATCACAAAAATCACTTTGTGATCCCTTGTTTCGTTATGACATTACAGGCTGATCAATCGATTGTCCGAAAGTAAGATGATATGTTCTTCAGAACGCACGTTAAGCCGTTACTCCCGATTCTTACTTACTAATCGTAATCGCATCGTAGTTGTTTGTGATCCTTGTCAGGGGTCTTTGGCGGGTCTATCCACCTCACAAACCACACGATAGAAGAAGGTTGTGTGACTATGGAATCCTGAGATCGAAATACATCAGTTTTCATCCAAGATTCAGCTTGTGCAATAAAACGGAGCATCATTATAAACCAGTGAAGCAGCCCAGCACGTTAGCTATGATGGAGTTTGTCCCATGGACGTCACGTACTCACGGTAGCCAATGCATTTACTTTATTACTCTGATATTTCACAGGTAGTGCTCTTAACTTCATATGTCCGCTTTTATGTCTGCTCTACGCGTTATGGGTTAATGTCACGTGAGTCGTCGCGTGCCACTTCGGTTCATGTTTTTCAAGACTTGAAAGCGTCGGACACTGATTATACTTACCCTAGATACATCATTCTAAAACCCTTATTTATTACCACTGCATTATTGCATTCATGCAAAACATAAGTAGGTAACGTACTTCATCAAACAATTTTCTGAATAATATTCAGCTATTTAATAATGTTTCCCCTTGTAAGCAAAGAATAATCCAATTATTACACCAAAGGGCACATTCTCATGACTTTCCGGTCCACAAAAAGATAGAGGCTGCGCAACAAAGTGAAACAAGATCCACTCTACTAATCCGACAAAAGCGAGCCTTGTTACCCTTCAAATTTATTTATAAGAAAACTCTCGGACAAGTCGTTAATACCTATAAAGTAGGGGCGAGAGAGGCGCGAGCGAGTTTATAACTCACGTACCGAACTTTACTCGCCGACACATAAAATAATAGGTGTAAAAACTTACACGGGAATGTACTCAGTGAGCGAGAGAGTCAAGAGATGGACGGCCCCGCAGGATAGCACTAGTGCTGCCTTGTGGTCGCTCGCGCCGCCGCCGTCGCCGCGTGTACTGCGCCTCGGACATTCCCGCGGAAAATATCCACCATACACCTACACTACTTACATTCCATATGAAAAACCTAATCAACCTTCCCAGCCCCTGCTCAATTTAAAACGTTAATCGGTACAATAGGGACCGCATAAGAAATATATCTTGCATAAATCATGGTAATGAGCACCTTTCGAGCATTTCGTATCGCCATTAATTCAGATATCACTGCGGAAACAAACGTCGGTTTATCCCGCCATCTGTGGCGCATGCGCGCGCTGGTAATCGTTAACCCCGAGGTGATATTATTTTGAATATCCATTTCCTTAAACATTATTATTCAAATCGTCTTTACGCGGAGGCCTCATAGGGTCCAGTTTACAAAAATTGTGTAAACTAAGCGTAAAGATGTATGACACAAATTTGAATTCGGAACAGATATTGTTGTAGAGCCGCGGGCGACGGGCACGTGCGTAAGCGCACCTTGCACCGCATTGTGTCTGACTTCGAAATTGAAGAGCATTTTATTCTTAACTTAAACTTATTTTATTGTTCCACTATCTTTCTTTAAAGAATTACACATTTAATTTTTATTTTAAAACATTTTTACCACCTTGGACAGCTTAACGCTTTACTAACACTCCAAGTAACTACCGATAATATGACGTCAAGACGAGACCTACATGGATTTTAGTCAACTTGTTATCCTTCGAATGACTAAGGTCAATCAGCAGCTATATTCCAACTATAAATTTCTTTTAATAAGACACAAATACAACTTTCTGCTTGTTTTTGACTCGCCAGCCAAAGAAATTTAAATAAAACAGTTTTATCAGATGCGACAGGTGGAACATTTTTTTCTTATACTTTTTAGCGTCGCTGTAGGTTACGGATTAGTGAGAACTAATCGGTTCTCGATACGGAAGAGGAAGCGTGGCTTTATTACTTTCATACTTATTTACGACTTATATATATTGTAAAGTAACTAGCTATTATTTTTTGCGCACTTGTAAGCAAATCGTTGTAATAGGAGAATCGCCTCTTGACTTATGATAATAGATTTGTCTAAACGTACACTATGAGGAAGATACGATCTAGATCATGCTCTCTAAGATTAATATTCATCAAGTCTTAATCAGGTCCCTGGCCACCCACGTCTGCCGCCGATGCTAATGCTGGCCATTTTCTCTACCATCGGGGCATCCATCGTCATACTAATTTACCACCATTACACCGTGTGCAATAAATATTTAAGATTGATCTGATTACGCCCTGGTTTGTTAGAATACTAACGATGGCCAAGGGGCCAGAGGCCATTGCGAATTGTGGACAGGTAGCAGGATTTGTTTCAGTTTTGCATACGTGTTTTCCACACTTGCCATTTGCTTAATCAGCCGGCTACATAATTAGCTGCAGCTCATACCATTGCGTACAGGAAATTGTCACACGTTCACGTTTGCTTTTAAAAAAATAATAATAAAAAAGTTTATTTAGGTAAAACCTACGATACACATATAAATATAAAGGTATATGGGTGCTTTTCACTGTTCGTTACAAGTACTCTTGAATGGTATGCGACTTTTTACGCACGCACCATTTGGCCAAAAGCCGAAATCGTTTAGTTTCTATATAACTAAGTTCATTTGTTAATTAAGTATATAATTCTAAAGTAAGAAAAACAAAAGGTTCTATTACTAAACAAGACCGAAATCCTTTGGAATTTACTTAGTTTAAATAAATTGAGTATTTACGTCAGAAAGTTATAAAAGTTATACCATCTCCTTCTTTAATTTACGCTTTACAACAAAACTTAACGTTTATTTGACTACATCTTATCATAATAAAATTAACATCATGTAAGTAATGTATTCGGGGAACGCGAACTAAAATAACAAGCTCAGGATTGCACATAAAATAGGTGTGGATTGATTACCTACTACTCAGAAGCACTAATTCAAAATCCGATTGGAATTTGCAAGCAGTCTAATTCGTTGGAAGGTACTATCGGGTTACAAATTGTGTATCTAAGATCGATACGGCGTAATGAAGAGGGCTCAGCATTTAAATACATTTGCATATTAGAATGCGCTCCATCCGATGACGCCAGATCGAGCGCATCGGACTTCATCTACTTGCCACTGCGCTGACCATTACAAAGGATGTGGTCGGTTCAATTTACTTCGATGGCTAGCTCTGTTTATGTTGACATAAGTTGCGATAGATTATTAGACTCTTAAGTACTGCACACTCTAGTAGGGTCAGCATCTAGGCTGGACACTACAATATTTGTCTATGGGTTGAGACCCATATTTCGAAAAAAAAAAGAAAATGTATACTTCTTCTATTGTGTGGGTTGTGAGGTGGAGTACCAACCTCATCAACCCTGGGGTTAGGGTTACTATTGAGCCGCCAAAGCATTTATACTGACACACACGTAAAAATATTTTGCGGTACCTAATACTTACAAATTCATGACATATTTTGGCTAGGCGAAAGAGTATTCGGAACTCCAAACTGTGCTACTTATTCGTGTTTTGTGGTGAACTGTTTAAGCCATGAGCTATCAACTCATTAACTATGCGCCTATTATAAAACTTACAACGTAAATTCTCCTGCTGCAGATACACTTTGGATTAAGAAGAAAGTTATGAAGTAATTTCAAATGAATGACGAAATAGACAAGTCATCATTTCATTGAGCAAGTTAATACTTACGCCAAAGTAGCTAAAGTTAGAAAGCTTCGTTGTAGTAATATGTATATGAATGCATGGGTACGAGTATGTATGCATGGAAGCCAGGTCGGAGGCGATGCGCAGCTCGATAGCGACACCAATTAATATGCAATGTTGGAGAACTCGTAAACTAGTCACGAACATATGCCAATATGCTAGTGCAGTTAGGCAAAGGCTATTTGTATAATTCGGATGAATTGCTTCGTGAGATCGCGCCATCTTGCTCTTTCTTACTAACTGCAACGTATGTAGCGAACGATCTAATCAAAATGTTTCATGGAGATACATTTTCGCAGATACGGTATGCTTTAGCTGGGAATTAGAACGTAGGAGTAGGGTTTCTTCAGTCAAGTATTTCTGTACAAATACGCGTATTTATCTTTTTGCCCTTAAACTTAGCTGGTTGACTAATACGGATAGCACTTTTGTAAGAAATTAGGATTGAGCAGGACCAAAATACACTTTAATAAATAATTTTATTTTGAGGAAATTTTTAACCGCAAAGTTTTATTCGATTTCGGGATTTTGTTGCCAAAATAAATTGTTTTAAGAACCCGCTTCCATACTTTCATAGCACTTGTTGAGATTTTATGAAGTTTAGGTCAATAAACGAAATATTCGATCATTGCTTATTATAATCATTATCGTTATGTACTTGTTCCATGTGAAAATGGGGAACTATAGCTTTCTTTTGTCATGGAGCGTAGACACAGTAAATTCTGACACTTAAGCAAAATAACCAACATTTCAATTCTATTGTTTCATTGGGTACCCCAGAATAAGGTGACCAGTATCTTGTTTCATTGTTTATAAAGTAGAACATCCCGTCATTTGGCAGATTTTGAATATCTTCAAGTCTATGCCACACACGATTGGCACTGGCCTCCACTCACCCACGAGGAGCATAAAGGGAGGAAATCAGGAAACCATATATTCTATAAGGCTGCTCCACAGACGTATAAGTTCGTCTAATTATTATAATGGCGGACCTTATAAATAAGATATTAGCAGTGGAAGATAGTACTCCCGCGAGCAGTATGGTAATGCAGTATCACACATCGACGCGACGCCGTGGCGCCCCCTATCGGCATCATCGGGAACTAAGGCGCCTACAATGCGCCCGCGCACTCTCACGTCCACCTCATGGATTCTAAATAAGAACTGATATGGAAAAAATAATTGTTTTGTATTCCTTCCTGTTTTCATAAACAACAATATACTTAACCATAAAACGTAAATTACGTACAGATATACCTATACCGATCTACAACCCTCCTTCTTTCTCTTCCTACCTCATCAATTTATAAAAAAATATAAGAGTCAATTAGTTACTTACAAATCCAAATCATATTACTCGAATGAAAATGTATCAAAATGTTACGAAAACATACTAAATTACTAATTCAATTTTCATATTCATCGAAATAGCGAAAGATGTTCAAAATAGGTCAGTCGCCTAGGCAAAAACCTTGGCTGAAATAAAAACTAGCGTAGCATAAAGTAGTTGAAGCGGCGGGCATCGGTATAGATATGCCGTATAGATGGATGACCTGCCACAAACTAGAGTTAAGTGTAAGCAGGTAGGCTCCACGCTGACGTTAAAGCTCGGAACGCACAGCATAATAATTAGTCATTAGAAAGTAGGCAGCGAGGGGGGCGGTGGGAGGCGGCGGGAGGGGCGGAGCTCGTCTGTTTCAGCTTATCTGAAATTACATCTTTTATGGGTATCCGCGATTATTCCGCGCTGCAGCGACTTGCGGCGCGTTAGTACTGGCGGAAAACAACTCGACATTACCATCGGTGTTCTACATAATCCCTACTATTGCTTTTTATGAGATTGCCTCTACTTTCGCTCCTCACTTGTCTCTTCGCCGCCCATTAAGTTTTCCCTTCAAGATTGTATGATAGTTGTGGAAAACCTTTGTGATATTAACCGTTTCTATCTCTTCGACGTATCGCGGAATTTAATAAGTAATGTGAGTTTTAATGCTCGTTTAATACCACGCCGTTTATAATAGAGGTAGCAACGCCTAGAGAATTTCGTAGTTACTTACAAATTCCGCTGAAAATTTATTCATGAGCAGAAATGTTTCTCTGTAAACAGAACGGGGTAAAATCTAATATCGTTGTTTGCTACACAAAAGCGTTGCTTACAACAACAGACAAACAAGTGGAGTTAACTTGAATTCATAATCAAGTAATTTATGTGCACGGCGAATAAATTAGCCGCTCAGCCCGCGCGCCGCCCATAACTTACCCCTATAAATTGCCCAAAGCGGGCCAACTTCATTTTATCTCCAAATACTAATAAGTAAGTACTACTTATGTACTTTATTTCGATTTTATTCTTTAGTGTTGCGAGGTTTTCACCCCGATATGAGTATTTTATGACGGTGTAACACGATTACAGGTTGATAAGGAGCAGGATAGTTCTGAAAAGTCGCACGTGCGTTGGGGCTAGTGCTAAAATATTTACTTGTGTATTTTATGAAATGGTTTCAGGGTTTAATTTGCGTTGATATTATTTGGGTTGCCGACAGGGCGTAGTTTTGTATAAAAATGTACCTTGTGACGGTTTCCGAGGATATAATATCTATGTTGAGTGTAGGTGCCGGCAGCAGGCTACACAGCCCCACGGCGGCATGTAGGTATCAGGTAGCAGCTGTTTTGCATAAGGCGTCATGCCGAGAACCCCACGTTTAAAGTGTAAATTTTGCGATTAAAAGCATAAAATTCTACATAAATACGGAGACCTAAAGGCGTTCCGATAAGAATAATAACGAACTACAATACTAACTTTAGCGGAAGGTCAACTCAAGGTGTCTTCATTTAAATGCAACACAAAATCTTCAAGACGGTTTATTCCCATCGTAACATATTTTTGATAATGTTTATAACGCATGTTTTTGAATTTAAACACTTATTTTTATACAGTTTTAAAATTTGTCGTCTGTGGTGTACACTTTACATGTATACAACAGAAAATATTTATTAACAAGCGATCTAATCAGTCTAGACAAATAAAAAAAGGTTTTATACAAAAAAGACCAACATAAATTTATATTATTCGAGCACAATCAACCCCTACAAAAGTTGTCACGGTGTCCAAATTGTCCAATAGAGTTGACAATAAAATTACCATACGGCTAGCGAGGTGTCACGGCGCAGGAAGTATAGTGTAATTTGTAACCTTTCTGATTAATAAAGTGTACTAAGTGTGACCCGAATAGGACAGATTAGCGGGCACTTTATCACTTGTATACCGAGTTAACGTTGCGTGACGGATCTCGTTTGAAACTCATAAAGAGTCCAAAGCAAAATATACTAGTAGATAACGCTTACTTTACGTCCCGACGCGTTTTCCACTTACCAAGTTTCGACCAAGGAGGGTCCAAGAGTTGCTAACTTCAGCATCATTTTATAATTGAATTGCTACTTCGTAATGGAGTCAAAGAGTTACGTTGTCTTCGCTATTTATTAAGATAATTATAGCTTTATTTGACGTGTTATTTAATAACAGCTTACTAAATTACAAGGGAAGATCTTGTTTTTGCTCATCTTTATTGAGAAAATAACGACAAAAAAATATTTTTAACGCTTTTAATTGGTAAAAAATAGGCCAATTTACACAAGAAATAAAAGATCTGTAGGTGTATGTTCCCGTGTCGGACACAATGGAAAGGAGAGCTCCGTAGTTCACATTTGGACAGATTGATGGAACTGTTGGGTCGTATGCCTGGAACAAATGCTTATAAAATAGCCTTTATCTGATACTGTGACCTTTCGTAACTAATTGTAGGTTAATCTTACCTAATAAAACCTAGACAACAATGACATCTTTTTAAACACCCGCCCGACTACCCTTAAAGTAATAGATAAGTTTTAATAAAGTATCTAAGGAATACAGTTTTAAAGAACTAAAAATAATAGATTAAATCTAAATTATTATGATTTAGCATCAATATTGGTGATATAATTACTTATGATTTGTAATTAAATTACTTTTTAAAGTTATTAAATAATTTATCAGCTAAAACTAGCAACCACCTACTGATGACCCTTATATCTCTGATCTGTTTGAGAAAAATAATAAAGGAAGTAGTGAATCATACCATGAGTTACGGTTGGAATATCAAAAACTGCTTCTCATCATGAATTAAAAACGAAAACATAAGGAAAACGTTGGGCGATAAAATTACAAAATAAATATGACAGTTTTAGAGCACGATGTTCCAGTGAATGAGTTTGAATCGGACGAGGGCTACCCATCACGCATGGATGGCTTCAGACAAAAATAAATCAATAACATTCATCACTCTCTTCAGTGAGAGTACTGAGCACTGTCCCCTCCGCATTCTATACTTGAAAGATGCACGTAATCTAATTCACTAAAGCATCGAGATTCCTATTACCCTTTTGTAAAGCTATAAAGCAAATGAATGCCGAATAAACTCAAAAGGAATAGAACCTGCTATTACTTTGTATTAACATAAAAATATAATTCATTCTTCAGACAAAAGCACGCCTTATCTGCAAGAATTATTTACGCTTCCAACATTAGACTGTACGGCAGGCGGGAGGTGTTCGCCGAGGATTATAGCCGCTTTGAATTTACATAACATTTTCTGTCATTTGCTTATCGCTCACATGACAACTCTCGCGCATTTTACTTGAATATATTTGACGAATTTCGCTGGAAGCCGGTGTGAAGAGCTTGCGAACGCTCGCGCTAAAGCCGGGTGTGAGCGGGCGAGGCACAGCTATGAGCATTTGAATAATCGCGCTGTGTTCAAAGTCCGGGTATTATAATATGATAATAATTTCACGCGCGAGCGCGCGGCTGCCACCCCTCGCCTCTCACCCGGACGCGCCGCATCGCCTCTCAGGAATGTGTGAAAAAATACCCTGGACAGATAACACAAATAATTCGTCGCCGTACTAACATTGTGACGTAACTAATTTCACGCTGATATCGAGTGCGTACACTTATCTACCCGGTAGTCTTCCCCCATCATTCTTATAATTAATTGATACTACAAACGTTAAAATCGGTGAAGTGTTAAGCACGCCACATAGGGTTGCTGTGGAGAGGAAAAAGTTTTTCATTTCCTGGGTACTACCGTTACCACATACAGCAAGTTATTGAAAAGTTAAATCGGAGAAATCCATTCAAACGTTACTGAATGTTTATACACACGAGTACCTTTACATGAAGCTGCAGTTGTGTGATGCTTAGGATGACTGCAGTAGTATCCACTGGTTCCAAATTTGGCGATATTGAACTAACTCTTGTGGGTGTCTTTGTTTCAAGAAAATCATTAAATAATCTAATAAACAACACCAAGTACGTAAGGCAATATCGTGTGTAATTTTAATTAATGAAAGAATGCCGTCTACACCTCCACTAATGTGTGAACGTGTTGAATTAAGCCGTCATAAAGTTATAAACGCATAATTACACTATAAAGCGGGGGCTTTAAAATTAGTAATTCATAATACTGTTGTTTTTAGATGGCCTATCGGGGTGTTAAGTCGGTATGTAATTATTAATTTGTTCATAAAGTAAACTGACACCACGGTGAGTGAGCAAGTAATATAAGCGCCCTCGCTACCTTGCACCAATCAACGGATTATTTCGGTCGTGACATAAGGGAGCCCTGACGATGCATAATCGTTCTGTATAGATCGTTTAGCACTAATTTGATTCACTCACACTGAACTGGGTTTTGTTATGAGGGAGCACTATGGATGTATCCATCCAGTTGATGGCATTAGGAAAATTGCAAGCAGATTGCTTTGAACACCGAAAATTGTACGATTTATAACCTTCGCACTACTCCTCTAGGTTATATACCTACGAACTCTGTATGTACCTACAAAAGTATATGAAAAGGGAACTAGGTATAAGGTATTTATATTGCCGGGGACAAAATAGAATATAACCGCAGTATCTCGGGCATATCGTAGCCGTCACTTAGAGAATCACGATGTGTCCAACACAGTGGACCATTCCTCTCGCCTCACAACAGTTATTGGAACTTTCAGTAGACGATATAAATAATGGACACTTATCAAGTACCAACATTTTAATGAACTAATTAAAGAAGTTTTCAAATAATATGAATTTGCATTTAAATATAAAAATAATAATAGCTTTACATTTCAACTTTAGGGCAGTCTATTTATTTTGATAAATGTTATCACGGGCGCGCGATAAGCACCGAATAAGTATGGATAATTTATACACTTCCTTTTAAAACGATAATGGTTACCTTTGTGGCACTAATTCACATTTAAAAAGTGAATAGCTATAAACCTATAATTAACTACGAGTTTCATGCACCAGTAAATGTAGACATTAATTTCCACACTAGTTTATCTATTTGGGCGCACAGCCCGCCTTTATCTGTCATCGTTCACTCTATGTTCAGTACTAAATAACTTTATGATTGTAACAAAATTATACCATAATACGCTACATTTCTTCCAATTAGAGTTTACTTTACATACGTATCGAAAAGTCGGGTACGCCGTTTCTGAAGCGTGTAACTCACCGGGTAGAAGGCGACTTTACGTATTGCGTTTACTCGAAATTATTTTAATATGCAAATAAGAAAATGTGAAGGAGAATTGTGTTTCGACGATGTTGGTAGAGTCGGTTACGCAGACGTATTCTTTAAATTAATGGCAGTGCGAGATTAGAGTACTGCTAACTGCTTTACATGGCGCGGCTTACACGAGGCTGGCTCGTTTGTTCCGAGAAACAGACAAATGAAAGCACATAATTACTGGGGGCCGTTCTAAATGCAACGAGGATTAGAATTTACATTCGCGCGCTGACGGGGCACGCGGATGGCATTTATGACTTTCATATTTAAATATGGATAACAGTACTCAACTGGGCAAATACTAAATACCTGGCACGACATGGTAATCCTTCTGCCTACTTGTGTAGAATATGCACGAAACGACTTTTACTCGCACATTCAATACGCATTCAATTAAACTCCTGATTGAGTTTGAACAGAATGCAATTATTAAAACAAAATGTGCAGTAGTAGTGGTAGTAGCTTAATGAGAGACGAGTGTTTTAATTAATTTAATAGAAACGACACTATATTGGGTTGTTGGATACTAATATGTATCTATTGAAATAGTAGCTGCACATAACATAGATTGTTAAAATATATTGGGACGTCCGGTCCTCTCAAACAACCTGAATAATAAATTCTCAATGGGTGATTATTCTGAAGAACAGACTGTTTAATACTCGTAGTCACCAGGTGTCAAGGCTCTAGAAGAGGGCTAGCTTCTCACATTCTAGAAAGAACTCTCATGGTTTACTTATGGCATTATATTGTGGGGTTATAGTACAGAAGCACCTCATTTGTTTATCTTACAGGAAAAAATAATCAAAATCTTAAATAACCTAAAACAAACAGATGGCTGTCGACCACACTTCCGAAATCACAAAATACTTTCGCTTCCTTCTTTATATATTTTAGAAATTTGTAAATTTGTTCGTTAATACCAAGATTTATTTTAAATGCCGCGAAGATCTTCCTGTAAAATACACATTGCGTCAAGGAAAAAATATAAAATTTACCTATATCTAGACTGTGATGATGATGTGTTGTGAGTGATGCCCATCAAAATGTATAATAAACAGCGAAACATATTAAAAGATACAATAAATAGTGACACAGACTTTATTAAAAAAGTAAAAAACTTCTAATTAATAAATGTTACATCAGCACTAGTGAATATTTTCCTTCTCTCTTTTAAACTTCTATTTTATTGTGCCCGAAAGTATGAGAAAGTAAATGTGTAACTTACAACTTGTACACCATCATAGTATTCAAATAAAGAATATTGAATCTGGGGCCTGAGATTGGGTGTTCTACTGAACACAACATAAAACTGCTGAAATTCCAGCGCGCTATGTTAGTTTGCCTTTATTTTCATAAATAATACATTAACTATTAAAAGTTGCCGGTGTCTTTGGCTATCGGTGACCGATAATACCTACCTATACAGGGTGTTAGTGACATCGTAACGAAAACTTTGAGGGATGATTCAGGCCAAGATTCTGAATTGATATCAAGGGGAATTTTCCGTCGCAAAAGTATGGTACTGAAAATAATTAAAAATACACAAAAATGTTCATGAATTTTCCGACAGGAAATTCCACTTGTAATCAACTCAGAATCATGGTCTGAATCATCCCCCTCAATATTCATTACGGTGTCACTAACACCCTGTATATAGTATTAGCATATACAAACTTGAGATTTCACTTGGTCCCATTGATGTACTACGTAGTAATATGTACTAATATATCAATGCTTGGTCTCATTTCATCATGACTTAGTTTTTCACTTAGTTCATTAGGTAATTTGAGTTGTTTGAGTAGGTATTTATAAAGTAACAAAAGTATTTTGTCTTTTGCTTCCGTTTAAAATTGCTCACCGTCACCTACTTCTAAAACAAACCTATAAGTACGAATGCAACAGTTTTGGCAATGGCGGAATGATAATGGAGGTTTTTTAAATGTCGATCCCAATTAGCGTTTATATGGTCAGCAGCGCGGCACGGGCGCTGACGCCAGAGAATATGACGTGATGGATGTACACCAAACCTACTTTACATACAATGGAAAAAATATAAAAAACCCACTAACATACACGTTCCTATGAACCCTAATTAAAACCGATATGGCGTTTTGTTCCACGTTTCCATTTCTTGAACACAAAATTTATAATCTTGTAAATAAGAAATGTTTGTGCATCATAAACATCTTGTCTGTTACATTGAAGTGTGTTAATTATGTTATACAAAGTAGAGATAAAGATCTGCTTTAATAAAGCCAGTTGTTGTGATACGTGTACATACCTAATTAGATTAATTGTGTAAATCAACGGGGAGCTGAGACTTAAAACTGGCGAAATGTGTCTAGATACCTACTTTTTTGTATAACGAAATGTCTTTGTTTGTTAGTGTAGAAACTTGTAAGCTAAGACTAATTACTAAGAAAGGGTTAGCTTCATTCTAATGATTTTTTCACTGTTTGTTCACTTACTTCACTTACTATATGTAAGTACTAATGTAAATTCTAGATTCTCTAAAAAATAAAAATAAAATGAGTGCGTTTATGTGTGCAATTTCAAAGAAGAATGCAATCTGAGCAGTACGGCCCTGAAAGGCCTGAGTTCTGAGTTGATATTGTTGCGGTAATCGCCGCTATCCGTGCGATCAGGGATAGACATCCCGATGTTTTTCTCTTCACAAATCGAATCGTAATTATGGCGCACCGATTAACATCTGTCGACTATTAAATAAACTCCGATTATAAGGGTTCAATCATTGTAGTAATTATTCTTATCCGTCGGACGATCTCAAAGCATCTGACGGCTCGACGTGTTCCAGGTTAATTTTCTCATGATTCGCAAGGAAATCAAACCTACCCATTTATTATGCAGACATTGATGTGCATCTGATAAACGTTTGTCTTACCTACACTACAGTTTATATAATTTTAACATCTTCTCAATTAGGTTTCTGATGCCATTAAGATTTTGCTGGGCAGTGGATGCCAGATTTGTTATTTTCTCATACGTAAAAATGTTCTCATGTTTTTCGTCATGTGCAGATTCTGAGCTTCGGTTTTATTTGTACACAGCTCTACAATCATTCGGTTCCGTGTTACGTTATTGATTTACGTATTGTATTATTATCAGCAGTGTACACTACGCTGTGTCTAAAATTACAAACTAAAGAGTGTAGTACATAATAGATTATAGTGGTATTCCTAGAAGGTTTCCAATCACGTCGGTCAATCGACTTGAGTCGTAATGGGGTGTTGCGGCCGGCTGTGTGAACGAGCGCGAGCGGCTCCCGGCCCTTGGTAAAAAGTTAAAACTTCACTTGCTCACCGAACGATTATAATATATTAGTTGGGGTTTAATCGTCGATATAATTACGATGGTGCGCCGCGGTACGTGACGATATCCCGACCGTCAGCCAGAGAGATATTAAGAGGAATAACTCCGATCGAATGTTTCGCGATAATGAGCTGCGGACGCGATCCAAGTGCCATTAGGAAGTCGAGTTAACCCTTAAGTAATGTTACCGTCGGTTACCGGCGAGATTAATCTTCATAATTACACGTAACGAGTTATGCGTATGTTAGGAATATGGGTGTTTTTTATGTCTCATTTTAAGGTTGTGTCATAATTTACTTATGTTTTGTAATTTATATTTTAAAGTTAGATTGTACAGTTTAAAAGTTATATAGTGTGTATTTTTTGTATCAGTAAAATATGTTCTCTTTTTCAGTTTTTATTTCGTTGAAGTGAATGTAGAGTTTTCCGGAGTAAAGACATGTTAAAGTTAAATGCTTGAGTTGATACGGGAGTTCTCATGGTCGTCTCTCGAAACATTTCTGTGGGAGCTGTGGGGTCTAAGGAGCGACATTTAGAAGCGATCAGTCGGCGGCGCGAGGAAACCGGGTAATTTCCTAATGGGCCAATGAGGTGATAGTTACCCGCCGTGGGAATCAAACCGATACCTGTTACACTTCACTCTTGAGCCGCTAAACGTTTCCTACTCATTGTTATAGTACCTCCTCTGTTGCGCTTTCATACTCGCTTACGATCGCTTTTAACAGGAAATCTTTCAACAGAATTGCACCACTTACACTTTATTTATGCACATGCACGTCACTTACACTTTATTTATGCACATATATTTGTAATATTAATGCCATAAGGACATGGAACATACTAAAGAGGATAAAATTATGAATTAATCCTGATAGGGCGGCACCTCTCAGTCGCGCAACATACTTCGTCCAGATAAGGGAAAAGCGTCGCTGGCTTATAAATGACTCTTTATTAAACGTGAAAGGAGCGACGTCGGCTAATGGGCCGATCATGCGCTCCCATTAAAGATTATTTAATATTCAAAAGCGGCCGACGATAAATCACGATCGCCCGCCGTGATTCTTTGACTACAGTCTGCACTTTTGTCCAGACGCACTCAATGTCTCTCATTTAGAAGCGTAAGGGTTTCAAGATTGTATTAATATTATACGTACATGGCGAGATTGCGTCGGGCGTGAATGATATTCGACCGCGAGTGTAAATTGTCTAAAACGGAGGTGTGAGTAGTGACGTTAATGCGGTCGCGAGGGCCTGTTATGAACGTAAAAGTGTCGCAAATTGTCGTTTTGCGTCAACTAGTCACACTTGGTAGTTGTTAGGCTGCCGTGTGTGGCCGTGGGCGATAGTATCGGGGTATCTCGGTATGTGCCCTGCGCGTATAAGGAGGCGTGCGATGCCATAACACTTGTTCCGTCAGATGTGGTCGCGATAGTCGTCACAAGCTTTGGCGGGACGTTTATTAACCCAGCGAATGATCCATTCACGTCGCGCGAACGGTTTTTGTCACAACTGAATTGTTTTTGCTAACTGATGTATTAAGGATGTTTTGAAAACTGCGTTTTTTCTGCAGGCACAGCTGTTGCTTTGTCGGTGAAAATGTGATGGAAACTCCTTTAACAAATTAAGGCCTTGTTACTTTCGGTGACGCATTTTTTGCCTAATTACTTAGCGTGAATAAAATCCGGTATTGCTACTAGTAAATTGATTGAAATTCCCTTCAAATACATATATAATTCGCGACGTTCTATCTAGTAGACTACAACACCTCAACCTCTTACTCAAACTTTTTCTCATCAATATATTCGGAGGAAGTTAACATGTTTATTTTTTCGGGGACAAATGGCAAAACAATAATTCGTACCCTTACGAGACTGAACTAATAACAATAAAATAGAAAGGCGATCGCGGGCGCGGAGGCGACTGGTTCAATCAACGCGAGTCAGATTTATTTTTATGAAAATTGGCATAAAATCAGACGGGTCAGAGGGCAGAGCCCCGTGAGACCGCACGCCCGCCCGTTTACTGCATATCGTTTCCTCGAGAGCCGCCTCGGAAATATTGCCAGTGGTCATAACTTTTTATATGCAGCGATGACATTGCAGAAAGTGGCGGGCGTCCAGCAACACAACACGAGCTGCTAATACCTACCATATTCACAACTAATGCATCAACAATCACCAGAAACATATAACCTCAAAACAATGTAAAATATTTATGTCCTATGACAGGATCCATTTACCTAATTATGTTAATTTTGTAAATTTTACATTACACAAGTAAGCATAATGAATAATAATATATCTAAAAGAAGATAATTGACTTTTGTTTGACGCTACGAGTACCAATTTCGCGTCCAAAAAATTATTTACACACTTTCCCAATTTATTGTACGGTCAGGATACAATGTATCGCGAAACCTATAACAGCGGCCGGGTTATATATATTATATAGTTTTTAGTCGTGCTGTAAGACGACATAACAGCTTATGAATATATTCCCATTTTGAGCTAGTCAGAAGTACATCCATTGCAAGATGAACTAAGTACCCACACTTTTGCCGACGCGACCTATTGTCACAGTTGAATGTTGCTTGTCACAGTAGTACAGACTCGTGTAAGTGTCGGGGTGTGTCGTCGATGTGGTGTTGATGTGTCGACCGGGTGTTGCATCGTAAAGGCGCTCTCTATTATGGTCTGCCGAACCCCGCACTCTTCACCTCACTGAGATTGCCCCAGCATGGCATATCTGACATCCTGTGATGGACCATCTCAGTACAAAATTGTCAAGAGCTTCTTTTGGCTAACAGACAAGATAGTTATAGTCTGCGATTTGTTAGGTAAAGTAGCATTTTACATTTTTATAGCGTGATAATATCAATACTAAAGAAGAAAAAACATTAGAATGGTGCTTATTATCACGTCATCTTGTGGTTCTGTCCACCCTAATAAGGATAGGGTTGTGTATCTATCTACGTTATGTAAATATGTTTTTATTACTAACATTGAACTATGTAAAAGAAAGTAGTACACCTACCTACACATTTATATAGAAGTTGTGACATTCGTTCACCAATATGAAAATGTATACGCGAACTAATAAAATGCACATGAAGTTAAAATGTTATTGAACAATACAACTCGGATCGGGAATAGCCAGTGTCCAGACAAACGACATAAAGTTTTACGCGCAACATAAATATACGAGTTATTCCCGCGGGATGATAAGGGACCGCTCTTCTGACTGTTTGATAGAGAACCCAGCTTCGCAAACCTTTGTATCCATTGTTTTACACATACCATCTAATCTATATACCTACAAGCTTACATACCTATATCAGACTCAAGTGTTTTGAGATATTGACTTGTGAAATGATTACTATCATTATTACATTATTAGAAAATTAAATACTGGTTAGACCTGAAAAGTTACTGGTATTATAATTATTGGATAACCGCCAAACAAACACTGAGTAAACTAGAACCGTTCAAAGTCTTTGATAAGTGACTGGTTACATTATTAGGATACCGACTACAATGGTCTGGAATTCAATCTTGTAAAACAAACTGATTTATTTATTATCTTGACTGACAAACACACTAAACCGAATAACCCTATTTGTCATGCAAAAATGTCCCCAATATTTTCCCTTCCGCCCGACTATCTGCTCAATAATCTGCACTACGCTCGCCCCACGTCTGAATCCAGATTTTCAATCTCTCCGGTTATCATTTTACCAAAGCAAACCCATGATATTTGCTCGTCTGAGGCGAGCGTCTTCGAATTTCATATTTATTCGCGGGAGTAAACAGCCCGCGCTACGGAACTGATATTATTGTGCATTCCGTATAATATTGTTTGCTATTTGGCACATTCTCTGTTTGTTTTCGTCTTTCATATGAAAGGGGAGCTATAGACGTGCAAACAGATGGGTGCAAACTTCGCCGCTCTCGGAGTGCTAGTATCAGTAAATGCTGTTATATCAAACGTCAATTTTATTTTAGGGAAGGTATCTGTCAGGTTATTCCCAGTAGTGGATGAGTTGACAGATTTTTAGAGGAACTACAAAGCGGTATCAGTATACGTGATCATAGGAGCGTAAACATTGGGAATATGAATGCGAGTAATCCATTAAACGGGCGAGGCGGGCGGGAAGGAGACGCGACTCCTGATAACCCATAATACGCTGATATTTTTGCGTTGCTCATATGTCGGAAGTAATGGCTCGTGCTCTTAGGCTTTGAGTGGATATACCCAATGTCGACGTTGAAAAAAAATCGTAAGAAGAGTATATTATATGCAACTGGGTACTGACAAATGCAAGAACTAGTTTGTCTAGTAACAATTTGTTGTCTTGCTTACCTCGATAAGAACCTGAGTAGAGTTTTCTTACTCGAACTTTAAGATTTTCAACTCTTAATTTTTTAAATAAGTTTTAATAAGTTTGATTCATTGCACGAGGACGAGCCAAAATCTTTTTGAACAATTACTATATCGTCGTGAATAAAACTAATATTTTTTTTTCCATAGCATATCCATGTTATTCTTAAGCCAGTAGAATTGTAAACCATAATATATTATATTTGGCATATAAAAGGCTCGCTTATCTAAGGGGTTTGACTGGAAACGAACATAAAGGGTGATCCTCTGTGACAAATACCGTGATATACAGAGCGACAGTCGTAAGGGAAATATTTTTATAAGATGAAACATTATTATTTTTGGGGGCGGCGGGATCAGGAGTTACTTCCACGGATTTGGCAATGTCGGTCTGCTTATTTCAGCTGAGCGCGGGGTTTGCTTTGTGGTTATGTTTCACTTTACAACTTTAATAATGGCCTGACAATATTGCGCCAAGTAAGAAAGGAATTCAATAGCAGCACAGCGTGTTAACACAAATAGAACACAATTGAAATGACTCGAACCAGAACAGTCAGGGCAGGAAACGGTTAAACGTTTAACGTTGTTAATAAAACAAATTAATGCGCGTTAACCCTAAAATTGGATAAGTTCAATGCAGAGGTCGTTACCACTATAGGAAATTTATCTCTGGCGAGTATTAACAGAAATCCGTTCGTTGTATTCGGTGTCATTAAAGTTGCGTTTTGCTGTTTAGGGAAAGTGTGTTCTATGCGTGGGCGGTTGAGTCGTATCTGGGTTAGGGGGTGCGCGGCAGCCAATCAAAACATACAAGGAGCATATTGATTCCGAGAAGTGTCGCTGTTAACGTGAAGGCTGAAGCTGAATACATTAGCCAGCGGCGTAATGAAGTCTCGTTGCTTGTAAATAAACAGCGCGGGTCGGGGTGGCAGCGGGCTGGCGGGCCGGCGGCGGCTGGTTGCGAGCGGTGCCGGGCGCGCGCGCACACACCCGCTTACAGGAATTCTATTTCCACGACAAGCGTCATGTGTTAATTAACCTCGCACCTACGATATTGAGATATCGCCGGAGATGCTACTGTTGTTATTAGCTGAAGAGGAGGTTTATTGCCTACTGTTCCTTCGCATACACGCGTTTATTAGATACGGTTCCACCGCTCGGGTTTGGATTGCTCCAAACACAAACATCTTTGATGACGTGACATTGCTTACCGAGCATATCTATGTGTTCTTGTTATAGATGAACACGTTTTTATGCGTGTCGTCAGCTAAAAGGGAGAAGAAAGGGATATTTTAGGCAATGACAAGCTTGATAGCAATGCTGGAGTTATGGGTGCGCCACATCTGAAAATAAACAAGATTATTAAAGATGTTGTTGGAAACCACATAAAGCGAAGCGCCAGCTGCCTCTCACCGCGGTTTTATGATGAAAGCGATGCTGCCCCCGCCGCGGCCACTGTATCACGTTTCCTGTTATGACTTCAGTTTTGAATGCTCTTTGTTAAGAAAGGTTATTATAAAGAAGCGCTAACAGCTAAATATACAATAAAAACAGTCGTAAAGTTAACGCTTACTATGTTTATTTCAAGAGTCCTCAAAGTTTGATATAATATTCGGCAGGTTATGATACACAGTATCCTTGACTAGGGTAATGTTAAGCTCCACAGTAAGCAATAAACTTCGCAGGCACCGAACCCAGCTATAACTTTGTGCACACGATTCGATCATCATTTGCACATTTTACAATAAACAAATTTATGCGAGATAAATCATTTTGTGTGAGAACTCGGATGGCGCCATTACCCGGGCTGGGGGTACTATGACGTACTCGTATCATGCAAATGGAAAACCGCGACGAATGGCTCGTAAAGTTTGCTATTTGTTCTGTTTACGATAACCGCGGTTTTATAAAATTTTACGGCGCAACCCTGGAATGTCGCGGGCGCGCGCGTCGCTCCCCGTGTGAATCTCGCGGCCTTAACAGGTGGGGTGACAACCTATGACTTATCATAAACTACTTTTTAAAGGGTAACGTTACAATTTCTTTCCCGTGGGTAATCCTTTTTGGGTTAAGGAAAAGTCCACACTAAGAATCAAACTCCAATATTATGCTGTGTCATAATATTACGAGTGTAACATTACAGTAGTAATGAAACAGCTAGTTTACTTCCAGTTGGCGTGAAAGAAAGTCATATGTAGGTGAGTAGATCAAGAAGAACACATTTGTAATGTATGTATTGTATAAGCTGTACATTAACTTTAGCAATAACTCCACCATTTCTACGATTGTAACAATTGAGAAAAAATATCGCAATAAAATAAGAATCACGACATGTTAGCGCGAATTTGTCATTTTGGCAACGAGTCAAGCGAGTCAAATTAAATTACTTATAGCCGAGAATTAAGATTTCAACTATTGTTTTAGAACGCTCATCAGTACCACGTATGTGACGCTATATTCTCAATCCGACATACGACGTGTTGTATGCACACTATTAAATATTTTCATTTTCAGCAATTTGTTGAGATTAAGATCACGTTGAAAAATATTGTGTTGTTAACATTCCGGTCGAGGTGATGTTGACTTTTGGCACGAAAAAAAATTTTATGTGCGGCAATTTTATAGTCGTCATGAGAAGAATCCTGTGACGACACATAATTGATTAGTAGGACAGCTGTTGACTGCGCTCCAGAGCCCCACACCTAACACAACAATAGCATCTAACTCACCTACACTATTTATGACATGTGCGATGTGCTCGCTCCACACAACTGACTTTGTAAAATATGTAATATCGTGCCTCTCAAACTATAACTTCGTGGATTTATTAAATAGATGGCACCGGTAGCACACGTATCTATAAAGATATTTCCGGTTATAAATGTTTTCGCCGAAAACTTTATCCATACACTTCTTCCGAAACATAAATTCGGGCCGAGATTAACATTTGCATGGTTATAGACAAGTTTGGACAGATTGTTTTATCAAAGAGTAAGAAATATTGGGCCATTATGAGAAACATGTTTTAGTTGGGAATGAAAACAAAACACGCGACGAAAAAACATTCTATACATAAACTGTTGATAGATTTTGTTACTTATTTGCAAAATAAATAATCTTGTATTTTCTAAACTGTTCAAAATTCATGCAAAATACTTGGCCTTTGGTCAGCTATGAAAAACAGGTACAAGGTAAGTACGACGTACAAGTTTAGTACACATATTTTATAATGTAATATCACTTAAGATAGCTATCAAAGTCACTATCGAATAGATACTTAGTGTAGACGTTATACTTTTATGTTGTGGTGTAAGTTGTATTTGTACAGATTTATGATGGAGAGGAGCAGAGTAACTCATGACGGGAAGACTTGTGCGTATTACGAGCGTTCAGCTAATAAACACGTCTTAATTTCTCGTTGAATAGTGGGCCATTAAAATAAAGTTTTAATATATGGAACATCTGATTTTATTTACGTTGTAACAATTTATGGTGTATGGATGCGTGACGTTGCGGCGCAGGCGGCGGCACTGCGGCGCACTGCGCGGGCGCACCGCTCGACGAGTGTATGACAGAGCGTTGATGGTTATATTTTCCAGACGATTTATTACATTATAAGAGTGTGGTGCGTGCCGTTAATACTCTCTCAGATGCATAAATAGTAGTGATTTTATTTTGATGTCTTACAAGACAAGCGACGACGTGTTTAATTGTTCAGACGTGCCTCTTAATACGTCAGCTATTCTTAGTCAAAACTGTTTCGTATGGTATTAATTTATGGCCTCCACCCGCCACCGTGCTGCGCTATGTCGGCGCAGGCGACAACAATCATGTTTCAAAAAAAAGTCCGGAATATCGTGTACAGTACACATACAAATCAGACGCTTGATTGCGCATTATTTTCTCGAAACAATTGTCGACGCCTCATTGTTTTGAGTTTTTCCGGTGGCTCTTAAATCTGGCTCTTAATTGAAATAATATCACGTTTGTGGCCGCTTAAAGACGTTACAGTCTCGAGAACAAAAGCTGAATTTCGTGTTGAAACCACGAAATATTGTAATACGAAATTCGTAAGGTATAATTATTTAGTTGACGCATTCACTTGAAATGAGGGCGTTGGATCGTTCGTTACATTTATGTGCGAAATCTTACCTGCGTTTTAAAGTTCCGTTGTGTGTTTTATCGGGCGTTGTCACGCGAATGAGTGGTAAATTATGATTGGTTGAGACAAGAGTTGGAAATGATGGGTCAGAAGTCATAGTGGGCGATCGTAAACGGCGCGGTCAGGGCGCAGCGTGGCATATTTCATATCGCGTAATGGAGAATTTACAGGCTGTCGGGACGAAATGACTCCCAGAGGCGGCCGCGACTCCTCCCGCCGCTACACGGGTAGAAAGTCGCTACTGTATCTTTATTTTGGTACACCAGTATGTTTCTTTTACGTACTTTAAGTGTCGAAATAAATAACATTTGAATTAGAGCTGCAACTATCTTTATGCAATAACATTTGGCTGCTTTGCTACCTCATCATCATCGGCCCATTAACGTCCCCACTGCTGGGGCACGGGCCTTCCCTATGGATGGATAGGGAGATCGGGCCTTAAACCACCACGCGGGCGCAGTGCGGATTGATGGTTATTAACGACTGCTAATGCAGCCGGGACCAACGGCTTAACGTTTTTTTTTTGTGGTCATCCTATGACCGGCCTTTGCGAAAGTTGCTTAACTTCAACAATCGCAGACCGAGCCCGTTTACCGCTGCGCCACCGAGCTCCTTGCATGCATTATAATAATAGATCATATTATGAGACATCAAATTCGTGACGGGTCAGAATTGGTAGAGTCGTTATGCACGTGGAGTGTAGCAATATTTTCCCTGGCCATCGGCGGCGCTCGGCCGCATTATTATTTATACCCTGGAGAAAGTACATTTATAACAATATCACGCGGACCGCGCCCGCCCTCGGAAAATGATTTCCCCATTTCCCCAAGATTGCAGGTGTATTATATTTCATGATCGTTATTTATGGTGAGACTTTTATTACAAATGCGTGCGATGTCTCTATCAGTTTTTTATTGCACCCAAATTATTTGATGGAATCTAGATTATTTTGTGACAAATACGAGTAGGATATTTATGGACGTTATTAATTTCATTATTTGAGTTTGAGATGAAAGTACAACTGTTTATTTTAGAGTCGTTAGGTGCGAATCTAATTATAATATAATTAGCAACTCCGAGTGCCTGGATTCTTCTAACCCTAGTTCTCCATAGTTCAGTTGACTGCAAATTCAAATAAGGATTCATCTATTTATAGTTTTTTCCGATGTCGTGGGTATTTGTTATGGTATTATTTTGTTCGTTGTACGATTTTCTACGAGTTGCAATTCATAATTTTGCAAACGGGCAAGTATTCCCTTTGGACGGATATATCCGTCAGGCGCGGCGCCCTCGGAGCCCGGGGCGAAGTCCGAGGCGTTACGAGGCTCTCGGGAGCCTGTCCGCCGCTCAACTGTCCATAACCAATAATCGTAAATAAATGCGGGGCCGCGATCCGCGCCCGCGCTCGCTCCCACTTCCGCCGACACCTTCATCAACAAATCGCAAAACTTACACAACACAACCTTTTGTTTACTCCAGGGATGTAACCTATCGATTATGTAGAGTTAAGACCTCCGCCTAACTACATTATATTTATTCTCATACGATCTTGTCATGCTATGAATGTGATGATATTTATAATAAATAAACTCATTCACTGATTTAGTAGAATACTTTCTCAAACCCAAGTATCTCCGACGATCGGTCGACTATCGTTTATTTTTACCTGAAGCCTGCGATCCCGTGCATCTCTCCCTATTAAATTTTGTTTGCATTTATTTTAAAGGTGCGACGCTCGAGAAGACGTGGTATGTGAAAAATTACACCTCAGTCCAATATTTATGGGTGATATTCGGCAGCGGTTCCTTTGTAAGATGAGGGTGTATAAATAACACCTCTTATCGCGTGGGAGCCTACCCTTAAATGGGATTTATTTTAATTATTTATTGACATTTTGCCGCGCTGAATGTTTGCCTAATTAGGATAACTCATATCCTAAATGTGTCTCCTCTGAGTGTCAGTCTATTACGGGAGCGTTTACCTTACAGAAGAGTATAAATTACGGCTATGAGTAGCGAGTGTAAGTTGGGTTATTTTTATCTATAATCGCGGAGTATGAACATAAATTATGTTTATATTTAGCAGAGCGTTGTTTTGCATACAGACAGTACGTCTGCACATGCGTGCGACATCAATCTCAATTCTGGAATATTTTTCCGTCTGCGGCGCAGAGCTGGCATGCAGTGCAGTTACTTTCTCGTCGATTGGGACGTTTGCTGTATATTTTATTGGAATGTCCTTCTTTGTAAAGTAATTAAGGCCACTTCACCTTGTTTTTCAATTGCTAAATAATGTTTATTAACAACATCAGACTCTTTGTGAAATCGGTTAAAGGTAATTCGAATAGTGAATAATAATTATTTTCTCTGTTTTCTCCTGATCACAATTATCCGAACGATGAAGATGTCATATGAGTAGTTTTACTGGCGGTATCTCTACATCGGATGGCCGGAGCCTACTCACTGGAATAATCTCTCGATTACTGTTGGAACTTTGGTGCAAGTGATAAGCGGCAGAATACCAAGTCATCCAACACTACTATAGGTACTGTTATCATTATGATTAATGTTGATATATGATAGTAGAAAGTTATACCTTCGCAGAAAAAAAACTCGACATGATATTTAAAAACAATATAATATTGGAAATGCCTGTCATTTAATTCACTGTGGTGATATACCGCTGGTCTCTCGTGACTGACACAGGAGTTGTCGAGTGCGGGCTCACGGAGGGGAAAATGATTGACGGCGGCAGAAATTTCATTTTGCGGCTTGTTGAGGCCTCCTCGATAACGCGCCGCGGCCTCGCCACGAGGTTGATTGCCTCTCCGAGGACCTTTGTGTTGTTGCTCTTATCTCACACTTCATTTCATCCATTTTGTCTCATTACATTCGAATGATCAGTAATTCGAGTGTCTCATTCGAGGAAACTATTGGTTTTGTGGATTATTGAGTTCGCCGATTGTTTCCGGATTTAGTATTATTCTTTACACACGCCCTATATATCTATAGAAATAGACTTACGACTGGAGTAGAAGTAGTCGGTCAGCCACAATAACAAATGTATGCCTTGAGATGGGTTGTAAACATATCTCTGTACGACCTTTTTATGCTCATTCAAATGTCATATAATTTTGCATACAATATTTTCTTAGAGAGAAATGAGAACATGCCGTGACAGGGGAATTTAATAATGACAAAATAATACAAGGCAAGTTTAAGGGCAGCCCTTTCTGCTGTCCGTCATACGGAGCGCTATTCATGCACATAATATTTCTGAGATATTTGCCGACCGCCTAACGACCGGCTAATTTATTCGATTCACCTTTACTACACAAAGAAAGACTCACTTAATTGGATAAATTTTCGTCCTATTCACGCCAAAGGTTTTAGTGTTTTTTTTTTACGAATGACAATCTATTGCTTCATTTCTTCATTTATATAATAATCCAATTGATTCATTACAATAGAAAGAGTTTCTCCGAGTTAATCGCGGACACGATGACAAATGCATATCGTTTCATCTCGGGCGCGGAGATTAATGTGCGAGAGGCGAGCGCGCGCGCTAGACAAAACCTGCCGCGCGGGCGCAGCCACGATTCACTAATTCGCCCCGCGATCCGCCGTAAACGTTCACGCGACATCCATACTCCGTCGTAAGCAATGCCGGTTATTATTTATCTCTTACATCTTACATGTCATCAAACACATGTCTATTGTTTCGCTACGACTAATGTTAACCCTTTCCTCAACGGTTTAAAGTCTGACTTGGCGTAACACAATCCTCTTTTAAGGACGCTATTGTATCGAGGAGCATAGTGAACAGAGACAATAATGACGTGAACTAAATGTAAGAACTATAGTATGATCTAAAATTAAGTGAGATGAAAGGGAATTTCAGTCTGATACAAAAAAATATTAGTAAAGCACACAAGCATTGTCTGCGTGCGGTGCTTTGTAGGGGACAACTATGTTAACATGAGAGCATTCCGCTCGATTAACGTCATAAATGAGAGAAATGTCGGATCAAAAGAATAGCAGGTGTTCCCTATTATTATAATATGTCATTTGTTCTCATTCCACTTTAATGTCCTTTTGTCCACTTACGCGAGCTTATTAACGTTGGAATGGTGCTTATATTTCTCTTTGCCGTACTAATTTAAGGTGTCGGTTTGGTTATCAAAAGATATTACCATTGTTTATAGCATGAAATGTATTCATTTAGTCTAATTTATTAGCATCAAGATGTTTCTAGATGCTTAGTTATAGTTGTTTTTTACAGTAGACAACTTTCTTACATACTTACTTATGGATACGCGCTTTATAAATAAGTATTCGTTATTTAAATAAAGTCAGTGAAATAGTCGTACATGTTTTGTTGGTATGCGGTAATTAGGAATACATTACATTATTATTGTTTACCAAATGAGACAAACGACACGAACCTTTAACAGAATAACAATGACCAAATATAATCCAAATCTAAGCGGTACAACAAACTGACGGAATATAAATGTGTGGGCAACGCTGGCTTGTGAACCGAGGACGTGAGCCGGCGTTATTAACGTACGCCTGCATTAATGAACACATAAATACTCTACGCCCACTACACTTTCACGTACTCGATACATCCTAAAATTGACATTAGTACGTACCATTAGCTTGCCTAGGGGCCGCTACGTATTCGCATTATGTGTAGGTAGATTCGGGGCCCATAATTCGTTTACAATCTATGTTTTTATGGCGGAGAGTAGAACTCCTGCCGGACACGGCGGCAGTTATACCTTATTAGTGGCGGTTTATCGTTTAAAATTATACAATTTCATCTGTATGGCGTATGTTTTATTGAAACCGAGATAATTAATCGACAATTACGATGCTGGTCGGTATAACGCGCGGCACACCGCTGTGCGCCCGCGCCGCCGCGCCGCGCCGCACGCCCTCGCACCGTCTTAGGACCTAATGTCGCTTATAAATCGAGCGCCTCGCCCGCCGCACTCGCCGGATAAATATTGACATTTATGCACATATTGCTCCATATACGTTTTTTATGGTTGTAAAATATGAACTTAGAGCACAACGTTTATATGGCTTTTTAAAGCTATTCGCCCGTAAATAGCCATAAAAATTAGCATAATTGAATGTTTTTTGTAGTAAATACAGATTATTTGATTGTGTAATTCCAAAAGTCTTTGTTTGTTGTGGGTTATTCATTTAAAAGGAGGTATATTTGAGAAACTGATTCGCTTGATTAAGCCTACGCACTGTACGGGTGTGGTAGAGTTGATTGAAGGACTGAAAATTGAAAGTTGAAAATGTTCTGAGTTTTCCCACGTGGTGGGCGGCGAGGCTGTGACCGCGCCACGCGACATGTGGCGGCTGGCGGGCACGTCCATCTGATAGCACGCACTAGACGTCGGGTTATCTCGCCCGCGTATCAACTACCCGCGGAATTATCGCATACGTTGCCAGCTCTTGCCTAATTGGACAACTCTCTGTCTGAATGCTGTCTCCTCATGTACTTTTGTATATCATTGTCTATTTAACTCGAGCACAAGCCAATACACACAGAATGGTAAGATAACGAATACACGTAATTGGGATTTTATAAATCACTCACTTTCCAGTTCTTGTTATCTGATTTAGCGTTGCAATCAAATAATGAACTGCACGGTAAAATAATGCTGGTAAGGTATTTGAACGAGGAAGTGCCTCACACAGACTAGTGAAGTGCCAAGATTATTCGTACTGAATCCTCCGCGGAATGGAATGGGATTGAAGAATTTCAATATTGAGGCTTTACGTGTAGTTTGCAATTCCAATATTGAAATTATTTTTGTCATACCTCTTGTGTCAAGTCATAGCTCTTGATATTTCAGATGGCCCATCACGTTAGACACGAGGTAATCCTTTCAATGTTGATGGCGACGGGTCGACCTGGGATGATGAGCATGGGGTCTGAAAAGGCTATATTTAGGTAACTGATCGAAAAAAGCAATACCTATTGCTATTTGGACTGTTTTGCCATTAATATTCTTAAGTTTTTATTGTCATCCTAGATCATAATGCAGCATTCACTTAACATTTCAAATGTCAGGATTATTTTTGATATGAATAACAACAGATGTGTCCATGACTACAGCTAGTTGGAGAGAAAATTTTAATGTTCCGATTTATAATGACGCGACGTTGAATAACAACAGAAATATAAAAGTCTTTAAATCACAAATTAATCACCACTTTAGTGAAGCAGATTTTTTGTCTTCTTCAAGAATTTTAAATTGGACTTAAATTATATTGGCGTAAGGTTTTGTTTGGTAGTGACAATGAGATTCTCATACGGTAGCAGGAAATACCGCTGCGGCGTCGTGTGTCGACTCAACAAAAAATTTAAAAGCACGCATTATGTTGTTAACTGCGATTTAACTCATTTCATATTTGAGACGACTTTTGTTGTGAGACGCCACTTAATTTTAAACACATAATTTATGAGACCGCCTTAATATAGGCACAGAAAAACCCTTTAAGCATGGTCTTGAATTTTTTTTAAATTTATAAAAATATATCACTAAATCACTTGTTTCATGTTGTTTACGCGTAGAATCGATAATCCGCGTTGACAGATGTACGCATTAAAAATGTATAAAGCGACCTCCTTTAATATTTATAGGCGAACTATGTAACTATGCTCACCGATTGTAAATATGAAACGATCCGGGTGACCCAACACTAGGTATTATAGATATCGATCAATTTGGAACATGAATGCTTAAATAACACGAGTATAAAGTTATCAAATTTTGTCGACCACTACTGCTGGCTAGGATACGAAGTGTTTTTTATAATTATAATGTCTTTTATATGATTAGATCGAACTATTCACTTTAAATTTTTGTTACTGGATTTGTATTTTTGTACGCTATTTCGCAACTCAGACTTAAATCAAATGTTATATTATTATTATTTAGTTGCTAATGGCAAGTCGGACACATGTTTTTAATCCCTTATACAGGTAAGTATTTAATAACCTATCCACAGATTCTTCATAAACCTGTAGATATTGCAAATTAAATCACCGATGCGTTCGACCGACACGCATTGAAATATGGTCTTCGTCCAACCTTCTGAATACAAAAATCGAACGCTTGGGAAAAGTTTTATTACCGCATTGACGTAATTAGAAAAAGATTTCACGTATTTTAAAAATATTCATTCTAATATCGAGTTAGAAAAGTAAACGACTTTCGTTGAATATCGAACTACTTACTCCCGTGTCAAAATACATAACGGTTTAGTTTCAACGATGATAAATTGTGGCTGTAATTCAAAACAGGAGGCGTCTTAATAAATTAATCTGTGTGTCGGAGTGTGGGGCAGCAATTACTTGCTTGGAGTTACCACACAATGTGCACAGTATTATATCTTGAGATGACGGGTGGCCGCCGCGGCGGCGCTGCGCGGTAGCTAAACACATATCATTGTGCGGTCTGAGGACTTAGTCATTTTATTTATTACACAGGGTGATCTTTTTGACAATGCGTGATCTAAAGACATGTCAAATTTAGTTAAAATATATCACTTACAAGTGTTGAGGGAAACCACTGCTCTATTTTTCCCTAAAAAGTAGCATAGAAGATGTTACACCGACAAGAGCGTGGCTCTTAAGTTAGTGATGGTGGTGACAAGTTTTTTAATAGTTAGACAAGACCAACAATGTACTTAATTGTTTTCCCACACATTAATTAAATTGCTGAGAGTACATTAATCGGAATCGCATATCCCGCTGTTGCACAACACCATTCCTGTAACTTTGAGAATTCCGTCTGCAGAGGAGGTATTGTCATAAAAACTTGATACACATAAAAGATTCCCTGTGTGACGTGACATGAGTGGTGTATGATGGCGCACCGCCCTGTGCTAGCGGGCAGTATGGCTGCAGTAGGTACACCGCCACCGTTATGAAGCGCAGGGAATGTGTTTAATGAGCCCCGCGATAACTTATACGCTACACGTTTGCTCACGCTTTTAGGAATTTCATTCACTCCCCAGCCCCAGCGCAACTTGCTATGAAAAAGAAAGCGTTAAATTAATTAGCACCGGAATGCATAGACAATGATCTACGACTGCTGTAAAATTTATGAACGCAAGCAACAAATTAATGGCACGGCCCTTGTACACCAGTAAAATGTTTTGTATTATGTAACACTTATCCGAATAAAAATTCAGATTGACTGACTTCAGCCCCAAAAATAGAACGTAATGTATTTTTTAAAAATATGCAAACCTCTATGGTAATGCCGCTTATCGCTGCGGTTACAGATTCATAATAAAATGATATCCATGCATTTGTTAAAATAACGGCATGATATACATTATTTCATGTGTTCACGTGGCGTGTAACGTGGAGAACGTTCTTCATAAAGATTCCAATAAATTCTACTTAAATTCATGAAAGCACTACTTAAAGACTATTTTGTAACATTTTTTTTTTTGGTATTAATATCGTTTGCTACTGTTGTATGATAAGAGCGAAGAAGCTTGAAGTCCTGGCACATAGATTATATTCTAATATCATCATCATCATCAACAGCCTATATACGTCCCACTGCTGGGCACAGGCCTCCCCTCAATCAACCGGAGGGGGTATGGAGCATACTCCACCACGCTGCTCCAATGCGGGTTGGTGTAGATGTTTTTACGGCTAATAGCCGGGACCAACGGCTTAACGTGCCCTCCGAAGCACGGAATCATCTTACTTTTTCGGACAATCAGGTGATTCAAGCCTGAAGAGTCCTTACCAAACAAAGGACAGTCTCACAAAGTGATTCCGACCATCGGGAATCGAACCCGGACCTCCAGATCGTGAGCCTAACGCTCTAACCACTAGACCACGGAGGCTGTTGAATATAGTTCGTAACAATGTTAAACAAACCACATTTATAATAAGATTCAGAATTATAAGCGTACAGCTATCAGTATGTAATAAATTAACATGGAAAAGAGATTTGAGCGTTTTCCATTTTCGCATTCGAGTAAGTGATTAAAAAAGCTCATTAAAATATTTAACTGATGCCGAAGAACAGTTTTACAAGTGTGAATTAATTATTTTGTTCATCAGACTGAAGCTGGAAACCCGATGTCACTTGCACTAAAAATACGTATTTTAAATTCATTAACTCATTTCCGTTTCGATTTTAAAAATTAATTTAAAAAGTTAATTTTTCTTTTCTATAACAGATACCGAATAAAGGGTGTTAGTGACACCGTAATGAAAAAAAAAAATTAGAACGTCTACTTGATTGTACTAAATACGATGGTAGGTGTGTTTTTCTTATCGGAAATTTCTAATTAAGATTTTAGATTTTTTCTTGCGCCGTAATGTAAATCAAACAACGCGAACAGTCGCTAGACTACGTACCTACCTACGTGCAATGTTGTTGTACATTGACGATTATTAATACTTAATTTGCATTTTTTTTTGTGTTCTATGCAGCTTAAAACACAAATATGAGACTGAAAGTAATAAAAAATATGCTAAAATGTTCATGAATTTTCCAACAGAAAATTCTACTTAATATTACCTAGAATAATGGTCTGAATCATACCTCAAGTTTTCGTTACGGTATCACTTACTTCTGGACACAACTACAAAATAGACTATATACGTCCGACTGCTGCGCATAAGCCTTGCCTCAATCAATCGGAGAGGGTATGAAGCATATTCCACCTCGCTGCTCCACTTTATTACCAGTAGGACTATCAATAGGACGCTCTTTTTTACCCGACTGCAGAGAAGCAAAAAGGAGGGTTATGTGTTTTTCCCTACCTAGTCAGGTTTTTGTTTTTACATATATATAAGATCATCACGCCAATTTCGTGTGGGAGTAGGCATAGACCACGGAATTCCACTTACTGCGGTCCTGGCACACCACTCGCTGCTTCCACTCTCACCAAAGTCTTCATGCATGCTCGCCGGTTTAGAGTAGGTACCTTCATACTTAGTTAAATAAAACATAATGTCGTCGAAATGAGTTGCGGCAAGTTTAATCGACTGTATTATAATTATTAGATATTTGAATATGCATAGTACAATGTTCCAACCTTTGAACTCAAACTATTGTTATTGTAGGAAATGGTATATTGACGTAAAGTTTGATTATAAATGATTACCGAATTTTTAATTGTAAGAATGTTAAGTAACATAAAAACTTTCTGTTGACGTCAATATGTTACGATACACGTGTAATGCAATAACTAGCAGATGATGCAAACAAGGATACATCGTGGTGGGGTCGCGGGCTGCCCGCAGCGCACGTACCATCATCTACGTATAGAATCCTAATAACTCGTTATGTTTGTTTGTCCACAGATATCGACTCGAATATATACCGTGACAATGCATCGTGGACCCCCACACCTCCCTCGTGACCTCTTCGTAAGGACGCCAGCCGCAGTAATGAAGGAAGAGCCTCGGGTCAAGCTACGCTGGTAGCGGACTCCGTAGGCCTGCGACCGAGTTTACATGACACGCACTAGTTTTATTACCCTCATGTTTCTAAATGGCCCTCATTTCGTTTCAAACAAATTATTTATATTTTACTACATGGACAGATCGTTTCCCAATCGTCTGTTGACCTAAAAAGCATTTGTGTAACGCAGTGAAGCGTTGACAAATAATGCCGATGGTATCGCTCTACGATCGTCATACACTATTTCCATAATGAGTTACAATTTAAAATTCATTGTTCGTAATTCTACCTGCAAACAATTTAAAATAATGAAGCGTAATTATTTTATCCCCGTTAATATGTATATAAAATTACTAATAAGTAATTAAAACTATTTTAAAGAGTGTTTAAAACTGTTCAAAATTTTTAGACAGTGTTTTTTATCACCTCACCTTTGTGTGTTTTACCTTTCTTTCGAGGAAAATCTGTTATAACACTGCGGACATACTTAATTACCATTTTTTTTAAACAGCAACGGGAAACTAAACTTTCTCTAAAATATGGCTCTACATTTAGCAACTTCCCTGCTGCCGAGTAAAGAAACAGCATAGAAACGTTTAGCTGTTAATCATCCCGGGCACGTCTTAAAAGCTGACTATTAATATGTCCTCTCCAGCATGATGGACTGTTTATATTATACGGGCGATTGGCTGGTTTTCCATCACCATATGGTTCATCATATTCATCTTAGGATGTCATTGATCTTAGTCAACGGTTCTGAAACATTCGATTCCTTTTATGATCCTTCATTTCATGGAACCCTATTTCAATTGATTACAAATCAAACACACTGATATAAATGAAAACGAAAACGGTTATTAAAAATGTTTCAAAGTTGAAACACTTAATTTTTCACGGAACCCTGATGACGGAACGTACTTCGGGAATCGCTGATCTAAGTAAATCAATGTAGGATTCTATACCTATCAAGTCTGGCTACAATTTCGGTTCTGCCGCACCAATAGGATAGGCTAGATGACTAGGTTTACGATAAATTATAAATGCTAATCAAGAAATAGAAGCCAGTCTACGATGAATAAAAATCATACTCATCTTTATTTTTTATTGAATTACGAATTTAAATTAAGATCTACTTACATAGCAAATATGACTTCGTACGTGCGTACTTCTATACACACAAATGCCATAGAAATGGATCGTTTTGACGTTTCTTAAAAAGTATCTCATTTGAAGCAGATGTCCGCTTGCTTATTTATTACAGGTGTGAGTATTGTCTGTCAAATCGTAAGTGGTATACTACGGGAACTTCTCATAGGACACCACGGTGGCCCTACCAATTATATAAATATAAGTTTGTCTTAAGAGGTCGCTTACCATGGCATACGGCCACGGTTATCTACTAAACATCACTACTTATTCGAAAGAATTTCGGAGAAATATATATCTATTTTCTTGTTTCATACATTTTAGAGGGTAATTTTTCCGTAGTCGGGTTTTAGTTTTTAAACTTATATTTTTATTTATATTATTTTGGGGTCTTATTTATTTTAAAAGTATGCAGTTGTATTTATACTTTGGGTACCTCACTTGGTTGCGTAACCAATTTCTTGCCGGCAACCGAATCCTGAATAATTTCCCGCTGGTGGCGCAACTAGACTCATACCATAGCGCCGCAAAGCTAAGGCATAAACACACTGACTGTATATGACAACTACAGAAACTGCCTCGACCCACACAGGACTCAATAAGCCAATTGTACACCAATTAAATAAGTAAACGGTTATAAAATGTCCGTCGACAATAAATATCCACTATTATCGGTCGTACTGTAATTCAAGCCTAATTGATTGTTTACTTCAAATCGATCCAAAATTTACAACAATAATGGTGAATCATACTATCAGTAGGGTGACCAAGAACATTGTAATTTGAACATTTAAAAGAGGGAAAGTATGTACTGTTTTGTTTATATTTCTGTAAAAGTACATACTTTAAGCATAAAGACATGAAATAAGTCTGTAGATTAAGCATGAAACTTAAAAAATCTATTCTAATAAATATAATTATAAATCAATATGTACAAAAATAAATCCTTTGTTTTATGGTATACTTAGAGAAGCAATTTCTGAAGTAAAACAGGAAGTCCATTTATTATGGAATTGGGCTTGTACTTTAAATAGGTGGCGTCGTTCGTGCAACATTAATAATTATCTATCTATAGCTGCTATAGAGCTGTAAACATCTCCCGGTATTCATTCCATAAAAATGTTTCACCACTGGTTTGTGTGACAGAAATAAAAACTCGAGAATTACGTAAATAACGTGGCGTTTTGTATTATCTTAGTAACATTATATGATCCTGACGATCCGACAACTCTAGACGTAGAGGCGGCCAGTTGGAAAAATCTATGTTTCTCAGCATAACCCCGCCGGTGTGGTCTCGTTTAACGCTATTGACTTTCGGAGCCCTTCCCTCACACAGAGTTGAGTTTTAAACCCGCACTCAAACACGTTAGAGCCCCCAACGCTACTAAAACGATATGCCATTCAAACTTCAAAAATCTTATAACACACAAAATACCAAAACCAAACCTAGCCACAACTGCCTTTCGACAACTTATTGGCTCTACTCACCCCGAAGGGAATTGCAAACGTGAGTGAGTGTATCTCATCAAGTCTATTATAGTTTGGACACAGTAGCGAGTCCAGGAGTCTCCTTTGACCGAGCACAGCTGTTAAGATGTTGATTTACGTGGGTATAGAGCGCGCCCAATTATCTTATTAGTGGCCAATTTATCGTTCGTCACATTATCATATGGATGGCGTCATGTTTGACTGAACCAGGCTGTGGAAAGTCAATGCTATATTTAAGTAATATTTTACTGGAATTTACAGTTTGTTGTTTCGAACTGCATGTACATTGCAAATTAGATACTGCAGGATATCTAGCTCTATCTTTTAAAGCTGCTGTACAGATAATACCAAATAATGATAGAATCTTAGTAATTTAGCAGAATGACATTCAATCATCGTTTTTACTTTTACTTGACTATGTTACACCAGAGATTACAGTGGTGTATTATATGATTGGTTCCGTCCTGTTGTGCGCCCCCACAATATAATTCGCTTATTCCACTATCTGCGGGTCAATATTTTCTCATGAAGCCCGACGTTTTGTCACACAAAATAACGTGTTTTATCGGCCAGCGCCGCCCGCTAAATGTTTTACTGCAATAACAATAAAGAAAAACAAAAGCATATTGTCTTCTCTTCCCGTGCGTATTTTCGCACAAAAAAGAAAGACAATCGCGCTGTTTTATTAATATTTATTATTCGTGTCCAAAATACTTCGGCGACCCTGCGTATTTAGGTACCCAATTACTAACGGGATGCGCATGTACTCTCGTCGAGTCTCTTAGCTTTCAGAGATACCTTCAATAATTCGAACACTTACATACCTTATCGCGCAATTTTTTATCGCGATTTATTTCATACAGGCGTACTAAAGATGCACCGACTCGGCATTCTCGGCTTTGAAAGTGGCAGCGCGAGATGGTAGAGCCGATGCGAGACGTGGGACCGCCGGTTCCTTGTAACTTGCTGTACCATCTGTTTCTAATAATATTTTCATATCGGCGTCGGCGCGCGCTGACCGTAATGTACCAGACAAATGCCTCTCTGTGCATTTCTGTGAAGCTTCCGATTGCCATCGCGCCGACTACAACCCACCAGCCTCATTTACTCATAAGCCGATAAATAATTCCATATTACGGCCACCAACTCGCAGAACGCCAAATTGGGCGAATATAGTTTTATTAACATAAAAAATGTATTGCGCGTATGTCTTCTAGGTAAGGTTGGTACACTAATTACTTACATATATTTAATGTTTAACATTTTATATTACATTTTACATTTTATCAATAGCATCAGGCAAAGTCCAGGTTCAATACGGGTCGTGGGGCTGAGCACTCAATTATAATATTTTCTTATTCAAATGTTAATAGAATAAAAAGTAGACGGAACTTCAAATTTTGGGAACTTTGACCTCACAAATTAACATATCTGTCTGAGAATTGAATACACGTATAATAAACGTAGAGGAAGAATATCATAACTGTCAATGAAATATGACCGAAATATGTTTGATATTCAAATGGCAGTGGGGCTTCCGCTGGGAACGCGCGCATCACAGGCACAAACCCGTATTTTACGGCTACAACCGATCTGAATAATAACACGCTACATTAGTTTCCCATTATGCCTTCGAGACAATAAAATTTGCTCAATTTTACGATCACATTAATAATTTTATGAATGGAAGCAAACGTTTAAATCTTAAATGGTAAGAAATGAATAAAAAGTGTTTGGAGCGGGGGCGATTGAGGTCGGTCCGATATAAATTGAGAGTGTTAAAAGTAATAAGATTGTGAGAAGTTGTAGTGTAGGTCCCACAGGCGCAGGCGCAAGGTCAGGCGGCGGCGGAAGACGGCTGGTTCCCAGGGTATCGCTTGCAGCTCGTCACCCCGCACCGGACGCCGCCTCACTCGTGCCTTCACCGCCAGCCCGCCACTCAATACCGCACATAGCGTACTTTCTAATTATCGACATCAAATACAAACAATTAAGTTTCGAATAATTACTTATCAAACATAATAAACCCTGTAAGTAGATATAGCTCTACCTTGCCTATTACAAATTATCTATACTTGGCTATTTATGAAACAGATATATAAATAAGTCATTACTCCATCAATAGAATTTAGAATTTTATTGAACTTTAACTTTGAATAAGTAATTATCATATCAAATTAGGCTACACATTGTGACTGTCAGGTATTACGCAGCTAATGACCGAATTTGGAAAAAAATACGCACTCACAGTCTATGCTGCTCATTCCTGTAGACACCATCTAATTTTAAGTTATACATGTCATTTTCTCATACACCGAAAAGGAACGGGATGGATGATTGACGGATAATAATTTTTAAATTAATGAGTATCTCGCTGGTATGTAACCCGTTTGACGTGTGCTGTCTTTAATTCTGTCGGGATATTGACCGATATAAAATTTTTAGAGGGTTCTTTTAGATTTCTGCATAAAATTGACGTGTGTTCCATAAATTTTATGTCTGTCGACTACTCGTCCCTTTCTTTTACAGCGGATAAGAAAATGACAAAGTACTTATAAATTAATAAAAAAAATATATGGTGTGTATAGTCACGAGCAATATAATGTACCCACTTTAGGACTCTGTTGCACTAACATATTTGACATTTAGTGAGACTTACAGTTCATTTTGTCAACAAAGTTAATGTGACATGGTACCAAAGTGTATACATATTAATGCTCGTGACCGTACAGGTATTAGACTTCCTTATTACTTTTAGCGACTTTTACTCTTTATCGACAGGGCACATCACTGACAGGAGTAAAGTACAAGGATGTGCAGTGTTGTCTATCAGGTTACGCGAAATGAAACCACAAAATCAGCGGCAACCGCAGAACAACGGAAGTCAGGACACGGACCCTTCGCTCTCATGACAACCTGGTACTTATTAACATGTACACACTAAACTTACTCAACTATGTGGCACTTTGCGTCGTACAGGCATTCCCGAAGATTTAAAGTTTCGTAATGGATGTGTGGCCGAGGAAGGTGATCTGGATGCTTTTGAAATGGAGTGGCAAATAAGTCAGATGCATGTACGATAGAAATACAAATATAGATACAGTGGGTTATTGGTGAACGTCTCTTATTAATATTAAGTACTACTACTCTATAACAGCCTCCGTGGTCTAGTGGTTAGAGCGTTAGGCTCACGATCTGGAGGTCCGGGTTCGATTCCCGATGGGGACATTGTCGAAAACACTTTGTGAGACTGTCCTTTGTTTGGTAAGGACTTTTCAGGCTTGAATCACCTGATTGTCCGAAAAAGTAAGATGATTCCGTGCTTCGGAGGTCACGTTAAGCCGTTGGTCCCGGCTATTAGCCGTAAAAACACCTCCACCAACCCGCAGTGGAGCAGCGTGGTGGAGTATGCTCCATACCCCCTCCGGTTGATTGAGGGGAGGCCTGTGCCCAGCAGTGGGACGTATATAGGCAGTTTATGTTACTACTACTCTATGGCCTATGTATAAGCACCATTACCACTGTAAAAATTTAATTGTAAGCTGTTGGTTTTCTCAATAAACAATAAAATAAAATAAAACGTTAGTTTAGTTATGTTTAATCTAAAAAGCTGCTGTACTGAATAACGACCTATCTTTATGACGTCATAGAAGTTTCTCCATTCAGTAACAATCTAAATCTATTAAAGCCACTGTTGCATAAAACAAATACTAATTCATGGATCTGCTCCAAATGACAGTCATAAAAGTGAAGACCATTTATGGCATTATTTGGAGGCATATCGAAACCGGCGCTTTCTATATTGAAGTACACTGCCTGCCAGGCGAAAGTGTATGAGAATAATAATCTGATTGTACGGCCATGAAATTGAATGATGTCTATTTCTCTCTTTATCAAGGCACTTATGTGCTGAGATATTCTGTTAATTATACGTAGAACGTACTTATTTTTTATGTATATGTCTAGGTATTATAAACTCACATCTAGGTTCCGTATAGAGCACAACCACAAGTCGTATGAGAATAATTTATAGACACTTTTGATTGTACCTATTCAGTTTTAGGACGAAATACCTATGACTTTTTTTTAATGGTACATACAAACAACATACAGTTAATGTCAGAAAACATTGTTTTATATAAAAACACACTTAGAAAAAGTGTAACATAATAAAACGAATGAATACTTTAACCCACTTGGTTGCATAAAAAGTAAAGATTCGAAATCGCTGCACCATTCCCGTGCCTGACAGTGTAATGGAGGAGTTATAGGTTTCATTTGCGGGCGATAGACGACAATTTTCAATTTTCTTGCGCGTGCGTCCCATTTGAATATTTTAATTTGGGGGGCGGTGCGACTATTTCAATTTATTTTATGAGTCCCGGCCAGAAGGGTTCGCGCCATCCCGCCGCTCTCACCGCTCCAGATTAGTAAATATTTGATAGCTTTATTGCTCGACGTGATATATTTATACATGCTTTTAAAATTAAGTGAACTCCGAAGGACGTTTCGATGGGGTGTCGCTTTGATATGGTTTGCAGGAGTCAAATGAATTATTATTTGTGTTGATTATGTTAACTTTTTGCTTTGAGTCTCTATAGGAGTTTTAAAGTACGTTTGTGGACTTAGAAAAATATACGGTCGAATTGAGAACCTCCTCCTTTTTTGAAGTCGGTAATAAAATAGAAATTATTTATTTTTAAAGGACGCCACACACAAAAAAAACATCACTTAAAATTTTCACAGATTATTTACAATTACAAGCCATTAAGTAGTGCTTTCAGTTTATCGTAATCACTCGCACAGAGTAACGTCTTTCTAAGTTAATATTTTTCTATTTGATACGTCTCCGTATTATGATAATTTTAAAAGGACATCAAAACGACACACGTTCAGCAAACAAGTCCCCGACGATTGATTGCTACATCACAATGTCAGTGATTAGGAGAGGGCTGGACGATGCATCAATGCACCGGGGGCTTCTGTTTAAACTCACACAGCTATGTTTCCTCTAATAGAATTGCGAGCTCGTTATCTGCTCAGATTAAAATATTCAGTATTTGAGTGATTTCACGAGCGAGTGAGCGGCAAAGGGTTGACTAGTCGTTTCGCCCGCTTTGAACACTCGTGAGGGGATCCGCGCCGGGATGCGCCGCCGCCGCGCCACTTTACATACAAGGAACTCGTGCGGTTATTAACACCGCCTCACTCCCGCGATATTAATAAAGTAATTACTAAACATCACTTTCAATTAATCTAAAAGCAAATGACAGATACATTTTAAGTTCAAAATTGGTTTTACAACTGATAGGTATGTGACATCCGTATCCTAATTATCAAATTGAAAATAACTTGAAATATTTAATCGCGAATGCAATGAAGCCGCAACAGTCGCGCAAACAAATGAATTGTCGAATTTCACTGGCTTTTTCCGGCGTCTGACTCCATGAATAATTCCATTTATATAATGGCATCGACCGCATCAAATATTTCATTCCCGGTTTTGCATATTTAATAGTGACAAAAACAATGTCCAAAGTATATATTACAGGTTATTTGGCTCCGCTTCCTTCGGGTCGCCGCTTAGTTACCATAATTAAACAATTAATGGCCTAAACGAATATGTCATCCGCAGTGATTTAAATCAGTAAGTAATAAATTAAAAAAATATTGAGCGGCGCGCATCGCGGATACAATAGAGCGACGCGCTTAGTATTCGTCATTGTATCTGTCACGGTAATATTCAATATAAATAGGCGGATGTTGCCGACAGATAAATATTGCACTCCACCCATGGAGAGCTAATTTTATGAGTGAAATTAGTGATTCACCTGTTGTTGCCATTTATTATAGAGCACAATGGTCGCGCGGCGCGGCAGTCGCCGGCCAAGCCCGCTATTATTTGTCAATATATCAATACAATTTGTCCATTCAAATTATATCGATGAATTGTCGTTCCATATTCCGATGCACCAGATATTGTATTCATAATTTAGTACACGCCATTGAACTACGAATTGGATTTTAGTCTGCTTTTTTAACTTACAATGCAAATGTAAACCGTGTTTGTTAAAAGTAACTGGATATTGAATATCTAACAATAAAATAGATCAAAACGAAACTATAGCGTTCTGTTTAATTTCATTTTTATTTGGTATCCGTGCTCGTCATTTCATGGGGTGTGTACGTGAGCATGTTTTTATACGCATAGATAGATTCGCGCCGGCGCAGCCGCGTGATGATATTCCAATCAAACAGGTACACTATTGATCCATGACATCGTCACGTGCAACAATTTTCTTAGATGAAGTAATTTTCAAGTAGATTATGGTCGATAATTAGTTTCTCCATTTACATGATATTGTTTAATTAGATAGGTAAATTATCTATTGATTATGGTTTCATTATACCATGGCAGTAATTTATTATGGGGTGGGCAGAGCAGCAAGTAGTGGAAACTTGCATCTAATTTTGATACGGAGGCCTTTGATAAATATAATATATAAAAATCCATTACATACCAAAGTACATACATAATTTCACGCCAAGTCCCATTATATGTATTTATTTGTTCAAAAAGACAAAAATATAGTAATAAAGAAATAATTTAAAATATAGTACTACACATAACACATTTATTTAAGTAGTCATAATAATAATAGGGACTCCATAGTCCCGAGATATGGAAACGACGTACAAATAATAATAATAATTTATTCACGTACATACCGACGTTTCCTTAAATACATCGACGATAAAAGATTTACCGCGTTTAAATACATCTTTTTAATTACAGCCATACGTGGAATGCTGCCAGAAAACATTATGGGCTCGTCAGATGAAATTAAACCTTCTTCATGATGTCCACGAATAATCGAAGGTACCCGATATCAGGGCATGGCCAATCGATTGCTCTGCGCTACCGGGCACCACTCATACACTCACCCTCCACACAAAGAATACTCTAACCCACCGCCTTAAGACATACTTTACCACTTCAATACCTATACTGAGGTATCATGACACGACCCGCAACATTAAATTTTTATACCACCCTCTGTAATGAGCATTGATGCCTTGGAATCTGACAATTATTTCCGCTACTTTTTTAATTTCGAACAGCGCATGAGATGAAACAATATCGTCTGAGATTAATAAACGCTTTGCGATGGATGTGAAGTTGTATACTCAGAAGTAGTATTTCAGCGTAGGTATATTTAATTTATATTGACTACCTTAATTGGGATATAGTCGTGAGCTTTTGTTATGCTATTCAACTTCTAATCTAGCCTACAATATGTTACTGCTGGGCAAGGGTTCCTTTCCCCATAGAGCAACACGAGTCTCCGCTCTTTCGGGATCATGTGGTTAAGTTAATTAAGTATGCTAATAAAATAAAAATACCTATCTCAGTTCTAACAGCCTAATGAATGAACTAGGTCATCATCATCAGCCCATTAACGTCCCCACTGCTGGGGCACGGGCCTTCCCTATGGATGGATAGGGAGATCGGGCCTTAAACCATCACGCGGGCCCAGTGCGGATTGATGGTTATTAACGACTGCTAATGCAGCCGGGACCAACGGCTTAACGTACCTTCCGAAGCACGGAGGAGCTCGAGATGAAAACTTTTTTTTTGTAGTCACCGATCCTATGACCGGCCTTTGCGAAAGTTGCTTAACTTCAACAATCGAAGACCGAGCGCGTTTACCGCTGCGCCACCGAGCTCCTCAATGCCAATGAACTAGGTACTTACCTGATTATAAAAGGTCAGTTTGAATTGCCAGCAGGTCTATTGCTTACCGCCCAAAAACTGGCAGAGGAAGATCTAGAAGTGTACGTCCTTGATATGTCCTTAGAAAAGGTTAATTTCATTCAAGGTGTGCGTGAATGAAACAATCGAAGAATGTGGAGGAAGCAAGAGAAGTGTGTCAGGATCGAAGCAATTGGAATTCTATAATGGTGGGAAATAGGCATGAGTTTATGTATGTATGTTATTGTTGATAATTATCAAAAGATCCGTGCCAAATAACATGGACAGGACCCATATATGGGACTGAAAATTTAATTTAAAATGGTCTGATTATTATGTTGGTAGCCTAGGTAGGTGTTCATTTTTGGACTTTAGGTACTAATTTGTCGTTAAGATAGTTGTTAAAGGTTCTTCTGCCTACTATCAGACTTTGATTAGGCCTTAGTATGTGCAGGAATGCAGTAGAAAAACCTATACATAATTAATTGACGCTAGCTCCATTTTCTTAGGTGTAAAGTTAATTTGTTGAATTGCTAAGGAGTTTCGCAATTAATACACGCAGCGCATAAAACATTGTATGAATACGAATCATGAATACGAATATTATAGTATGGATTGTTGCTTATTTTTTTCTCTTTTAGTATATTTTTAGACTTCTGTAACTGCCTTTGTGCATGAAATAACAAAACTCTAATGTTTACCTTTCAAATATTCGTATTCATATTGCATGTCACAAACATGAACAAGGTGGAGCATAGTTAGAAGTTAAAAAATGTTAAGTTCAATTTTTTTTATTCAAAATCTATTTGCGTTGTGAACCTCACTTGAGACTACGATATTTTCTTTAATGCATGTTTTCTTTGATCCAATTCCGGGTATAACTTGGCCATCGAAAGCAAATCTACGATAACCGTAACAAAATGTCCTAAGAAAATCATATCCATCTGAAACAGGTAATAAAAACGACTTAGGCGGTTATTATTAATGGGTATGGCAAAAGAAAAATCCTGTGTGGATCATATACATAGCTTAAGCTCCCTCAACCAAGTCTCTGCTGCATCCGTCACACGATGCAGTTCGGCTATGCCACCTGGGAACCGGTGTAGAGGGCACTCGTTCACTATGTGATATAGGGTTTGATCCGGGTGACTACATTCACAATATGGTGACGGTTCGACTTATGTAGGTGACGGTTCGACTTTCCGTGGTTGGTCCTACATCGTTTCAGTCGCGTCCAGATTTTTCGTTTGGTGTCAAAAACTCAGGCGGTTAAATCGCTCTATTCAAAAGATCGTTGACGTCTTAAAACGGATCGGACCATATCTCACTGGGTCACCACGGTAGCGCAATTACGGTCGCGTCACCAACTAAAGTGTAGTTGACAGGAAGCGTTTACATACATAGTGTAGGTAGCGCGATGCTGTCGCTTCCATGGTGTCCTAGTGTGATTTTTTTTTATATTGGCCAAGTATTTTGGTTCAACTATGCCTGATGGTAAACATAGAGAAGCCCTAATTGCAGTGGCAACTGAAAAGCAACGCAATGAGTCAGTTTCGAATCAGTTGCGACTACCATACTGGCCTACTAGGTACTTCTAGACGCTTCGCTTAAAGGACCCCATATTATAAAAAGGAGGGAACACTTGAGCCGACAACCCGTTCCACTTTTTAATGGTGCAGCAGTGATATGGCCCTTAGAGTTCAACGTTGGCCTGATCTCGTTGTAAAGAGATCATGTACGTGTAGGTATGTCGTGTAAACAGAAGCACGTAATGGGACGGTTGATGGACATCCGGAGAGTCGGTAACACCACCACAATGGATCTAAATGCCGAACTGTCTCGGCAGTACCCACCGTGACCAGTGGCAACCTGGCGGCCGACTAGTTTTGATACTTTACGGAATTGTGTTCAAAAGAACTGTGCTCGTTTATTTATTCTTATTACTCAGTGGTATAATAAAAATATTGGGGGTGTCAGGAGAAGAGTCATGGCTAAAATAGGTTACTAATTTATCCGAATAGATCACCTGCAGCCTGTAAAAGCCAACCTGCAAAAGACAACCTATATATATATAACCTATATAAATATATAACCAATATGTACAGTGGATGATCAACTCTGGATGCTTTGATCTTACAGTTCTGGTGTTTTAAGGCACTGCTCCGCAACGACTAGGTACCTCTACACTTTCTGTTAACTACTTACAGCCTAGTATGAATTTTCTATAAAAAATCTATATTTTTAAATTGTCTCATATTTTACGTTGAAGTAGTTATTTGTCATCTTAATTGTTACTCATTTAGAGTTGTTTATACTATTGCGGATATTAAACTAGATCTGTTTTTTGTACTCTGAATAATTAATTATAATTATATTATGTGTTGTCTATTGTTTGTCTGTGTGCCTCACTAATAAATTAAAAATGTATCTACTTACAAGTTACCACAGCAGCAAAAGCAAGCAAAACGTAATAGTGTAGTAGTAGTGTAGTGTAGCAGTGTAGTTAAGTAGCATGGAAAACGCTGCACCGACAAGAGCGTTTTAAATTGATGATGATGACAAGTTATCAATCTTAACTGCATAGATAGGAATATTTATATTCATGACATGAGCAGTACAAAAAGCTCAGAAGCGTGAGTGCTTAGTTCGTTTAGCGATAGATAGTTATGCGGTTATGTTATGGTATGTGTTATGTTACAAGAGCAGTTAGATCGGTCTAAGAGAAAGTATCAAAACTATTAGCGCGTGGTTTGTATGTTGGTAGGTGAAGAAAAGTTATTATTTTCTGAACTATGGTCATTAAAATTTCTGATTAACAACGTTTGATCCGTGTCGATAAGATGACGCTGCAAGTCCTTACACTATCCCTTCGACTGCGCCCGTAACTAAACGTTCACTATGATATTTTTTATATCGAAAATATATTAAAATATTATCTTCGAATCTTATTTAAAAGGAAGAGACCAACAATGGAATGCGGCCGCCCTTATAATAAGTTCCAATTTTATTTTTTTAACGTTTTTCGTGTTTTGTAGCTACTAATCATAAAGATTGATATCGAACAAAAGTATTCGCAAAATGTTATTATAATGAGAAGGCGATGGTGATAAAGTACTTAGAATATAGTTACAACGATGTATAAACATGTGATTTGATTACAGTATATGTAACTACAGTTAGTGGATAATGACACGGTGCTCTCGTACGGCGTCAGATGTATGTCCGTGTGTATTCAGGGCACAGGCACAATCGCTGCCCCACCTCGCCGCACGCGCTCCGTATAGAAACTAACCATTCGTCATCCATTATTCACGGCCTAAATTGCACAACTTTAGAGCGCCATTTCTAAATGACATCTAAATCTGTTACTGTATTAACATTGTGAATAAAATTCATACAATCAATCTACATAAATGTCCGTGAGCGTCCGTCCATTAGTCAGCTGGAGCACAAAGGGCACACGCTCGTCTCGTAAATCAGGCGCATGTACTTGTATTGAGACGGCCTGCCCAAATCGCGCTCAATAACCGCCGTGCGCGCCGCCCGCGCCCGCGCCGCTCACATCCACAGAACTTTCCAACCATTAACGACCCCTTACGACCAACATTTGTCATTAGACGGGGTCACGTCATTACACTCAAGTGAAATCTTGAGTTACATTATTGAATTTAATATATACGTTACCTGCGCCTAGCTTCATAACAGCTTAGGGGAGAAAATACAATGGGGAAGACATCCGCGAGTTGCGTATATTCCGCTCAGTGGGAGACAATCTGTGCATATGCCGTTAAGCGTAATTTGTGTGATTATTTAAACAAGCTGAACACCCTCTAAATCGGTTATTAAGATATTAAAATATAGAGGTGGTGCGTGATGCGTGCGCGGCGTCAGGGCGCGCGGCGCGGGTCGCTCGGCGGGGGCCACAGCGGGCGGCGCTACCGGCGGGGCTCGGCTAATTGTTATAGCAGACCCCTGCCACCGACTCCGACACCTTACGTCACCATGAAAAATGCACAACGCATACTTATAAAACATAGGTCATTTACAAACGCTAACGTATGATTCTAGATAACAAAGGTTGCCACGAACATACACCACCCGTTTAAGCATAGGTAGGTACGTTTTAAAATAATAAATTTGATTCGGGCAATGGTAAAGCTTTCATTGTATTTTGTAAAGGACGAGGAAAACTTTCCCAGATTTTTTAAATTACAACACACCCTCAGCCATTAAATAATAAAATATTCCCATATTGTAAAGCATCGAGTTACACGAACTCGCTCTAAAGAGACCTTATCTCTCTATCTGTTAAATATTGTTGCCACATCTCAAGCGAGGAGCGCGGTCGAGGTGACGAAGTCAGCTTTGAATCTCAACATTAAAATAACGACGAGGATAAAATAAAAGAGTATTTATTTATGCATAATAATGTGTTTGGTTGAATAAAAATGAGGGGATCCGTACAAATATCTAAATAAAAGAGTAGGAGTTCATAAAGCGGGAGGGCAACGTAGATGCCGCGCCAGATAGTTGCCGCTGGGTCCAGTCCGGGCCTGATATCGGTTATATCATTTCGTCGTGGCCATTTACATTTCATTCATAAACTCGGCAGAGAGTAAATCTAACGTTATTTTTGTTTAGTAGCTGTATTTTTTCTTAGACGACTTTTATTAATACCTAAATTTTTACATTCTATACAGATTGTTAGCGTGCAAATTTATAAGAGATGGCAATTTTTATTCGACATCCATTCTGATACCACCAATAAATAAATTACGAAGATACCTAAGTTATAAAAGGAATTTAATGAGTCGAACATTAAAATATGAATAAAACCTTCGGTAATATTGTGAGTGGTCGTATTATATTTTTTGTTTACATATACCCTCGGCATGTGTCGCCGAAGCTCGCACGTTGCTCCTTATTTATTGACCTATTAGAGATAACATTAAGATCAAGATGCACGGCCAAGGATCTTTGTTATAAAAATGTCTGCTTCATTATTCTTAAAAAATTAAGGACGACCTTAGTAAGGATAAGACAGAGTATGGGAACTGGGATGATGCCAGTGCGTTGTATTTTCAATAGAAAATGTTTTGTGAATATTTGTTGCAAAAAATAATGGAACTTATTTAAAATTTCCGATTTGATGGAATATGAATATGGTTACTTGAAAAAATAACAAAACCTAAGTGACAAGTAGGTATAATAAAAAGAAGAGAGTGAAAACGAGAGAGACAAGAATCACTGGAAAAATAATGAAATGGAAGAAAATCACAAAAAAATATAAAAAGAAAAATAAAACAATTCTGAGTGGCACATCCACGTTGGGCCCTCTAAAACAAACAAATGGCGGCATCCTCTCGTTATAATTTTTCCCAGATTTTTTAATCCGGGCAATTTAAATCAATACTCATTATGGCTTTCCAAAGGACCGTCATCTCGAATTTTAACACGGGAACAAAGAACTTGTTTTATGATCTGATATTAAAGGCATTTTAAGTTTATGACTTTCGTGACTTGATAAATAATCAAAAATGTGTTGACAGGGATTCAAGACGAAAACACGTTTTGAATTTGCGGGTAATGTACTCGAATAATAAGTGGTCGAGGGTAGATAGATCTTTAAGACACTACTACAACAGTGCTTCTGGCGAATAGAAATAATTCACCTTACTTCTAGAGCACTTTTAGCTCATTGTGTAATCACAAAGCAATCGTCAAAAATTAAGATGGTGTACTTAAATTGTAGTTTGAGGGCTTCTCAGGTACAGTAGCTATACGGGACAATTTGTAATATGTAAGTTATAAGATAGATATAGATTGGCTGATATCCGCAAACAGAAATGGCGGTGGATTGGTCATGTCCTTAGAAGACCTGTGGACCACCCGTCCCGACGACCTCTAACCTGGTGTGCACGTGAAAAGCGCAAATGGGGGCAGCCTAAAGAGATCTAGCGACACTCAGTTGACCGAGAGTTGAAAACTCTCGGCATGTCATGGAAGCGAGCTACAGAGGAAGAGTTTGCGAGAAGTGGAAATCTGTTATTCGAGCCCTACATGCCAACAGGGGATAAAAGAATGATGAAGAGAACCAGTAATAAGATAACATCACCGATTTAAGATAGTAAGGGTGATGTTGTAGACTATGTAAATAGTGAGTTTATAAATAAATAAATATGGTAGGCTGGTATGATAAGAGTTTCTAAGAAATTATCATCAGAAATCCTTACTCTCACTAGGGGGCAGGTTAGGATTTTAATACGGGCCCTCACGGGGCATTGTAGACTCAACAAGCACCTACACAGAATGGAGCTGACCGACTCTCCTTTATGCAGATTCTGCTAAGGGGACGATGAGACGCCACTACATCTGCTATGCAGCTGTGAGGTTCTCATACATAGTAGCAGCCGTGCACTTGGGAGCCACATAAAGGACCCCCAGGAAGTCACGGAGCTTTCTCCCAAAAAGACGTTGGAACTCTTCGAACGGATCGGTCTAGAGGAGGATAATTAAACGTAGGGATTTAGGTCACAATAGATCTGTCAAGGTCACAGTGTTCTCGCGGGCTGTATTCAGACCGGCCCTCACAACTCTCAAATAATAATAATAATAAAAAATAAGAGTTTGCCGCCCCACATGATTTACGACTTTTACCGGAACTAAAATATACCCGTGCCATTGAAAATTGCACGTAGTTTCTGAGGTCGGATTGAATATCTATTATTGTGTAATTTATCTACCATTATCAATAAGGGTCCTTTATAACTAGGACACCACGGTGCCCCACACACGGTCGCGTCACCAACAAAATGTATGTCATCATCTCCCTAGCATTATCCCGTTTTTCACAGTGTCCGCTTACCTACCCTGAAAATTTGATAGGTCCGGTTTTTTACACAATTGACTGCCTGTCTGACCTTCTAACCCGCGAAGGGAAAACCAGCCCAATACAAGTTAGGTCATGTACCTCCTAAAAGGCATTTCTCACGATGTTTTCCTTCACCGCTGAGCACGTGATAACCATTTATGATCGAAACATAAGTTTGAAAACAAATTCGACAATCATTGGTTTAGACCTGTGCCGGATTCAAACATGCGACCTCAAAGTGAGAGGCAAGCGTGCTACCAACTGGGCTACTAGGGCTCTCACAATGTATGTACAAACCAATAAAATGTATGTACTAAGTTGTAATAAATGCTACCTAGCCCACAAGTGTCAACTGCATAACATGTTTTGTTGGTGCCGGGATCGTGGTGGCACTACCATGTTGTCCTATTTTTTTTTATTCAAAGTAATATTTTTAAGGACAGGAACACAGGAGGACAGGAGTCCTAGTATGTTTGTAACTACTCTGAGCGCCAACCCACTTGCGTCCACTGCGCCAAACCACTGCCCTATTTTTCCCTAAAAAAGTAACATGGAAATGCTGCACCGACAAGAGCGTGGCTCTTAAATTGATGATGATGAATATTTTTAAGAGGCAGAGGCAGGCAGAATTCTGACAGAGGGCAGCAGTAACTGTGACTACTATTCATAGGCGGAGGAGTCCTAGTACGCGTTTGAAATAGACTACTCTGGGCACCCCACTCGCATCAGACTGAGTACTGCGGGGCAGAAGTCAATAGGGAAACCACTGTTCTATTTTTCCCTAAAAAGTAGCATGAAGGACGCTACATCGACAAGAGCGTGGCTCTTAAATTAGTGATGATGACCAATTTTAATATTTCACAATAAAAATACGGTGTCTCATGAACCTATCGACAGGTTTTTCTGTACACCGTAACTCATCGTCAGTCGTTACATTTTTTAGGTAGATACAATAAAAAATATATTAAGTAGATAGATGAGTAAACAAGGTAAGTGAAGAAGTAAGTAGGTAGGACGGTAGGTAGTATTGTGACAGACCTTACCTAATCTTTACGAAATCTATCATCACTTGATAAAAATCTCTTTCAGAACAAGAGTAAAGGCTTTTTCTCTAAGAATAACTTTGGAATTATTTTCTTACTTATAAGTAATGTATTATAATTATTGTATAGCTTATGTTATGTATGTATTGGTGCGTACCTATGTACACTTCTCATCAAAAAAATCGAAACACCTTGCAAGTTTACGTTTTGTCAGGATTATCAGAAAAATGTGTACATTTAGGAATAATGTTAAATGTCGTTTAATAGTGAGTAATATGAGCTTATCAAATCTTAATGTTAATGTTCTAAATTTAAATGAATTTTTCATAGGTTTCGTATTTTGTTAAATGAGTCATTTTTATTCCGTATGGAGTATAAAGGAAATGGATAAAACAACACACGTAAATGAAAAAAAAAGCTAAAAAACGTTTATTTAATAACTTGTATTCCCTCCCGAGCTCTAATTACTGCTTCCATACGGTTCTTCATCGATCGGATGAGAGTCACGATCACATGCTGTGGTATATTGTCCCATTCCTCTTGGATTGCATCTTGCAGCTGGCTAAGTGTTTCTGGGGCAGGATCTCTTGCTCGAATTCGTCTCTTTAATTCATCCCACAGATGTTCAATGGGATTCATGTCCGGGCTTCTTGCTGGCCATTCCATAATAGAGATATCGACTTCGTTAAGATAATCTCGTACGACGCCCGCGGTGTGAGCCCTAGCATTGTCGTGCATGAATATGAAGCCGTTGCCAATAAAATGTGCATAGGGCATCACATGAGGCTCGAGACACTCTTCGACGTACCGTTGACAGTTTAGTGCAGGCAGACGTGGCCCAGACACGAAAGCAAGCTCTGTCTTACCGTCGGCGCTGATTCCTCCCCAAACCGTCCACGAACCGCCACCATAGCTGACCTTTTCTTCAATGCAGCATTGTGCATAGCGTTCTCCGTCTCTTCTGTAGACCTTGTTCCTTCCGTCGTTACCATACAGCATAATTTTACACTCATCAGAAAAGAGAACTTTGCTCCACTGTAGGTATGACCAATTTAGGTGCTCACGTGCAAAGTTAAGGCGCGCTCTTCGATGGTCTGCAGTTAATTTCGGCCCATTTGCTGGCTTATGCGGTACCAGTCCACGATCCTTCAACCTTCTTCTAATTGTAGAGTCACTTACAGCCACCCTTCGTACAACACGAAGCCGCTGCTGCAGTTGAAAAGCGTTAAGGCGTCGTTTTCTTAAAGAAGTTGTTACAATAAATCGATCATCTCGCTCAGAAGTGACCCGATTCCTGCCAGATCCTGAACGGCGCGTGAACAAACCAGTCTCCCGATAACGTTTATAGACTCTATGAACAGATGACAGGCTTAGATGCAGTCTTGCAGCCACAACACGCTGACTAAGGCCAGAATCCAGCAATGCCACAACTTGGGCGGCTTCTGTGGCGAAGTATCCATACGTTTTAGAAAAAAAACCTTTTTTCAGACGTCCCAAAGTCACAGTATTGAAATAAAAAACAAAAAGTTTAAGGATAGGCGCCAATTTTTAGTTTTTAAACGCTAAATGTACTCCAACCCTAAACACACATTGTCTCAAAACAGTGATTCATTTCGTTTATAAGATAAACAAATGAAATTCTAATTTTGAATTTAGAATTTTCGCTTATTACTGTAATGGCCTAACTGCCAGCTATACATTTATGTATTTTTTTTCATCGTATGAATTCTTTTTGTGTTAAATTCGGACAGAAACAATGAAAACGGAAGTGTTTCGATTTTTTTGATGAGAAGTGTATTTATATATTTATTTATGTTGGTAGGATACGTGTTTATGTTTCCTACTTCTTATTATTACTTTTTTTATGTTGCACCATCCCGCGCTCCAATGCATAAACTTCTTTCACCCTAAGATTTCCTGGCAGAAATTGCTGTTTAGAAATAAGGCCGGAAGCGAACGGAAGTCACCAATGTCGGGGACTGCTACAGTCTCCTTCTCTCGTGTGGGTTGAGAGGTGGATTACCAACCTCATCAACCCTGGTATCAGGGTTACTATTGAGCCGCCAAAGGTCCCTGGCATTACTCATGTAACGACAACTTTCTTACATCAGTAAGTAATATCCGGTACCAACGGCTTTACGTGCCTTCCGAAGCACGGATAATCTTACTTTGGGACAATCAGGTGATTAGCCTGTAATGTCCTAACCAAACTAGGGATCACAAAGTATTTTTTTTGTGATATTTCCCCACTGGGATTCGAACCCGGGACCTCCGGATCGTGAGCCTAACACTCAACCATTGGACTATGGAGGCCGTTACTGCTACAGTAACACCCGTTTATGGCCCAATCACTCTAATAAAATGGTAATAAGCTATAATGAATAATTTCTATACAACTCCGCGAAGATGGTGTAGATAAGCGAGCTACGAACTACTTCAGTCTGCTCGTGCCTGTTCACTGACAGCCTTCGTGGGGGGTCCTAAATCACTATTTTACTATCACTCTACATTCTCGTCGACATTATGCATACTTTCGTTGCCCACTTCGAGATTCTTGTCACTTGGATGATGATCGTTCGATATATGAATTAACGCCAGAGCACCGTACGAAACTATTATGAATCGAATTCGATACGCTATCATAAACATTCAAAGCTCGAGTGTAGATATAGAATCTACTAGGTACATCGACGTGTTGTCTGCAAGCTAGAATCGTTAATCAACCCTCGCGTCTACTTAAACTCCGTCTCGAAAGTAAAAATAAGAGTTAATAAAAGTAGCGTAATAAATATCCAAGAAAGTTGTTTTAATTTCTTCGTAACACGGAGTAGATTACCGGCGCGATCGGCACAACTTCCTTGTTTTTAATTTTCTTTAAAACATCCGTTTGTTTTATTCATTTTATTTTCAGTGAGTAGGTGGAAGGCTTTCTTAACTTCAAAACGCTTATCTTTCTCGAAGGATGTAAATAGTCGAATGCACAAGTTTATTTTGGACCTTACTAACGAAAGCACAAGACTCTTTGTCTAAAAACGTCCCGAACATTTTTAACTTGTTTAATTGCCAAGGAGAAGCAACTTTACCGGGCGCTTCAATTATTTTTTTTGTTTTCGAATGCGATTTCCCTCTTATTCAAAGTAGGGTTATACTTAGGTATCATTATAATTTCCAATACTTACTAAAAATACTTCAGTGCCTAATTAGCATCTTGTTTTGTTTGCAGCTCTCGTTCCAACAATGAATTCATGAATATCATTATCTGGCGGTCTCACACGTTGCCTCATACTACATATTTCATCCAAAATATTATTTTTCTGATTGTAACGGGTATTAAAACTTTCTTTTAGAAACGATGCTTGCTAGCTAAAATAAAACAATGTATTTCAAACGTCTAGCGTCTAGATATTTCCCCAAGTCCCTTATTTTGCATTCCATAAAGCTCTAACTGTATAAGGAAAGTTATTTCAAAGGTTTCGCATTATGATAATATTGAATGATCGTCTAGTGCTTTTAATACAATGGCATATCGCCAAGTGCAGCGGCGATCATGGGAACCTGCCGATCGACGCTATCAGAAGGAATGCGCGCGCGCTTATCACTCGCGGCATTGTGCGCGCAGTCCCGGCAATGTTAGCCAGACGAATACTACCGAGATGACATAAGCATGATTAGAATGTTTAGTACCGACTAGAGTGGTTGTATTTCATCCGACCGTCGTCGGCGGCACTGCGCCCGCGCCCGCGCCGCGCCGCTACTTCCACGAACAATAATATCGCCGGCCCGCGATGATCCGCGCGCCGCACAAACGAATCCAAAATGAATGCGACATCACAAATGACCGGCGGTTCATCTCTCATCGCAAGGAATTATGACGCAAAAAATAAAGAATTATGAGTGATTGTTGGTCAGATTCTTTAGAGCCCTTCGTCTGTGGGCACCGCATAAAAACTGACCCTGTTATAGTTTGCGAAAGCAATTAAGTTATAAAACTTAGTGGTCTTACTGTCTTAATGAAATATCCCACTTTGATATTAATGCTGGTCATTTATTGCGGGGCAATATAATGTAGATAATAAGCTAAGTCTTTGTTTATTTAATGTCGGTTTTATGTCGGACGTAAATATTGGTCGGTTCCCGTTTTTGAACATTAATAGTTGAGCCTGAAATAGAGTGCCAACGTAGTCAAAATTTATTATTATCTGCGCTTATGCACTAGTAACTGAATAAACATGTAATAAACGGTGGCATAATTTATAGTAAAGAGAGTGCTGTATAGGTACCAGGGAGGCAACGAATAAAAAGCGGCTCCCGTCTGGTGGATCAGGTCATTATTTCAAAACTAGCGCCGAGTTTGAATCTCGAATTAAGGATTATTAAGTCATAATCGAGAGAATAGGCAATTACCTAATTCTTTGAGCAGGGCTGTCCAACCGCCACTTTGCTGCAATAAAATATTCATAAGCGTTAATTGACACTTTACATCTTTAATTATTAGTATGTTTATGTCTTCTACCACACGCAGTGTGTGGTCTTTGGTACTAAAAATTAGTTGGCAATTAGTAAATATAAAGCCATAGTAGCCCAGAATGCTTTACTCTTATTGCGCAGTCTCAGGTTCAAATCCAGCGCATATCTAAATCAATTATTTTCGAATTTATGTTTAAATCTTAAACGATTATCATACGCTCAAACCACATACCCGAGATACGTGGTTTCAGAGATATACCTAACTAACCTGTAGGTAATTGGCCTGGGTATGGTCACTAGGCAGTCAGTGGCTTCTGTAAAAACGGAACTGTCAAATCTTCGAAATCCTGTGAAATACGTGTTAAGGGGGTATCAGAATTGCTGCATCAGAAAGGCAAATCTCGTAAACAGATATAACAGTAATATATAAGTAACTATAACAAAAACCGCAGTAAATATATTAGCTTTTAAACATAATTATTTTGAAAATATGTCATAAATTGCGTAAGGGAATGCGCTCGTGTAAGTTTAATGTATGATTAATGGCCATAACATGTTCCCCAGCTAATTAATGTAAGCGTTGCGCACGAGTTAATTAATTATAATTGTCGTTGCCCGCGCGCATGAAACATGTATGAAATTCATAACAGGGCTAATTATGTAACCTCGCCGCGCCTGCGCCGCGCCACCCGCGGGGCGCGTCCGGTGCTCGCGCTCATGACCACGCCAAGGAAAAACTGCAATCATTCTTCCTCCTCGCTTCTGTTACATTTCTTATAACCGAATAATACCTCCCTGAAAGCGTAGCACGATCCGCTTTTTGTACAAAATCTGAGCGATACATGACATGATTGCAATTAACTGCCATCTTCTGTATTCACCTCGGCCTGGAAGCCATAACTGTTATAATAAAAGGCTCTTCAAATCTTGTTTGTTCGGAGAACAAAGCTCGCATAGGCTGAGTGTGATAATTACTAGCCATCTGCAGCATTGGCACGTACCAATGCCGGTTCTTTAATATTAATCAGGAAATTAGTATGACTAAACAAACAAAATCAATTAACCCACTTTTTGTTTGCAACAGGCTTTCTTTCTGGGCAATAATGCAACGTATACAGTAAAGTATCAAATAAATCTCTTATTTACAGTACAGGAAGGCATAATATTATTTTTTTTTCTTTGTTTAAGTAAAAGCTGATACGTAAATCGACGAAAGCTTTCATAATAGGCTGCGATGATACATTCGTATTTTTGAAACTAAAAAGTGACCAAAGTAATTTTAAATTTTACGGTTAGGTGTAGGTTACCGTTTGGAAAAATTTGGAGAAACTTTGGCAAAAAACGTCGCGTGCCGGGTCAGCCTAAGTAAACAAGTGGTCCGCGGCACGCACGGATTACGACAATTTTATAAATAAAAACAAATTCTCTCAGTTTTTGCTATTGATATTTGAACTAAATTTGTCCGCATGAACCGTCAGAAAAGTCCAAAAAATAAATGATTTAAAGTTTTTCCCTTTGCAAATCAAACATAAGTACATGACTTATTTCTAGTCTGAAGGAAAAATTTAAGCTGTTGCAATTTACAATAATACTAGAAATATCAGAGTAAGAACTTAGTTATTCAATAGCGCCGTATTCTAGAAATCAGCTCCAAATAAATAGACATAGAAAATAGCACAATGGACTGTAAAGTGTAGTACAGCGCACTAAGAAAGTTTAAAGCCGCGAAAGATGCAGTCGAGGCATGCAGATTCAAAAGTTTCGCTTACCTTGCAAAAACGACAAGGATAGAGGACTTCCCACCTTTCCCACGATGCATGAGTTTTGCATAGTGGCCAGTGGACACCTTACATCAAAACAAGTGAGGTCGCGGGAGGCGGGGGGAGGGCGGTAGGCGGGGCCTGCGCTGCAGCCTGCACCGCCGCTCCCGCCACCATGCACTCGCACTCCCAGACGACCCGGCCTCCGTAACACACGTCTCTTACTATCACATACTTCGCAACTACGAAAAATCACATAAATCCATACTTACCAAAATAACAACACTATGTTTCGAATAAGTCATAGATAGGTACATGCCTTGATATATTTATAAATTTTTTTGTATCTCATTTTAAATAAATACAAAAAAAAAATGTTTTAATTATCAAAATAACTATATTTTAGGTTCATAATAATTTTGCTAATAGTACTACATGACAATATTCCAGCGAGGTTACCACTGCTTACACATTGAAACGTTTCTTTAAGGACACTCAGCGCCATCTATCGGAAAATAGCGGTACTAGTGGCTTGTAAACAACACGACTCTACATTTTGTTGATTTTTCAAATTACATCTTATATCGACCTGAATAACTATACATACAGACATGCTTATATACATTTTACTCGCTTATTTTTTGTTGAAAAGGGCAAATACACGAATAGATTGTCAAAAGACAAACTCCAGCCACTTTTAGTATCATGTCATCATTTTCCTATCCCGACGTCAGGGGGGTTAAAATGGCCATATCTAAGAAAGCAATATTGCAATTTGACATTTGCGCATATAAAAGTAAGTGCGCAATGCAAACAAATGCCAAATAGCAATATTCTTAGATGAATTACTTTGATGTGGCCATCTTAACCCCCAGGTCTACTTTTCTATAGAAGCGACTACTATCAAACCTTCGCACTCTGAGGGAAAACCAGCCCGGTAAGGTGGAAAACATGTTTTTTTCTGACCAGGGGGGTTAAAATGGCCACAGTGAAGCAATTCATCTAAGAAAGCAATATTGCAATTTGACATTTGCGCATATAAAAAAAGTAAGTGCGCAATGCAAACAAAATGTCAAATAGCAATATTGCTTTCTTTGGCCTTTTTAACCCCCCTGGTTTCCTCATGACGTTCTTGGCCGTTAAAATCATTTAATATCAGGCACGCGTAAAGAGTACGATAAACTAGTAATACTTATACAAACCCATAATTTGTCTAGAGTAAAACCATCAGTCAGCAGTCCGAAAGATCCGTGATAGCCGTGATCATGAAACGCGTGACTTACATTGTAGAGTCGCAGGTGTGCGGAGCTGGAGTAAATTTAAATGAAATTGCACATAAAAGTTAAAAGTGGACTGTATTTAATAGGATTATATTTTATAGTTACATTTTGAATGATTACGCAAAGAGTTGAAGAGAAAGAGTGATTACAATCGCCATCTTGTGGTCGAATTAAAAAACTTAAATCTAGTGTTGCCACATTATTTTATGTGAGGATTCGAACAGCAGGTTCGAAACCCAGCTCGGGCTCAAAACCACTGAATTCGACTTTATAATTTTGAATTATGTTAGGATTATAGATAACTAATATCACGTGGTTTCCAGGATTTATTTCCGTTTAAAGGCAATGGCGAAGAATGGCGATTACTCCACCTACAAGAGTGCAGCACTGTGCTGCAGAAGCACAGTCTATTTTTTTTTAAATAAAGAGAGAAAGGCAATAGCCTCGCTCTCTATTACATAGAACTAAAACATAGCTGACGAGGAGTGGGTACACATATTGGCCCCGATTCCTGAAGACACATCCTAATTTTATTTTAAGTTATACCTATCATTTTCTTATCCGCCGAAAAGGAATGGGTCGGATGATTGACAACTGTTAATTTTAAAAGGAATGAATAACTCGGGCGAATTAAATAGGCATCACGTTCATATGCAACCCGTTTGACGTGTGCTGTCAACTTAATTCAGTCGGGTTATTGGCCAATGTAAATTTTTGGAAGAGTTTTTAAATTTCTGTGTAAAATTGACGTGTGTTCCATAAATTTTATGCCTGTCGATTGATTATCCGTCCCTTTTTTAGCGGATAAGAAATGACAGAAATTAGATGTGTTCTAATTTCAAAAGAATTGTAAAAACAGAACTCAGCACCATCTACTTAAAATATCTTCATGTTCTAAAATCTTTTTCTTAAAATGAACATAATATTTTAATTATCAACCGGGTCAAATTAGGCTGAAGCCCCAGATGGGTTCTTGCACTTGGGGTAGCAAATATTTTGTTCAACCAATGTACTAGGGTACTTGCATGGTACAAACAAAGATACCATTGATAAAGACAAATGCACAATGAGACAAGTAAATACAAAATGTTATCTTGTAATGAGTGCCATTGCTTGTAAAGATTAACGCAGCGTATATACTTGTACATGCCTACTTAAAATATAAAACATCTGGGACTTCGTACAATGCAGTCACGTATAATAGTACCTCAGTAGCTAGGTATAACTAGTAAAAACGCAGAAATACGGAAACACTGGTTTGGCTCGTTTAAGCATTAATTTGCATGAAATAACAGCTTGACTCATTATCAAAATGAAATGGCAGCGGAAGCTGTACAAAACCTGCATAATTTTATTGTAGTGCAGTTTATAACTATGACAACACGGTGCACATTACAATAAATTTGTAATTGTAACATCCGCGGAAACAAACCTAATCTACATGCAAATACATCGACATTATTACTAAAATGAACATCCGCCGCAATGCGATCGATTTGCATATTTTTTATTTCGAATAAATCGGAGTGGAATAACAAAAGCGACATTTTATAAAAACAGTATGCTGTTGTTAGGATTTCCGGCGGCGAATTATTCATAAAATTTAATCAACCCGTCCTCATAAGTCACGCTCGATGATAATTACATATCTAGCGCTTGTTTATGGCACTCGTAATGAGGCCGCACGTTGTCAGTACACCGACTGATGTTTTTATTCAAATGTATAAATACGGTGTTAGTGACATCCTAACGAATACTCAGGGAGTTGATTCAGACCATGATTCTGAGTTAATATCAAGTGGAATTTCATAATTTGCATTGTGTTTTTTAAAATGATTTTCAATTCTACCTACACTTTTGCGATGGAAAATTACACTTGATATTATAACTCAGAATAATGTGCTGAATCATCTTCCCTTTAGTATTCGTTACGATGTCACTTACACCCCGAACAAGTACGTACAGGTAGCCATACAAGTACTTATGGGTGATATTGATATCAACTCAGAATTATAGGCTCAATCGTCCTTCAAAGTTTTCGTTACGATGTCACTAACATCCTGTATATCTGTTCAAAGACAACCTGGTAGGAACCTCTGCTCTTTATTAATCTATTTGAGACGTACAACGCCAACCATTTGCACAACATCGCTTCTTTATAATGGTAGAAAGGATACCAAAATCCAAACTTCAAATTATCATAGCAAATGTAGCAGTAATACCTAAAAAGCTCATTTAGTATTCATTCAATATGATAAGATTAAGTTAAACAAATTCATTAAGTACTAAAGTAAAAACTGACTTGAATGTATGTAAATTACAACAAAGCGTATGCGCGGCTCCCATGCGTATAACCAACGTTATCTGTTGGACTATTAATTTTGAAGGCATGAGAACACGTCACACGAAAATATATTACGTATTGAAATATAACATTAGGAAAGCGACAAACGGTGTACCTATATACGAACTTAGATATTATCGCAACTCGTCACCTGGACGGATGGGTGCAAACATAAAAACCACATTAAGTTGCTCCGCTCAATTATAATAATCACCTATTATTTTTGATAACCGTTCACTTCGGTTTAAAGATTCTTTATTCTCAAAAAAGACATACAGTCCCTTACATGAGAAAAAAACTTATAATTTAATCTCAATATAACTGCTTATATCAGAAACCACAACGCCAAACCAAAATTAAAAAAAAACTCAAGGTTTTTGCTACTATGGTTCATTATAGATTGTAGATTTGCCTCAGATGGCATTCTAGTGAATGAACTCTGTGGTTATACAAATTACTTATCTGATAATTATATTTTTTAAAAGATTGTTTCTATTTTCCCTTGATATTAAGTATGAAAAATTAAATCACGTTTGATGCTATGACATACCAAAATTCAATGAAATACTATCTAAAAGCAGACTCATCCAGAAGTTTCAACACCAGAGTGTTCTCACCCACTTAATCTTATTTGAAATAAAGTATTCGTGTATTATAAACACCTGAGTCTGAATAAACATACACGTGTAAGTAAATCAGAAAGGTAAATGACTAACTGTAATATAAATATCTGAGATAGAATAACATATGCTGGAATCAAACCATCTCTCACTCGCTTCCTCAAAGCTAGCATTTTAAAATTAATCCGGTGAAGATCGTAAAATATTCGATAAACAGGCTGTGTTTGCTTTCGCCGACTTTACATTGCTATTAAACAGTCATGAAATGGACAGAAATAATCGGGCCGATCCGTTATATCGCGTCATTCGTATGATGCCTGCGTCTGCGCCGCACCCGGACACTCATGTCAATTGTTGTTTAGATCACTTGATTTCCTATTTCTCACGACTACTAACGAATACTTTCCTAATTGGTTGCCTAATGTTAGTTAAACATGCATTTTTCCCGAGTGTAAATAGGCTGACTTGTTAATTAATTAGTATGAACGTTTGTGCAGCGTGTATTATTCTAGATGCGTAGCGGGATGCGTGCGCGGCGTGACCGCGCGAGGAGGCAGCGGCGGCTGCGCGTGCGCCGCGCCGCGTCGCGCAGACGGCTGCGTTTTTGCAAGTCGCGGCGCGCGCCAACCGGCTCCCCGTCGCCAGTTCCTCAAATTCACCGAGGCGATACTGAGAACTATTATAGAGCATTTTGTCTGCGACCTTTGTAGGATAATGAATCTACCTGAGAAACATATCTGTCTTAGCTAAGACATTGTGTAAGTTACAGAGGTAACTTTCATTTAATATAATCCAAACAAGGTTCATATCAAATATATTAAAAGTATAATAGTTCTGATGGGTTGATAAAGTTTGTGCAGTCGCGAATGGAGGTTTTAATGGCGTGATTCAGTTGCGGGCACGGTAGCGGCGCGGCGGCGGCGGCGCGGGCGCAGCGGGTGGCTCCCGCGGCGAAGCCCTGGCTCCGCAAGTTTTTTCCCGCACATGCTCGGCTCGTGTCTTTTTCGCTCTTCCCGATCGGAATTCGTTGAAGGATCGCCGCTGCCGGTGGCAGACGTCTTGTGACATGTCACCGGCGGTACGTGCGCTGCGTACGCGGCAATTAACCAGTCACCTGAGTGCACGGGGCTCCCCTCACCGTTTCTGAGGACTCCCGACTTTATTCAAGGAACGACCATGACAATATTACAACTCAAGAGTTACTAATTGAACGCGCTAATTGCTTCTCGAGTCCACGTAAAGAATTTGTTCATTCATGAAAAGGTTTTGTAAATAAAATAAGTCACAGTAAAACGAAGGCATTTTTTGCTTTTGGATACTTTGAGTCTTGAGATTCGATATAGATAAGTCCAGAGAAATTTCATAGCTTCATATGTACCTAAATTAATGATTACGCCTGAGTACCCAAACGCGCCTCTGCATTCAATAGGTATTACTGCCAACTTAAAAATAGTAAAGGTAGGTCTTTAAGATTATCAAGAACCGGCCTGCATAATCATAACCAAATGCAGTTGAATGTAAATATAGCAGCAGCACAGTTCGTGTATTATTGTAAACAGCGGGTATAATATTGATACAATTATGGAGGCGAGGCGAGGTGTCGCGTAGTCCGGGAGCTAACACGTGTTCACTTGCAATGGATCACCCAGGGCTACGCAATACTAGTTTTGAATTTACTAGTTTCTGTACATGCTTGCTTTTAAGATCAGCCCCGATAAATGGGAGGACCTGGCCAGTGACCGGAATAAGTGGAGGACGTCTTTGGCCGATGGGTGCAAAGCACACGATAAAACTTGGTTCCAGATTCTGGCCGACAAGCGCGAGAGGCGACACAGAAATGAAAGGGCTGATTTACCACCTGTGCCGTCTAATAACCCTCAACTACAATGCCAGTCGTGCGGCCGCTACTGTCGCTCTCGCATCGGACTTTACAGCCATTTTAAAAGCTGCCACAGAAACGCTGTTTGAATCATCTGATAAAGATGTAAAGGCCTGTGATGATGAGTTTCTGTAAATAACGCGGAAAATTGTTCATAACTTTTTTATTAGGTATACTGTATGACATACCATCATAACAGACTTTTTTCGTACAGCGCAATTAATGAACGCACTAAAATGCTAGTATTAGGCAAAGAAAAAGAAATACATTTACCTGCTTTTCTATACACTCAAACAAAATGCATGGAATACTTATTACGTAAGTACTTATTGTTAGAAAGAAATTCGTGTATTTTTTATTAAGTACTTACAAGTAACAATTTCTAAAACAATTTCGTCGTTGTAGAAAAAATGTCTGTGCGTTATTTCTGTATATTTGTTCATATTGCTACACATTATAAGTATATCTCTGACCTAACAACACCCAACCACTTTACATCATACTAAGTCAATTTCTTACATAAACTGATCTAAAGTTATCTCTACCATGATTATATTCCGTGGCAATGGTAGGTATAAATAAATAAATAGTATTATCTAACTCATGTTCGCGGACCAATTCTATTATAAGCTTGCATCACGCACCAAACTCATTAATATTTATTCCGAAGACGAGTTATTGTCCAAGCAAAATATGACGGAATATTCGGTGGAGCCGTATAATGCAGCCATATATAATATTAAAAATAAAAAATCCGCGGCCAAATGCCCGGTGGCAGCCCTTCGGATAACAGAAAGAGAAGCCGCTTGCCTTTCCATTGAATCAAATTCATATATTTTGAGATTCAGTCGCCAATTTCATTTGTACGGCTAGTAAAACAATCGAGTGAATATATTGTGCTACAGTCTATAGATAATACTTAATAGAAGGAAACCAGTGAGTAATTAACATAACTGATGTAATGCGTCTAATTAGTAGAGGCTCAGGAGAGACATTTTCTTTAAAGAAATATTTTGGTTAAAAGCAAAATGTGTTTTGAATATTATTAACAAATGCACGAGATAGAATTCATATACGTCACAATTGCTCATCACCATCACGTTGGTCTGACACAAAGCTCAGTGAAGCGTAGGTACTTAATTCATCTTACGATGGATGTACCTCTGTTGTGAGCTTATGTTTTGTTAAATGACGACATTTATTGAATTGTACATAATCTATTGATAAATATATAAGCAAATAAATAATTATTAATGTAATGAAATGGTTGTTTGTCTAATTCTAGATAAGGATCTAGACCTAGTTTTTACTCTACGTACATGTAATTGGCTTTGCGATGTAAAAACTATCGGATTTTCAAAGTAACAGATAATTATGATATAATTGTCAGCATAAAGTTAGTGTACAAATAACGCGGCAACATTGTAATAGGCAGCACTCGCACTCTGACGGTACATTCCACGGATTGTTTTATTGGATTATGCGGCGAGGCCGCGAAGCAGCTATAACTATTCAGTGTCGTCTTTTGTGTTATGGAAAAACTTGTTCTTGAACCCATGTAGTGTGAAAGTATCGTTTATTTGTGCAGTTTAATGTTACATATGTACACATATTACGGTCGCGCGGCGCGGCTGTCAGCGCGCGCCGCGAGCCCACTCCGCCACCTCGTTACGTTTTTCGCGCGCTCTTGAAACTTGTATGGATTTCCTGCATATGTGACAGATAAAACTTTATTCACTACTGTGTTCTAAATAGAGATAACTAAGGTAATTAAGAAAGACATATCGTCTATTAAGGACTAATAAAACTAATTAGATTAACAAATGTGCGTAAATAGTCAGGGCTGAATATGTGACTAATACTGACTCTATATGGCACCAAATTCTAAATAGGTATGACGGGTACCTTTATCATTTGCTAGGAGAACTTGACTAGCCTATTATGTTTTATTAAATAAATTGTCGACCACGGAACCCTGGTAGCCGTTGTGCAGTCGGTCTGCGACTAATGTTTATTTGGACATATTTATGGCTATAGTTCCGCTTTTTGTGCAGATGGAAATATGTGTGGCGGATCGCACGTCTGCGTGAGATTTCGGACACCTCTCCGCTTACTAAATTTAATATCGCCGACTTTAACGCCGACGAGAAGCCGAAAAAAACAATGAAATCGCCATTGTGTCGGCGACACGAACGGCAGTTCGCGCCTGCCGGCCACTCATGAAAATTATTTTGTTTTTATCGCAAAATGTATGTTTATGATAACACCTGTTTCGCTGATGCCTCCGCGATCGGTGTCAGTCGGGACTTGTCTCCATTTTTTGCCAATTTAAAGACTATAAAGACGCCCGCATCGTCAGCTAATTTAACCGCTGTTCACTGAATTACGCATTCGTTTACTCTTATTTAAGCGACGGAAGTATTTTCATTTTATATCGATTGGAGTGTACTAGAAGTTAAATCATTCCAGACACTAGAAGTTATGGCCAACTTACTTACTCTTAAAAAACATACATAAATTTATGTATGACTGACTGAGCTAAAGTAATGTGGTTATTTCCTCCCGCGGTACCTATCTATCGCGACATAGATGGAGATAATTCATATTAGTTAATAAATCAATCGCATAAATCTTAGTTTATGTCAAGTATAATGATGCGGTTGTCAAAGGCCGGCCGCCGGCCGCGGCCACTGGCCAGCTTTTTGCATAATTACGCTAAAGGAATGTCGTCCCTTTAATATGATAACAAAGAAAGATGACCGACTGTATGATTGCTGAAATTTATAGCCCTTTGAGGTCGGAGATGTGACTCATGCTGTGAGAACCGCCTGCTCCTGTTTAAGCATACCCGACACGCAGTCGACTGAACCTTCCCAACTTCGGCGAGCTACTTATTATATTTTTTCCTGCCTCCTGGAATATATCAAACAAACAAGACACATCTATAGATGAGAACAATACAAATTAGAACGCACATGAAAAGGAGGATAGCGGGCAATCCTTAGCGATTCGAGAGTTATATATTTTCGTAACACAATCCATAAGGGCACAACACAATAACCATACGTTTCTCTTGACAACGTTCCTTTGAATAAAGAGAGTTAAGGCGAGCAGATACAATGTCGAAGATTTGTTTACTCAGCGTTAAGAGCCCAGCATCGCGTGATTACCTCCTCACTGCGACCACTTGAAAAATAGTCTTTCCTACTAAGAAATATAAGGAGAAATTCACCGTGTTGCAAACACGACTCTGTATCTACGTGCAGATAGTGCACCGGCTCGCAAGCGCTTTTGTAAGGCTAAATTAGTACTCAAATGTCATCGTTTACTATGATATCGCAATCAAAATTGACGTGGGAAATATGCTCGTTTGTGACCGAGGGTACGCTGCTCGTGTCTATAAATTTTACAATGAATTATTGAACTGCTCTACTACGCAAGTTGGATGCATAATTCAATCATATTATTCGCAATGCATTTTCTTCGCAGAGACAACCGTTGCAATATGAGTTCTAGAAGTATATATTAGGTCATCTATCATTATTTGCATCTGGTTTAAGTACACAGGTTGCCTTAAAGAAATGTCTGCAATAAAAAGTGGCATGATAAGTATCATAACTGAGGTCGCATAAGGCTAAACGCACGCGAGCAGGTAAGATAGTATGCGGCGTCCGGGTGCGCCGCGACCGGGATGTCAACGGTACCGCGGGCCTTCCTGTTTCATATGTTTTTATAACCACATGCCTACACTACTTCGTCATTCAAAGAAACCTGCAGCTTGTCTATTAAGAAAGAATTCATCAATTTATGGAATCAGATTGGGTCTCCTTTAACTGATTCTGATCTCGAACTTAAAATTTGCATCCCATTCACAATCCAAGAAAATAACGTAAGGCTGTCATTTTAATAAGACAAAATGATGAACAAATAAATCTTCATTGTTTCGTTAACGATTGTATCAAAAAAAATGTGGATTTTGCATACACACACAATCTCGCTACAATATATTCATTATTATGCGTTGAGGACAGGATATATAAACCCCGGGAGGAATCATGATTGTATTCTTTTATAAAGAGCTGAGTTTTGGTCGCAAAGTTGACATCCAAATCAGATTAATCCAATCAAAGTAAATTTATGAGGCACCCACGAGCGAGGCTCCGCGCCATTGAGAGGTCCCAGCTAATCAGCTGGCGGCCTCGGTTGCGCCCGCGCGACCCTGCCTGCCACCTCGCGCTACCACACTTGCAAAATATAGGTAACATATTATACAATTCCTAGTACAGACCATTTTCTTACTTTTACGAAATTCACTAGTAATGTAATCCATGCATTTACGGAACACATTTTTCGTAATAATTAGGTACAAGTAATAAAAATTATGTTAAATTAAAAAGATTATGCAGTCAGAAGGAATGTCTATATCTGTGCCACATAAGTCGCGGTCCGCTCTGTTCGATTCGCAGCAATTATTCCGAAATTTGCCAACGTCTTCAAAAATCGCACACGCCGTGTTTTTGCGGCAATTACGGCGACGTGCGGAGCGACCGGCTCCTTCGCAAACATGTCTTTGATTTATATCGTCTGCTCCCGACCGGGGCTTGAGTAAATTATGAGCCAACCCATCAAATATTCAACCTTTTTAAGACGCGGGAGCAACTTTTAATACTCATTATAATAAAAATACAATAGTTCATACTGAAATAAGTACATAACAACATTCATCCTAATGTGGATGTCGAGCCCGTTTTGGATGGCCGTAAATTTTCGTATTCGAAAGCAGTTTTGATGCTTCTAGAAAGTTTAAGGGATAAAATAATTTGAAACTCATAAAATTCTCATCTACATTTTGATGAAAATGTACTCGAATAGGTTCAGCTAGAAATAATTATATGCCTAAGTGGGACCTGATGCGACGACGATAATATTTTTCATTCAAAAATAAGAGACTTGTAAGGATCAAAACTGGTCGCGCTGTGTAACTATCAGAGGGTTATATTTCATCAGGCCTTGTGTCACATGATCCTCGCGGAGATTCATCTTTAATTGGGTGAACCAACAACTGTGTCCCGTTCGAATCTGGACCCTTAGTAGAAGTCGAAACTTGAAATGTCATATCTATATTTTAAAGGTGAATTTGGAGGCATAATTGCAAGAAAAATAAAATATCTCATACCATTTGTATATGGTCTGAGCACACGTCGCGTCAAGAGGTTAGCCACGTCAAACAACAACCATTTGTGCAACTGACAATATGCGCTGACGCATAATTAAAATTATTTATTTATAGCCTTATTAGAAGTAAATAAGATGCGATGATCATTTTTCTCGGTGATGTAGAGTGACACGATAAGGTACTATTTCACTGTCAGTCATCGTCTCTCATTTAAATGCACACTCGTAGTATTTTGCAAGTACAATTTTGACATGCTATGCCATATACAAGGAATAAGGTATAATTTAATCTATACCAATAATATACGCGAAACATTCGTAGACCATCCATATATGGATACTCCCTGCTATTAAAATAATACATGAAAATATTATTATAACTACGCCTCGCTCTAACAAAAAGTATCGTAAGGCTATTTTTCCGGCCAATGCCATTTGCGGCAAATTAACAATTAGGGACGTCAAATCTTTTGGACAGTACGTCACAAGAATATAATTACGTCCGTTCTTTGGCTCTGGATTTGGTGAGCTTACGAGTATTTTGCGCTTATTATAGGTAAATATCGCTCAATCGAGTTACTTTTACAGAAATGGAACTTTAAAAAAAATTAGGTATAGGTACGTTTTTATGATTAGCTCACAGCAAATAAGCTTGCAAATCCAATGATGTTTGACAACCTGATTTTAATTTTAATCTTAACAATTGGTCTGTCGGACGGAACGCAAAGCTACTACTTAAAAGATAAACTAGGTTTAAAACCGCAGCGCCTACTACTGTCGCAGATTCTATATAGAATTATTATAAGTTGTCAATTAAGTAGTCCCATTTAATTAGGACTTCTTTCGTGGCGCGGGTTCTTATTGTAAACCTAGTACTAGTATATCTTTAATCTTCGTTTTGTATAACAACACTGTTTGTGTCTGGTGTCTAGTATCTCGATAAATAAGATGTTATAGGAAATACCTTTTTCAATGCAACTAAGTGCAGAGTAGGTATTTGAAATTGCGGACTAGTTAATAATTGATACAAAGATACGTAGATAAAATAGAAACGGCAGTTAACACAACATGTAACCTCTACCTATACCAAGGGATGTCTTACCACATATCATAACATGTCATGGCATTCCATGCTATGATAGCCACATTATGTCGTGCAATATCTAGATTCTAGATAGCCTTACGCAGTGATCCCTTTTGCAGACACTACGATATTAAGGAAACTAGACAGTTACAAGACCTATAGACATGGCGCGGTAAATGTTAATAAAACAGTATCTACTTTTCATTCATACTTAGATCACTTTTAAAAATCTTTCTTTTCGTAATTTATATACCCTAACAACTTCTCGAAAATGCGTTTTTGAAACGGGGGGTAATGTTTTCTATAAGTGTATCTAAGTAGTACTTAGAATATTAATTTATTTTATAAATAGTCTTCACAAGTAGCACAATCTGTGACTACAAAACATTCTTTGAGTAGGACGAGCAAAATGTATGACGATTGTAAATTTCATGTCGCTTATTCAATTAAGAGTCGTGGATTGAATGACATAAAACTTCTGAGATAGTGCAATAAAATACTTGGCAATTACAGGTGAAGCAAGCAGGGTCCGCCAGAACGCCGCCGGCGCGGCAGCGACCCCTTCACACACACACACACACACACACACACACGAGCTCTCACTTTACTAGTTTCAAAATAAACAGTTGATAATTAAGTACCTTCGGTTATCATTTAAACTTTATAAGCGTGTATGAGAAAACAAGAACAATTAGCAACAAAAATGTGATGAAATCGTACGTGCTCGACTGCGCCCAGTCCAGTCATGCCGATGGAAACTGACGTCTTCTACTTAATTGCACCGTAATTTTAATTTAATGAACTGTCCTTTGTATGGAAGTTGCATTAATCATTTCAGTCATCGCGTCTTGTCAATTTGGCATTAAGTTATGACGATTCGCGGTATTGGTAAAAAATAATCGAAGGAGTCTCATTATTATCTTTAATTATGACAGTTTGCCATATATGAAGGCTTCACTTGGACTCCGCGGGCAGTCAGCTCGAAAAAACAAGCCTGCGCTCGTTCCGGCCGGAGAGGGTTCCCTACACAGCGACTTGATAGCTGATAAAAAAGTTTTATGGTACATTATCTTAGATACATTGATGTTAACGACTTATGATAAGGAATCAAGATACATGAAGCTGTTTCACTATTCATCAGGCAATACCGCATCCGCAGATAAATGAAGAATAATATAATGTTGCTGATTCTCTTTAATTGGTGCATATGATAAAATAACGTAGTTGAAGGCTGGTAGTCGGTTGTTTTGGTCTTGTTAGTGTCATGGGCTTGTGTGGGAGAGTCAAGGCAATGAATATGGGTGGATCCGCTTTAGACTAATCAACTGGTACTATCGATTCTTACAGGCAAACGTTGAGCAAAGAGGGTTCGGGTCAGACCGATACTCTGCCCATGTTTAATTGTGGCTATTAGAACAGATGGCTTATTCATTTGTAGAGCAGTCGGCCGTTCCTCGCGTCGTAAACTGGCGATTCGTTCCCGTTCTGATGTTATTGTAGCGTTTTGTCTATGCTCACCCATTTTATAGTGGCGTTTTGTTGTCTCTGTGACGACATGCTCCGGCGCATGCGTCTCTGTTTATGTCTTTCTTCAATCATATTGTAAGATTTTAAGCAACCGTCACCATCAAAATGATAAATCTACGTTTATTTGACGAATACTACCCATTATTATTGCATCGGTACCCATATATCTCCATTGTTTATCATATGACAATAAAAGTATGTGAGGATCGAAGCAAATTAAAATATGGTAGAAAATACGTTATGTATTTTTATGTGATAAGACCAAAAAGTGAAGAGAAGTAGGTGGACAGTCGCCATCTTAGATGCGGTCGAATGTCAAGAACCATTTAATTCCACGTGTCAATCCTGAAACGTTCTATTTACGTGTACCAAGGTAAATTGTTTCTATTATCAGTATTTACAATGTACTTTACACCCTACACGTGGTTGTTACCAATTTGGTTTCTGATTAGCGACGCCTGTTACCTTGGGACCATAACTCAACGCAAGGACAGTCGACGACATGATAAATTTCCATGTACAGAACAAGTCAATTAACATTTTCATTGTAGTTGATTCTATATTCACTTTGTATGTTTGAAAGGAACCACGTTCAACAGTAAATAACCACATCAGATAGGTACTATTTTCAGTAATAGTTCCAGAAATATTTTATTGTGCACATTTGACCTTAATACACTAAAAACAAAGAAAGTATTTGGTTGCATGAACAATTTTCCAGTACCTATATTAAGTATATGGATTTAAATTAGATGCTTGCACTTCTACAGTTGGTAAATATTTCTCCCTACATCAGTTATCAATATATTGTTAGTAGAGTTCTGAGGTAGAGTTCAGATTTGTGCTCAATGAAGGTTGTAATATGAAATGCAACTCTTTGCATAAAAACATCCGGCTCTACCTATTCAAATTCAATTTTGCTTACGTGAGTGGTAAAAATAAACAAAGGCGAGCGAAGCTATGATACGAGGCGGGTTGCGAGTTATTGCTCCCCGGACTCCAGCGGCCGCTCAATTTCTCTAATTAATTAACGATCCCTTAGATAAGAGTCGCTGACAACCTTATTTGTGGCGAACAAATCTTCAGGGCATAAATTTTAACGTACACGCTCTAAACTTGTAAACTCTATGCACGTCTACATGTATGCGGCTCGTAAACGATAAATACTATCCCGGATAACTACACTCGCCGTATAATATTTGCCAAAGAAAATACATCTCACGCAAATATATCGGTACGACTTCAAAATTTATTCGCAGCGTGCGCGCCGAACTTGATTCTATTGCATGTTTATTAGGTACTCGCATCAATGTACGGAGTGGTTAGAAAAGTGCGTATAATTGGAAATTCGCACGGTGTGTCCTCTAAATATTCGTAAAAGATCCACTCCCAGCAGAGGTCCAACCATTTACATTTGTCCCATAAATAAAAGAAGCAAGCGGTCTCATTAGGCGACACCGCGAGCACGCCGCGCCGCGCTGCGCCCGCGCCGGCCGCTGGTCGCACGGCGCTACCGTGTCGCACTCCTCACCAATAACGAGTATTTGTCAGGAAATTTCCACATAATTGCACGGAACTCTTGAGGGTGTTGATAATTTTATTCATTGTTTTCTTTGAGGTTAGAAGGTTGGCACGACGCGAAACCTTTAGCAAAGTATGCAGGAGAAACTTAATGAATGTCTTGTACACGGATATTATACTTTTCTGCGCCTAAGTTCTTATCTTTAGTGCGTTTTTTTCTAGAGAATCTATTAGAGTGAAGTATAATGTATTATGAAAGGTCACTATATCGGTGCGTCGGCGGCGGCGGCGGCGGCGGCGCAGACCACTATCAGCTGAGTATAAGCATCGGTCAATTTGTCGACCGCCCGCTCTTCTCCTATCCTTTATTAACATTTTTTGTCCACCCATATTTCACTGCAGTGAAGTTATGAGGATTTTAGTGAGAATACTTTTATTGCAGTAATTAAGATATGAACTTATATTTGGGCTTTTAACGCAAAGGACATTAAATTTTATCCACAGGGTATAAATATTCTTTTAGCTTTAATTGATGTTTATAATTTTAAGTCACGTAGTTAACTTTTGAGACAAAGATCAGTGGACACTGTATATGTATACCTACCTTTTGCCTTTCTAATGTGGTTAGGTACACTGTGTTAATCAATAAGTAGGTACCAAAGATATACCAACCAACGTAGGTAGGTACGTTTGAAAAACTCTGTGTTCCTATTAATTATTACTGATACTGTAACTAGTTTGATTGCCAGCGTGGGACCATCACTACCATATTACGATGGTATTAGTTGTAATTTGTAAGGACGTGCGGAATAAGAATGCTATAGATGAAATTATGGGCGGCTGGTCAGCGTACAAATCTGGCACACTCACCATATTATCACAATTTATTTTACGTCTCTGGGAACGGCTAAATTGCTGACATGCCTCCACAAAGGGAGACATTGTCGACCTAAGCCCAAACGGTCCAATGATTTCTGAATAGCAATGAGACAACAGACTGCTTACATTTATTTCACGTAACGGCATTACCTCTGGATGTCAACTATACCAAGTTCCTCAATTACGACGATACTTTTGAAAACCTTCTGGTCGACATCGTCCATTACTTATTAAGCATAAGATAATCTTATTCTGGTATAAGAAAGTGCAAAAACACACCTGAAATGGCAAGACTAAAAATAAGACTCGCATTGCTACACAACAATGGGGACTAACAATAATGTTAGATTTCACACGATATAAAAATTCCATTTGACTCATATGGGGGACAGGCAATAAATCGAAATGTAACTAGCTCATAACATATTCTATAAACACAATGAGTCGCGCAATACAGACGCCGGCCGGGTAGCGATTCTGTGAAGTCGTTTGGAAAGCAGGCTGTGATTTGCAAGGTCACGCGTATAACACGGATGTTCCCGATATTGAAATGTACAGACGTGCTTTATTCACCTACATATCAACACTTGCGATTTGAAAAGATCTCACTAGAAGCTGCATCTCTTTCTCAAAGTGAACCTTACGTGCCACACGGAAGCCATCTTTTCATTTGGAGAAAACGGCGTGTTCGAATGTTGCCCAATGCGACAGCAGTATGAGAATCAAATACTCATATTGAATACGAAACAGACAAACGGTACGACAGTCCGTATGGTAAATTCCGTAATGCGAATTATTAAATTATTTATGCCGCATATCGCGGCGTGCCGACTGCCGATCGCTGAACCACAATATCGGGAATCCCTCTTCACTACTAATGCAATAATTTGGCGTATTTTGCAATCGCGTATTGAATATTGAATAGTTAGTAAATAGTTTATGTTCTCGCCGCCGTAGATTTTAGAGTACGTGATCCGCCGCGACCGGTTGTGAAATTGCACGACACATGGATAACGTTCGTTAACAAGTGGCCGTTTCAAATAAAACTTTATGTTCCCGTTGTGTCTAGGTTTATAACTGATGTGCGATGGATCACTTTGATCTATTTCCCGGCTCTCTTACCGTGTCTTATTAAAGTTTCTAATCCGCGTTACGGTTACTCCAATCAAGTGTTCAATTCAGACTGTCGCCAGCTTGATGTAGCTGTAAGCTGAAATTTATATGTGGTTATAATAGCATATTGCGAGCATAAAGTAGATATTATTAACAAAGGAAAATATCGAATACTTACTACGTTTATTGCGGGAAAGCACGACAGGTAGATACATTTTGAGTCACAATATCAGTAAGGGTATGGTTATTGCAATACCAAATAATTTCCTTCTTGGTATAACATTATTATTTCCTATAGAGGGAGGAATGTCTATGAAAGTATATAATGAGTTACCACGAAAAAAAATAAAACAATGAAGTTCATACTTACCTGACCTAATAAAAACCTACTCATATACGGATATGCTTTATCTGTAGTCATGAGTAATATCATGTACCCACTTTAGAACCCTGTCGCACTATCATAATAGATATTTAATGTGACATGGTTTCAAAGTGTATACACATTAGTACTCGTGACCGTACTATGAATAAAGCTTGGCTATGGTAAGGTAGGAGGGCGCGGGCGGCGGCGCTTGCATTGCGTGACCCGCCACTCTGTATTTAATGGACTGCTGCTTGTTATGATTTGAATCAATCTGTGTTGTTGCACCTATTCAACATAACTAATCAAGTCGGCACGTCATCGCTTTAACACGTTTGTACGAAGCTTTTACAGGTACTATAAACCGTATTTACATCCAACGATTGAACGATTGTGTCTACTTTAATTTTAGTCACACCCCGGACCCTTCATACAAAACACTTCATTTTACACAGTTACTACACATGGACGTTATCGTACACGCGCATCTGTGTGTGTGTGTGTGTGTGACGTCTCATGCCCATACAATTGAAGACTGTTAAGACAGAGAGCTGAGGTAAACCTAGCTCAGCCGCTGGTGGGGAGCGGAGAGCTGCCTACGTACTTACTTTACGCAGTTGACTCGTATATTTTATTAAATTCACTCTAAGGAATATATTATCAAGATGAAAAATTACAAGAAATAAAAATGGTTAGGCGAAGTTAACCCCCAGGCGCCCGCTGCCATCGGGACGGGGGTCGTAATTGAAAAATAAAAGGCCGTAATAATAGAATTTACATTACGTGCTTCCCAATGACAAATTCTGCCGTCTCTCTGTTTTTGGCAGGAGGTGGAGGTCGTGTTAAACAATTGTTATACTCTACACGTGCCACCCCATTTAATCCATATATGTAAATCCCTAATGAATAGGTATATTTGAACAAACAAAACAATCGTAAATAGACTATGTCGGTGGATGTTTCAAATAAGTTGACCTGAGGTAGTTAGTTAACTAACTCATTATTAACTGGCAAATAGAAAACATCAGCATTTGATAGAAAAACGTGTAAATTAGACGTAGGTAGGTATATTATGCATATAAGGTGAGGCCACAAATAAAGCAAAATGTGGACGCGGTCACATACCAAAACAGGGTTCCCAAACATTTGTATGCAGATATTACGGTAAATAGGATTGTTTCGTGCTGCGGCCGACATTTCCGTACTTACAATAGTTCGGTTGGCGCTAGTTAGCTCGAGTGAGATGTAAATATGCTGCGCGGGCGCAAGGGTCGCGCGGCGTCCGCGCTCGCACCACGCTGCGTCGCATTGTGCCGCGGACCTGGTCCGTAAACGGTTGACTATTTCAAATTCAACATAATATTTTACATACTTACTGTAAGATCACGCTTATTTCTCATTAGGGTGTGCAGAGAACATTCCACTTTCTATGAATTTACAATTTTCGTTTTTCCCACTCGCATCTAAATGTATTATTATTCTACTTATCAATAATGTACTTAACCCTCAACTTCAGCGAAGCGAACCAAGCGCGCAGCAATTTACTACACTGATTATTTTTTTATCAACTTTTTAAGTACTTGAATCATAAGTATTGAACCTACCTTGCCTTGAGTCTATGCCTCTTTTGTTTTTGTATTTTGTTTTTTCCTGTTTGTTCAATAAAGTATTTGTTATGTTATGTTATGTATTGATTTGACGGCCAAGGAAGTTCAAAGATATTTCATGTGTATCTGTAGGTATATTCCTAAGTCTTATATAGAATTATATGTTTTCCCGTAGGTTTTCCCATTCTCGTTGTTGACTTTAATTTACCGGATGATAGTAACATTCAGCAACGTTATCGTCTGTGAATCAATCAAGGTTGATCCGTGCTGTCTGCAGACAGAATTTATAGTCGCTTTTCCTCAGACATTTGCATATTATCTTAATGATGAACAACACCTTATAGCTAGTTATCGCCATATTCCAATTAATGTTGGAAATATGCGCTTTATAGCCTTCCACAACGTTCATTTATCGAACACCTTAAAAAATAATCAGGATTTCCTTACGTCATAAAATCACGTTATTTGAAATAAATAAGTATAGCGATATTTTTGTGGTTTTATGTCCTGTATGTATGTGTATACAGGGTGTTAGTGACATCGTAACCAATACTGAGGAGGATGATTCAGACCATGATTCTGCGTTAATATCAAGTGGAATTTTCCGTTGCAAAATTCATGTATTTTTTGTATTCCTTTAAATTATTTTCGCAATGGAATATTTAATTTGATATTAACTCAGAATAGTGATCTGAATCATCCCCCTCAGTATTTGTTACGATGTCACTTACAACCGGAGAGGGTATGGAGCATACTCCACCACGCTGCTCCACTGCGGGTACCCCCTCCGGTTGATTGAGGGAAGGCCTGTGTTTATGTTATATACCTCTATGTCACTTATAACCTGTACAAGTACATACAAGTAGCCATACAAGTAGATAGGGTGTTAGTGACAGACATTTTAACAAATACTCAGTCAACTCAGAATCATGACCTGAATCATCCCTCTAAGTTTTCGTTGCAATGTCACCAACACCCTGTATGTATTTTATACACAGAGAAGCAAATGAAATAAATACTGATAAGTACCTACTAGTTATCCACGGGGCGCGCACACTGCGCGCGCGCGGCAAGACACTGCAACAACACCTCATTAACCTAAGACGTGACTTACTTATATAAATTTTATATTTCCTTCCACAGCCACATTCTCTAAAACATTTAAACTAAGAGCAATTAAACTTAATTAATAGATAATACAAGGAGTTGAAATGTCGGAGCTCTATTTCATTCGAGATCATTGGAAAATGATTCATTGATGATTCCCATTTTAAGCGATCGCCTGTCTGTGGCAGTTGTATGGGGAGCGGAGTAGCAGCCGCCTATCATCGAGCGAAATATATAAATCGCGGCTTATCATCTTCACCGATCACCGCAGACGGGCGCGACGAGACGACGAATAAATATCCATTTCCATACTCAAATGCGGGCACAAAGCGACGCGGGCGCGCGACCGCCGGCGGATGCGTCAGCCCCCGCTGATCTATAACTCCTTATTATTATTTGAAAGAAATCTATTGATCCGCGAGGTGTGGAACCCGCGATTCGATCCGACGGAGATCATTTTGTTCGACTGGAACGACCGCTTTTGAACTAACTTGACGTTACAATGGCGACCGGTGACGGCAATGATTTAAAATCTGTTAACAGGACGCTTCTCTTTTTAACGATTGGTATACAATTTCCATAAATGGTTTTTCAGATTATCTCTGTATGCATTCCACATAATAAGGAATAACACGTCAGTGAGAGAATAAGCGCAACAGCCCCTCGGCTGACGCGGCCTGCGAACAATGACGTGGAGGATAATAGGAGTAGGAATGGAAGTGAAATCTTCACTGTAGCGAGTCCCGGTTCATTGCTCCCAGCTTTGTGTGTATCTCCAGTAATTATCTGGTCCTTGCGAACGAGTCCAGTGCAGAAGAAAGATTTAGTTAAATACTAATTATGAAATGAATTATGATGCTTTACAGCTGCGTGATACCTATGAATAAAACCACTAGTAACTAAATAATATTAGAGGCATGTTTCATCACTAGCTGTTAAGTGTCTGATAGCATATCCAGAACATATCTGACAGATAGTACTAGTATCGGGCAGACAGGTTATGAAACTGTTTATTTAATTTTCCTTAAGTGTTAGAGGTCTAGTCAAAAAGTCTTAAGAGACATATCACACCATGGTGTCCTAGTGAGCTTGTATAAAAAGTATTGTTGCATGACAAAATTTGCATGAGCTGTGGTCACAGCAGGTCGCTTGTCGAGTAGCTCTCGAAGCCAGAGCGGGTCGCCGTGCCAATCATCGGTGATAAAATAATGGCGGTGTGCAGGAAGCGCAGTTATTCGCGCCCCCGCCGCCCGCGCATGGGGGCTTTTAATCAACACTTTATTGTTTAATGACCGGTCGCTGTCGCCCAAGTCCAAATTAAAAGGGTGACGGTTCGAACTCTATTGTCGGATGCGTAACGTAAAGAGTGAGCAGACTGAATCTTTGATAATAGCGGAGTTTGGGCTTATAACTCATACACATTATACCAACATTCAAACAAAAAGGCAACAGGCTTGCAAGTAATCAGAAGACAACTTGACCACGTTTTTAATTAACCTTTCAACGATTCGAACGGTACAATGAACAGTTAAGTGACAGACAAGGTGATCAGCCCATTGCTCATCCATCATGTTAGAAACGACACAAACCTTCGGGTAGCTACTTAACTAAGTAGCTGAACGCCTCCCATATATATTTATACCCTGTTCTATATTCATGTTATTCATTCTTCTCGTAGTAACCGGGACTAATGTTTTAACGTGCCTTCCGAAATACGGATCATCGGGTGATTCGTAATATCTTCAACTAGGGATCACAAAATATTTTTTGTGATATGTCGCCATGAGGATTCGACCGCGGGACCTCCGGATCTTGAGCCTAACGCTCAACCGCACAGAGGCAAGTAGGTTTGGGGAGTAGTAAGTAAGTTAATGTTTTTCGTTGCCTGTTCATCATAAAAGAGCAACAAAACAAGAGCAATTAGCGAATATGAATGAAGATTAAAGTAAGTCTGTAGCGCGGTGGTGTGTAACACGTTAAGCCGCGCGGGGTCGCGTGCCCGCCCTCGCCCCGCTAGAAAACAAAGGAGTCTCCATTTTTTTTTATATTTTTACGCACATTTTTATTCCAATGTAATTTAGATCACCAAAACTGTGTTAAACGTGTTGGCTATTAACCTAAAAATCTTTACCAACACGCAATGGAGCATCGTGGTCAAGTATGCTCAAGTATATCAAAGTTCGGATCCTATCCCTACTTATTGGCCCAATTAATACAATATCAATATAAAAGATGTCTTATTATATAAATATTATATTAGGACTAATCTCGAGAAACACTGAATTGCCGTTTTTCATTTGCTATAAAAATAACAATACATAGCAAAAAATGCGATAAGATTTAAATGTTAAAATCATATTATGGTGGACTTATATAAGACTCTCACATAATATGTTTTTATATGATTACCCGTATGTATGGATACCTACGTAAGAATTGTATTTTATAAATACTAAGCCGCTCTACGGTTCTCGCACGGAGTATTAAAGGCATTTGATCCCTGACTTTTAATGCTTCACCCCGGCATTAAAATTATGTGTATATTTGTATCACGCTCGCGATTGTAGGGCCTCGACTACTCGGGTACTGTTCAACACAACACAAGTACAACTCAAGCGAAATGTACACCGCCACCCAAGGACTTCACCCCGCTCGCATACACCTACAAACATACATATTACGAACATCTCTCTAATTCATAGGTACATTACACCTACCTGTTATTTATAAAAATTACCCGTCGACTATGAAAGACGCAATGCGGATTATTCACATTTATAGATCCTGCACTGTCATGGTATATAGGTACCTATATTAACTAAACGTGCACACCTACTTATCTCTTGAAATTCTATCTGCTAAATACACTTACCCTTTGTACTGACTGATGTAACCGAGTTCGTTATTTATATTTGATAACAAAAATACAAATTCGCCCGTGGCATTAATTACTTGGAACCTGATATCATTCATTAAAAGAGCCCTAAATTATTGCGCTGTGCAAAATTCTTAATTATATCTCTTAAATTTCTAAGTAAAATCAAGCCCGAAGCGCCGCTAAGGCAGCAAAATGATATGTTTGTAAACAGCAAATTTTACCGTTAGCAGTAAATTATACTTTTTGATAACAACTTCTCTGCCTGAACCTTGATAAAGGATTGATTAGTTGATTAGCATCAATTTACTTTGCATATGGTGAACAAAAATTACACCATATTAAAATATTATGATCTCTGCTTCATACATAATTATTAGGTATCCGCAAAATGCTGTTCAGAATAAAATGCCTGAACGAGAGTCCGCGAGTTTTATTAAACGGATGTGATAAAAAAAGACCACGTAAAAATACCGTAATACTCACGTGGCGTTGTAGGAAATATTAATTATACAGTTCATAAAACACTTTGAACGCTTAGGTAACGTGTTAAAAGAACCCGTCACCCCTCCAATTAGACAGATAATGATGGTGCACGAGTTATTAATTTAATATGTGGGGTCGTCGTCGTAGTGTCGTGTGGTGTCGGGTAGTGCGTGGAGTCGGGTGACACATATCGTCAGGTCACGTGTTATAGGAACCAATGTAGACCCTTGATCCCCGGGTACTCTCACACCTTTTTTAACGGTTGTGAGTCCTCTAGGGTTATCTCTTTCTAGGCAAATCTACAATAAGTCACCACAATACTACGCAAGTTTCGGTACTCGACGAATTTGGTATCTAATAAGACTAGGTACCGCAAAATACGAATATCAAATCAGGTCCGGAAATCAACATGTCTACCAGACAGCATGGCAACAATCACGGAACAGCTACAGAACCATTTTACCTTAACTTTACACTTCAATTTCGTTAACATGAATAAAAAATCTTTTAGTATACCTACGACCATACATTTCCTTGACGTTATTTTTTAAAGCGAGCATTCAAACGTTCCACAGGCTTACTTACATCATACGGTTGTAAGGAAAAACCAAGACTTCATTCATATTTTTTTAATTCTCTAATTCACCCCAACTCTGTGAGGCGAGTAATCACCCTAAAAGGTCTTAAGCAAGAATGTTATGACGGTGTTTATGAAAAGTATTCCACAATACAATAAAGAACCGCCTTCCGTTCCTTTCGACGTAACGTAAAGCTTAAACCAGACTATACCTAGGTAGGTAGGGAGTGTATCGTCGATGAATATATTTTTCTCAATTACTTACAATAAAATGTATATTGTTGAGAACTAATTATTACGTTTTCTGTACCAGTTATTCCCAATGTCATATATTATTATATTATTTGGGGTACGGGTATAAACAGTATGCAACATTCAATTATTAATTACCGTACAGCCCTCGCGTCACGGCAACCGCGCCGCGCGCGGTTCGAATTTTACTTTGACCAAAAAATAACCGGACAATGTCTATCCACGTAGATAGCATTCGCTGCATCTATTGGTCGAAACCCTCGATATAAGAAACGCCGCCGTGCAGATTTTGCTGCAAGCAAAGACTACGTTAAAAAAAAGTCGCACATGAAGTCAAATAGAGCTCAGATGTATACAAAATGACAATCAATATTTTCTTTTCCAACTAACTAGTAAAACCGTGTAATTTTTTGGTGCAACAGAGATAACGCAATACGCGCTGCGAAAACTATACAGTACTAAACTATGATTTTTTATAAGTATATATACTTATACAGTATTAAATTCCATGTACGATATATCTACACATTTATTCAGACCGAGGCTCACATCTAACATGTTAATAATTGGAAGGGAAGAAGTCGAATTTAATAGCGAGTTAAATGATACGTGCCCTGATTGGAAAATGTATGGTTATTCAGGTCGAGGCCTCCCCCGCCGCACGGCTGATTTCAAATGAATGGTAATAATGGCGGCCATCCCGCTCGCATCGTTTTCTATGATTATTCCAGATTAATTATTTGTTGGAATTTTGTTGGCTAATTTTTCGGAATAGAATTTTTCCGCTTTGACTGACGTTTTAATTCAACCTCGTCGTTAGGGTGGTGTTGTGTGTGGAGGGAGATGCTGGTTAAAAAAGCTATTGAAATAATGTTCCATACAATTTATTTCAAATATAAATACAAACTCCATTTCTTTTACTTTAACTTTATTAAAGAAGCCCATATTCCCGAGAAATGCATTTTCGAAGGTATATGACCTAACCTGTATTGGGCTGGTTTTCCCTTCGCTTGTTGGAAAGCCAGACAGGCAGTCGCTTCTGTAAAAAACCGGACCAGTCAAATCTTCAGGTTAGGTAAGCGGACCCTGTGAAAAACGGGATAATGCTAGGGAGATGATGAACATTAAAGGAGCCCAGTTGTAGGTACTTGTTGATTGATACCGAGTAACAAAGTTCAGCAATGTCGGGAGCGGTGCATCATTGGGCTCCTCCATGTTGCGGAGGATAAGTAGCACTTCATACAAATAACCTCGTTTTACACAGACGCTACATATTGACATTATCGTACACGCGTATCTGCGTGTGCGACGTCTGACACCATAAGATTCAAGTCTAAACTATGTTCGAAGGAGGGTGATGTAAACCTAGCTCAGAAGGTGGTGGGGAGCGGTCAGTTGCCGTTCTATACGTAGTATTATTCCTTAGTATATGCTATTAGCCCAAATACCTCGACCATCATCAGTAAAGTGGCAAAGAATACTCCATACCTCCTCTTGTATACTCCAAACACGCCCTTGATTGAAGGGAGGCAAGTGTCCAGTGGTGAGTTCTAATATAGAAAGGTTATGGTTACCACCACTCTATTCCCATTATATTATAATCCCGGCATACTAAGAAAGAAGAAAGAGAGAATTAAATCTATCGCAATTATGGGCCTTGAGAATCAGTAGCTATGACAATTCTCCTTCAAGAGTCTGTTTAAATGTGGTATTGGAATGTCGCATAGCGGACAAACTAAACGCATTTCCCTTTGAAACATTTATAAAAAACTTGTATAGTATAGGAGGAGAGTGTGCTATTGAATTGTGAGTGCGGTCCCGAGGGCCGCGCCGCCGGTGATTGTTACGAATATGAAATCGCTGCCGCGGCTCCCCCAGCCCCGCACTCCATTAGACGACAGCGAAGCCGACGCCGATGTCCGTCACGTGTCCCTCACACACGACGCATAAAATATGACACAATAATATCATTCACTGTCAGCTGCATAAATAAAGCAAAAAATAAAAATACCTCATTAACTATACCATTTTCTTCATTTAGCGTTGATTGCACTTACAAATGTTTCGACAATTGAAATTCAGTTTTATGAGCAGAGTGGAAATACTATTTTTGTTTGGCAAGCTTTCAATGTTTATACTCTCCACTAGATTCTCCCAAGGGGCCTGAGCTCGCACATTCTGACGACTGAACTAAGTAGAAAGATAGAACAGAATTAAGCCGGCCAATTATCCCGTATTGGATTTATTGGTAATCTCTGCACGAATGGGCGCGAGGGTGCGAACCGAACCAACTTTTGATGATGCCTCCATCGGCATTATGAACAAAGTTACTGCAATTTTTATGTTGGAGGATTTATTGTTAGCTTCCTCTTTTGTTTCGCCCTCAATTGTGCGCAGGCAGATAAACAGACTTCAGAAACATATTATAGATATATCAAACTACGTATATCGAAAGGGACTGGACTGTCTGGACCATTTATTATAAATAAATCCTTGAAAGTTTTGCAGACAGGTTCACCTGTAATCAAAGTTCTGTTTTATGACTATAATTAAAAGTGTCTTATTTTGTAAAGCTAGTTATCTTAGCTGTGGTAAGTACTACCCACCCCATTAACGATTACGGGCAGGATTTTATTTATGTTTGACGTATATATTGTTGATTAACCAGGAATATCACTGGTATTACCCACAATACAATAAAATACAGTACAACACAGTACAGTGCAGTGCAGTGCATGCAATGCAGTGAGTAGTATAGCATTCTCCATGCTACTTTTTAGGGAAAAATAGGGCAGTGGTTTTTCTCTTGACTTGCAATACTCTGTCTGACGCGAATGGGATGGCGCCCAGAGTAGTCACTTTCAAAGCCGTACTAGGAGTCCTGTCCTCCGCCTCTGAATAGTACTGACAGTTACTGCTGCTCTCTGTCAGAAACCAGGTTATAGTCCCTGTGACTTGCCCCTTCTGTCCTGCATCTATAATAATATGAAATGAACCACAAATAATCGGAAGACAACTTGCAACCATTTTTGACACGAAGTCCTAAGATAAGTTTAATTAAACATATGGTAACAGATGATCAGCCCTTTATCGATATTTCTGGGAAGATAAGCAGGTAAACATGTTCTGTGTTTTTCATTTGCTCCCAGTACTACATTATGTTGTTGTGAAGGTTACGATTTTTTAGTTGTTTTTATATTGAATAAAAACATACATACATACATACATAAACTCACGCCCGTAATCCCTAATGGGGTGGGCAGAGCCACAAGTAATCAAAGACAACTTGCAGCCACTGTTGATACGAAGTCCAAAGATGGATATGATGAACCTTATGGTGATAAGGGATCAGCCTATCGCCCATAACATTAGTCCAATAAAAATTGAATAAAAATTATATAAAAAATTCTTTAGCTGATAAAATAATAACTGGCGTGAAAACGAAACCATAAATTTCTTTGTGTATGAACTAAGTAGTTTCACGAAAAAACTGTCGAACAGGATAAAATAAATTGATGTATTGACGTAAAAGCAAATATATGTTCCGGTGTATTGATAAAAAATGTTAGTAATGCGTCATAGCTGTCAGACTCTGAAGCCTCTTGGGTATTATTGTCCCAAGTTTTGTATGCTCTTACACACTAGGTAAACATCTGTACTTTCGAATCACGTACGACTATGGCACTAACATAAGCATTAAGCAACCACTTGCCCTTGCCCTAACAGTGTCATAATAGTCATAGTCATTTATTGATAATAATAATTACACGTCACAGATATTACAAAATTCAATTTATATTAAATATTATTACGGAATTCAATTACCGCAATCAAAAAAAAATCAATTCAATTATTATGCCTGTTTACTTATCTTAATACGCTGGCGGTGCCCACCTTATCGTAGCATATTACCATGTTCACTGTGTATGAACCACATGTGGGGCACTAGCGAAAATGAGAAATCCAACGGGAGGCTGTTCAGATTGTTTTTTTTTTCTTGCCATAGTGTATAGTGTATGTTAGTGTGATTATTGAAAAATAACGTTTCACGTGAGAGGTCGATATCTTATTGTCAGTTACACAGTGAACGTGTTAAATGGACAATTAATATTTCCGTGTGTGTGTCAGTGTATGTGGTGTGTACGATCACCCACCGCTCAATCACTGGCGCTAAAATATGAATATCGACAGCTCACACTACCGCCCCCGACGCCGACGGGGCTCCCGGGCCTCCACTGGACACGATTTTCTTTTTACTTGTTGCAGAAACATAAAAATACCTCTACTACAACTGCCAGCGTAATTATGTTGTGTACACTGGGACCAACTGTGTTAATTCTCCACTCAAAAAAAAAAAAACAAAAATATTTATTTTTCAAAATTGGCTTACAAATTAGCGCTTTTTGAACTATAAAAATTAAATTACATATTATGTAACTAGCTGTAAAACTACTACCACATCGGAATCTGTAACGCTGAGGGAAAGACATGGCCAGAAAACCTCACAGCACAGGGCCCTAGTCCTACTGTTCCATGTTTTCCTTTCTTTTTTTTTAAATCCAGTTTGTATTACAAAATTTATAGACTTAAATACAATGGTATTCCAATTACAGTCGGTGGAAGGAAAGTGAATAATAAAGAGTTTATGTGACTTATCACAGAAACAGTGTTTTATGATTGTTGACCTTTCAACTGTTGAACTGTCACAAGTTCACAACACACTTGGTTTACCTAGAATTGCACGACTTATTATTATGCTGAAAACGCTAAGGTTGATACAGAAAAAGGATTTACACTTACGCAATTCAGTATGTTATGTAATGTAAGTATACTTGTGCAAGAACAATTAGGTAATGAAAGTTGGTTAATTAATAGTTCATTATGATACAAGTGAATAATGTTGATCACTACAGACGAGCTTGGATTTCAACCAGAGCTGAAATAAGCCCACTAAATATACATAACGGATGAGCCTTTATTTAAAAGAGTGTTAATTAAAGTCAAGCAGTATAATGAGTCGAAATGACTTATATGATATTTGAAATAACTATTGAGTTCAAAATTTTAATTATAGGTATGTATCGACTGGTACGGCACCCTCTCAGTGCGCGAGTCGAAAACTATGATTTTATTTAAATGCCGTTTCTTATCGTACTGTATAATATTCTTTGCTTTTGATGGCAAAGTTTTATAACAATAATGAAAGCACTTCCTAAAGGCGATAAAGGCCATACCCAACTTACGGCCATGCAGTGCAGCCAGCCGTAGCTGACCATGCCGGCAGCGCGCACTGTGCCGCGTATATACTCTTCTCTGTGTTTCGCACATGCTCAATGCTTTCCTTGCATGAACACCAGAATGCGATTTGGTATACTGTGTTAACTAATTTAAATACCCACTCAACCGTTTTTATCGTCTTACTTGAAAGGTTGTTTCGGGTGACTCGCAGTTGCCCGATTTTTGATGTTATGAATAAAATAAATCTGTAAACTAGATAAGAGAGAACAGGATCGTTTATTAAACTTCACGAGTATGGAATACAGTTCTCTTTATAATAAACCAGGTATCAAATCCAATCAAAAGATTAATATTTTATTACGTGAGGGAGATATTTCCCTAATACAGCAATGAAACAAAATATATTGATAATTATTTCAGTTAGCCTTCGTAAATATTCAGCTCACACGCAAGACGCAGTATAAGCCACAAATTTATGTTTAGTCAATGGAAAAATTACAGTTACCTGGCGAAAATATTCGAAAAACCATGAGAAAAGTGAAAAAATCTCCTAGAAAGATAATCAATAATTCAATTTTATATATTACAGTTTAAAATTTTTTATTCAACTTTATGTTTACCCGCAACGGTACGGAGACGTAAGCGATTAAGGTGAGAGGATGTTTGTTTGCGCGTTTATGCAAACCTATTTTGCCATTTATCACCAAAACTACTAGTTCGATTTTGACGCAGTTTTCAGTGCTGGGTTTGGGTTTGATAGGTGCATGTTCTTAGTAAAATAATTTAACATAAATTAATGCAAGACTTTAATTATCGCTTTTAGCTTGGGTTGTAGATTCGTCAATTTTTATTACGAATCGTCTTTTTCGTCATGTTGGGCATTATCATCTTGTTTAGCATCATTATGATCAGCAGTAGTATTATCTATATTAGTATCATTGTGATTTGTGTCATTCCCAATACTGGAATTATCATTATGTTCTTCAGTATCTGTAGTATTGTGTGTATTGTTATCATGTGTACCATTGTAATTTTTTTCTGTAGTATTGTGTGTATTGTAATCTTTTTCTGTTGTATTGGTGGTATTTTGTACATTTTGATTGCCATGGTCGTCCATATTCTTTTCAGGAGAATAAGAGCTGGGAACGTCTGATTCAACTACAGCCCACATGGGCAAGCTTGTAGGTGGTGTCCCTTTGCGCCATTTAGTACCGTTTGTTGGTGACGGTTTGGTGAATTTAGCTTTGTCTTTCTCATGGTAACATACACATTTGCAGTGTTTATTGGAATACGCTATGTCATAGTGAAAATCCAAACACTTTCTTATACAAAGGAAAGCTTTTTCATGATTTAAACACTCGTGAGTTCTTTGAAAGCCGTAACGTAAAATGGCATCTGAAAATGTAAAGATTAGTAATAAATATTATTGCCAAATAGACTGATCGTATATACCATTTAACTAGGTTTCCACCTACGATTCGCGCGCCACGTTATTCATTTTTACAGACCGTTTTCATCCCCTTAAGAGATGATTTCGGAGATAAAAACTATCCTATGTTCTTTCCTGAGTCTCAAACTATCTCCATGTCTAAATTACTTTCACATTTTATAATATTACTAGCTTTCCGCCCGCAACTTCGTCTGCGTGGTGTTCTACTGAGTCGGCCCTTGGAAAGTACCCTGTCTTCGTCCCTTAAGTATTTTTTAATCAAAATCGGTCCAATTATTTAGACGTGTAAAAGTTACAGACGTACTCATATCTCACAAACTTTCATCACCTTTTTTCTTTCTTTAGTGTATTCATTTCCAAAAATCCCTTCTTATTGCTTACCAACGGCACATCAGGAACCCTTGTGCAAAATGGTACCTCTAACTACAAAACTGACAAAGTTTCGTAGAAATTATTTCCTTTCTTAACCCTTTAGGGGATGTTTTCAAAAATCTGTTTATTACTTACTCACTAATGTGTCGTAAGGAACCGCGTGCAAAATTTCATGCTTTTACTTCAAAAATTACACAATTTCTTAAAATTATATTTTTAACATTTTAAATTTATTTATAAACAAACAAAACAAAATTACATGTCCACATTTGTAACCCTCTAAGCGATTAAATTCCAAAAAAACCCTTCTTAATGCTCATTTACGTCACAACTTGTGCAGTTATGCGAAATTTCATGCTTCTAATTTCAAAACTGACGAAGTTTCATACAAAATTTCAATCCATTTTTAACCCTTTACCTAGGGGATGAATTGTCAATGAATTGTTAGTGCTTACTCACTTGTATCTTTTATTGTTATTTCAAAAAGAAAGAGCTCGACCTGATGCAGCCCGAATGGTCACTGCGACTTTACGAGATCTATTGTGACCACGTTCCTAAAGGCACATATGTTGAGAAGCTCACATAGACTAACATAATTCATAGTATTTATAATGTACAATGTTATTATATTACATACATGTGGGCGAATTGTTGATAACCTCCTGTTTAAAGTTGGTTAAAACCATTATCAATTCTTATCTAATCACAAATTACCTTTGTAGACAGTTTCATTCAAACTTGCTGATTCTTGGATATCCACTGCAACATAATAAATAACTGTGATATCAGTCGAATTCGAAGTCGAATTGAATTTAACATATGTCAATATTATACAAACATCATTTTATTCACTCCTTTGCAAAAACGTTTAGCTACAAATTTAGGCGATCTACAGCCGCGACACAGCAGCGAATTCTTAGGATAAGACAGATTGGTATACGACCACGGATGTCTACGAAATATTACTATTCGGAAGAATTCCAGAGTAATAATGTTTCTTGTTTCTTACTTTTTATAGCGCAATTTTTCCATAGTCGGGTTTTAATTTTTATATTTATATTCAGCAAGTCAGAAAAGTATTCGGAATAAGCAAGTCGAAGTCATAAAAGCTGACAGAAGACTTTCCAAGTAGAACTACAAAATGACTACAGCGCCCACGCTGTAAGTATGTAATAATCGTTGCATGGGCCTTTTTTAATAATAACACTGATACCAGGGGCAATGAGATCGGTGATTAAACTTACAATCCAAATGATAGGAGAAATAAAGATCTTTTGCAGATTTCCATTTTTAGGTTTTGAATCTAAGTATCTTAGAAACTTTTTGGTCTGTCACATAAAAATACTCTGATTTTGTTCCAGTTGACTAAAAAGTACGTACACTTTACAATATTTGTCAAAATTGAAGGCGCCCTATGTTTGTAATACAGACATCATATGCTCAAATCATTTCACATATTTATTAATAACTATATTATTGGGTATGTAACTAAGTACTTACGAAATAAATAACTTACCAACAGTTGTTAGACTGTATCCATCTATTAGACTATATAGATGTATAAAGCAAAATACTATTGTAATAAACATTTTCAAAGTTCGATTAAACAAAATGAATAAATTGTTAACAATAACCGTGTTTGGGTTATTATTGCCAATTAATATGGCAGGAAATTGGTTGTCATAAAAAATCATAGTAATAAATGAAAATAACATTACGATAATGCAGGATTACCATTATTAAATTATGAAGAAAAAGGGAATGACATCAATCAAATATTATGATGGTTGTCCAATAGAAGTAGCATTACATACCTACGTTCAAACCCGTCGACAATGAAATAATAATAAAAAATTGGGTACTTATACACAACTAGATACTTATTCACCTATATTTGGGTGATGCGGAGTAGAATCGAAAAGACGTTTAGAAGCTAAAATAAAATAAGTTGAAAAGCAGCAAAACAGTTTTAGTTTTAGTTTGTGTTTTAGTTGTACTCAACAACTCGCTCGACGTAGAGGGAAAATAAAGGGAACGTACCGTAGAGAAACGCGACGTAGAGCCGCTCGCGCGCAAGACGCTCGCCGTAGCGGGAATCGACGATCTGAGACTCACTGTCAAAGCCGTAGTTGGTACCTAACAGGGAATATAAATGTTTATTTTAACATAATTAAGAGAGCTATACTCGGTATTTCCCTGCTCGATCGAATCAGAAATGAGGATATCCGCAGGAGAACTAAAGTCACCGACATAGCTCGGAGAATTGCCAAGCTGAAGTGGCAGTGGGCAGGACACATAGCGAGGAGAACCGATGGCCGCTGGGGCGGAAAGGTTCTAGAATGGCGACCACGTGTCGGACGACGCTCAGTGGGTAGGCCCGCAACAAGGTGGACCGACGATCTGGTGAAGGTCGCGGGAAGCCTATGAGGCCTATGCCCAGCAGTGGGCGTCGTACGGCTGATGATGATGATGATTTTAACATAATAACAAAGGGGTAGGCAGAGCTGTTCCGTATGAATGTGGCTTTTAATGCGTGCTTTATAACTTTATTTCTTCGGCCACGGTTAAGAGATTGAGTGGTCAGTTATGAACGAGGTGGTAGGAAGGACCGTTGTGCATTATAATATTGATGCTGGTATAGAGAAATATAATATACTACCATACCCTGGACCCTTCATTCAAAAAATATTCTTATCGTGTGCCACATCAGTGCAAACGAGATGCGTTTGGCGCGCTGTTTCCTTTACTCCTTAGCGACTTACGGCCATTTAAGACTAAAGTTATATTCATAGGGGGTGAGGTCGGCACCCAATACATATGTGTGCGGGGCGGAGAGTTACAGTTATACAGGGTGTTAGTGACATCGTAACGAATACTGAGGGGGATGATTCAGACCATGATTCTGAGTTAATATCAAGTGGAATATTCCGTCGCAAAATTCATGTTTTTTTTTAGTTTTTTTAAATTATTTTCAATTCTATACTTTTGCGATGAAAAATTCCACTTGATATTAACTCAGAATAATCAGTTGAATCATCCCCCTTAGTATTCGTTACGATGTCACTTACACCCCGCACAAGTACATACTGTAGCCATACAAGTAGGTATGGGTGTTAGTGACACCGTAACGAATACTGAGGGGGATGATTCAGACCATGATTCTGAGTTGAAATCAAGTGGAATTTTCAGTCGGAAAATTCATGAAAATTTTTGATTTTTTTTAAGTTATTTTCTGTTCCATACTTTTGCGACGGAAAATTCCACTTGATATCAATCATCCCTCAAAGTTTTCGTTACGATGTCACTAACACCCTGTATATTATGTACTTAGTATTATTCTTTTTTTTTATGACACTGCGTAAAAGTGCCTTGAGAGGGAATGATCAATGCTAGCGTAAAACACATCGTGTTCGACTCCACTTTATGAGTTTGAATTCATGTTTGGATTTCATAATTAATATCATCTGGTTTCCAGGATTTGTGCCCGGTTAATGGCAATGGGTTCGCCCCGTATAAACGTAGCTGGCGCAGAGTGAGTGTAAAATACACCTCTGCTCACCCCTCCGGGGATACAGGCGTTATGCTATGTTGTGTTATGTTAATAAATCGTATACAAGTAAAACCTTTTTATTTTTCAGTATTCAATATTGCAAATAGATTTAGTAGTAGCAGTTCTTTTATACTGGTGTAGCAGTAGTAGTAGTAGTTTCACTACCATTAGCACTACTAGCATTACTACTACCATTTGCGTCAGAAGTATTTTCATCATCGGTCCCATTAGCATTACTATCACTACCATTTGTGCTGGCGTTACTATTATTTGAGCTGTTGATCTCCACTTTTTCACAAGGATTTCTTGTCGTAGTCATAGTAGTTGTTTCTTCTACGGTTGTGGTTTCTTCTGGGCGAGGTGATAATGTACCGACCACTTCATACAATGTCGGTTTAAATGTTCGAGGTACCGTCTTCGTAGTTCCATTAGTTCTCCACTTGAAAAATGGCAACACAGTCGTCGATTTTAATACGTGACATGAACATTTGCATCGAGATGTAAGTCGAAAGATTTGAAAGCCAATGCTCTTACACGAAGTCATACATTTGAACGCAATGCTATAACTATGGCATTTATCGTTGAAACTGAGACCATAGTGTCTTCTAAAGTACTCATCATTTTCTGAAAGTGAAAAATGAAACTGTAATATTTTATATTTTACTTACAAATGCTACTTAAGGTCTTATAACGATGAAAACAAATAAAAATGCACACCATCTACTGATGTAACGACAACAAATATCACGCACGCAGCTATTAGTTTCATTTTGCTATGTAATGTTCATCTACCACAGTAATATGTGCGGAAATATTAATAATAAATTGCTGTTTTATCAAATGGTCGAATAATAACAAAACCATTTAACGAGGCTTGATTACAACTGTAAATTAAACACCTACATTAAAACCTGGCCAAGTGCATGTCGGCCGATATACAATAGTCCTACATTACGGTCAAGAGTACTAATATGTATACACTTGGATACCATGTCACATTAACTTTTTTGACAATTTAAACCGTAAGTCTCATTAAATGTCAAATATGATAGTGCGACAGGGTTCTAAAGTGGGTACATGATATTACTCATGACTGTACGTACAGTTGACAGGATGCCGATATCTACCTTTAAACTTATGGAAGTCTGCGTTTTTGGGGAACGGGACAGTTGATTTCTTCATTGAAAAATCTAAATAATTAATACGAAGTGGTGCTTTGTGGTTAATGATCGCATTAAGTTAGTCGGAAAACATTCGCGACAGTGTTATTATATCGGAATATTCAATACACAAAGTGTATCTATCTATTTGCGATTCGTGCCAACAAGCCGCCTTATAACTCGAAAGTTTATGCGGACTCTTGAGTTATTTCGTTTGGGGTTCGGAGTAGGAGTCTACTCCAAAGGTGGGGGCTTAGGTTTCATCATTCATCGTCATCACCTTTCATCATTTCATTAATCATCAAGAAAAAAAATACGTAAGACATGGCTGTATGGGCATAGTTCCCTTTGCCTTACCCTTCGGGGAAAACCAAAACAAAAAAAAAGTAAAAATAATAAAATCCGGGCAAGCGCGAGTCGGACTCGCTTTTTTTGACGTGACTTATTGTAGATTTACTGCAGATGGCATTAACTACTTGGCCGGACAAATGGGGAGCGCTGAAGGCCCCGGTACAACGTTTAAGACAACAGGCCTGAGGGTGCCCAGTTGGGCGCGAACCTCGGCTCAGGGCGTCGTCTGAGAGGAGTCGTAGTCGTGCACCAACGATCCCATGCCTAAAAAGTTCCCGACTGCGCGCCATAACCGACACAAGACGCCGAGTTTAAAGAAATTCTGATTGCGAAACTCAAGTAAGACGAGTAAACGATTGAATAGGTTGATATTGACCGGACGGACACTCTCTCACCCTAGGGGTTCCTTTTTACGATTTTTGTACGGAACATTAAAAAGATATCATACTTATCAACTACAGTAATCAGGCCTGATTACTTGTGACTATGCCCACCCTATTACGGGTTTGACTGATTTTCTTTATTCGATAGTAGAAATAAAGTTATTTTCCATTATTTCTACAGACATCATTTTGTTTTCCTGTGATAATTTTAGTTTTTTCTTTCTGGCAGCATCAAAGATAAGGGCAGTCCAGTGTTTTATTTTATGATTTTCTATTAATAGTTATAACATAAAATCTATTCAACTTAAAAGAAAAATAAATATTTTTAAGAATGTACAAAGGCCTTTCATAATATACCCCACTTAATCTAGTAACCCGACATAAAAATCAGTACCTCTTTCAGTCCCTGTTCCAATAAGTAGAGACATCGTTGTATTTCGCCTATAATCTTTACCTCATCCGTTCAGTAACTTCGGGGTTAAAGGGGGAAGGATCGTTTAACTGGAAGGACTTCCTCTCACCATAAAGGCTGCTCATTATTGTTTTGGTACGGAACCCCCGTAATATACGATCCCGACGACCCGATTACTCTAGCCATAGAGGCAGCCAATCAGCTCGCGACACCAAATACTTCAGGACCCCGATACCGACCCCGCCGGCGTGGTCGACGACTTCCCTCAATCAGCGCTTATCGCTATCGACCCACTAGGGTCGATTATTTTTCCTCTCAGACGACGCCCTGAGCCGAGGTTCGAACCCCACTGGGCGCCCTCAGGCCTGTTGTCTTAAACGTTGTACCGGGTGAGAGCCTTCAGCGCTCTCCATTTGTCCGGCCAAGTAGTTAATGCCATCTGCGGCAAATCTACAATAAGTCACGTCAAAAAAAAGGTACGGAACCGTAATAAGTGGATGGACTCGTTCTTCATTTCTAACCTGAATAATTTGAGATTGGTCTGTAGGGCGTATGTAAACTATTCTAATAGTTGTATAATTGAATTTATTTATTGTCATTATGGTTAAAAGTCAATTTACACTCGTGTATATTTTACTTATCCCACGCTTTGAAAATATCCATTTTAAAATCCCTAGGGACCTTAAGCTGTATGCAAACTTTTGTAGACCTTTGATTTTTGTCACAGTAGTAAAAAATACTTAGAAACTGTTGAATATATGCCTTATAATAATAATTAATTACTTACAGTTATATTTTATAAATAAAGTCAACGGACCTGCTGCAAACCAGACCTAAGAGAGAGAATCATTCGGACAGAATTAACATGTACGTACACTCCTCGGCAAAACAGAGCGGCGAATTGACTTTTTTTTAAGTGGAGATAGCTGAAGGGATGGAGAGTGACATAGGCTGAACTGATTTATGTTTCTTATTAAAGCCCTTCCTTAAAATGGGGGGAGGATGTTTGTATGGAGCATTCCGCCATTTTCAAGGCAGAAAGCGAAAACTTCGTATGTGGACTATTCGCGCATGATTTATTTTTATGAAATCTGCCCCCAACTCCTTTAAAGAGAGGGTGTTTTATATGGTACTTTTCATAGTTTTCAGGGTAGGAAGCTAAATATTAGTACACTAGGAAAGGGGAACCGTGTTATCCCGAATTTAACGCAAGGGAAAACGCGTGCAAAAGCTTGTACTACATATAACTTTCACTATGGTCTGTGGAGCAGTTACGGTATGGAAGCCTGAAAAACAAACAGGCAAACAAACAAACTCATTTATAATATTACTTAAGATTCTTTGCGTACGCAATGCCTCCCTTGGCCAGCATACTTACTCGTATCGAATTATATCAAATGGCTAATTAATAAATCAGGAATGTGATAATGAAGACGGCGCCCATGAAGGATCCGAGGGTCGCGAGACAAAATTCTCGGAATCGGTCTTCTCTATGGCCACCCAAATGATGATTTAATTATCTGTATGATTTTGATTGATGTAGCAAAAGAACGCTGGTTGGGGAATTCTTTTCATAGGCCGCATGTTTAGCGGCCCCATTGTTTCTGAGCGCCATATTGTATGGGCGAATTTTTGAAAGTGCCTACAACCTCCGTAATTTCGGAGGCGCATTTCTTTATCGATAAACGATACTACAGATCCTTTTTAACCTACTTCAAAAACGAATTAGGTTATCAATCTGACCTGCGTATATGTAATGTTGTTGGAATTGCACAATATTCGCATACTGGCTAATATAATGTATATATTAGTATGTGCGTTTAAACACGGGTACCAAATTTTTAAAAGTCTGTATGTTTGTGCGTATGTATGTATGCTTGTCCACGCATTTCTCAAAAACTACACACACACTATTGCAATAATAATTTTTATGTTTATTTTAACTAGACAGTTACCTCGACCGTTATAACTACTGAGCTAGCGATTACATTTGTTAACAGTAGTGAAATTATGAACCATGACCAATCATAGTCATCATAATTATAAAATTAATATTTTGTAGGTGTTTGGGTGGTCTATAACAGTAACGACAAGTAATCAGAAGGCCTTAAGTGCAACCAGTCTATTAATCTATTACTTTACAAGAGACTGATTGGACTTTTGCAGGTTTATATGTGTATAGTGCCTACGTTATCAAAACACTCGAATTATAATCGGCCTTATAATTTGTGTCCGACAAACCCTTGACCAATTTTTTTTTTAATTCACGCTCAAACCATTAATAATTATAATTATATTTTACTTATGCTATTTAATGACATCTATTCCTCTATTAATAGGTACAAGTATAGTCGAAACGCAAGATTTCTAATTACGGGTCAAATAGATAACCGCATTTCTTCATTCTGTTAAAAAGAGCCGTCTACGTAAGAAAGAGCTATCTACGAAGAAAAAGGTGACGCGTCCCTTCGAGTTATACCAACTACGGTACGGATTGCAATATAAAACACGGGACGTGATGAAAAAACACTATCTGAATATAAATTAGGCAGGAGGCACGCTATAATCAATATAAATGATACTAGGGAAGATTAGAAAAATCCCATAAGAAAGCAACCTTCGCGAGATCGAATGGACGTGTTAAATAAAATAATAAGTTAACTTACGTAATCAATTCTGAGGAATAAATAAATATAACAACTACTGAAATCTCAACAGAACCCTTATAGGATCACTTTGTTGTCCGTGCGTCTGTCTGTATGTCTGTCAAGACGTTTTTCTCGGGAACGTATGGAGGTATCAAGTTGAAATTAATGTCTAATACTTACTTATATATTTTTTTCTTTATATTCATATATTTCGTTGGGAAACAAAAACCTTTGGGGTACTTCCCATAGACCTAGGATCATGAAGGGAGGTCTTACAGCATAAATAAAGGAAAAATTCAAAAATGGTTTAGTTGTTCCGCTGTCAAAAATATATTTTTGGGATCACAAACTTATTTGCAGCTGGTAAACAAATCACGACATATTATGTCAATGTATGGAACGAGCAGTTTTTCAAATGCAAAAAAAACAGTTTTTTTTGCAGTTGATGTATGGAGACAATATTGAATGGCAAAGTAAATAATAATAAATACTTGTAGTATGGTGGGGGTTGAGCGGGCAGAGAAGGGAAACGACAAAGTGACGTGGACGAGTTTATTCCGGTACAAACGTACGAATTACAGAGTGCGGAGAGAGGATCGTGTCTACACGTTACGGTCTTTCAACGAAAGTAGGCCCCTCGAAGAAGCGCAACTTCGTATGCCAACCGTATGGAGTAGGCGCGATATAGGTGGCGTTCAAATCTAGTTCCACAGAGGCGGAAGCTAGATCTTGCAGCTATCCCTAATCGGAATACAGAAGCATTGGTTTTCTCAAATACTTATATGTTGGCGGTGACAACATCGTTACCGCGTTCTAATTTTCCCTGTGGCGCCATCTGTTGTCGGATAGTGGAACTAAACTGCCTTCTGTTACAACTCTCCCCCTCTGCCTATGCCGTCGACCCGACAAATAAGGCAGGACTGTGGTTGAGTAATTTCGTTCTGGTTTAGTGAGCAGACTGCTTGCGTACTCAACTGGTTGTTCCTGTTCGCCCTCCCCCTGGATTCTTCTTGGTTTAGGATCTGTTCTACTGCAGCTGCAGCCTTCAAAAGCTGATCAAAGTTTTTAACACTTGACCGCAGGATTTTGTCGCGGATGTTCGTGTTCAGCAAACAGTAAATGATATTGAGCTGTGTATGCTCCGGATGCCCAGGCGCTGGTAGTTGGGAGAAGAGGAAACGCTTCTGTCGCACAAATTCTGCCGTAGAAACTCCAGGTTCTTGCTTCTTCTGCGTAATGTCCATATAAACTAACCATTCCTCTCTTTTAGGTGCAAAGTTGTCACGCAGGAGAGTTTGAAAGTCATCCCAGGTATGGACTTGCTTGTGTACACCTTGCCACCATATTCCAGCTTCTTCCTTAAGGAGCAAAGGCAGCTCTTCCAGGGCGATCGTGTCAGGCATGTTCTCATTGCGCTTGAAAATGTTGACCGCTGTTAAAAAGGCCTCGACCAACTCAGGACTCGGACGACCGTCATAAGTACAAGTGCAGTTCGTGAAGGAGCCTCTCGTAGCTGGTGCAGGGGAAGGAGATACCCTATTCAATAATTGGGCAAATTGCTCACTCGTCAACATCACTGGCTTGTCTGACATGTTCGGTTTGTAGATACGACCCGATCGCGTGGAACCCGGTAATTCGATAGTATCTTCGAATTTGTCGTCGCCTTCGAATTTGTCGTTGTCTTCCTTGTCACTCATTAACCCGTAGTGCCGCGGCGTGAGGTCTGCAGGAGCTGTAGCTTCGTACTGACTGGCCACGAGTTGGGCGCCAATGTAGTATGGTGGGGGTTGAGCGGGCAGAGAAGGGAAACGACAAAGTGACGTGGACGAGTTTATTCCGGTACAAACGTACGAATTACAGAGTGCGGAGAGAGGATCGTGTCTACACGTTACGGTCTTTCAACGAAAGTAGGCCCCAAGAAGAAGCGCAACTTCGTATGCCAACCGTATGGAGTAGGCGCGATATAGGTAGCGTTCAAATCTAGTTCCACAGAGGCGGAAGCTAGATCTTGCAGCTAACCCTAATCGGAATACAGAAGCATTGGTTTTCTCAAATACTTATATGTTGGCGGTGACAACATCGTTACCGCGTTCTAATTTTCCCTGTGGCGCCATCTGTTGTCGGATAGTGGAACTAAACTGCCTTCTGTTACATACTTTCTTTCTTTCAAAGTCAAAACCTCGGACCCCTCGGTGCGCGGGTCAGACTCGCACTTGACGACTTCTTTTATAACCAAATTTCTCTTATTAAATGATTCGTTTTCAATATAAGTATATATATTATGTAGTCTACAAATAGCATACTACTATTTTTTAAACTTGCCAGGTTTTTATGGCGATTATTTTTTTTTTGTAGAAAATAAGTTCAAAGTTAAAGATAAGTAGGTATTTTATTTTAGATTTATCATCGTATGTTTTAAGTTGTCAATAACATTTTACCCAGCATCATATTGATGCGAGCGAGAGGCGGATCCAGCTGGTTCAGATAGTTACGACGACGGGTTTACAACTGTAATAAGAAAGAAAAAGAAAACTGAAATAAATAGTTGTGGTAAAGCTACTATTATCTCTGATAAAATTAGAATAGCCCCGAGACTATCGTATATATACGTTTCAAGATTAGACAAAGGTACCACTGCTAAGGACTTACAAGATTTTATCTCTGATCTAGGAGAAAGTACTATTGACGTGGATCTGCTTGTGCCGTTTAAGACAACAATTTTTTCATCGTTCAAATTGACGATATTAAAAGAAAAAGAAGCAATTTTTTTGAACCCTGACTTTTGGCCTGTAGGCGTGGAGTACAGAAGGTACAGACAGAAGCATAATCAAAACTACGGAAACCCCATTGTAGTATCAAAGGACACGCGGTCGTCACAGACTGCGTCTAATCAAAGGAATGACCATTAAATTATCCATGGTGTCGTTTAATTGCAAATCCGTCAAAAGGTCTGTTGATCATATACGGTCCATGTGTAAAAATCACCAAATAATCGCGTTGCAGGAGACCTGGTTGCTGCCTCATGATTTGGGCTACCTAAGCACCATTGATGACGGTTTCGGCTCGCATGGAATATCTGCGGTTGACACTAGTCAAGGAATGTTAAGGGGTCGTCCATATGGTGGAGTGGGTATCCTGTGGGATAAATCGGTATTTAGCGAGGTGGAAGTAGTTCCGTGCTATAATGACCGCATAACGGCTATTTATTTAAGTGGAGCGTACAGTGCGCTTATTTTTAGTGTGTATATGCCAACTAATTGTAGTGACAACTTGCCTGAGTTCACACAATGCTTGGGAAACATTAGCGCCGTGATTGAAAGCGTGAATACTGAAAATATATTTGTATTGGGCGACTTTAATGCGCACACAGGATCGCTGTTTTATAATGAATTAATAAGCTATTGTGGCGAACAAATGTTGGAATGTAAGGATTTAACTCTTCTGCACACTGTGTCTAATACGTTTACATTTATGAGTGAAGCTAATGGTGCATGTACGTGGATTGATCACTGCTTGGTTTCTGCGGCCGCCTCGCCGGTGGTTACATCTATATACGTTATGTATGGGGTGAAGTGGTCAGATCATTTTCCTCTAGTCATAAACTGTGATATTAGCATGATAAGAAATAAGAAATTGAACTATGACAATGGTAATTTACCGCATATCTGGGGTTCCAGGGATTTAAATCAAATCAATAAATATATGGAACACTGTGATTCAAAATTTTATCAAATGATTTTAGATTATAATTTTCTCTTTCTAGACAATACCGGTTTTATTGACGATCATATTAATTGTATAAATAATATGTACAACAGAATAATAAGTATTATGCAAATATCATCAGAAAAGACATACTCATTGAAAAATAAATATTGTAAAAATATTGTAGGTTGGAACTACCATGTGAAAGACAAACATACAAAAGCTATGCTGAAGTTCCATTTGTGGGTTGACTATGGTAGGCCAACGTCGGGTTACTACTATGAAGAAATGAGAATGGCTCGTAAGGACTTTAAGAGTAGCTTGAGGTATGTACAGAATAATCAGGAAAAAATTAAACTAGATGTGCTTGCCAAACATAAATTAAACAAAAATTTTATTGGGTTTTGGAAAGATACAAAAAAGTTTAGCCATAAAAGTAGTTTGCCTGTAAGTATGGATAAGACATGTGACGCAAAAGATATTGCAAATATTTTTAGGGACAAATTTTGTGTACCCGGAATTAAAGTAATAAAGTGTTGTCCTAATTCTCCCACTACAACTGGACAAGACAATAACGAGCCTATTCAATTTACAGCTGAGGACGTAGCTCTAGTGCTTAAAAAAATGAAAAGAGGGAAGTCGCCCGGGCATGACGGCCTCAGCCTGGAACACTTACAATGTGCTGGCAAGCACATCTGTATTGTTTTAGCGTGTTTCTTTAACCTGTGTTTTAAACATTGTTATTTGCCACCCGGACTTATCCATACTATTGTGGTACCTATCGTCAAAAATAGGACCGGGGATCTATCGAGTAGTAGCAATTACAGGCCAATCTCACTAGCCACAACGGTTGCCAAGGTACTTGAAAGACTCCTGCAAAGGCAGCTTACACCTTTTCTGAACATAGATGACGCGCAATTTGGATTTAGGCCGGGAGTGTCGACTGACATGGCTATTTTCTCGCTTAAACAGATTGTCAACCACTATCGTGACAGGAAAACATCCGTGTATGGATGTTTTCTAGACCTTAGCCGTGCATTTGATACTCTCAGTCATGATGTGTTGTGGGACAAGTTGCGCCATAATAATGTCCCAAACAGCGTTGTAAATTTAATGGCTTACTGGTACAAGAATCAAAGCAATAATGTACGTTGGGCGGGTGCCCTGTCTGATAGTTTCAGTCTTCCTTGTGGCGTTAGGCAGGGCGGTTTGACCTCTCCCGATCTATTTAACGCTTATGTTAACGGACTGATTGTGAGACTGAGCAACACCAATGTCGGTCTTAGTATGGGCGGTCGGTATATGAACAATCTAAGCTATGCGGACGACATGGTGTTGCTTAGTCCATCAATCAAAGGCCTACAAAAACTTTTAGATGTATGCGAAGACTACGCATGTAATCATGGACTTGTATATAATACAAAAAAAACTGAAATGGTGATATTTCGATATGGGAGGGGTCCTGATTCTGTACCGTTGGTTCGCCTGAAAAATGAACCTATAAAAATTGTGGAGTCCTTCAAGTATCTTGGGCACATTGTAACCTCATCGTTGCAGGATGACGCCGATATGGAGAGGCAGAGGAGGGGACTTTCCGTGGTCGGTAACATGCTGGCCAGAAGGTTCCGAAAGTGTGAGGATGGAGTTAAGGTTTTATTGTTTAAGACCTTTGCTCAATCACTGTACACATGCCAGCTATGGAATGACTACACTAAGAAGTCTCACAACTGCATTAGAGTACAATACAATAACTGTTTTAGGTACTTGATGGGCTTGAAGAGTTGTTGTAGTGCCTCTGGTATGTTTTTTGAGGCAAGAGTTAACACATTTAATGCAGTTGTGAGACACAGGATTGCCTCCTTCATGTCTTCTCTGTATCGGTCGAATAATGTTGTTATCAAGGAATTGCAAATAAGGATGTTGGGCACTTCTTGGTACAAACGATGGCTAAATGTTGTGACGTAAATTTTTACTTATTTATATTTATGAAGGATTGTTTTATTTTAGAATATTTATATTTTATTTTAAAGCAATTTTGTTATTTATCTTTATTATTTTTTATCTTTTATTATTGTATTGTATTATTTATCTGTTTGTAACTCGATGGATCTTGTGTCTGAAATAAATGTCTATTATTATTATTTATTATATTCAAGTGTTCATTTGCAAAATCTCAGAGATGTTATAAGTACATAACGCACTTAAGATCAGGAAGAAAATACACAAATTATAAAGTGTTTATTATTACTCAACTGATCACGCCTATTTTTTTTTCTTTTTTAATCGCGATGTCAGCTATCGGCAAGTTTTGTTCCTCCAGAAATATTTGTTTTTAAAACATTACTAAATATCAAATGGCGTCGAAGCAAATTTTCAAGTGACGTAAAGCAAATGTGGATCCATTCACTATATTTGTAAAGTACCGCATCTATTTTATTTCCCTTTTATTTATTCCCTGCGTCAACGGAACCAGACCTAAAAATTCGTGTTAAAAATGCAAAGACGAAATTGAATTTGATTCCGATACATAAATTTTACTTAAGGCCATTTGTCTCTCGGATCACACCGGCAAATAAGCCAGAGTTAATTAAATTGGTTTAAACCTACAAAACAAAGTCACCAACGTCCTTTTAATAAATTGAATCTCTTTTTAGTGTTCTTTAGCCAAAATGGCGAATTTGCTCATTATTATCATCATCATTGCCGTCGATTAATTAGATTAAAAAATTTAATTGTTTTTTTTTACTTTTAATATATGGCCTGCAAAACTAAATACTAACACAACATAAGCTCACGACTACATCCCAGTGGGAATAAATTAAAATAAGTAATACATAAAATACACACAAAGTTTCGAAAAAAGGGACTTGAAATATTACTAATTTAATATAATTTAATGTTTACAAAGCTGATAAAATTATCTATAATACGTCCTTTATTTTATACATACATAAACTCACGCCCGTAATCCCTAATGGGGTGGGCAGAGCCACAAGTAATCAAAGACAACTTGCAGCCACTGTTGATACGAAGTCCAAAGATGGATATGATGAACCTTTACCTTCCTTTATTTTATAGTTATGAAAATAATTAAATTTAAAAAGTTTTTTTGCAGGCCAGTGTGTTTCAAACCTCTCCTCAATCAACCCGAGTATTATCATTTATGCTGTGCCCAGTAGTGGGATAAATACAGGAAGTCTATATTTATGTTATTATTTTAAACTGTCAAGTTAGGAAGTATTAATATTTTGTATGTAGGTATTTTTTGTTCCCATAATGTGCCTAATGTAATAAAAACTAATTATAGAAGCGGAAAACAATACAATTCTTCGTAATGAATGACTCTCGAAATGACTTGAAACAACAGTTATAACGTATTTTATGTTTGTTATGTTTACATAAAGATTCTTTGTGTGGTGTTTCATGGATTTCTGGTTCGGCGATTTGTATACAAATGGAAATAGATGATAGCCAGTTTTTCCTGTTATTAGTAGCTGTAAATCAAGATACTTACACCCGAACTTTAAACTCAAAATAACATCTGAGGTTAAGAGCGATCAGTATCTAACATTGAGGACGTAATATAGGTATGATCCTGACAACCCGAATACTCTAGCCGTTAAGGCGGCCAATCAGCTCGCGACAACAAACACTTCAGTAGGGCATGCGCAACGTGATAAAGTTTTGTCACGATCATTTTATCTATTCCGATTATATAATTATGTCGTTTTGTCGCTAATATGTGAATCGAAATAAGTCATGTCGTTCTGTCAAAATACTAACTAAATGACGTTGCACGCATGTTAGGGGAAAAACAAACTTATATATTTCGACAAAATTATTGAATCCTGCCTGCTGCGTAGTGAACGTGTCGACGTTTCCCTCATTCAGCGCTTATCGCTATCGGCTGAATACCCGCCCAACTGGGCACCTTCAGACCTGATGTCTTAAATTTTATATCGGGTGAGAGCCCCCTCAGCTCTCCCCATTTGTCCGGCCAAGTAGTTAATTTTATCTGTGTCAAATCGAAAGTAATATTATGTCAAAAAAAACATTGCATTAAGAAATAGTTCTCTTCTTCTTCTGTGGATTACTAACCTCATCAATCCTGCTGTCAGTGTTACTATTGAGCCGCCAAAGGCCCCTGACATGGCTCATGTAACGACTTCTTACTTACATCAGTAAGTAGTGACCGGTACCAAAGGCTTAACGTGCCTTCCAAAGCACAGATTACCTTACTTTCGGACAATCAGGTGATCAGCCGGATGTAATGTCCTGACCAAACTAGGGATCACAAAGTAATTTTTGTGATGTCCCGACCGGGAATCGAACCCAGGACCTCCGGATCGTGAGCCTAACGCTCAACCACTAGACCACACATGTCGTTAATTAAGAAATGGTGCGATAACTTAAGTTGTTAAATTAAAAGAATGGTATTACGCAAAGACGTAGCAAATGAACGAGCAGGTTGGCCACCCGCGCTCTACCAATCCAAGTTAATGCTCCGAATTCAAATCTTCCGTATCGCATTAATCCACGGAGGGGTGTTCTATAATAAATTCCGTATTATACGCACGACACGCGTATTAAAATAAACATATAAACATGTTACACCCTCACAAAGCACACCCGCACGCTATTGTGGACTAGTATCATCATTATTTCTCTAGCATTATACCGTTTTTCACAGGGTCCGCTTACCTAACCTCGAGATTCATTTATTTATTTGTATCTAACAGTACAAATACATCTCCACTACAGGCGCATCGATCGATAGCATATCAATACACGCTATATAATATCAACAGTTCTAGCAATAGTCAGAAGCAATACTATCAATAGTACTGTCAGAATTCTTTATAACGACATTATTGATCTAAATGAGCTATCTCTAATTTTCAAGGTCTAACAATAATGATAGGTTAGGTTTATGACTCAGAAATAAAGTCAAATAAAAAACTCTTCAATAAAAAAATACTTTAAAAAAACCTATCCGAAACTTACGGATAATCCAGAATTATTTATCCAAAAAAAATGATACGCATCAGATAGCGTATCTGAAATCGAAGCTTTAGCATGTAAAAATAACTTCGACATCTTCCACGAAACCTTCACTAACTTTAAAATATAAAATTACGAATATTATATAAATTCACTTAATTTCCTATAATTTTACTTTATATAGTTTTTATAATTTTTTTTCTCTATCTTCTAGCTTTAAGTTACCTCAAACACGTGTTCGTGTTGTTTTATTATTTGTTTAAAACTAATTTGAATGTTGTATATATATGCCTGTAATGGTATAACATACCTACGGTCATTGTCCGTTGAATTTTATTCATGTAATTTTTATGTATATACCGATTGTGTATCTTAAGTAAATAAATAAAAATAAAAAATAAAATTTCCGTAAATCCCCACTTTTCACTACCTACATATAAAAAAACCTACTAACGAAGTCGCGGTCATAGCTAAGTTATAAAATGCGATTACCCAGCGGGTGTACCGTGCGTACTGAGATGGCGTTTTATTATAATTATAACAATAGGCTGGTCCCAGAGGGCAGAGTCTCCGGGGCTTCAGGGCTCCATGATCGCAACAATCTGTACGAAACATTGCCTTCACACGGATTGTAAGTCACGTAGGTATTTTAATTCAGATATATCTTTCTTTTGAAATGACTTATCGATTTGCCTCGGATGGCATTCACTACTATCTGACCGGACAAGTGGGGAGCACTGACGGCTCAAGACACCATTTTATGGCAAATACATAGTTTTAGTAGACACCAAGACTACTACAGTTATAATTTAACTAACAATAAGGTAAGATGAAAAAGCTTTAAAATCCGAGTTTTGACACTGTTCCTTTTTGTCTATGTGATAACACCAGCTGGAGGTACTGTCAGTATAGCTCAACGTAAATTACATTATTGGAGATATACCTAAAATATTTTAATCAATCTCCATTTTTTCCAAGTTCACTTTTTTGAAATCTCTTTACTTACTTATGTACCAAGAGTAACCGTTTTGTAGATAATAATCAGATAAACAACAGCACCCTCCCCTCTGCAGCACCTATTGTTACCTAACACGGAAAATATTCATTTAAATATTTACTTAACATGACTAATATTTTAATCTTCCTCTTTGAATTATACATTTTCGAGCGAGACAATTTCAAGGGTTGCGTGGTGAAACGACATAACTCTGTCCCACGCGCCAATCCATATTTTTCCTTTGATCCTGTAAAAAGTGTCTGTAGAGTTGAAATTTGCTCGAGCAGGGTGCAGTATCCATTTAACAAGATATTCCTTTTGTTAATATTCGCACACGCTTTATCAAATTCTCCGGCGGGGCGACAATAAGCCGCTGTAAGCACTCGCCCTGACATATGGATAAAAGCTTTCATTTCACTCTTAGAAGTTTAGAGTGTGATGAAGTGTGTTGATGAGTGGATTCGTTGGTTTTAATTGTACTAACATCCATAGGAAATATAAAACAAAAATTGATACTGTATTGCACACACGTGATAATCATAACAAGAAATACCTTAAACATACTTAATTAGGGACTTTCCAGGTTATATTCCCTAAAAAAGAATGTAGATGGCGTTGTACAGATTTAACTTTATTTTCTCATTGTTCGGGGACATAATTATTCAAAAATATAATGTAATACCACAGGCATATATATGTATAAAAAAATAATTGTTGCTTGGTAGCTAACCAAGCACTTGAATCAGCTTTTATACAAAACAGCTGTATACAATTATGTTGCTACCTATATTGCTTCTCTTTATTTTGATCATAATAATGAGTGGAAAATGTATTGTGCCTGGGTGTAATAACAAGGGTCATCATTTATACCCAAACACAAAGATAAAAGATGCATATGACTGTTATCCATGAAATTAGAAAGTTAAACGAAAGCTACATTGTGTACAGCGCCATTTATATTTTTTCTAGGGCGTTCCCTGACCTGCAAAGTCCCTCAATGAAGTAGAACGCACAATAAACCATATCCAGCGGCAATATCTACCATCAAGTGATTATTTATTTTAAAAGTAATAATCAATATGCTTACGTTAGAGAGAGTTTATAACAACGAATCACCTAGATACAAATCGAATGTGTATTTTCAGACTTCTTACGTTCCAAAACAACTGAAATATGTAATCCGGTTAGTTGCTTGGAACACTCAGGGAACGGCTATTGTCGTCAAATTAAATCATAATTCTATTGTGAAAACTGTTAACTGTCTCCGAGACGCCCTCCTCAAAAAAACTAACTCGCACGGGGTCGAGCCCTCCTCTGTTTAATAACATAATAGCACAATTCCCCCGCCGCATGATTCAATTTGGATTTCCTCCAGCCTCCCTCGGTGCATGGAGCTGCCTAAAAAATGACAACTTCATTATATTGTTCGACGTCCCAAGGGCGAGTTGTTTGCCATAAGGATTATCATGATTAATTTCGTAAAATATTAATAGCTGTCACACCCGCGCGCGCCCTATTGAAATTTTAATACTAACAGTTTTTTACGCCCTTTTACGATCTATCACACTATCTATTTAATAAACACCTGTTGACTAAATCTTTTAGATTAAAACAATAATGCAAGTTAGGGATTATGTTATATAACTCTGGCCGCTATGGGCGATAAGCTGGTAGGGAGATACACCATACTAGGCGTGACAGCGAATTGTCGTCTTTGGCGTAACCTTCCCAATACCACCCGTATCATCTATGTGAAGATTTGACAGGTCCGGATTTTTACAGAAGCGACTGCCTGTCTGACCTTCCTAACGGCGAAGGGAAAACCAGCCCAATATAGGTTAGGTCACATACACATACCTCCGAAATACATTTGTCGGGAATGTGGGTTTCCTCACGATATTTTCCTTCACCGCTGAGCATGTGATAGGTAATCTTTTATGATCCAAACATGAATTCGAAAATCAATGGTTTAAGCCTATGCTGGAATTTGAACCTGCGACCTCAAATTGATACTCGAGCGTTCTACCAACTGGGCTACCACGGCTACCCAATATGGGTGTGAAGTGCAATCGAAAATATTGAAGGTGGATGCTGTCAATGTAACATTGCAAATATGAATAAACTAGAATGATGGATGTTCCAAACACAGATAGAAGGATAAGACAGAAAGAGTGCAATTCACGACGTAAAAGTAGCGTTATATCGAGTCAGGTTGCCAGCGGACGACAACGACGCCTCCCAAGCCTTTATCTTGCGCGGAATAAAAACTTCATCTCACTCCCAGAGGAATTTAATTTGGAGTAATGGAAGTGTTATATTGACTTAACAGGCCAGAAGCTCCCCTAACGCGCAGTTACAGTTATTAAAATGGAGAAATGTATTATTAGCATTTCGTTCGCGTTACACTATTTACATTTTAATTTTATTTGTTCTGTGATTCCATTAGTCACAGTGAAATTCATTAAGTACATTGAATAAACCCATCCATAAAAAGTCTTAGTGCGTCAGGGCGAATTCAATTGTACGGTTTCTTTAATTACTAGCAATATTTCGCTGAATTTGGCAGAGAGCTTTGTATGGTTAACCTAACATTTTAAAAATCAAACTACTAGTATGTTGCGTACGACTTAATTTTAATTTTAGCACATTATTGCATCAATTTATAATTGGAACTCGATTTATTTTCTTTCATGTCGGTACACTGGGGAATAAAATTGTCAAATTGTTGTAACAAGAAGTGTGACACGCACTTGCACCCAGAGTGTATCATTTATAGTCCTTTTGTCGCCGAAATTATATTTACAGAAGTGAGCAGACAATTTCACGCTCTCTTCCCTACACCCCATCGTGGACTCTAATCAATGAGCGACGAGACACAGTGGACATGTACTTAACCCAAGTAGCAAACAAGAATTGTGATTAAGTCATATATGTCTAAACTTTAGCTAAAGTGAGATTTATTCAAATCAAATAGGACTAAATAGGACTTCATTAAATCATTTCTTTCTTTAATACTATATAGTTTTCAAAAAATCCTACTTTAGATAATATAGAATACACAAAACCAAGTTAAGTATTCTCAAAACTGTTTAGTCTTAAGTCAGCCTTAGTCTTAAGTCTAAAAGTGTTTTTTTACTATACTCAGATTATTTGAAGGCTCACTTAACACTAAATTGATTTACTGAAGTATGAGTTTAGTCTTGTATAGTAAAAATTGATTCCCAAGATATACTTAAGGCAATTTTAATACTAAGCTTTGATTACTCTAGCTTTGGTTGCTCTTGAACAAGACTGTTTTATTCGTTTTTGACTAAAATAAGTAAAACATAAGAAAAGTCTATTAACTGGACGATAAAATCGAAATAGAAGCAAGCAGAAAATGGACAAACTCCAAAAAATAAAAAGATCCGGTGGTTTTCGAAGGCGTCTATCCAAATACCAAAAATTAACCTGTGTCAATGCACATTCTACTGCTTTTGTTAGCGATGCGATATCTTTTTCGATGCCATCAACATCAATATCAACAGGAAGTATCGTTCTAGAGGAAAAAGAAGAAGAAAATTTGGAAATCAAATCGATGTACAGTGATTCCGACTCTAATGAATCGATACCTGAAAATGATTTTAATTTTAAAGACCAATTAAGAAATTGGTCTATTGATAACAATATACCCCACTCTGCAATCAATAGCCTTTTAGAGATAATAAATAAACACGATCCAGGTTTAGTGCCAAAAGACGCAAGAACACTCCTCAAAACACCAAAATCTATAGATATTAAGTCTTGTGGAAGTGGCGAGTACTGGAATCATGGATTTAAGACATATATTGTGGAATATTTCGGGAATTTGAGTAACGATATCAATTTACACATAAATGTAAATATCGATGGGCTACCCACATTCAAAAGTTCTAAAGTAGAGTTTTGGCCAATTCTATGCAACATCCATGAAATGACCGCGGTTCCCGTAATAATCGTTGGCATTTACTGTGGAGTTGGAAAACCACAATGTAATGAATTTTTAAGACCTTTTGTAACAGAAATGAAGGAAATTTTGCAGAACGGTATCAAAATTAACGACTATTTAATAACTATAAAATTGCGATCATTCATATGTGATTCACCAGCAAGAGCTTTCATAAAACGTAAGTATTTACTATTTTTTCTCTATTTCTTATTAAAGGTACATTTTCTATATACAGGGTGTTAGCGACATCGTAACGAACGCTTTGAGGGATGATTCAGACCATGATTTTGAGTTGTTATAAAGTGGAATTTTTGGTTGCAAAAATATGGAACTGATTAAAAGGTCTAAAATTTTCTCGACTTTTCAGACGGAAAATTCTACTTGATATTAACTCAGAATCATGAGCTGAATTATCCCCCTCAGTATTAGTTACGGTGTCTCTAACACGAATCATCCTCCTCGGTATTAATTACGATTTCACTAACACCCTGAATATTGAATGGGTCTGACTGCATTGAGTAGCGAGAAGCTGCAGTAGTTTTAGGCGGATGAGACATTCGTTATGTAAATATTTACGATTCAAAGTGTAACTATGTTACCTACTGAATAAAGATACTGAAGAAAGTGGAAGTCTTTGTGCCTGCCCATGGGACTGGAACTTCCTATCTACTTAAAACACATAATACCGGGTTCTAGTTTCTATCTATTTATTTGCCTTTTATCAGGCATGACCTCAACCCTGACTCTACGGTTGCTGGAGTTGGTCATTCACCTTAAAACCGTTAACTGTACGTAAAAGTACAACTTCCTTAATAATTAATCCTTTTTATTTTATTATTTCAGATATAGCTAATTTCAACAGTCAAAATGGATGTCCGAAGTGCACAGCTGTTGGAGAATACTCTTATGAATCTCATTGCAATGTATATCCTAGGCGTGAGTTTCCTGAAAGAACAGATGAAGGATTTCGTAACAAAATATACGAGGATCATCACAAAGGTGATACTATTTTAACGGAGTTGCCGATATTTTTGGTGGGATTAGAAACCATGCACACGCACGACGTTAATAAATTGCAAAGGTTCCTTGTATATACAATATTCAACAGATACTTGTTAATTTTTACAAATAAAATAACATTATTTTCGTTGGCAGTTAGAAACGCGGTGATCGTACCTAATTTGCGTCAGCGAACCATGTGCTACCTATGAGAATGTAAGCGCGGTGGCTCGTTAGCAAATTGAGTTTATGTTTGTTAGTTCCATTTGTGATAAATATTAAACAAGTAAATCACATTCCTATCCAAGTAAGAACTCAGCATAACAATATTTTTTATCTTCCACGAGTCGAAAAAATTACCTCTTAACAAACGTACTTTCCATAGTTTTTAAAAGCATGTTCGATTTTAATTGTTACTTGTTACATAAATGATTCTGGCACAAAATAAACAAACATGATTTTACGACATTACTTCACTAAATCAAAATAGAGGATCACTTTAGATATAAGAGTTTTAAGTAGGAATTCACTAAATACTTTTTGTCTTAAGTTGGTATACTCCTAGACAATTGAAGTAAACTTTATCTTAACTAGTACTTGATGAAGTGCAACTTGACTTTACTTTTCTAAACTGATTCTTACTAAATCATTTGTTTCTAAAGTCTTACTTCATTTAGAAAAATATTACTTAACGCCATTTTGCACGTACAGGAAGAAAACATGTAATTTTTTTTTGACAATATTATCTTCAAAAACTGAAGTAAATTAATATATATTTCTATTGTAGTAACAATTACTGCTTTCAGCTGTCACATATTAATATAAAATGAATTTCTCTGTACCATATGTGACCATTTTTTTTATTTGCTGAATAATCAATCCAAATTTTATTATTATTTTTCTGATATAATCAAGGCCCTTCTGTTTTTTACCACTTTCTATCGATTTTACACGAGAAACAATCATGCGTTTATAATTTCCTGTATGTGAAACGGCGGAATAACCTTTTGTAAAAATAACTTAACAAGTATTTTAGTCGCCATTTTCTTACAGACCGTCATTTCTTGTGTTAACGTAAATGTTCGCCATTATATTCTAAAATAAAGACGCGTGAAGTAAAAATCGTTTTAAGTATGACCTGAAGTTTTACTTCGTTAAGTTACAATTGACTCAGTGCAATTCAATCCTATAGTCTTAACTAAGTATTGTAGATATCTTCAAGTGTACATTTTTGGTATTAAGTGATACTACAAGAATTCTAAGTTTAGAATACGCAAGAACATTGTCTAAAGTAGGGTTTAAGTCTGACTTAGCGTTGTCTTAAGTCTGTCTTGTATAAGAGTTAAAGTATGTGCCCACTTTTACTAAACTGTGTCTTCAAGATATCTTGAGGGATATCTTGGAGACATATAAGACTTATCCAAGACAAGGGCTTGATTTAGTCTATTTGCCTTCAAGATATCTACAATTCTCTTTTAAGACAATCGGTTGCTACTTGGGAATAAGCTCCAAGATACTTAGTGGAAATGCAACGTTTTGCGTAGTCGTCATCAATTAAATACATTATAAAACTCCTTACGTATGCATTATTTTTAGTACTTCAAAAGAGTCTAGTTGTTTAAAAAATCAAACCAAATATGTTTATATGTACAATTTATCAACCAGTCATTCAAATCAAAATATCTAAAAAATGTACCTATGATATCCCAAAAACCTGCAGTCCGTGATATGGTTTATACATAGTAAAATACACGAATGTGACGTTTCGGCAGGTCTTGTTTATTCTAGCGGTTCACCCTCCGACCAATAAAAGGGTGAGCGGACATATGAGCGTAAAAGATTGTCCACATGTTCTGAATAGGGCAGCGCGGTACTCGCTGGCAACCCGCGCGGTTCTCGTCCACAACCCGCGCAGTTGTCATCCGCAAACCGCGCGGTTCTCACCCACATCCCGCGCGGTTCTCGCCCGCAACCTGTGCTCATCTGTTGGCGCAACGAGCTTGCGCCTGCCGTTCTCACGTGTCACGTTTCACGCTCGATACAGCCAAGTTCTCGAAGGTGTAGATAACTCTTTATAATTATTAGCATTAGTTATCAATCACTTTACTACGAACCGATTGTTTGCTAATCGATTCCATCCATCAGTATCTCGGAAGCTTCTCTTAATCGTAAAGTTTTAGAAGTTACACACCAAACAACATGTTTTACAAATAGATAAAATTTTAAAAATGATTCACCATTGTGCTTCGCTGCGGGTTTGGTCCCCGATCTTCCAGTACCTCATCTAATCTAACATCTTCTTGTACATTGTAGCACGTAAGCTATTACATAATATCTAGGTTTAAGTTTAAGAAAGTATGAGTTCGTGTGCATTTAAATTCCTCTGAGTAATACGTTATATTATGCAGTATGACATCGGCGTACATTGTGAACAATCATAGCGTCGTCAGAGTCATAGATACTTCCTGAAATTGACAAGCAAATAAATTGTTGGATCAAAGCCATTGAGCGTTAACAGTAGCTTAGAGAATATCGCTAAGGGGCGGCGGGTAGTCCGTCATTTGACGGCACAGGAAGCGAGGACAGCGATAGGAAGCGACGGAAGCGAAGCATGGCGCCGAGCGAACCTACATCCGCCTAAGGCGCCTTCACTTATCCCAGCGGGGGGCACAGAAATTGCCCATCATTCCCCAATATTTTATTTCCGACCAATTTATCATTCGTCTCACAAATACCTACATACAAACAATTTTGACTCAAGATCATTACGTAAAATATCTATTTTGTTTTATAAATAAATCAAATACTAAATTTATACTTGTAGTTGTACTTTCATTATTGTTTTGTATACATTTACACGCGTACACAACCACGGCCTGTGCGATAAGACGTCAGGAGACACGTTACAGCCACTTCTGATATTGATGCTGCTGTTGATGTCCAACTGTAAATAGGTAATGAGGAATTATATTGCGAAAGGAAAATTCTATCATTAATATTGGTTAGTTTTATTTTAGTTGGTAGACTTCTAGTTACTCTGTCAAATTAGGTACTTATTGGCCCCGATTTCCACAGACACATCCCAATTTTATTTTAAATTATACCTCTCATTTTTTATCCGCCGAAAAGCAAAGGGACGCGTGAACGGATGATTGACAACTGTTAAGTTCAAAATGAATGACTAACCCGGACGAATAAAATATGCATCTCGTTCATATGCAACCCGTTTGACGTGTGCTGTCAACTTAATTTTGTCGGGATGGCTAATATAAAATTTTGGAAGGAATTTTAAATTTCTGCCTTAAATTGACGTGACTTTTATTCCTGTCGATTACCTGTCTCTTTCTTTTTCAGCTGATAAGAAAATTACAGGTATAACTTAAAATAAAATTAGATGGTGTGTACAGGAATCAGCACCAATATCGGTTTATTTTAATTTAAAAAAATATATTTAAACTTACTTAGGTAAGTACTTATTTTCCATTATTGGCTTATTTTTTGCATACGTGCTTTTCAAATACCAACAGTATAATAAAAAACAAAATGGTGGTGAGCCATAGTACAATTTGAAATGTAATCATAAGTGACTCGGGAACCACAAAATTGCCATAAAGGAAGTAGTTATCAATTTTCAAAATCAAATCGTCGGTTTCATCGCGTGCTCTGGAAATTAATTTATATCCACTTGTTTATTTTTGGGGTTCAATACAACAAAAATATAAGCCATCTATTGTTTATACTAAATAGAGGTAGGTACCTACACAGTGAACTTGCCTGTCCTCTTCTTGAAGAATATGAGTGTCGCGGAAGAATGTTTTAAAAGGAAGCATATGATTTTGGAATGTTAAGACTCTAATAACTGTGTTTTTCTATTTTACTGATTACCAGAAAATTTATTAAATAACTTTTACTGAAAATAAAAAACGTATCAGTCAGATATACCAGTCAAACCCATCAGTTAGTTTTTGGTTAGAACGCGTTTTCCCTACTTTAAGCTAGTTTTAACTAAGCGAAAACTAGAAATTCCGAAAAAAATATCTATACTTAGTAGGTTAGGCAACTTACCAAATCCTTAGTTAAATTAGTATGCTCATAACAGCAAAGAGAGCTAAATTTTAGTTTTAACAGAGGCTTAAGTGAAGTAAAAATTAAAACGCCTATACTAAAAACTGTATTTTGACTAACATTTTCATTTAAGTACTTACATAAAGTAAGTACATACAAAAACACATTACGACATACATACATACATTACAACACACAAGAGTACATTACGCTGTCCAATGCTGGGATTATTTTGTTCACACGAAATGTAGTATCGTTTTTTTTTTTAAATTCAATGTTGACTTTTCTAAGAAGGAGTCTCTGCAATAACGTAACGTAATTAAGCAGTATCGGAGGAAGGAAAGTTTCTATTTTGTGAAGAACCCGCGGTGTGTGTGTGTAGCTCACGAGTGCCGTGAGGGCTGAGTGCGGACCTGTGTACTATAAACGACTTCTGTAATGAGTTCCGCTAACTGCCAGGGACATACGATAGGTAGCCAATTTCCAAACTATTTTAGTACGTTCCTTACGATAAGATCAACAACACCGAGGTAAGACTTCCCAACAATTTTGTAATTTTCTCAACAAACGTAAATGAACTTGAAGTTTATTGGTTTTAAGGGTTCGTGACTCTGCCAACGAATTTGTTTCGCCTTAAACTTAGATGAATAGGTATATATTTTTTTTATTTATTAGGTTCATTATTAAGTATAACAAGATTAGATATTATCCTAATTGCGTAAAAAATATAGTTAAACGCCGCTTACACTAATCTTTTGACGTGTTGTGACGTAAAATAATATTTAAACTTGACATTTTTTTTAACTTATAACATACCCCTACACATACCCTGCACATGTTTAATGTCGGTTATTTCATGGCAATCATTGTACAGCTTACAGATTCTTGGTAAATATTACGTAAAAGTAATAAATATTACTTACAATATTAATTAGTGCCTATACCGCCACATTGACCTAACACTTACAATTCCATTTACCTATTTTTTTACTCCGTATGATCGCTAAGCTTGTAAGCTGCTTTGACTATCGAAAGGACACTACACGTGAGAGACAAATAATAAAGTACTAATACCAATTGACTACATGTATCTTTCATCGGATTCCATTATCGGAACATTGTGTTAGAATTAGATCTAACAAACAGAAAGCTGTATCTAATTCTTAGGTCGTTTTCATTTTCGAACTGGATGGTGTAGTAACATAATAAAGTAAATCAGGCAGAAAATAATAAATTGCACCAATTGTGCAATGTGCAGAACAAATGGTGCAACGTGCAAAACTCACGGACTGACGGACATCTGGCTGGTGTTCGACGTCGGTCGGACGCACAAGTCCCTAGAGGCGCTGCGACTGCACGCTTCGACCTTATTGGTAAAGAAAACACCAATGTTACGACTTTCACAAATTTAGACATGTCTTAGATTAGTAAATTTGCCCAGGGCGGCATTCAAAATAAATGGGAAGCGATGTGTATAATTTCACCCGAAGCAGAAATTAATTACAACAGCATAAAGCAGACTATCGTACACTGGATGCAAGAGTACCTATCTACAATGATTAATACTAAATGTATGTTTCGAAAAAGCTACCGTCAACATTACAGAATATTCATGCCACTGATTAACTAATGTTCCAGTGTGATTGAATATTGACTGTTAGTTTGTCGTAGAATTCACAATGCAGACCTGTACCGGCCAGGGGAGCGTCTCTGCGCTCACGCTACAGGAAACATTACAGACTACTATCATTATTGTTTTATTTGCGAAATAGCGCGCAATGGCCCGCTAATGCCAGGGCTCGCTTCACATGGTACTTAACAACGCCTTCTTGAATGACAAGCCCCGCTTCTAACAGGTAATCGCTTACTCAATTGTGTTGTCGTAATAAACGCACCGCCTCACACCGACAATGGAAGCACAATAATCTCTGCCTTAAATACAATCCGATACTAATTCATACTCTTATGACTCCACCTAGCCTTATAGGAAACCTGCCTATACAAACGTACTTACGTTTTTATTTAACTACATGTATTCAAACAAAAGCGAAAATTCCCGTACCACAAATGAAATATTTTAATTAAATCACCTTAATTGAGTTTCCTAGGAGTTCTTTACAGCTCAATAAAATTCAGTTAGCTATATCTTTATAGGTTCAAGAAATTATCGATACGGCCGCAGAGGTTCGCGACGATATAGAGTTCAAATTGGCTTTTTATATTCATTGTAATGGAATTTAAATTGCAGCAAAGGATAGCTTCCTTTAAACCATTCCAGTCTCGTTTACTGTGAACTCTTTCTGTAGTCACGACGCTAAATTATATCTAAATATAACCCCTGCCTATTTTAAATGTGCTATCAGATGCTTCTAAAAATGTTATAAATCTGTTTAGATATTAAATATTTCTTTGTTTGTAAATATATTATATACTTCACACAAACAGGAAGATCAAAAACCATAAGTGACACTAGGCTAAGTTTTAGGAAAGGGATTTTATAAATTACTTAGTATTTACTTCAGCGGGGTCATCAGGGTCGGCGAGGTCGGCGCGGCAGGTGCGGCGAGGTGGCAACGTGGGGACCACTACGCGCCGCACGCGCCGTGCAACCCAATGAGATCTCAAACGGGCGAAACATTCAAATTTGCAAACCGCCCGCGCCTACCCGTATCAAATGTTGTTTTATAGCTAATTCCCAAATTCGGTTATGGCCTATAAACGATCCGGTAGAATAATTTAAATGCGAACCCACCAGTGTAATGTGCGTACTTTACTTCGAAATTAGGTATTTGTATGTGAAATGCGTTTTGAAATAGGGTTCTCTGTTGACTTTTATTTCTTGCGCGCGGAGATTCCGCGAGAGTCGAAAATTCGCTTCATTATTCAATCATTGCCAGCGACTTTACCGCGAATCATTTTTACTGGCCGATCGCTAATGATTATTAATTCGAAGGAGTAATAAATAACTCTGCTTTACAGGATTCACATAACTTTCCGATGAACGCTTTTTCCGTTGTGTCTGTATGGTTTCTTAGAAGCACGAAGTGGTCACGTCATAATGTGGAGCAATCAAATGACAATACTTAATAGTTCTTTAGAATGTAAAAACACTTTCTGTTACATTAACAAAGAACAAGTAAACTACATTAGTTCCAGGCAAGCACTCCACTTTTCAATTTAAAACGTTTTAATATAATAAACGGTGCGCTTTTAAAGGTTTTCTCTTGTTTCCGAGCTAATTTCCAGACGGACATTTCCGTTCATTCAATATGACCAATTGTTTATTGGCAAACTGCGCTTCGCAAGACAATTGAACAGAATTACTTAGTTTAACGGGACTACGTGTCGCTTCAACACTGCTTTATATTTCCTGAGTTCAACCGTAAGCATAAGTATTTAGCTATTGGGCTGACAACAATTTGTGACAGAAGAACAAATAATAATATCCGAGCCATCAAACACGTACTTACAACACGTACTTATATAAGGTTGATGGGGATGGTAATCCACCTCACAACTCACACGATAGAAGAAGAAGGATATAAATAACTAGATTCCTATGTGAAGATAGTGAAATCAATGACTCGTTGTTATGGCAATTTATCATATTACCAGTATCAACGACTCATCTTCGGCTGCCAAACTAACGGCACGATGGACGAAATGTAATCACGACAAATCGAATGCCACCTATTTATGAAGACGAATGACTAAACAGCTTTTTAATACGATTCACACGTTAGCGGTTATAGTTAGTTAATTTTTTATGTCGGAACATTTCACGGTGCGATGTATTCAACTCTTATTATATGAAATGTGATGCCACATACCGGCTACTGATGGGATCTATTATTGTTGATCCACGGATCAATATTCAATCATCATGCTACTTCCATTTGATAGACTGCTCGTTATAAAAACACATTTCATTCCAATTCCACCGTATAGCTCTCGATATAGTTTTCAATAAAGAAAACTCGTTAGTAATTCTAATGACAGTTAAACTTAAATTATAAAGTTGCTCAGTAGTTAGGTACCTACTTAAAAGTAGGAATACTGGAACAACTTGCAATGTCGGAAGTCCATTAGTCTCTTGTTTAAAAAGCAGAACAGGAGACCTTTAATTATAAGACGCCTTTAACTAATTAATCTTAAAAAACATAGAATGCAGCACCCTCACAAGGAACCGAATGAGTGCAAAGTGCATACAAAATCGTGATGCGGCCTTTTAATCGGTTTCACGTTCGTTCCCGAGCCAGTTTTTGTATTCGGATTTCAGTCTGCCAATCTGAGGGTTTACTGGCGACCGGGGCTCCTTGCATGTGGGTTAAACAAAAATGTGTGATCAGAGTATTGTAGTAGAGCTTATTTTTCTAGTTCGGAAGAGTGGAGGATAGTCGTGTAGCTCTAGGAAAGTGGTACAGTAATAAGATAAAGAGGACGCATTTTGTTTTGTAGCAAGCTCACTCCAATTTACGCGGTGCAGTGGCCATTAGCATAAGTCCGGCGCTCAGAGCGTGATGCGCGCGATCGCGAGCGGCGTGACGCCCGCGCCGCCGCCGCGCCGCGCCGCCTGCGCCCGCGCTCTGTAATTGCACTCGCGCGACACATTTGTTTACTATTGTAAGCCGTGAAGATGCCATCGTACACGGCACCGACTTCACTCTTTCAAATTAGCACCCTTAATGTTCGCTCCTTGCTTTTTTATCTTCACTATGATGTGTGTAGTCGGCTACTTAACTGTTTAGATATGTATACGTAGCAGTAACGTATTAAGTACTAATAATTTCTTCTCATTTAAAGCATGCCTATTAAGGATGGTGATGGAATATTACATATTGACAAACTCGTACATTGGTATGTAGAGCAAAATATACTGGGCCTACATTTTAAATTATACTTAATGGACGTAATAAAATAAATTATAGTCACTTATTTGTACAGTTATTGGCGCAAATCATAAACGGCGAGAATAACTAACCGAGACACGGCTGTGGTAAGGACGTGTTTCGAGATAGGTATAATGACATTTTAATTAGATCTCGCTGAGTCGAAAATTATTATGATTTTTAATCTTCAAAAAATGTTATAGTGTCAAACTATTAGTATAGAGACTTCGCCGATAATAATAGGAATTTAAGAAAGTCTATACAAAGTAGGTAGAGGTCTAGTGTACGTAAAGTTAAGAAGTATTCTGAAAGTTTTTTTAAATTTTAAACCTCTGTCATTATAACTAACGTATAATTATAAACAATTCTGTTTTGTTTTTAATTCTGTATTGTATGTTTTCCTTATTTAAGACTACTCTATTTCTATTTGTAATATATACCTACTAGGTACCTATCTTGTTTCAAATTCAAAATTTGAAAATTGAAATTCAAATTATGGTGGTTATAAGTAGTTTGTGGTGCTGGTTGGTGGTGTGAAAAAACGGAATAACGCTAGGAAGATGAGATAGTGGTTTATGGTGAATTTTTTTTTTTATTTAGTCGTATCGCTTGATATTCCTGAAATACGGATATGAGTTAGAATTAGAAATGAATACCTACCACTAATACCAAAAGGCATGTAGGTACTTAAGTACGCCTCTATTTGCCGTTACTTTTGAACGAACATTCAAATGACCATTTTCTTAACATCTGATCCATATGAAAATAGAATGTCGCGTTTGCTTGCATTGTATGCCGGATATGATGCAGGTAGGCTAAACCGAGATAGCCGCAAAGGCGTTAAGTATAAACACTGTCGCATTAATATTGATTGATGCCTCCACATTCTCAGTACCCGCGTCATTTGTACCTACTTCGTGTTATATCGGCCGAGGAGTGCCGGGGCAGGGCTGGCCAACCTAGACCAACGCATAAGTTTAAAATCATATCATTCAAACTATAAAATTAAGTATTTTGCACCACAAGTTGACATAAAATATACTTAGACGAATTGTTTAATTAGCTGCTTCACCATTACTAATTTAAGAGCCACGCTCTTGTCGGTGTAGCATTCTCCATGCTGCTTTTTTAGGGAAATAGGGCAGTGGTTTCCCTCTTGCCTTCCGCCCCGCAGTACTCTGTTTGACGCGAGTTTGATGGCGCCCACAGTAGGCTATTTCAAAGCCGTACTATGACTCCTGTCCTCCGCCTCTGAACAGTACTGACAGTTACTACTGCTCTCTGTCAGAAACCAGGTTACAGTCCCTGTGACTTGCCCCTTCCGTCCTGCATTACCGTTCCGATGGCTCCTATCTCCGCCTCTGCAACCGTTGATTAGCTGCTTACAAAAAAAAAAGAAAAATAAATGAATGTCGGTTATGGCAAATCGACATATCCTAAATAACATAACAAATACTCCTACCTAATAATAAGGCAGGTCAAAAAATTCAGTTACCACCTAAGACCTAACCCAAGCACCTATTAAATCCATGTAAAAAGCCTAGGAAGGTTACGTTTATAATCCTTAAAATCCATAAAACCGCGCTACCATCCATCCATCCGTGCTCCATTGCGAATTTCGTTTTCTTAGAAGATCTCTGAAATATTACAATTGTAGGAAAAAGCAAGGTATAAGGAAAAGAAAAACGAAGAAAGCCCTTTGCCCTACAGCACAGAGCAACATACAGTTATGAATAGGTAATAAATAAATAAATATAAAGGCACGACTATATTCCCATTTGGAGTAGTCAGAGGTACATCATCGCATGGTGAACTAAGTAACCGCTTTTCACCCTGTATTATTAGACCAACGTGATAGGCGGTGAACCGTATCGCTGCGCAATCTGTCATTAATGTAGAATTATTAATGTAGTCATACCTACTAGCGACATCGATGGAGACAGCCCTACACGGGTGCCGCGAGTAGCTGCGCACGCGCGAACCGCGAGCCATCATTAGAATGTAGCATCTCGAACGATTTTCCTACTTTAGACACGGTAATGGCCATAAAAACTGCCTCTAAGGAAAAACTCACTGCATAAAAATATTGTATCCTTACTGCCTATAAGCCATAGCCATTTCTGAAAATCATACGGAGCGAATAGCAAAACCGAGTCGACGCACATATTTTGCCATACTCAGGCGCAGTTAACGAATGCAAGGAGGATTTTAATGCCGCTAATGTGATTCTCGCAATATACATTTATATGTCCCGCTGATACTTGCATTAAGTAAGCTGAATATTTAACAGCAGTAGGAGAGCTCAATTACATTGTAACTGCGCTTTTTTTGCTGTAATTAAAATAAATACCGTTCGATTTAATTAATCCTAAATTTTGAAGAGCCGATTCTATTTAAAGCGCCACTATTTATTTAAAACATTTACATTAATAGGTATTTTAGAGGTTCCATGCGTGGTCTAGCACTAACAGAAAACTTATTTACGTTGTCTATCGTCCCGTATGTAGTCAACAACATTTCTTTATGAGATGTGATAAATAAAGTAACAAAACTAAACATAGATACTTTAAAAAATCTACTTAAAATACGAAGATTAAATTCAATTTACGGGAGCTAATAAAATAAACAGGTCTTAAAGTCGATTGTGAAGGAAGGTTCATTCCCAAAAAACTAATCGAATAGGTACTAGACTTGACTAGGTTAATCTAGTCAAATGAGATAAATCTCATGAAAAAAAAGAATCAAAAAAAATTTTCAAAAAATATTTATTTGCTTATAAAACATGGTTCAATAAAAGTTTTACAATAAATGTGAGAATCTCATGTACTACTATGTATACTTTTTTACGAATTAAGTAAGGCGTGGAACTCATTGTTACGTCCTAAGTAATTAATTTGAGTTCGTAAATCTAAGTACTTAAGTCAAAAAGGATAAATATTTTCTGAAGAATCTTGAACTTACCATTATTTTAGAAAAATAAGTATAAATAACAAAACACCGATGTCGCGTTACATTCACCTTCATTAGAATATTACGTTACTTGTCGTGTCCGTTATATGACGTCCCGTTCGCGAGATCGCGTATGCGCAAGAAATCTTGGAAAAACTCGCACTTGAAAGTAGTGCCAAACCGGGCGACGGTCATTAGGCCCCATACCATAACCGACGCATCCTGAATAGGTAGGTGATGAAGCGTGCCCGGTCTGTAGCAGAACGTGTCTACACCGCACACAGCCGAGCTTATAGGCATAGAATAAGGAATAATACTGCATATAGGACGGCAACTCTCCGCTCCCCACCAGCGGCTGAGCTAGGTTTACCTCACCCTTGGTCGGTCTTACTTTAGTCTTCAATCGTATGGGTGTCAAGTGTCACACACACGTCAATGTGTAGTAACTGTGTAAAATAAGACGTTTTGTATGAAGTGTCCGGAGGTTGTTTTGTTAAACGGGAAAGGAATAATATTTATTTATTTCCTTGCATCTGTACTAAACTGATCATAGAACGCGTGTCTTAAAAACCTACAGAGGGATAACGTCCTCTTACTACGTGAATGTAGGAGAGGTGGGTTCATGGGTGGCTGCCATTGACCTCGTATATAAACAAATAGACTACCTCTGCAAAGAAGCGTCCGAGGCGCATCTTGTCACTAAGCGACGGTGTGTCAAGATCGAATTTAGACGCAATGGGCGTAATTACTGAGTAACTACGTACTTAAATATGTTTTTTTTTTATCAGTTTTAGACAGTCTTGATCGACGGGGCTGGCATAACAAACTTTGTTAAAAACCCCTAAGTAAAAGAAAATATACACTATACAACCGATATTGTTCTTTATTTTAACAGCCATAAACAACATCTTAATTTCTACGTAACTTAATGTATACGTATTTGTGGTATTTACAATACGGTTCGGACGCTTTTTATAGAAAAACTCCTTAGCGAATGTGACTCTACTTGTTTATAGCATCTCAGTGATAGCTGCTTTTCATATTTGACATATTTTTTTGATACTTCGCTATAATTACAATTGTAAACGGGATGTAAAATACAGAAAGTATCAGAATATAACGACATAATCAAATATATTCTCTGTGATGACGTTATCTGAATTTTTCAAATTAACCAATTAAAAAGTGCTTATGACATACCGACGGACGGACAGACAGACATGACGAATCCATAACGGTTCCGTTTTTGCCATTTGGCTACGGAACCCTAAAAATTGACCTTATCTGTTCTGCTACAGTGATTATAATTCCATAGAAAACCGAAATTTTTACAGCGCTTACGATGCGTAAGAATTTTGGTTTGCTCTCAGCTAAAAAGGAACCTTCGGTGATTCCCGAATTTTCCAATCTTCCTGGTAATACCTAATACCGATTTTTCTTTCCATTTAAACCACATTTGGACTGAAAATATACAGGTTCTACTTTACTAGTAGATTAAACTCTATAAAGAAGATCTTTCCTCGTCCAGAATCGTCATGTATAATCTTTCTTTGTCCGTTTTTAATTTAAGAGGAAAGTTTTTCTATGACTCTTAAAGGCAACCGCAATAGTTTAGGACCATTTGCTCTATTTCCAACTGTAAAAAGTTCTTGTGCATACCAAGATGATTATATTCCATATGTAGAATAACATTTGCCTTATAGGTTTAAACGTTTACGTGCTCTTCACATTGTTTGGTATTATTAACCGACTTTATAAAAAAGCAGGTTCTCAATTGGACGAGTGTTTTTGTGGTATTTTGTACCGATTGCGCCAAAACTACAAAACCGATTTGTGCTATCATTGGTGAAGTAGGTAACACTTTTTGCCCAGACGTGTTTAGATTGTTACTGAGTAAATCATATTTATATTAATACTAACTTATAATAAACGTTATCTTTTTAGTAAATCGATAAAAAATGTGTACAAAAACATACTTTACTCACAGGTTAGCTAAGTGTAATTTCTATTTATTAAATTTTCTCCGTTCTTAGATAAGTAAGTACCTTTATAATTCTTGAAATTGATCACCTAACTCGAAACAATTTTAGAACACATTCAACTCTCTCGATGGTTAGAAGTATATCTTTTGATAGAGACATAATAATCGAATGATATTCAATTTCATAAAGCGATCACGCGTCATACGATTGTTAGTGGAACATTGAATAGTAAGACAATACATAATTAGGTAAAATGTTGATGTGGCGTGAGAACGCGTAGGGTGGCCGGCCCAGTGGTGGTCGGCATACAAATTGAAACAGTCAGATCGGGCCGATCGCAGCCCCGCGGTGCTCTCACGGAAGCGATTACCCTGCCTAAGACAATGCTCGACAAGCCGTGCATCTATTACCCTTTTTAAGCCTTCGCCCTTTGAATGACTGTCTAATGAATGATATCGACTCTGATTACCGCTTAGTATTAACAGACACGTCCCTCGTTATGTCAATCGTGTTGTTGTAGAAAGTTGTCGCCTTAATTATGGAGACCTTGTACGTTACGTGTTTAAAATTAGGAACGACCGTGTGTCGACTTGAGGAAACGCATAAATAGGTAAGTACTTACCTATTTCGATCAAACGACCTTGTCTAGGAAACAGGAGTACGATGCAAGATATGACACGGACCGGATCTGACACTTTCTCTTAATACACTGTCGAGTATGGAAGGATTCTATTATACTGGTAGAATGAAAGGCACATAACTAAGACACAATATTGATATACACAATAAAGTGTTGCAAAACAAACAATAGAATTATCCTTACCTACATTTCCGAGACATTGGGGTGGGTGAAAAAGTATCGCAAGGATAATGTTATTGATTGATCGGCCGCGGTCCCGGCCCACTTCGTTCCTCTGTTTGTTCACTTCATACACACCGGAACGGTTATTTCCACTTTCTGTACACACACACACACACACCCATTATTCCCACACATTCCCGCATCAAGGACTTACCTCGCACCACCCAATCTTTGTTTTTGTTCTAATAGGACATCATCTTGGCTGACACAAGGAATATTTTTATTACTACGAATTTCCATTTGTAAGTATACAAATATGTAAGTAACAGTAATAATTAATATGGATTATTTTGCAGTGAAATAGAATAAGGAATACGGTTACAACCCTAATTCGTGAACAAAATGTGTGTACTCAATAAAAATATCATTTGATATTCTGTCAACAAATCAACAATAAGTGCAATATCGCGGTGCAGGCTTGCGGGGCAGAGGGAGGGCGCGACAAACAAATGACGTACACAGAAACGTACTCCGCGCCCCACGCCGCGCTAAGCTCTATGCAAAATAAAACACTCCATTGACATCTCTTTGAAATTTATTAAAAATTCACCCGGCTCCGACTTTAAATGGGGGGTTAAACGCTCAAGTGAAAGGATTACCTTACGTCTGAAATGTCGTTAACTTTATCCTTGTTATTTATGAAAGGATTAATTTACTTATCCCATAATATACTTATTTTATTGTGACCCTCATCTTGGCGTCCTAAATGAATAGTAGACGAATGATGTATGGAGGACAATGCGTGTAGAAAAGAGGTAAAAATGTGTATTTATCAAAGATGGCGGGTTATCTGTTTATGATGATTAGGCAGTGGGTGGTTGCTAGGCAACGGGGGGCAGTGGTCAGCGGCGGGCGGCGCAGGGGGTCAGTCGTTCCTCATACTCGAGTCATCCGCACAAGCTCCCTCCCCGACCCTGATAATTATTCTCCTTGTACTAGACCGTGTTAACTTTAATGTTGCTCCATCGTTATATGTCTGGACTTCACTTTATACGAATTTGTATAATATGAAGGGACGTGCTTAAATTAAACAAGACGCCTAATGGCGCAGTTCTTAGGACTTTTAAGGGTCTTAAAGGATTTCCTTGATTATTGTTTGTTTATTATAACCATTCTGTACTAGATCATATACCTACGGAAAATATACAAAATAATACTTCTCTTTTCAAAAACGTAGGCACATTTTACTTCTTCTCTCGTGTGGGTTGTGAGGTGGATTACCAACCTCATCAATCCTGGTGTCATGGTTACTATTGAGCCGCCAAAGGCCCCTGGCATAACTCATGTAACGACTACTTACTTAGATCAGTAAGTAGTAACCGGGACCAACGGCTTAACGTGCCTTCCGAAGCATGGATCATCTTACTTTCGGACAATCAGGTGATCAGCCGGTAATATCCTAACCAAACTAGGGATTACAAAGGAATTTTTGTGATATTTCCCCACCGGGATGCGAACCCGAGACCTCCGGATCGTGAGTCTAACGCTCAACTACTGAACCACGGAGGCACATTTTATAAAAATTCATATTAAAAAGTAAAGCTTAAATCTTGAATTAAGAAAGATATCTACCCAAATGTAAACGAGATCCGTTTGAGCAATCAGCCGCACGCTCTAGCTGGTATTCCATTTTAACGGACGTCGGGTCATTAAAGAAATAAAATGAGCACAATCGCGATGCAAAACGACACAGTCAAGTACTGCACACACTCTACGGGATTTTTCGGCGGTTCCATCTCATTTCTTCCTTTACGGACGGATTCGGGAGATCGTAATCGCCCACGGTCAAGTGGCTAGCTAAACAGCTCATGGATTATTTCGTAGCGAGTTAAAACACTCTTTAAATTGCATTACCATATACCTAAATACGAGACCTAGATACATATAGAATTATATATACTCCCTACAGGACAATATTATTCTTCTTTCGTTGATGAAACTGGTCAATGACCCCATCAATCTTCTTACCAAGATTATTTATTCTTAGGCCGCCAAAGGCCCCAGACTATACGTATGTAGTAGTAGCAGGGAGCAACAGCTTAACATGCCTTCCCAAGCACAGATCATTTTACTTTCAGACAATCAGGTGTTCATCCTGTAATGTTCTAACCAAACTAGGGATCACAAAGTGATAAGCATTAGCACCGGGGACCTCCGGATAGAAAGCCCAATGCCAACCACTGGACAACGAAAGCCGTTAAGGACAGTACCTATTAGTGCAGTGAAATTGCGTAACAAAATTTATAATATCAGTAGTACTTACCTAACTTGTACCTACTTACCTGATATCCGCACACGAAAATGGCGATGGATTGTTCATGTTGTTAGAAGAACACCCGACCCGACGAGCTCTGACCTGGTGTGCGTGGAAAACACAAAAGGGGGCGGCCCAAAGAAGCCTGGCGCCGCTCGGTTGACCGACAGTTGAAAACTCTCGACGTGTCATGGAAGCAAGTTACAGAGGCTGCAAAAGATTGCGAGGAGTGGAAATCTGTTATTCGCGCCCTACATCCCAACAGGGGATAGAAGGTTTAGAAGAAGAAGAAGACCTACCTAACTTAAAATGTAAAGTTAGTAACTACCCAAACAAAAATAAAAAATCTGTATTATTTATAAATCCTTATTATGTATAATACGAAGTTGGACAGAGATCTATATATCAATTTACCTAGTAAACTAACTTATTTTCTAATGGAAGAATATTCTAATACAACTTCGAGTACAATACAATAAACTATCGCACTATCAAGAGTGCATTCAACTCTAACGCGGCACTATTATTAAACGGAATTCGATTTAAAGCCGAACCCTCCTCGTCGTTTGTGAAATTGACATTTATTCTTCGTTTTTCATTGTTGCTGCAGTCGGATTCGATCTATTGTTAATTAGCTTAAACGGCCCATGCGCTATGCCACGCCAAACAAAACCTGACGGCGATACTAGATAGCTCCCAGCGTAAAGCACGATTAAAACGACCGTATTTTTACTTGTGAACTGAATTTTTTGCAAAGTATTTTTTTACTTCTGCCAACTTATTGGCGCTGTTCGCTATCGGCGAATCGTGGAACTACAAAATATTGGCCTACTCAGGTACACGTAGCGCCATCTGTCATCGAATAGATTTACTATATAATGTAGGACAGCTTTAAGAAGTTTTTCGATTGGTACCTGTTAAACTAGATTAGATTAAACATACTATCATTTATATTTATTATTTAGAAGAGAGAAATGTCACTTTAATCTTTGCAAGATTCTAAACATATTAGTCTTATAAGAAAGTAAGTAATGGAATTCGTTTTAGTGCTTCTAAGAAACTTTTCCTACATATTTTACAATAATATTATTTTTAAATGTGTCACTAACGTTTTGTATTATTAAAAGCTTTACTTATATATTAATATGAACTAATATGAATTCCGAAAATGTTGGTAAATCTTTTTACGATTATCCTCGATTGTCTCGCGACAGTTTCTTGTTTCGATGTTATCAGTGGTACTGTGTGTGATAGCACCTCTCTGTCGGCCAATTGTCAGTTGTGGATGCAAGTTTGAAAAGAGATTAATGTAATTAATAGACAACACAAAAATATATACTTTATAGTTGACCCATAAGCGCACTTTACTTAAGTATATTCATTATGTAAAAAATAATTACGTACTTACAGACTTTATTTGATAACAATATTAATGACAAGAAAACAAAAATATACAAATGATATAATAAAGCAAATAATTAAGTAGATACTCGTACATTTGATATGTTTATGACTTGACACAATATACAGGAGGTGGGTGACGTATATTCGCATTATAAAGGTGTATCCACAGGCACATTATTACATACGAGAGTTATTCGCTCCCCATCCAGCGAGTGCCTCGATTAAAGCCGTAAATACTTTGAGATTAATTATCTCGTAAACAGTCGCAGTGCGCGTTCGCGACGACTCGAATCGCTCACCTACGCCGTGAACGCGATACAAATTCAACTTTTCCAATTAAATTTCGTGAGGCATTAATAATTATTTGGGTACATCAATTTGTTTCGTCGCGCCGCCCGCGCTGCCGCCTTCTGAGGGCGGGCGGCACATCGCCAACTCCCTACGACGACGTATCTTAAGATATTTTTAGTATATGTTTCCGATTTGAGCAGCAAAAAAATTTAAAATAACGTGTTGGTAAAACAATCCGTATTTAACCAGTTGTTTGATACTGCAGCAGAATTTTATTGTACCAATATTTGTGCCATAGTTAGCAGTGGAAAGGAACGGCCGATTTACACAGCCGCCCAAACCTCCGATCATACTCATTTATATGTTAGACTAAGTTTTTATTAATAAATAAATTAAAAATTTATATGTAATTACAAGCATAATTTGTATTTTACCATTTAATAATAAAATACAACAATATGAAATAATAAAAGAACTAAAACTTATACTAACAGAAAAGAAGGCAAGTCAATGTGGTAGTTTCATATCTTCAGATTTGTCCCCGAAATTCTGCGCTACTACTTCTCCTACAAGCTCTAACTTTGGAATTAATTAAATTAAACTTGAAAATGAAATATTAACACTTTAACGTATAAAATTTAATACCGTTAAGTTATAACGTTATTATTCAACTCCTCGGCAATTTCCAAAACATCTTGAAAATTAAATTCGCTGAGCGATGGCAGCGCCTCTTTGAGCCGAGCTTCCGCTTTTGTGCGCGAGGCGGGCGAGGCGAGGCGGGCGAGGCGCCGAGCTCGCCACTTCGCACTCTGAAATTAATTTTCTTCGTCTTTATGTAATTTAATTATAAACATTTCAATATGGCGCTCGGGGAATTTCCGCCTGGGAGGGAAGTTAAATAGAAACGTTTGATACTTATCTTCTAATACACTTCTGGGATGATTGCGCGATTTAAACGGAATTAATTATTTTATTTTATAAAATTTATCCGTGATTCAAACTGGAATCGCAAGCCCGTTTTCAAAATTTATTCACCGTTCTATTTTATTTGGCGCGTAGATTAAGTTATTCATTTAAAACGTTTAGAAGCTAATGTTCAGTTAGATGTTAATCTATGTAGGTAGAGCATTGTTCAATGCGTTTGTACAGAAGAATCGTTGCCCAATAACATCCCATCTACAAAATTAAAAGTATCTATTTGTGCAGAACTCGCAGTTAACAGATGCCACTAGCGTTAGTGCAATTTTGCTCTTAAACCGTTCACGCTCCGACGACGAGAGGCGACATCAAACATACGCGCTGCCTGCGAACCTTTTGCCAGCTTATCTCCCATTCACTATCTGAATCTTCCCAAAAATATCTACAATCCATCCATTGTACGATGTTTATTAAATTTCATTTTACGTTTATACAACAACACTTTTGTCGGCTACTTTTTGTAGTGATTTGGGACATTTTACGGGTGGATTAGCTTGTGACGTCTGCTTTTGTGAGCGCCGGCAGCGACGTGTTTTTGTGCTGGCCCAGCATTATGGTCGGTATTGCGCGCATTATGTCATAACAGACGAGCACTCGACGCACTCGCTTGTAAGCTTTTTGTCAAGCCATTTTATCCTAAATCGAATTCTACGTTGACAATGTCATGTCGGTAAACGTCCTGCCTTTTTGTGTACTTTTAATAAGTCGTCGGTTGCACTATACCAAGTATAAATACACTTATGTAGGAGTTTAAGCCGGAACTGCAGATATCAATTCTGCTTTTTATTGAATGAATAATAATTGTGCTTTTCTGCAGACCCGTAATTAAATTTTAAGTGTCTCTATAAGTGGCAGACATCAACAATGATTGTCTGAAAGAATAAGTAGTTTGGCCTCGAAACTATACACCTTAGATTAAAGCATCGAGCCCTGCGCCGGTACTAAAAGCAATAAGACTTACAACTCCGCCCCTACCAAAACAATCCTGTATCTCGGTGTCTTCACTAATGGCGCAAGTTCGACAGTCGAAGTTAGTTCGAGTGTTCTACGGCTGCAATAAAGATAAATCCAGCAATAATATGTTCGGTTGGCCTTACGTGTGGGATTGCTCGGGCACCAAATTGAATTTGCATGGAGTCTTAAGTCGACACCGATTGAGACGCGGTGCGCACTCAGCTGTCTCCTTCGGTGGACAATTAGGAGTTCACCAACTGTAGGGACGATTACGCAGTTAAGCCGATGGACCAAGCTCCGAGATATCGGCCTAGATATCGACAGCAATTGCGTGTCGTGTACCACTTCCTGTGTGTGTAAAACGAACGACATGGCGTACTAATACTGAGTTTTGTTAGTTAGAAGAAATACTTCCAAAAGTAAAATGTTGTTTTTACCGACATTTTTCATATAGTAAGATGAGAGGCACGTTCGTAAAATGTGTGACGTGAGCAGCAATCTTGCTCAGTGGAAGCGCTCTAATCCAGCCGGCGGCGGCGGAGGGCCAGTCCGTATGAAAGGACGTTCCTTATCCCTTGATCCCGTTGTTTACCAGACATTAAACAGATAACAACTCTGCGCCCTGATACCCGCCAGATTAAAGCCTGGCTGCAGTAATCCGAACTTCGATTAATTTCATCCAATACTCACGGACTACTTCTCTGCTTACTCGTGATCACGGTAGATTACTTGATCGATATAAGTTTAGATAAATACAAATGTGTTTGGTATGCCATGTTGTTCAGGTCTCTTAAACATTCTTTACTCATAACAGTAAACATGATTGTAACTGTAAGCCACCCTTTTACAAAATTACACTCTTGTTTTTAACCAACGAAAAAAAAAAATCCCTTAGTTATTGTTATTACCTACTGTTGGAATTGCCCAATATTCTTATAAGAATATATGATAGTCTATATCGGCTTTTAAACATAGCATAAGCTCATAATTATATCACAATTGTAGTAGTCAGAGGTACATCCATCAACGTATACTAACCAAGCCACGCCTCACTGAGCTTTCTGTTACACCAATATGATAGGTTATGAGTCGTATTACCAAATATCAATCAGCCTGACTCATCCCGCTGTGTAAAGACCTCCTCCATTTTACACTCCACAATATTCCGGCCGTTGCAACGATGTTATCTGACAACCGGACCGCTGGTCTACTCACTGACCTTTTTCCTTTGCCGTATCCACCATTCTGTAACAGCCATTGTCCACCGATCATCTTCGCGTCTAGCTAAGTATCCGGTCCATTTCCACTTAAGACTCGTGGTTCGCCTACGCACGTCAAAGACGTATATGAACATTGGGTACGCTATCCACGAGAGAGATGAACGCTGCATGGGTCTATGTACAACTTTAACTTTGTGCATGTGCTCTTTGCTAAGCGTCCATGTTACAGTACCATACGTGATAATGAGCAGGACACGTTGGTTGATAATTACTTATTTTCTCAATGCTCGGGTATATAATTATTCAAAAAGAAATTGTTGCTTGATGTATGAGATAATTGTATAGAATTATATTGCTACATATATTGCTTCTCTGTATTTTGATCAGAATAGTAATGGGTGTAAGATGTGTTGTGCCTGGGTATAATAACAAGGGCCATCATTTATACCCAAAAACGAAGGTAAAAGAGGCATGTCTGTTATCTTTAAAGTGAGAAGTTTAAACGAATTAGTTTATTTTTATTTTTTTAAAGAACGTCTAGGGCCCTGTGCCGAGGTTTTTCTTGCAGCTTCTTTTCCCCGGCTATACAGGTTGTGAGAAGCTGCAGTAGTTTTAGGCGGATGAGACGTTCGTTATGTAAAATTGACGATTCAAAGTGTAACTATGTTACCTATTGAATAAAGATATTTTTGAATTTGAATTTGAATTCGAAGGCAACTCTGTACAGCGTCATCTATATTTTTATGGGGTACGTGGCCTGGGAAGTCCCTGATTATGTACACAAATCTTAGCAAAATAAAAGAGAACCACGATACGTCGATTGTAAGCACATTGATATACATTTATTTTACTCTAATTAAAATCGGATTTCATCAAGTTAGATATCAATCAACTAACACAATAGAGTTTAAGATTTGCATGATAGGTAATTAATTATGCCAGTCTTCCCGTGACACGTCGAAATGAAGACATCAATATTCAGGTGGTATTCCACCGTCCGGCCTACTGATTAGACTACCGGCTCGACCAACAAGACTGATTCCAATATTTGTGTTGGTGTCTTAAATCACATTTACCTGAGCCTGTAACAAGCAGGTATATTTGTCCACCGATAAAATTTAGTTTGTCCTGATTGAATTCAAGTCGTGTGCCACCGGCTCGAACAACGGTTAACCACACACGATAGTTGTGCCCTGGAAACACAAATGTAACCCGCGCACGTCCAACTTTCGGGTTAAACACTTACTTTTTCACTTATTAAAGAATTTATATGTCTGGCTGCTGACAAATTAAGACGGGTCCACCGTGAGCAACAAGTAACCATTTAAAAGCCGTACAAGTGGGAGACCAACCATCGCACCATAGGGTTCTGTACCACCATACTAATTATATTTATCGCATATTTTCCCGAGCCTTATTTACGTATATATTAGTACCTACGAACTACTACGGAAACTAAAAAGACTCAACGGTAAACAAATACATCTTTATTTAATTACAGTTAAAATATCTTACGACTTCAAAAGTCGTCTGACTTAACAACATTATTAATAATATAACTTCTCAACCACAGGCATTCGAATGACAAACTGTAAGGCGAAGTCTCAATCTGCAAACACAAATATAAAGCTAATTAAAAAGTTTCAAACTAAATTATGAGAGGGGTTACGCGATGGTCTCCGTACCAAGATTGCCGCAAAGATTTAATCAAAGGGGTGTCGTTGGCAGGAATGCGGCGCGACGGAGCTTCGCGCGCGGCCGCGGCGTGTCGCGCGGTGTCGCGGCGGCGCGCGGCGTGTCGTGGTACCGAGCGGTTGTTTGCTCGCACGCCGCGATGCCAGCACCAACAAACATCGCTCTCACACTCAGAGAATTCCAAATTTAGATTACATATTCATAACAGGCACCGAGGATCTGCTCATTTCGTATAAATCCCGTCAACGGCGCTACCGTTACCGAGTTCCAGCGCGTGATACAGTTATGGGAATTTAATTTGCAAGCCACTTTTTTGGACGATTTCCCACATTTTACTTGCGAATTTTTAACACGATTGTGCGATGTGCTTAAAGAGGGGCAAATAAAACAATAAAAGTGCGTTCCCCGGAGACGATCAATTCAAGTCAAAGCTTCGATGCGACAAAGGCGAGTCAGCTCATAAAATTTATAGGCGATCGAATGAGATAATATGGTCGACGTTAAGAGCAGCTTAGACAGTTTGGAAATTTAAATGTGAAGTAAGTTTTGCGAGATTGGTGGGCATAAATCAGGTGGCGCGAGCGCGGGCGATAAATCCGCGACTCCCCCGGGCGCGGCGCGGACGCGGCTGCGTCTGCCCGCGCACCAGCAGCCGCAGCAGCCTCACCTAGTCATTTGACAAACAACAGCAGCACCAAGTAATCTAAAGATTCTATGTATTGTGCTCTAATTAAATCCTCTGTCTATTAAGAACAATAAATAAATAAAGTATGAAAGCAGTTTAATTGAGATGCCAGCCTTTATAGTTACGAGCTCAACTATGTGACGACAAAATTTTGTAAGTTGTCAAAACATTAAAAGCAACCGGAAGTTAATTACCATATTTTAAGTTAGCACTTATCCCATCCGTCAAGCCGTAGCGTTCAAAGTATTTCCGCGATCTCCCTAATTCTTTTTCACGCTACATTTCAACAATCTTATTTTTGTAATTACAAAAATGTCTAGCAGCCGACGTTATCCTTAATTGCTGGACATAAAAATTCCATTTAAATTTCCCTTTTAACGATCAGGGAGAAGTGTCTAATTGTATAATACACTCGTTTGCGTATTTTTATTGTCGCTACAATAATTAGAACATAACGTGACTTCGCTCTTTTTAGTAGTACTGTAATTAAACTTTTCTGAGGAATTGTAAAAGAATATTGTGCGATGCGAGTACCTTCAGTGGAGCGGCAGCGGATCTAGCGTGGTGTCGCGGGCAGCATGGGCGGGGTTGGGCGGTTATTTAAGAAATGGAAAGAAAAGCAATTTACTGCTTATCAACGGGAGGACCGACCCACGGGTCACTCCGAATAAAAAAGTAATGTCGACTGAACTCGAACAACCTTTGCGAAATCCTACTGACTTTTAATAGTAAACAATTTTTTACTTTATTACCTAGCTATTTCACTTACAAGTTGAAGGGAACGGGTTTAGAGCGAAGACCTCATCTGTGTCTGAAGCAATACAAAAATGGATGAATCCCGAAGTTTGTCTATTATAAGTTGCGATAAGTTTAGTGGAGCAGGTTAGTCGACAAATTCCGCCTGTAAGTTCCGGCACCTGCCAGCGAGCTCCGCTAACTTTTCGCGACAGTTTCGCATGACACCTCTCTAAGCGCAAATTACTTAATACTATTACTTACTCCACGTAATGCATTTTTGTTTCACGTGACTTATTGTAGATTTGCCGCTGATAGCATAAAGTAAGTATTTGACTGGACAGATGGGGAGCTCTGAGGGCTCTCACCCAGTATAAAATAAGACGGGTTCACCGTGTAAAATCAAGCCTGATGGTACGCAGTCGGGAGTCTACTTCAGCTCAGGGAGAGGATAACTTATATATTTAAAATAATAAATCGACGATAATGAGCTGATAGTAATAAGCGCTGAATGAGGGAATACTTTGTACACGCCGGCGGCACCCGGTGGGTCGCTATCGGAGTCCTGAAATGTTTGGTAGCGAGCTGATTGGCCGCCTCTATCTATGTAATACATTGTTATGTATAATATTACTAAAAAACATTCTTCTTATCGAGCCTAAAGTGTTCCACTGCTGTGCAAAATCCTCTCTCCATTTCTTCCAGGACTCTCTCCAGTGTTTCCTCCGGCCAGCCTTTCAGGAAAGCATCCAAGTCGGTATGCCACGCCTGCGTCTGTCTCTATTCGGAGACCATTCTGTGGTGATCTTAGCCCACAGATCGTTAGGCATTCGACAGACGTAACCCTCCAAGAAAACATTAAATATCAAAAATACCTGTTATGGTAAATATATTTTTCTATAGGTAGTAGGTTGTTATCAGAATAAAACTTACAACCTGCTTGCTAAATTAGTTAAGTATAGTCCGAAGCGAGAAAAACGCATTCTCATCAAGGAAGTTTTCTTCATTCGTTCATTTCTCTGCTGATTTATTCAACTACGTTAAAATATTTGAACATCAGAAATCGTCTACAAAACAAGTGTCAAATATATGCATTGATAAGCGAGGGTGAATGCGTTGGGTGGATGTAGGGTCGCGACCCCCGAGCCAAATATTTAGGTGTCAATGCCGACGGTCAAATAGGATCAACATTGGAATGGCATTCATTCATTACAGTACAATAGAGAATTTTTATTAAAAATATTAAAAAAGAAAGGGTTTCTGCAATTTTTTTTACATTTCTGCGATGTCCTCGAAGTGTCTGATCTCTTCAATGAGCAGCCATAGCATATTCAAATTCAAAAATATCTTCATTCAGTAAGTAACATAGTTACACCAATATCGTATTTTTTTTACGTAACTTTCGCAGCAGCTTTTCACAATCACAACCTGAATAGCCGAAGAAAAGAAGTTACAAGAAAAACCTCGGCACAAGATAAACTAATGTATGTCGGATTTGTTTTCGAATTCATGTTTAGATTATAAATGATTATCACGTTCTCAGCGGTGAAGGAAAATATCGTGAAGAAATCCACATTCCCGAGAAATGCATTTTCGGAGGTATGTGACCTAACCTGTATTGGGCTGGTTTTCCCTTCGCAAGTTGGAAGGTCGCTTCTGTAAAAAAACGGGTCTGTCAAATTTTCAGGTTAGGTAAGCGGACCCTGTGGAAAACGGGACTATGCTAGGGGGATCATGAAAATCCGAGGACTTCTTTTGTGGCGCGGATTTTAAACTTTATCTAGTCTTAATTTTATAATAAGGCGAAATAGGTATTACTTATTAATGCAGAGTCGAATCCTGTAAGTCATTATAAAATAAAATAAAAACCAAAACTTCCCTAATGATCGATGGTTTTCAAATCAGTTTAATGTTTATTAACTGTATAAATTATACAAAAGCTGAAATTGCGCTCGATCACTTATAGCCAATATAAATTCCGGCGATGTTCCTTGAAACGCTGTGTCAACCTATCAATCAGTGTAAAAATTCCCGGTTGATCCCCTTAATTTAATCAAAAGATCGCTTCGGCTGGTCATGGCAAGAAAAAACGAATGACGTAACGACGACACGGCGATATAAAATTTTCATCGGACGGCGGAGGGGGGCGGGCGGGGCGGGGCGGGGCGCCGATGTAATATCCAAGTCGAGCGGAGTAACCAATAAATTACAATTTGACATAAACAAAACCCCACTCTACTACACGTAGCTTCGAATTATTTATTACAAACGCTCGATACCTACCTTCTATTGGAATAATACCTGCTCAAATAGCCTCATTGGGATTCCAATGTTAACTTTAAGTAATATAGTTTCAATATGCATTTATTTTCAATAGACAGAATTAGTCAATTATTATGGTCTTATTTTTATTGATATAGATTACCTAGTAACTAGATTAATTAATTAATGTGCGTTTAGACTTTAAGTACCTGTTTTTATAAGCCGATGGTTAATTTAGGAATAATAACTGTTATGAAAGTAATCAAAGTTATCAACGGAAATTACAGATAAGGACGTCACCTTAAGGAATCGAGTGGTATATTATGGATGACACGAGATGACACAGGAGCTGGTGTAGCCGAGATCCGCGCCCCCCTCCCCCACCCTCGCCCGCAGATGTAATAAAATTTGCATACTTTTAATCAAGGGCCGTGTCGCGGAGAAGTTTCCCAATAACGGAGCCCCGTGATCGATCTGCCAGCTTGTCCTCCCATTATAATGCTGTTTGTTGGCCCGGCACACAAATACCACTCTTAATAAAATTACAACCTTAAAGAAAAATTTGGTAATTAAGTATTTTACTCTGATAGTATCAGAATTTGCGTGGGACTTTTTAAATTGGGGTGGGGACACATGGGGTGTCAGGCACCCGAGGCAAAAGTTTAACTAGTGAATTTACACAAAGAAAAATGTACGGTACATCGGCATGTAATATTGTAAGGACTCCTGTAGAGCAGCTTGCAATAAATTAGCCAGCTTCTAATATAAAACGACAAAACCCCGACGGAGCATCACGTCCGCCCCGCCCGCCTGTCCATCTCCGCCCCGCATTAATCGTGTTTAGTTAGCGGATATTGGCGGCGGAAATTCAAATGCAATCAAATGAAAATAGAATTGGAAAAAAGCAAAGAAAACAAACCGACAGGCGTCAGTCTAGCGGGGCCGGCTCCCGCGCCGCGCCGCGCCACGCCACGCCACCCGGGCACCCGGAGCTGACCGTACTTACACCATTTTAAATTGTACATATCTGAAATTCCGATCTGTCGCGCACCCACCCCGCGCTATGAAATGAAACAAAATAAAACTAGAACGACACGGTGCGCCCGGAAAAAATCAAAATCGAAATTAAAAATAAAAGGCTTTTCCGAGCGAGGGAGGCGGTTGCAATGTTTGCGGCCGTCATTCGATGCAGTCCGCAATAAAAACATGCGCCTCACGTCTACATATAAATATGTGTAGCGGGATTGATTGGAATTGAATATGTGTGGGTGGGGTGGTGCAGGAATCGAAGGTGAGCGCTAAGACTGTAATCGGTTTTGCCCGGGGCTAGCGCTCGAGCGGCCGCGCACCGCTCACAATTAAACTTTGTTTGTACATGTGTCGCTGGAGATTAGCCACAATGCTCTTTTTAAGTGCACCAGCTGCAGTCCCGCATGCAATTTAAGAATCTAGCACAAGTTTGGCAATTATCTAACCTGTGCTTGGTAAGCCGTTAGTGCGAGCGCGGTTGTTAGGAACAATTGTTTCTTTTATTTCAGTAGGTACCCACTTTCTAATGTTGAAGATCTAATTTTATTGACACTGAATTAATACGATTTAATACTACTTATCATTAGTATTAAAGGCGATAATTTGGTTTCCATCAGACACTACCAACACTTTACAGTTCACCATCACATGTACATGTACAGTCGCAACATCACAGGACAACTACCAAAAGACCTTCAGGGTAGTTTTATTCCTTCGTTCTCATAATATTATATTCTCAAAATATTACCTCCTGATCACTAAGTGGGTTCTGTCTATGAAAAAGAATAACGACGAAACGCATGAATAAAGTACCTGTCATCAGAATTTGTCAATGTCTGTCAAATTCCAAGTGAGCGAGCGCCGATCATAGCCAGCAGTCGCAAGATGTAAATGCGGTCGGCGGGGGCACCGGGCACGTAAATCATGAGGGGCGCTGATTGCCCCCATTATGGCATTAGCTTTCATGACTAATTTTATATTGCCCCCGTCTGCCAGGTCAACTACTGCGATCATTTGTCATGTCGTTCCTAGGTACGGTCACAAGCATTAATATGTATACACATTGGTACCATGTTACATTCACTTTTTTGACAAATTGAACTGTAAGTTTCACTAAATGTCAAATATATTAGTGCGACAGAGTCCTAAAGTGGGTACATTATATTGCTCATTACTGTACAGACAGAGAAAATGCAGTCGTTTTACTGTCAAGTCTCAAAATTATCATGTGCTGTTTTACAGTTTGTCATATGTACAAAAAATTCGTGTAATTCACAAAACAAAAAATATTGTTTGAAACTGTTTGAATATTTCAGATTTTGATCATACCCACACTTACTCCAAGGACGGTTTTCGCACATTATTTTTTACCGGCACAATTAAAGTCTTTCTGATTTTCTACCTAATTAAATGGTAGAGTAAATACTAATAACTGTTTAGGCCTCAAAAGACATTCCTCCATAAATGGTGCACTCTACCCCGCGTAGGTAACTCAGCAGCAGTTCAATCGATCAATCACTCCCGACATAACGGTTACAACCGTAAAGTCTTGAGGGGCAAGACAAAGATAATTCCCGTTTAACTTCCGTTTCCAACTTATCGAATAATTTAACTGAACATTTATTTTTGCGCGCTCATCAATCAAGCGCGCCCGCGCTGCTCCGATAAGCCGCGCCTCGACGCCGAGAAATGACTAGGCATTACATAAATCCCCTCGGATGATGAAAAGTGAAGTCTAACAGATAAGAACCGACAAAAAGTTACGATGAGAAATGAATCGCGATTTATATCCGCCCGGCAATTCCCGCAGTCGTCGCGCCGCCGCCCGCGCCCGCGCCGCCTCGCAGCCTTCAAGCGGGCGGAGTTACCAGCACGCGGTTAGGCCTCTTATGAAATTTGTTCCAGTATTGGCTACTATGAATATTCATGAAATCGAATTACCATTCATGAAATAACATTAAAGTTATTGGATAACAAGAAAAAAATACACGAGACGTTGAAATATTTAAAAATGAAATATTTATAAAAGGTTAGACGTTAAGCGACACAATACATTTAACAGCAAAAAAGTCAAGAAAACTCCGTACATAAAAAAGGTAAAGTTTAATCTAAAGTTTTCTCCGGGTGGCCATTATTAAGATAAACAGTACAATACATAAGCCTATCTCGACATTTATTTTATCACGGGTTCACATCACGCCCGCTATTCGCTGTTATGATACGGCCCGTACCTGAGTGGAGCTGAAAGAAAAGCTATAAACCTGTTCGGAGCGTTCCTTCCGGCGCGCCCGAGCGTCGCGGACGCGCGCCGACTGCCAACACCCGCGCGCGCCCCCCGCGCGCCCCCGCCCGCTCGCTCCCGCGGCACCGCCACTTGCCCCCCACATCTGCCGACCATATTTTCCACTTTATGTGTGACAGTTGAGGTAATATCGAGACTCTCGCCGCTCTCTGATTGGACGAAAAATACACATTAAAGGAACCTGCCGTTTGCGAGCGAGCGATTCGAAACTGTATTCCCGTGGAAAATGTCGGAAAATATTGTATTATGGGGGTGGAAAATTGCCACCCTCCCACCCGCTCGCTCGACTCGGCAAAAACTGTCGAGTATTTGTTTTTGATGAAAACGATTTATTATTCTACGTGGGTTGGAGGCAATAAAGATAAGCCGGCGAGGTGGCGGAGCCTTATTACGGCTAACCCTCGCCTTTGTTTCCTTATAAAGAATAATAAATGAGGCCGCCACGCTTATTTACCAAGTTCCTTAATTATTTATTTATGCGGAAACATTGTTGATATTTGTTAGATAAGCAAATTGACTTTGTGAATATTTCCCCTCGGTGTTCGAAGTTGTAAGTAAGGTTTGTGGAGATGAGAAGAGATGGTAGGAGATGAGCAGACGTGTGGTGGTAATGATGGAGGTGGCAGTGAATCATGGTAAATCCGGCGGCGGCAGATAGCCCGCCATAACGCTAATGCCACAATTTGCATTAACACCCCGACTGCCGGCCACGCGACACAATCCCGTGTAAACATATCTGATATCATGATGCAATTATAGCAATGCAATTTGTAAGCTAGATAGCCACTTGTGGATAAATCATCTCATATTATGGAAACAAGAGAAGTAAAAAGATGTGATGACGTTACAATCATTCACAGAAGTTTCTAATGAATAAAAAAGAAAAACAATTGCAGCCTTTAAATAACCCTAAAGCGAATACAAAACGACGATAAGTAATTATAAAACTAATTTAAAGATAACTAGTTGTCGTTTTCATGCATTGTTTAATATTATGCATTTTGATGAGATGGGGTGTATGAATCTGTGCAGTAATCTGAGCACCCCTGCTGTGCGCACGCGTCGGTAAACGCACCGTTTTGTCACATTCATAACTTTTATTACGGACATAACACCGACATGCATTCCACTTGTTTATATCATCTGTCGTGTTTGGTAACCACATACTTTGTTACTATGATTAATATTAGACGGTTATATCCAAACAAACTTGCTAATCATATGGACTATTTCTTATATTTTCCCCTCTATATTTTGTAAAACGCAATTTTTATTTTAACGTAGGAACTCTAGGAACACATAGTGATAAGTTACATAATATCACAAAAGCTATTTTGTTTTATACTGTTCTTCGATCCTCTAATCTTTAAAGAAAATCAAACCCTTATAACATGATACTCGTATAGGTAAGTAGTTAGATACAAAATTAATTCTAACTAGAGAGCCAATTTTAATAATTAACGTGCTGACAAACGAGCCAAGTAATCGATAGCATGTTACAGTTTAGCTTGACAATTTGTACAAACAAGCTGCTAGCAGTCCCTGTCTGGGCGACGTTTAAAAATTTAAATATCGACAGCCGACCCTCCTAAATTAAACTGGCGCATCTCTGAAACTGGACGAAGAGCCCGAACGTTCCTCGGGCATACAATTTTCCTTGTCTCTCTTTATGGACGGTTTTATGCAATGATTGTTATGAGGATTGTCATGTTAATATTAGTTTTTAATTTTATTATAATGTAACTTCGTAAAATCGTAATCTCATAACAAAAGGAAAATAATATTATTGTCGAAAACTAACTTTGTCTTAAATTATAGAGGAATTATAATATAATACAGAGTAGAGCGTGCAATAAAGTGTTATATTATTATTATTATTTAAATCATTCATACCTATACTAGGTACATTTACAGTACCTAAACTTGATGAACGTCTAAACACGTAACATCGCATAACGCGGTCCGAAGTGCCCCAAAATGACGCGTAGCGGATGCGGTATAAGTTAACTCGTACTATTTAACCATCCGTTCATACGGCGATGACACGGCACCCGGCACCCGGCTCCCGGCGCACCCCACGCGGATCGCTCATAAATAAAATACAATATGGTGAGCAAAACATTGAATTATGCTGGTATTATGTCACATTTGGCCTTTGTGAATTAGTCGCTGTGAATAGACAGGGGGAACAGATTGGATGTACATCGGTGTCGTCAACCGACCGACACATACCGTTTATTAACTTTTTATTGCACGATAAAAACTTTGTTTCAATTGATAAAATATCCTTATTAAGTAGGTATTTTATATATACTTACAGTCGATTCCTTATTGATGTAGATACTACGACAATACAAAAGTGTAGAGAACACTACATAAACATAATCTGAAATCAGTTCACCGAAGATACCTCCGCTGTTTCAGCTTTCTGTATTTTAAACGAGTAGCACATTGAAAACACTTCAATTTATAAACAAAATGCTCACTCCGCCAGGCTATAAAGGGGAAAACGGCGCGCCCGATTCAGCGAAATCATAGAAAAGCACATAAATTGGTGCGCATTAACATTTCCTTTATCCTACGTGTCGGGTATGACGGGGGCGCTCTCCTCCGCGCCCGCCCAACACAATAAATTTACATATTTCACCCCTCAAACAGACCTTTTTTGCCATTCCGCAGAATTACGCACATATGGGAATATTCTGTTGAATATATCAGCAGTAAGGAGAGATACTCTCAGAATAAAATTATCTTATACGTCGCCACGTTTGCGATAAAGAGCCCCTTCGCTTTGACACCCTTAATACGGAAAATTGAGTTCTTTTATATGCGGAGGAATATTATATTCTTAATCACATTAAGTTCCATCGAAAATGAAACCCTCTATCCCACATGTTTATACACAACCTTTGAAAAGTAAAAGGAAAACTGTAACTATATATTATGAGCATTTTATTGCCAAAACTTGTTTTATAACCATTATTTCCTCGTTCGTCCCTTGTCTATTTAATATAAATGTCATTCAACTGTGCAGTAAATGTTTTCAATTCGCCACGTGTATAATATGTATTTAGCTCGTTTACCTACTATGGCGTGTCAGGTATATAAGCAGATTCAGAGATGGAAATGTAATTTTGCGGTAGAGACACCCTTCAAAGGGTCAAATCAAAATCATTTTCACAGTCCAGTGAAGCGACGTACGGTCGGCAGCAGCACTCTGTATATGTGTGCGTGTGTGTAGTTGCTATCCCTACTCTATCTTTGCTCCTGAATAGTAAACACGTTCAGAGGATTATAGTAATTTGGTCGGAACTTTGAGATAAACTGGCTTAGACGTATATTAGATTTAATCAAAAACAATATTAATATGTTTTTCGTAAAAGAACACATAAGGGAATAAGACTTTCCTGAATATAATTACTATGTGCAAATATACAGTGCAATATTAATGGAGTTTCCGTTGAGAAAATTACATTATGAATCAAGTGTAAGATGGTTTTCTTGTGACAAAATTCTTACGTTCAATTAAAAAAATATTTCACTTTGCCTTCTATCCCGTACTGAATGCGGCTTCAGGTTTTTCAAAGCGGATTATGAACATGATTCTACGTGAGCTTTTCGAACGCCTATCATGAATATTTATTTAGATTTCAAAACGACACAAAAAGAGATAGATAGTAATCTAAAACGTATCGCAAAACGCTTAATTCACGGAGGCATCACGAATTCGAATTTTCAGTGCATACGACCTCTGTATAGACGGAGTACCTATCGGACGGACAGACGGGTGACACTAATACTCATTAGAATTACATGCCGGACCGCCGCCGGACCGGAGCCGCCCGTTCATAGCCGGATTATACCTCTACAAACTACCGACCTTCATATATTTTCAATTTGCTTCATAGATTGTTATGAAAGCCGTTATAATAGTTCCAGTTAGACAAATAACCTTATAAATGATGTCTTAATTATTTTATCAAAAAATATTTAGATGCGGGTATTGTAATTAGAAGTAAATACTTGGGGACTTATTAATTCGTTTATCCCAGAGTCCTGACCAAAATAAAAACTTATATCTTTCCATAGCATAGCATCACGTCTATATCCGCGAAAGGGTACCCACCCTTAAAAGGTGTATAATATTTTAGTATAGTATTATTATTATTATTCCTTCCTGGCCGTATTCGGCCACAGCGACTCGACAACTAATGAGAGCGTCGTTCGTGTGCTCTCATGTGACTGACATATCCGATCTTAGCATTAAATGTACGACCGCATTCAATGCACGTCAGCACTCCTCCTAAATAATTATAATTTATGGCAGCAGGTGGTCGTGCCTTGAGCTCGTCTCGTTTCGTATCGAGCTTCTGAAGTCTCTCCTTCTCGAAGTCAAACACCTTGGTGTTCACTGTACGCCTCCATAACGACCGTTCAGCTGCCTTCGCCTCCCATTGCAACGGGTCTACGTCAGATTGTACTATGTGACGCTTAAGCACATCTTTGTACCGCAGAACTTGCCCGCCTTGTTTCCGCTTGCCAATCTGAAGTTCCGAATAGAAGATGCACTTCGTCACTCTGTCATCAGACATCCGGGAGACATGGCCGCACCACCGCAACTGCCGCCGCATTAGATAGGCCTCTATTCCACTTTTTAGTATAGTATAGTAACTCCTCGTCAACTAGAAGTCTCATGTAGGGAGCCGGCCTATTACCATTAACTGGCCACAATCCTGGAAACCACGTGATATCAATTATCTATGTTCCAAACATGAATTCAAAGTCATAAAATGTAATTCAGTGGTTTTAGACCCCAATGCAGGATTCGAACCCGCGACACTGTTGTAAGTAACGCGTTTTCCTAACAGGCCTTTCGCGGATTTAGATTTATTTAGTGCCTACGTACTATTATTCTTTATTCTATGACATAAGAAATAAAAGAGGTTAAGGTTTATGCAGGTATATGTGTAATATTACTGGGAATGATGCAGCGTGGTAGTAGAGGAGATCAAATGGAACTGGGGCGCATCAATATTCATGGATGGACAGTCTACATGTCTCTACACCAGATATCTGACTTAACTGAGTTATTGTCCGCCTGCATACTGAACCAGCAACGGAATATCGCTCGCTTCTACCCCACATGAAAATGTGGGGAAGTAAAATTGTTTCTAACATGGAATGATGTTTTACATAACGCGTTTTCATTGCAGAAAATAAAGTCATCTTGATTATAATCAACTCAACACACGATAATTAACTTATTCATGCGAAATTACCAACCTTACTTAGTTAAAAGTTGACGACGGAACTTGAAGTAGGAGCGCCAAAATATGCAAGAATATAATGTAGAGTGAAAGCTCATAAATAAGAATATAGAAAAAATATATAAGAGGATAGATATGGAAGAGATTGCTACTTAGCAATAAGGCTGCCTATTGTACTCTTTCTTTTTCTCTTTTGTTTTGCATTTTCCTCTTTGTGCATTTAAGTAGTTGTTATGTTATAGAGTGAAGCTTAAGATAGTACTATAATAAGTAACTACGAACAATTTAATTAATAATGTAAGCTCCGGTAATAAATAAACGGATGTCAGTTTAAAAATTGTACAAAGAAAAAACACAGTACCTAACATACCTACAAATGGTTTAGGCGCCTGATAGAACACACGCCGCACCTGTCTGTGGTTTTGCCATAAGGAACATATTCTTACAAGTTTGGCTCAGGCGTTTTATAAACGACGTAGTTTTTTAATGTAAATGTGAAGTTCAATTTAAATGAAATTATTAAAAGTCGCGTTAGATTAGGCGTAATATTATTGGTACGAAGCACACAACAACCCTATTCTGATTTGATTTTTATCATGTCAATCTCTACCTACAGGCAAGTTTGTTTCATTAACAAACAATAGATACCTACACCATCAAACCGTATAACAAAATCCACCCCCAAAGGGAGCTCAAGTTGGTAATACTTCTTACTCCGATTGTATCTTACGATGTATAGCGTTTCTGGGAAATATCGCATTCTGTGCACGAATTCCACCACAATCGATAAGAGATGACCGCTGGCCGCGGGCGGGGGTTGGGGAGATGTTATTTGATTAGTCTTACCGAGAATGAGCTCGCCTCTACTTAATGGGGTGAGGGCCTGCAACCCAACCACGTATAATTTTCACCACTTGTACTCCCAACTCGCACCCCACACTTCAAAATCAGGAACACAAAACCTAACATCGCCTATTAAATCTACTTATCCAGAAACAATGAAACTATTCAACGGCACGTGTACGAGTAAACCCAAAAAGCGTTCATCCTATCATCGCTTAATAGACACGCATTTCAACATAAATGAGTTTCACTTTAAATTAATTAGTAGCACATTTTCCATTATAAGGACAAATGTAAAAGCGACCGCTTAATAGCGCGGTGGAAAACTCGCTAGTTTTCGCTCGCGAGAATACGGCCCCAGAGAAATTGCGGATAGACATAATCAGTCTTCTGGCTTTGAGGCCGCCGAGCCCTAATGCCGCTGCCTCTCCACCTGATGAATACACACGCATTACTCGCTGATGGAATTCAATATCCACGTTTCATTTGTTCGGGGAACAATTAAAATTTTATACGACTCTCGTCACAAGATTACTTGTTTATGGTGTTCGCACAGGTATACGTATAGGTACGCAGTCTACTTAACTGGATCTTCGAGAAAAGGTGTCTCGAGTTACGATCAAAAGCCAAATTACAACACCATAACAGCAAATGTGTTGAGAGTAAAGTTTTGCAAAACGGGAGGTCGGCACGAGGACCGTCCGCAGCCGTAATGACCCTGCCCCGATCTTACAAAAGGCAATTACAATAAAGTTCCATTCGCACATGCTCGTTAACTGGGCGATATATCTTGGATTCCCTCAGTCAAGTCGCCGTACGCACTCGTTTCATCTCGCCGACTCGATACCTTACGAGACAGTTTTCATTTTCAAAACTGCGCGATTTAATGAAATCGTTAAATTTGTGTCTTTAAAAATGATTGCTTAAGATCGATAGTGTGATTCTAAACTGTACCTAGACAGCTGCAGGTAGGTACTATCTTAAATTATGTTTAATTTTCTTGTGTGACTCATAATTAATTCGTGTGAAATGAATTGACAGAATGATGAGCAGTCGTGGTAGAAGTGAGTAACACGGTAGTTGCCGCGAGGTGTGTGTGTGGTCGCCGCCCCCTACACCTTAACTGCCGCCGCGCACACTTTACGAGCGAGGGATTAACCCGTGTAACGAGATTCATTAATTCTTGTCGTTAAAATTTGTCGTTCTCGATTAATAAGGAAGTCCCGGGCGGGCACGTTATTATCAGCGGACCGCAGCGCGGCCGGCGACGGCGGCGGCGCGGGCGGCGGAGACACCCAGCGGCGGGGGGCTGCCGCGAAACTTCCCACTCTGCCCGCTTTATTTACACTATCGAGTAAATTAAACTCGCGCTCGAGTGTCGGAGAAAACTTTAACAGAACTTTGTGTGTAATAAGTGGTGCAACAACACGAGTGGAAGAGCAAACGTCGGACGCGGTCTCCGCTCCGCACTTCTCTCCCACTTAACTCTTTGGGACATATTTATTCGACCCTCCGGCGACCGCTGCGGCACCCGCCGCCCGAGCTCGAGAAATTAACCTAACGAATCAAAGGCGCCTTTAAATAGTTACCGACCGTTCTTACGTAGAATCTGTGCCCATTACGTTATGAATGCTCGCCGCAACCTCAATCGATTGAACATTCTATAAATTTTTGATCGTTCTTGGAAACGAATCGAAACAAAGAAAGTACGGCCGCATTATTAGCGTCCGTTCCTTCTGTTTGTATGTAATTTTTAATGCGGGGTCAATCAGGGAGCTATATCGTAGATCTCCGTCGGGCGAGGCAGTAACGATAATGAATCGACGCTGTAAGTGCGCCGGACCGCACTCACGAATTATTAAGAGCTGCGGGGATACTTGGACAACACGACCGTCCACTCTATTAAATACCGCTCTATATACCTATTCGCTCATGTCTTATATTGTTTAAGCATGTACTAGACCGCACTTACCTATTTTACTAAAAGGGAGTCTACAATGGCCACTACCTTGCTTTGAATATAAGATTAGCAGTAGTGGTCAGTGTCGTAATACGGTTTCAATTAGATGCCATTATTAATGCACAAAGAACACCTTGCGGTTTTTCACACTGGCCGCATTTCCTTGTCCTCTAAGACGACCCTCCCCGTGGAGGCGCCAAGTCCACTATATTTGTTTTGCCTACCTGCGACCCTCCTACAATTGTCCACTAAGTGTTGATTGCTTGTAAACATTGTGTGCTCTTTGACTGTTTACATTCAACCGATTCTTTGAAACTAAATGTTTGTAAAGTTAGCAAAGGGACACTTATTTAGTTGTACCAGGAGGCTGCGTCATAAGTTTAATGCGAGTGTGGAGACACGCGCGGGGGGATTGATAAGACGCGCGCCAACCTTTGCGTCTATTGCTCGAAATTTATTGCTGTTTTGGGTTTTTATTGTTCCGTTTTACGGCCTCCTCGTGTATAAATCGTGGAGATAGAAGATGAATTCCGTGCTGGAGCGACCGCTATCGAAACATCCGATACTTCTCTACAGCACCTTTACATATTCATGCCAACCGCCATCCTTAGGGTATAAGGTAGAAAGATATTATATGAACATTCGGAATAAATAAGCCTTGCGGAAAGGCTATTATTTTCCGGCCAAATGCCACCCTACATCGACTCACGACGATTTTCATAGAGGTCCATCACGACGGGCGGTGGCCACGATATATCACACGAAATTATAGTCGGGCACGTGCCGCAGCGGCGAGCGCGACAGAGACGGCGCGCGAGACGCTGACCCTCGGCCGTAATGTACGGTCCGGTTAGGTACACGACTTACGGGAAATAGGTACCTACGTAACCTCGGACCCCGCGCCCGCGCCCGCTCCCCGTGCATGAAATGCTTATTATACGCGGCACGTACGCCGCGCGCCGCCCGCCCGGCCGCCGCCCGCCCGCTCGCACGCGCGCCTGCCTGCCTGCCAGACAGGGACGCACGACCGATATTATAGCAAATCGAGGATTGTTATGTCCGGTCCGGCAGAGGTCGGTGTAATATATGGCCACGGTATTCCGGACACATATATTAACACAGAACTCGCCTCATACGAAAAGATCTTGCACGATGGAAACAAATGGCAAGGAAAATTTTGCCAGTAAAATTCATTGAGACGGAAGAACCAAAAACGGCGAGAAAAGTTGCGTAATTTTTAACAGAACCTAAGTAGTGCTCGTAATAAAACTAGGTGATTGAAGATATTACTGAAAAAATAATTATACCTAATATCAAAACCCGACTATACGCTCGACTGCGTGGAAATAAAGCAAAATAAAAAGAGGTACCTACCTAATCAATTTTTGCTTCACAGTCGAGTAAAAAGGATTTCCATTACACACTAAATATTTTCCTATGTTATCTTACTACCGAATTTTAGTCGGGTTTTTTTATTTACGTTTCGTTATTAGTGTCTAAGTATAAACACTGTTTCGATGAGACGTATAGATGTGACCTGATTCTACTAACACAACTTTCAGGTTGTGTATTACTTAAACGGAGCTTCTGACCGTAAAATAGTCTAGGAAACATGGTCTTCATTTCGAAAGACCTATTCAATGATATGCATATGCTGTATTTATTTTTTTCGTCTTCACCGCCATATTGTATATTTCGCCCGCCATTTGGAATTTATGAAAACAAAGCCATAACCGTAGCCTTTACCATTAAAAACAAATGAATATACGTAAACCTCATTCAGTTAAGATGTTTCGCGGATATAAAAAAAATCCACACAAACATAGATAAGTACGTGTGAAACTCATAACCCTTCTTGACAGTCAGGAAAAACTACCAGCATAAATAGGTAATGAAAGAAGAATTTAAAATGCTAAGTATTCAAAGCGTGGGTTCAATACCTTAATGGAAAACTTGTGAGACGGTACGAGGCGTACATAGACGGTCAAGGGGATGATCAGGACAGGCGGCGGCAAATGAAGAATGATCACCGTTGCAGCGGAGCAGCGGGGGGACGGGGGGACTGCACTGTATGACACGTCGCGCTAAGTGAATGATGACGCCGCAGAAAATATATCAACCACTTGCGAAACTAAACTTATAAGCGAGTAAACGATACGGTGATATGGCATTTTCTATCCCGCGTACCTACATTCACAAGTAAGTAGTACTTAAGTAAGTGAATGTATTCCTACACACATTTTTCCTGACATGTGTTTTATACTGAAAGTAAAAGTAGGAAAATAATATTGACTTATAAGGTCAGGCCATGGCCTTTGCCGGCGACGTCACCTACCAAGCAATTTATATTGAACTGCGACATTGCCAAAGTTTCGCTAAGTGAACTAACTGCCATTCGTTTCAAAACTGATTATTTGGCGACAGTCGCCGGTGACGTGGAGACAATAGTTTTTCAACGGAAAAATCAAGGCCTTGGTACCCTCGATGCGCAAGTCGGGCTTGCTCTTGACGTGCTTTTTTAAACATAAAGACAACCCAATGTGTTGTTTTCTTTGGTCACTATGAATAATGTCACCAAAAATCTAAATAGCACTAACATGCCGCCCTCGTCTTAAAAAATAAAAGACCGTAAAATGTGTGTGGGGTGACCGTCAGATTATCATGCACTCACTTCACTAAGATGGATGAGCTAGAAATGTGTGATGCATTTATCACCTTTTATACAGAACTAAGCTGTGTGTACACTTGACAGAGGGCGATGGAAATATTTTATAAATAAAAAACTTTCAACAAGTTGGAAGAGCGTAAGCGATACAAAACATCTTGTACATTATAAACACAATCACGCCCTCGCGATAAACGTCTGGGGGGCTCGCCCGCGCCGCCTAAACGAATTTAAATAAAATCGGGTATTAAAATCTCCAGGCGATCTCACAAAATATACCTATGTCAGGAGAGATTTGAGCGGAATAAAAATTCCTCAGACTCGTCGCATTATCGAGGGGCGGGGGCGCTCCTGTTTTCTTTTATGGCTGTCGTAAGGTATAATCTTCAAGAAAAATGCGATATTTAAATGAAGGGAATTCCTCCAAGGGGATTTCCTTAATACCCAAATTTTTCAGTTGCAATTTCGTTTATTAATTCCGAGAGGTGTCTGTTCCTTGGAAGAACATTGTTACAAGGTTATTATTCTGTTCTTATAAAAAAACCAACATTGTTACATTATTATAATCAGACACAACTTATTTATTCAAGCAGGATTTGACATTCTACAATCGTGGAAATGTAATCCATTTCAAAGCATCAGATTTCCTTGATAAATGGCTGTGAGAGACAATAAGGATTATTATTTAAACGTATCGTTATCCTGGCGATGGTGCATCATGCCGAACATAAACATTGCAACGCGAGCCTGCGCGTGCGGCGCAGCGGCTCAGGGGCACGTGCGCGACACGCGCGACACGTCACTAATTGCCCTTGCATAGGGCTTGTGACAATATTGGACAATCCAGTGAAAATAACACCGACCTCTCGGGTGTAACGTTTGAGCTGACAATAATCTCTCATTTTAATAGATAAGTGGAGGCGGAGTCCTGTGATTTGTTAGCTTTCGCCGCCACCGCTTTGTTCCTTCACCCTCGCAACGATAGCTCTGTAAATAATACGCCTGTTATAAAACGAATATGCTTCGTCCGTAATTAAACTGTGATTAGTATAATCAACGCAGGAAATTACACGACAAAAAAGTCCGCAGCTAACCACATTTTGTGACCGTTCCAATAAAATTAAAAGAAGTTAAGTCGTGACACAAGACAAACTGCCGCCTAGAGAAATAAAGAGAGCAAAGCAAATGAGAAGAACTCATTTGGACGGCCGCTGAATTGTGTTCGAGAGGATAATAAAAAGGGAAGCCATCAGTGACACGCACAATAAGCATCAACCTCAAGAATATCATAGATAACTGCGGGCGCGCCGCTGGGACCTCATTAGGAGGCCGCAGGGAAATTAAAAAGAAAGCAAGATCTCGGACTCGATTGCGACCCGAGAAAAACGGCGGCCCTTCCTCTCATAACATTACATACAGCCTCCGTCGATTTTCCGGACAATTATTATTTTGTGGTGCGTAAGACGGGGCCGGAAAAGTAGTAGTTAATGGCGGAGTGGCGCTGGAGTTGAAGCCAGCACGACGAGCATAAATCAGGCGACAGGCGATGTAATTACCGCCAGACCACGCCGCGCCGCCGCCACACAAGGTACATACCTCAAGCATAACATATAAAAACATTACCTGCCATAACATGGCATTCATAATTTGTATTGATCAGGATTCATTATTTTATGAATAAGTAAATAAATACAAATATGAATGGTATAGTGAGTTCTTCTAATAAAGCTGATGCAGTAGGTAGGTAATTTTTTTATATTATTTTTATCGCTCGCTAGTATTTGCAAAAACCTATTCCAGCTCCACAAATAAAGGAAACAAAAAAGGTATTAGACTCGAGCAACATAAGTTTCGACTAAATACCTAGATTATCAGCTTTATAAAAGAATGCAACTAGAAGAAACGAAGGAAAACAATTAATTGCCTTTTCCGAGAACAAATTTCGAGTCTTCGAACTTACTCGATTTGCTAGAAAGAAACCTATAGAAATCTTGCATTTATGCAAAACAAAGGCAATCAAGGCCCGAGCGAACAGAAGAAATGAGCTTCATTAAGCGACGGAATGAAAACTTTAATAATGTAAGATGCAAAAAAGTCGACAAAAAATACTTAAGAAAATCTGTCGACATAAAGGCTGTTGTAACCGGGGACTCGCCGTAAAATCATTAAGATGCTAATAAAAACTTCCTTTTGTAGCGCAGAGACGAACTCCGGGGCGAACGGAAAAATATTCAAATAAAAAACTCGATCGGGGAGCGGAATGGGAAACGGTGGCCATGATTATTCTTCAAAACATAATGAAGAGAATTAATGTAAATATTCTTTTGCTGGAACTTTTCGCCCTCCGGAAAGTTTTATTTTACGTCGCGTCGTTTAACAACGTCCCTACTTATTGACATTCAATTCGAGGGGAAATTGATTTATGAAGATTGTGTCCTTAATTGAGAGAAGATTTTTTATAGAGTTGATAAGCTTGTAGCATGGAGAATATGAAAGAGTGGTGTATTGTTTGCTGAGAGTGTGACAGTGTGTTGCCGGGGGACAATGGGCTGCATTGTTGCATTATTGAGGAGCGGGAGGTGCAGCTGCAGTGATTACCGCGTCACTGTCAGCGCACCCGCGACAAGCGGAACAAATGCCGACAATTTTTATTCATTATCCATTAAATTAGTAATATAGCAATCACTATATTCAACGTTGTACGCAATAAAAAACAAACAAAAATTCAAGTTGAAATTTTAAAACACATGTCGTGTTTAATGGTATTTAATCATTAGATCATGCCTAAATCGTTTATACCCTTAGAAGAAACACTAAAATGTACTTTTATTGACGTGACATATGAGACGTTTGGCTCAGATGGCAGTAATTATTTGGGCGGTATTAAAATAGACATACTAGAGAATTGTATATTTTATACAATTACTTGTAAGTAACTGTAAGTACCTAAGTAGTACCCTTGTATATTTTCATTTCACATTCGTGTACCAACATAATGAAACAAAATGAATGAAACATTTTAAATAGCAATCCGTATATAAGGAAATCCATACAAAATGCTCCTCGGAGGAACATTAATAAGGCTCGGGAGAAGGTATCCTAATCAAGCATAAGATAAGTACGATACCCTTTTACCGGTCAGTATTTTTCGGGATTTGGAACAAAATATCCGTAAATAATTGGAATCTCTCCAGAGGAGCCGTCGTGGAAGGGTCCACACAAGGTCCGGCACCTTTTTACGGTCGATAAAAATAATAAGTCGTTGCGTCCGCCCCTCCCCGCCCCCTGGGGGGACCCCCGCCCACGCTCGGACACCGTTCATTTCTTGTTCGTGACGTTTTTCATTTACGAGCATTTCCAAATGCCGAAGTAATTAAATACAGCAGGCAATACAGAAATAAAGGCTTTGTGCTGGAGTCACCGGCTCACGCCCGTATCGACGGGAGGTCACGTGACCGGGTAATGCCCTACACAAACACATTACACCAAGTTACACACATTAAAAGTTCCCGAATCGACTCCTAATATGCAATCACATACTTTATAGAAAATTTATCGTACCTATTACAAGATTCGCATTTAACTACCCAGAAAATCTTTAACCTAAGCTTTAAGCTTATAAAAGCTCGGCGCTAATGGCCGGATACCGGAAATTGCGCTCTCATATATCTCCCAACAGATTTATGAAAGTACCCACACATGTACCGGTGTCTCCGCCACACACGCGCCACCTCCACATACACACTCACACAGTCTCCCGCTAAACTTTGACACTTATTAATTTAAAGGATCATTAATTTTGGAGGACTGAGTAATCAAAGCACGAACGCTAACCACGTTCAACAAAACTAAAACTTTGATAACTATCTCGTCTACTCAATGAAAATTCTTTGAACTAAGAATGTATTTACTTACATGATTCAAACTGATAAATAAGCGTTCTTTGTCAACTAAAGTGCGTTTAGTTCAAATCTATACTTTATTTAGATACAAATCTTGGACTTCTGCAAATGCTACGCTCGTAGCAACGCTACATCGTAGCTGCGTAGCGGATAATCCGCGTCCAGCGGCGTAGTCACACGCCTCCTGGCGTAGCCGCCGATATGACTGTGATGGTCTTTCCTTGTCATGTTTAATGCATCTGTCAACCCTGCATACATGTTTAATAATAATCATGCAGCTTTGCACCCCACGCTCTAAGCTGTTTGTCCTCGTTTGGATTAGTCTCTGTTTACATTTCATTTCATAGAGTAATTTAAAACCCCATTTACTTTATAAATAAAATCATAAGTTTTAATTTTAATGTTTAAAATAAAAAATTAAGACCAAGAAAAGAAAAGATGACCAAACACTTCCATCTAACTCATTTCACAAAAGTGTTTCCACTCCCAGCCGCAAAAATAAGATGGAACTCTAAACCACTTCGTCAACCTAAGTCAATTGTGGTAAGAATATTAGGTATATTCGCGGCTGGACTGTTTTTTTAGGACGGTAATCTTTTTTGGCGTATCCCGCCTGAGCTCCGGCGAACACGTACCGGCCATTGTGACGTGGAATACGTCTTCCGTGGCGCTTCTTATATGAGCGTTACAAGTGCTTTCTAAATAATCTAAGTCCAGCTGAAGGAGAGTATTGTATTGACACAGTGGAGTGGTGGCCGGCCGTATAATGCGGCGCGGGTGTGTGCGCGTGTCGGTGCACGCTGGCGTGGCTGTGTGCGCTGATAGAATAAGCAAGTCCCCGCCGCCCCCCGGGCCGGCCGCCCCCACCACCCCCGGCATCTTCAAGACTGGACTCGCCGCCCCCTGCCCACTACATGTCTTCTGTACCACTTCCCGTGGCCGCATCCCGCTCTAATGGGCCTTTATGTTATTTTGTAAGCAAACTTTATCATTACATTAAGGCAGACGATAAACATTGTTTTAGTGGAACATATTTCATAGAAAACAATGCCGGAACTAACTGTCAAGTAATTGTGTATGACTTTTGAATTTATTACTTTATTTCTAACTAAGCACTTATGACTAAGTCCTTCTTCATCTATTCTATAAAAATAAAATTGAAACAGAATCAGTAAAACTAACCCGCTATTATTATACTTGTACAAAATTTTCCTGTACCCAAAGGTTGCCTGGAAGAAATTGCTGCATGAGCAATAAGGCCGCCTGTTGTGCTTTTCTGTATATGTTGTCCTTATCTCTGTATTTTGTGTCCATTGTGCTCAATAAAGTATTCTATCTATCTATCTATCTATAAAAAGACATACTGCTTAATTTACTTTGTAAAAGTACTTACTTGTTGGAAATGCAAATGATTATTAAGATTAAAAGCAGAAGTGTCTGCCTAGAGTAACATTGACGCCACTGCACGAGAATACAAATCATATTAACCAGACGGCATGTTCGCATGTCGTATAAAGTCTAAATGTAGAAGGTAACTGAGATTATTCTACGTATTTTAACAAAACATTGAAAACCTCAGAGTCAAAATTGTATGAAATTTGCCACTTTTTTGGGATGTGTTGCATCTATGCTATATGCTAGTCAAATTATAGAGACGCCTTTACGTAACCATGGTAGCAAGAAACATTCCAAGATTTTCTATTGAATCCAGACCTATAATCTTTTTTTCCCATTGTGTGTATTAAACATTATATTTAATCAAACAAAACATATTTGAAAACCTAACGGCGAACAACCCCGTCGAAGTTCTATAATATTGGAGATAAATCGCGCAGAATGTTCGAGAACAAAGTGCTCGAGCCATAAGTTATGTTGGAATACTTTTAACGGGCGCGGGCCGGTATGAGTAGATTTACAATAAATACACCAAACAAAGAAAAAGGAATCTCTCTGCGGGGAAAACTTCGCCTTTTGTGCGCCGGTACATTGGACGCTAGGTGAAGTGGCCGCGCTTATGTGAATACAGCTTACGTCATACCTTCGCGAGTACCGGTTAGTATGTATCGTTTGTATCCGATATGTAACTGCGCCTTTGTTTCTTTTCGGGCGTTTTGAACTATCTGCGGGTTTAGTTTGTTTCTTTCATTAAATGTATACATGAGATATAACGAGTGTTTAACTTCAATAATCAAGCCTCATTCAAGAGTCGTATTATGTAGATGTACTACTTAGTAGAGACATTTTGACAACCCTCAAATGAAAAAAAAATGTAGCGTTTCCTACAGACTTTAACAACCGCCATTTAATAATTTGATATATATTTTTTATTATTATTAAAATAAATGAGTGCCCATTTATATTTAATCTGTTGATTATTCCTTCTGCAAACTTTCATCGCAGCCACCCAATACTAGTACATCAAAGTTGCCATAACAAGAACAAATCACTCACATAGGTAAGTGAGCACAACTCGCTACGGATCTCATCCAATGATCCGATGTTCCTGAAACGAATTGATGCCGTCAATATAATGCGGCGGATAGAGGAGCGTTCAAAAGGCAACCTGACAGGAGCAAAGACATCGCAGACAAAATAAATAGGAGGGCGTCGTGGCGGCGAGGCGGAAGTATTGGGGATCAACGCGACGAGTTTTGAAGTTCAATTATATCGCAGGTGGAGCCCGCGGCAGCCGTCACCCGCAGCCAGTCAGACACCAGCCCAGATGCAGCCACTTCACATCAAATGGAAAACTAACTCAAACGTGAAATAGATTCCCCATTTTCTTCAAACTGTCTCTAGGATTTCTAATTTTATAATAAGTTCTTACTCTACTTCTTCTTAATAAAACGGGAAAGTTTCGACCGAAGACATTAATTACGAAATCAAACAAAGCAAAAGAATCGCGTTTCTGTACGCGATTCTTTTGCTTTCACAATCTAACCTGCGGTCGGGAAACATCTTGGCTAGTTACGAGTAACGACGAGGGAACTCCAAAATCAGCTCATGCAAATACAAGTGTCGTTTTCGGCCACTCGAGTAGCAAATCAAGAAAGAAACTCGGGCCGGCGGTCGAGCGTCGTTCACGCCTCAATCAACCGCCAGTTACGAGCCTTTGTACGGCGAGGGCCTCCTCTACCCACCGCACTCCGCCGCACCACTTGCTTAATGAATTTCAAATCGTTACTCTAAAACTTCTATAAGTACTGAAACAAATACCTCAGTTAAAATAATTGGAACATTCACGTCCCTCCTTGTAACTACGGAATTGAAATGTCAGCTATGTAGAGAGCCGAGGCAAAGGACTATTCCAAATATGAAAATAAAGAAAATAAGCTCGCCCTGACCGCTCCTCCAATCGCGCACCTCGCTTTTATTACATCCATAAATTCATCATATCGCGGCGGCAGCGCGCTCGCCATTGGCCGAGCGAGCGGGACCGCCGCCGGCTCTCGCTCGCACCTCCTTCATATTAATATTGAATTTTTCTCGACCCCCTCCCGCCACCCTCCGGGAGGCTCTACACTCGTTCGCCCCCGTATTGTTGTTATCTTTAATGTTGTGGAAAACGCGTTTTCTTGTGTCGTTAACTTTTATATTGCACGAGTGATACTTTTGCAGGTTTGATACATAAAGTATGTGAAGCTTTAACATGACGCAGAATATTGAAATTTCGGTTTAAAAATACCCTGTATGTGGTTTCTTTAATAATCGTTTTAGCTTTGTACAAACACAATTCACTAAACGTTTTTTGCAGTTTCTTAAATGAAATTGATGAAAATGACTTTTCAGACATATTAATGCCACAACTTACTCACATTATATAAAGCTTTTAAAATAACAATATATTTTATGGGTTATAAATTGAATACACTGTTTCATACTTTTATAAAAGTAGTCACTAACAAAGTAATCAAATGGTTTTATTTCCGTTAACAATATAATAACCGTCATGTTCGAGCAATCCACGTGCTGCAATAAATATTAATTGCTCGCAATTTGTCTCTATTACGACAGTCCCCACCGTAGCCCCACGAGCCCCCTATGTATTGTTTTATTTTACCAAAATCAAAACAGAAACAAAGGACATAATAAATTAATCACCAGGAGTGGGGTCGCGGCTCCCCCGTAATGTTTTCCTTTAGTGCATTGTCTGCTGCCAAAATTAAAAAGAGGAAACAACCCGTCTCCGTTTTAAACGACAACGACCTCTGGTATTTGTTTTTTGAAAAATGGCCGCCTTTCCTAATTTAACACTTCGTCATCCCTACAGTTATCCTGTTTTTCACAGGGTCCACTTACCTAACCTGAAAATTTGACAGGTCCGGTTTATTACAGAAGCGACTGCCTGTCTGACCTTCTAATGACCCGAGAAGGAAAAACCAGCCCAATATAGGTTAGGTCACTTACCAACGAAACGTATTTCCTGGGGCTGTGCGTTTCCTCGCGATGTTTTCCTTCACCGCTGAGTACGTGGTACACATTTATGATCTATTTATGATTTATTTTGCAGCGCGACTATCGAACGGATGCAACGCTGCAGGAACGCGACTAATTTGAAGGCGTCCCTAATATAATATTTTAAGCCAATTAATAGAATTTCGGTATAGTAGGTAATTAAACGCTCATCTATCAAAGTCAACTCAACAAATAATTATACATACGTAATTAAAATTTGCACATAATTTTTATTTTATTTTGTACAGTCTTTTTTGGTATTTAAATTTTGAATACGTTTTATAAAAATATTTCCCTATTTAATAATTGGCTACGAACAGTAGAACAACAAGTAGAGTCCTAACACCGGCACTCCAACATCCTCTACTTCTCTAGTAAAAACATAATTGTACAAGGATAGTTACATCAGGTTACATATAAGTAAGTAAATATTTTTTATATATTCTGTGGTTCTTTCATGTTACAATTCCTTTACTCCGATCTAAATTTCCATTACATAAATAGCAACGAAACATTCACATTGTGCAGCAAACTCTGAAATCCGAATATACATAAACATAAACCGCACATACAGAAAAGAAAATACGCGGAATCTTTTTAAATTCCCTCCCTTATATTTCAAAGCTCAAAAGAAATCGCTAGCAATATCTGTCTGAAAAATATATCGGATTGCTTTGTCGCAGCTTTGGAAATCGAAATCTATTTTCCTTCAAATCTAAGTGAATCCCGCGCGGATTGGAAATGTACCCTTTACCTACCGGCGGGCGAGGCAATTGATATTCCAACAATACAATGTATGAATAAAATATAAACTGAGTTCTATCAGCCGTGTTTGCTCCGGTCCACAGTCGCCGCGATTCTTTACTAAATTTTTTATTATTTTCTAAACTTGTTTTCATGTTTCACGGGAATTGGCTACTTGACAGAGTTGTAACAATAAAATATGAAATAAGTATATCGGATATGGTAGTTTATCATTTAACTATCCGATTTTTTTTTAATTAAGAATTTTTTAATTATTTTATTATTACAAAGAAGTCATATTTAAAAAACTATCTATCAGGTTTCAAGTTGTACTTACTGTCTGACAGTTTCTTTGTTTATTAAAATGTGACTTCTCTCGGCAAAATGTCACGTGACCAACCGTTTTCGCGCGATATTTTAAATAAATTAAGAAAAATATTTTTTATTTTTCTATTATTAAAAGCTTTTTCGAAACAATAAAATACTTTAAGATGTATTTTTATACCTTAGATTATTGTGACGCTTATTTTTAAACGTTTTTAATTTTTAAAACACTTATCAGAAAACTGTCAAATAATCAATTCAGAATTTAAACATAACTTTTGATACAAGTTCTTTTAACTCATAAGATTATGTAATAATACGTATAATTGTTAGTAAAATCATCAAGTAGATTTCATATTTGCACGATTCTCGATTGAAACTATTAACGCTCTAAGTAGTTACACCTATACTAAGTTAAGTAAGTACATCTCGTCTCTACAACCTGAAAATAAAATAATAATACGCAATAAAAGTACCTAGTTAGCTGTGTAGGTAGATCTGTATCGTAATTTTCTTTATTGTTCCTTACCGCGACGGGTAGTAACAAACTCGGCGTCCTTATTCTGAGCTATTTAGCAACCAGATTTGGTAGAATTAAATTTGAATTTGGATTGATTACTAATAAGCCGGAGCAGGCAAAGTACTACAAACAAGCATAGTAGCAAAAGTATGATGCTAAAGGAAATGCCCTCTAAGAAGCTCCGCATAAGTACGTATGTAATTCCTTCTGTTGTTTATGTTATGATTATAATCTACGGACAACTATCCAAACATATATTAAACATAGAAACAACTTAACTTGTTTATTAGACACAAATTAATAATAAATAAACAAATACATTCCAATAAACTAAAATTGTAACAACACACAATATTAAAAACAATTTTAAATACTTAATAATAATTAACTTATAAGTAAAAAATGTCCTCCACATCGAGGCAAAGTCCCTAAAATACTGGCCACGTTGCCTCTCTGCACCGCCAAACTGACTCTTTGTTCAAAATAACTACCAGCTCTAGGGTCGGACGTTGCCTCCATGAGACGCGCTAAAATACATACACGCATGTTTCTAGTGTATTTTTGCTTGGTACGATTCTGATTTCCTGATGTACCTCTTTCCGATCAATCTCATCTACTTAAGTCTTTGTACGTGCTTGTCAGTACCCTATCTATCTATATGTATGTGTATATTAGTGACTATAGGTAGCATTTATTGAACACGTCCTCGATTGAGATCTGCTACGTAAACCATCTTATACTAAGTACCTATCTCTTTCGTCTATTTTATCAACGCATAAACTGTAAATCGTTTCACTTAAAAAAATAAGTACCTATATTCATTATCTGTATACTTACCTACAACAAATCGTTAAATTAGTTTTTGGCTTTTATCTCTTAATCTGATGGGTTAATTGAAATACAATGGATGATTATTATTATTATTATTTATGATTTTTTTATCTATTACTTATAGATTTTAAGAAATTACAATGTTTGTAAGAGAGAGTTCAAAAATTGCAGAATAGGTACGCAGATGTTACTACGTCCCCTACTCATTTAGCTGTCGGAGAGTTATTTAATACTGCGAGTGACCCTCAGCGAGCTTGGACGCTGTAAATGTATTGAACACATCTGCCGGACATTCGAGACACTACCCATACTAATAAATTAAGGAATTTAAATCAATCTTGATACAATCTCATAAATTATTGTCAATTTCTATATGTTTGTTGCCAGATATATACCTATATGCGTTAATGTAGAGTTAGAAGCCTAGACATGTTGACTTTAATACATTAGGCCACCTGATTTATAGATAAAGGAAACCTAATAGAGAAACAGCTTTAGTTTGTAAGCCTACTTATTAATTAACTCGCAATCCAAGCTCGCAATACAATTACTTTACGACGTCTTAAACACTCATAGTCAAAACACAGCACGATCCCAATGTCCGTAATCTTCAACATCTTAAATAAAATAGTCCAGGGTAGTGCTATATGGCCGGTATCTTATGAATTAAATATGAGCGCTTTATTCGATTCCCGAGTCCCTCGATATCTGATAATAAAAAAGAAATTTATCGCACACATGGATGCGAGCGAGGCCGAACTCATCGCTCGCTATTTTTTACGGCGTCCTTCCGTCGACAATCACTTCATAGCGACTGCCGACCCCTGTCCGAGCGTTCGATGACAGAATTATTTATCAGTTTGAAAAATGACGGGAAATTGAATGTAGTCGCAATGTTTACAACGCATTTTCTGTCCGGTGTCCTCGGGGGCTCCTTCCCTCGCGTTCCGATGTCCACTTTTCAAAGAGGCCGCTCGGACGAGGGTCGAAAGTGTCCCCAGAGTAAAAAATAAAAAAATATATATTGTATCTTCGTTCGGCGCATGTTACCTTACATGTGTACGGCGCGGCAGATGACAAAGAAAGAGTCGCCTCAGATGAAAGGAGGAGAGGAGGCCGTCTGATACTTTATTCATTTTGTCGTATAATTGTTTAGCCGTGGGCCGGCGGGCACGGGGCGCGGCGGCGTGCGGCGTGCGGCGTATGACGCAATCTCCTCGAGTGACCCGAGCGGGCCATATGTCCGCGCACCCACTCCACTACTTCCGACTTCTCCTATATTGAATTATCTAACTGTGATAAAAGAACTTCCAGATAACAGACGGGAACTCGAAATGAAATGTATTTCTTGTAAAATACACATTGACTTACTGAAACAGAAAGATCAATTGTAGGAACCTACAAGGATTTAATACTTAACATGTTATTTAAGTATTTGTGAATTTTACTCCTCTGAACCCCATAAAATACAATGTGGAAAGTAATCTTCTTTCTACTGTAATGTAAAACAAGATTACAATAGGTACATACGTAATATAATAGCAGTAACTCTACTAGTAAAGATTGATAGATCAGTGACAAGATTACTAAACCACCCCGTGTCGTCGTGTGGATTACATACAAACACTTTTATACGTTATTACCTGAAGGCATATAGTAGATGTAGATGTATGTTATAGCACCCATGGCCGGTCGTAAAAATGTTTTATTCACCCCATACTGCGTCGTAAAAGGTGTAATAACGCGAGAAGGTATCGTGGAAGCAATTACCGATCTGTTATAGTTTGTTACAACGCGCTTGTTTATTATCCTTTTATTATCTACTCATTTGGCGAACAAGGACGCTGTTTAATCCAATACACACTTTATTACAATTGAAATCCGGCGAGATCGCAATATGAATCCATTTGAATACCATTACCGTTCGCCGCGAGAAAATTCGTAACCCGAACTTGAAGTCAAATTTGTATGTGTTTATGTTCTGTTTAGTTTAAGATAAAAATATCCCGATATGAATAAACAGATGACATGAAGTTAAACAAAGAAACGAAAACGAATTTCCCAACAGAAAAGTCACAACAGAACTTTTTTATCTATCTCAACAAATAATCAATATGAAGACAAAGTTCCCAAAACTCGTAAATCAAAAGTGTACCTACTCCGAGACTTAAGATGAAAGTTGCGCAACAAATCCTTATCTACGTTTCAGGTCACGATTCTGCAAAATCGACGAAAATAAAATCAAACGTTCCGCCGCTCAGTTGACGAAACGGAAAATGTGATATCGGCGAGAGGCTCGGATGTCATAAGACTTGCGGCTTTACTCTCTTTCCTCCGAAGCCCATAAAGAAACAGCTCAAGCAAGACTTAATACCATCTAACTCCTGAATTACTCCAAGACACGACCACTGCTGCATAAAATACCTAGCTTCTTCTCCAATACATTTTACCTAAAGGAATACATACATAACGAGCACTATTAATCATAATCTAAAACAAACGCTCGCACATAGCGACCCCGGATTGGAGCAGATGCCCCTCGCTCCCTATTATAATCATAACAGAATATCATAAGCCCGCCCGCCCAACGCGGAAAAACTGGCGAGTGCAGCCGACCCGCCCGCCTACAATATCATAACGCGCTGCGATTGGCCGTATGACTCGATATAATATCATAACGCGCGGGGATTGGCGGAAGATGCAGGGCTGCCCCCCGCACTCCTCGTAAAGGTTAGTGCACCGTAGATGGTCGTCGTTATAATAAGTTTTACGTCGGTGTGCCCCCGCCTCGATAAATATGTGGCGCGGGGGAGTATGAACGGTAGGAAACTGCCGGCCGGCCGCTAGCTGGATCAATAATAATACTCGGCCATATCTGCAGTGGACTGGATGTGCTTGAGAAGCCGCTGCCGCGAGGGAGGGAGGGATATACAAACAATATAAATCATTTTCCCGCGCCGCCCGCCAAGACGCGCCCGCAACCACCCGCGTTACACTGCCACAATGTCCTATCTTTCATTATTTAAGACGAGAGTAATCACTAAGTATTGCTTTATGACGTTTTAACAAATAAAAATATACTGGAGTCTGATGGTAGGTATTTACTGAAATTCTGTAAGTAATATTATTATTATGTTGTGGGCTATGTTTTCTTTTTACAGTTAAATAAGGTTATTTCACAACAGGAAACGCATTCTCGTCATAACCATTTTTTTTTTCAGGGCGTTTCATTAATATAAGTTTTCCTGCTGTGACCTACTCTCCGTCGTGATTGCGATATTGTTTACATGTGACATCGCGAGGACATTAACGGCCCGTGTACGTTCACTCGATACGTGCCGATCGAGTTCGTGGCAGAGCAAGAGAACTTTGCACAATTTATCAAATTGAGTTACCGAGGGGCAATATCGCAGAGCGAACGCAATATTGCAGCGCGTGACCGCGTCTGCAATACGCGCTCAATACATCGGCCGGCGCCGCACGTCCGCCGGCGCCCCCCGCCCGTCTTCTAGCCACCCAGCGCCCCCGCCGCTGACCACCTAGATATTTAGCTAACAATGGCTCGCGCCGCCGCCGTCCCGCTCCCGCCGCTGCGCCCGCCGCACACACAACAGAGACGCCCGCGCTACCCTCCGGTCATTGCTATATTTATTGGCGACGCTCATAAGTACGCGGGTCAGGTTATAAGTTCCTCGAAATGAATGTCCGAGGCACGTAGCGGGTGAGCGTGCCGCCGTACCGCGCCACCGCGCCGCTGCTCGCTCCACAAGGAGCCTCCACTCGACTTGGCAGGGGGAGGCGACCGTCCCCGCGTTATAATTAAAAAACAAAAGAATACAAAGCTACTCAGCCTCTTGGCTGCCGGCAACCCCCATTCGACTTTCATGCGAAAAATGCAACGAGTGACAGAAAACCAATAAACTAAGTAATGTAATATACGCTATGGGATAATTTTAAATAAAACAGTGTAGTAAAATTTAAGTATTACAATACAACCGACTGAACTTGTTTATCTATAATAAAACGTTTCCTGCATAGGTGCCCTATTAATTTGGGAAGCCGGCTGAAATAATGAAAAGAAAATCACTGGGCGCCGCCCGCCCACCCCGTCTTAATGAAATAAGAAACAATCCAGATGGATTTTTTCTCTGGAGTTAGGTTTTGTACCATAAATGTGACGTCTATCTATTAGTGTTCTGTTATTAAGTACACACAATACAAGCTTAGTGTTTCACTGTAATGAATTCTGGTTAATAATACTTACACGTTTTAAGTACTAAGTAGTTCTTGATCTCTTACCAAGTTAAGTATATTTAATTTATATTCGCTTATTAACATTACGATACTATGTATTAGGATTTTGTAATATAATACGTTTTGTTAATTTATGTTGTGCGGGCAAAAGGTTCAAAAGAGAAAGTTCCGGCGGTCGATGGTATCCAAATTAATGTTATAAATAAACCATCAGACCCATGTGTTCGGCGGCGGCGATCACAACTCATGCGGCCCGCTCCTATTACAAATACCATTACGGAGTTCGCAGATGACCGCACGGTTTTATAATGCGAAGGCACCGTCGTCCGGACCCCTCCCCCCGCCCCGCCCGCTCCCTTGACCATCGACCGACAATTGTAAATGGCACATAAAATAAATGAATGTGCAGCGGGACTCGCCTCTGCAGCAGACAATATAAATTACGACCGGACGATTATATTCCGGCGGGAATGAAGCGTTTTCCTTCAGATACATTTTACACCGCGCGCCCCGCGCCGCAGCCTCTCCGTATAATTCAGCTGCCCACCACCCGCTCTCGTTAGCCGTGCGTGTAATTGGCTACTTTGTTTTCAGAACCTACTTTGATTAGATATAATTCCTATTCTAATTTCACCTTCGACTTTGATAATTATTTTGTTGAAACAGTAGCGAAAACTTTCACGAGAAAAGCGAGTTGTGTAGTAAGTACCTATTACTTATGCCTGCATGATTTAAAGAAACAATATAGTGAAGCCCTGATATTTTGCAAGCAGTAGCTACTCAGTGTAGGTACCTATATCTATTGTTTTTCACATCGAGACAATACCTATTAGGTATCAATATAACACAGTCAATCTTGCAAAAGCAATTTTCGAAGGGTCTCACCCGTGATAATTTAAGTCCAGCGCAGACGAACCTAATGGCAAATTTCCAATAACATCTCATTGATCTTGCTAAGTGAAATTTATGGTATAATTAGGGCGGCTGATAGCTCAGTGAGCACACAAGGCGCCGTTAGTTTGTTTGTGCTTGGCGAGCTGGAATGGCCATCGAATTACTGATGCACGGAATAAATACGAAACGAAAATTGAACAGTCCATCTATTACTTTCATCAAAACCTTTTTTTTTTCTACGGAAATAGTCACGTTGTTGAGTACAAAGAGAAATAGCCTTTGCCCATAACATTGAGACAACCAGAGACTAATCACGAGCGGAATGAGTCATTCGATATCGCAGACCAGTCATTTGGTCAGTGTCGCAAAACTAATGACACATAATGACGGCCGGACCAGCGACCGGGGAAGAGCGGCTCTGCTACCCGCAGATACACGCGGGCTGGAGGATTGTAGGTCGTATGTGCAGGCACTAGGGTGGGTGGGAGTGCGCGCACATCAGTCAAGGTCTGTTAGCTGTCTCGGGGGGAGGTCTTGCCCACTCGGGTGCAGTCGCGACCAGCGGCCACCTGACCACCCCGCCACACCTAATTGGAGCTCCCTACGGCAACGCGGCACAATCTAACATATTGTACGATTGTCATTCATTACAATCATTTCTGTTCTAAGGACAAAATAGAGATAAGGGAGGTTAAAATGGCCACATCGGAGCAATTCATCTAAGAAAGCAATATTGCAAATTGACATTTGCGCATAAAAAAGTAAGTGCGCAATGCAAACAAATGTCAAATAGCAATATTGCTTTCTTAGATGAATTGCTTCGATGTGGCCATTTTAACCCCCAAGTTCACCTGCACAGATTCTTTTTAGGTTCATCAACATGTTCTAGGTACACACAAACATTTTCTAAACTTGTTTGCGCTGCCGATCAATCACCCTAACATGCAGCAGTTATGATTCATTAATGGATAAAAATAGATTATATCGTATACTAATTAAACATAAAAGTAACAATTAAAGTGCACAAAGTGAAAAGTTTGTCTCGCAAGTGCAACGCGAGCAATGGAGTGAAAGTGAGTGCATGTGCGGTAACACGCATCCGTCTCCAGTGGAATTACAGCTCTACATTGCAATTGTAATAAATATCGATAATTCACTTTGCAATTATAAAACTCGATTAGAAATCACTACCGGATAATGACCAGTTCTTAAAGAAATAATTAGTCATTTCAAACATTAACGTACAATGAAAGACACATCATCATAAACAACCTATATATATTATGTCCCACTGCTGGGCTCAGGTTACCCCAATACCGACCCCGCCGGCGTGGTCGACGACTTCCCTCAATCAGCGCTTATCGCTATCGACCCACTAGGATCGATTAATTCTTTCAAATATTTTTCCTCTCAGACCACGCCCTGATCCGAGGTTCGCGCCCAACTGGGCACCCTGAGGCCTGTTGTCTTAAACGTTGTACCGGGTGAGAGCCTTCAGCGCTCCCCATTTGTCCGGCCAAGTAGTTAATGTCACGTCAAAAAAAAGCGGGGCTCAGGCCTCTCCTCAATCAACAGGAAGGGGGTATGAAGCATACTCCACCACGCTGCTCCATTGCGGGTTGGTCTGAAAGACACATAATGAAAATAATATGTTCTACCACACCTTTTTGTAAACGTATTTACTCGCTCATGACCCTGCCTATCGGACAGGTTTATTAGGGATCTGAGATGTAACTTACGAAGATCGGACAGCGCCTTGTAATGGCAACACGGTAATCGGTTCCAAAATCAAATTGACAGTTTTACAGACAGACGTTATGGTTTACAGGACGTCAGAAGAAGCAGAACAGGATACCTAATCAAGAGAACTGTATTCTAAACGTACCCCAGAAAAAGTACGTATGTCGCAAGAGTATAGTTGAATGCTCGGCGCGAAAAGTTGAGTGCTCGGTGCAAGATATCTTTACAGGTGCTAGGCCTTAGAGGGACCCATCCCCATATAATACACACAAAAGTTTAAATCTTTCTTCAAAAGCGTGCATGTACGAAACTCGTACGAGTGATGTGTGCAATTGATTACAATGAAGCCACATAATCATAGCTTGCTACAATATGTTTTTATTCGCGTGTATCGTGATAATCCATCATTCATCATATTACGTCGATCACTTACCTTCTGCGATGGGTTAATCTGTCATATTACAGTTCACATCCTTTTCTAAAAGACGCCTCAAGATGTCTTCTGTCGACCTGCAGTACAAGCGATAGTTTAATTCCACATTTAAAATATTGATTAATTAAAACCTTTAACGTTCCAAAGTTAGGTATGTTTTGTATTTGTATCAACATCATCAGCCCATTAACGGCCCCACTGCTGGGGCACGGGCCTTCCCTATGGATGGATAGGGAGATCGGGCCTTAAACCATCACGCGGTCCCAGTGCGGATTGATGGTTATTAACGACTGCTAATGCAGCTGGGACCAGCGGCTTAACGTGCCTTCCGAAGCACGGAGGAGCTCGAGATGAAAACTTTTTTTTTGTGGTCACCCATCCTATGACTGGCCTTTGCGAAGGTTGCTTAACTTCAACAATCGCAGACCGAGCGCGTTTACCGCTGCGCCACCGACCTGTATTTGTATAATAGCAGATATTTGGCCTTAAAAGAAAAGGAAAACATTCTCCATAACCAACCTTACCTGATTTGCTTTACTTTCCTGTAAAGATACTTTCGATAATAAAATACCCATAAGTAAGTCAATAACCCACATAATAATACATGATTGTTACCTAGTCGGATAGAACCATGTTTAATAAACCGCAAGCCCTACAGTTAGATCCGACAAGCATCGTAGCCGTTTAAGTGTTATTTTCTAGTGCGCGCGCATCGCAAATCGGAGCAGTGGGGCAACTCCCGCGCATGTCGCATGCGTGACCGCGCTGCGCGTGCGTCCTACAGGAAGCTGGGAAGTTATACTGTACTACACTGTATCGTGCACTTATTGCCATTAATATTATAATCACCAGCGACACGCGACAAGTATCAGAAATATACTGCTCATTTATCTATATAGCGATTTATGCTAATATCTAGTTCAATTGTATTGTGTTTATTCGCAATCTGTAGCGTGTTTTACTATATGTCTTTTTTTTACTTTCAATGTGGTTACGTGATGTCCTGTGTACAACTAATAGAGAATAGCTTTCTCGATGTTATTTTAGGGAACGATAGAATAGCACTAAAATACTTAAACCAAAAAAATACGTACGTACGTAAATAATTTTTAACATTAACCATTACAGAATTGAAAACAAAGATAAAATTATGAGAATTGGAAATTTTAATGTAGATAAGTAACAACTTATACTAGCTTATATAGTATCAAAAGAATACATTTATACTTAGTATGTAGTAGGTATTACAAGAGGGTCGAGCGTGTGTGGAGCGGCGGCGGACGTGTGCGGGCTAGAAATGAAATTGATGAACTTTTCTCGCAGCAATAATGGCTTTGGCACGTACCAACATAATTCCCGGCAAAACTTCCTCGCAGACCCGCCCCGGCTCAGGGCTGTGTCTCCGTACACGGACACAGCTTCCATACTTAAATACATGCTAATTCTGCAAGGAATTGCGTCTTCTGAGATATTATAGGTAACATCTACGAAACAACTAAATACCCCCCTCGTCTGCAACCCCCTTGACTGAAGGTTATACAAATACAACTATTCTTTATTGCACGAATAAAGAAACGACTACAGAAGTAAAAGTGACATCTAACACGAGGCAAATAGCGGCCTTATCACCTAAAGGGATTTCTTCCAGGCAACCATAAGGTGAGGAAAAGAACACCAACATACATAGTCAGAGGCACAACCATCGCAAGATGAACTAAGTACCCACATCTCACCGAGCTTTGAATTTTTTAAGTAATAGAAGAAATATTACTTTATAACATATACCTAATGAATATTGTTATTATATTAAATGTTATGTAGGTAAGATGTATTTTAAACGAAATACTACAAAGCGGTGACCGTAGTCTAAAGTTCTACAATGGCAGCTGAGCGCATTCAACTCATATTGCACCCAAGAAAAAAAAACAGAAAGTTAGTCTAGTGTACGCTATAGACAATTGAAAAATTAATAAAATCCCCGTAAAATTGATTCCCGTCTGTTAGTTAGTGTTAGTATAATACTTACTTCAGTCTAAACATTAATGCACATCCATCGTGTTGAATAGCCCTCAGCGCTCCCCATTTGTCCGACCAAGAGTTAATGCCATTTGCGGCAAATCTGCATTAAGTCACGTAAAAAAGGGTATGCTAGGGCTAATCATTTTATTGCGATTGTTATTACTCTTAGATTACCGTGGCTTTCACATTTAGCTCATTTCATTGTATAATATAATATTGCCTTCACAAAAATAGATCTCTATTCCTAGTTTACGTACTTTCAATTAAATTTAAGAAAGCCATTGGAAAATGACTTAAATTCTTAGAAACATACAAAATCATATATGATGAATACCTAAGTTTGTTAGTTTAATATACTTACAAGGCTCAATCAAACAACTGACATCCAAGTTAAGAGTGCGGCAGCTTCACTATATTTAATATTAATAAACGTATTTCAAGATAGACAACCAGAAGATAATTGTATATAATTATTCAAAAATGTTTTCTTTTTTATAATGGTTATCAATGTTTCCAGTGGACAGCCCTGTTACAAAGGACAGCGGACGCGGCGGACGGCGGCGGGCGAAGAAGGGAGCACATCCAATATAAGAAGAGAACAAAATAGGTTTATGTTGGATACTTTGACCATTCGCCCGTAAAGTAACTTTGCTGTACGAGTGACGCCCGCAGACTCATATATTATGTGCGCCTCTATAATAAAACACACACAAACGCGCTATCTTCAACATTGAAATGAAAATACTTCACGTAAATGTGAATCCTACATAGAACGACTTCCACATTGAAGACTGATACCGACATCTACTAGTTGGTAGGTACAATATACAGACTAGATAATATACACATGCCTAAGAGGTAGGTAAGCCGGTATAAATGGCATCGGAATAGCAAATTCTCCATTATCATTACTCAATTAGTAATCTAGAGAGACGACACGATTGTTGGCCTAATTTGAGACTTGGAACATCAAGTATTGAAGCGGGCAGCCGCCTGAGTCGCTCGCCACTCGCCAGTAATATTAGCAATGCGATGGACACCCCGTCCCGCGGGATCACAGCACCTGTCACATCCAACACCCTTGATAGTCGACACGCTATATTTATCTTCAGGTACAATAGCAGAAGATGTTTATTTCATATTATAAATCTGAAATACGAATTATAAAAAAAAACATGTAATTTTGCAATACTTCCTATAGTGCCTATAAGTCAAGAAAAACTATATGAAATAATACGTTGCTTATTCACGAAGAAAGTTGTAAATAGTCGGTTCATATGTAAGTAGAGAACTCCAGCTTAGTTTCAAAGACACGCTTCGAATGTCGGACTCGAATGAAAGTGTCATCGGTAAGACAAATAAGGCACGATTCGCTTCATTGATCCGGAATCGGACGCATGCTCGATAAACCTAAAATATTGCAAATACAACTACTTAAATTAAAACTCTTGTAAATGTGTAAAATACGAGTGGGGAAGTTAAAGATTGACAAAGTCCAAAAGGTAATCAGTCCACACGATATTCGCAGGGCTCGCTGACGTGAAGCCAAAGTCACCGCGAGTGCACCGCTTAATCAGCGTTGGACCGCCGGCCCTATATTTGCGTATGCAAAGAGCCGGTCGCATTAACGATGCCATATAGCCAGCGTAGCGTGCTGCGATTGGGCAAACACATATCTGCATTATAAACAGCGTCCGAGAGCACAAACGCGCACTGTGGTCGGCCTGCACCGGCGCACGGCTAATCAACGCGCTGACCTCCTGCGAACAAACGCCGCACCACTCACGCCACACGCCGCAGCATCGCCGGAAAATACTAAACGTCCTGTCGGTCACTACTAGCCTGTATACTAGCCGGTCACTGTTCTGTAGCAATACATAAATTATCACTATACAGAAGTACTTAAAAGTTCTAATTACAAACAAATTCAATAGTTTCCAAATGAGTTGTGTTCAACGATCTCGACTCGATAATAATATTACTTGCGGAGGTCCGTGTTGCTCTATATATTATTATTACTTACTTAAGTAAAATAATCTCTATAACTTATAAATTACGAAGACCATAGAAACGGATTATTCGATAAATCTATGAAGACAGTAACGTCAGTCAAACGTGAAAATCCATAATTGGGCGCATTAGCCACATTACCTCGATGGGCAATAAAGCAGAAATGATCATAACAAGCCATGTATTCCAAGTGCATGCGTGCATGTGCAGTGAGTCGATTAAGACTTTCTACTTTCCACGCTCGTAGCCAGTGCACCCACATTAACGGAAAATCTCGACACATTTCTCGGACTCCTCTCCACTAGAGCGAAGAAAGAAAGCGTGTTACTGCGATAATTAAATCATCGACTTTGTCAGATCCGCAATGAATAATGTACAAGATCAACAAGCCAGAAGAATACTATAAAAACTTGGTCAAACTCGGATAACTGTCGGCTATGAAAAAGGCATGTCTCGCTACCTGCCACCACGGAAATGGTAACTAATTACTAAAAGTGATTATTTTAATGCTGAAATCAATACCCCCTATAAGTACTTGTAAAAGTTCATTCACTCGTACTGTTAATTCCGTGCGGTAGCATCGAAAGGTTTCGTGATTCAAAATATCATGTCAACACGACACCAGGTTCTCATTACTGCCTGCTTCATTAAGGTATCGTGTTTTGTTTAAACTGCTACAAAATTTTACTCAACCATTTCCGCGATACAGGACTTAGCATACATTACTTCCAGTTTCTGATTTCGACAATATTTTAAGATTGGAGCGTCGGCAGGTGGGCAATAAAACTAGATTACGGTGTGACATTTCTTTTATTATCTCTTACATCACTTTAATAAATTACGTTAAACATACAACCGTAGTCACAAATAAATAAATTACATTAAATAATTTACTGACATAGATTTGAGAACGAAAGTGGACGACCTAATCGTCTAAGTAGGATGTCCACGACATGGACGTTACTTTGGTTTGAGGTTATTTGTGTGGGTGTCGGCGCGGCGGAGTCGATTGACGATGGCGATGGCGAGGCGGCGGGGCGGCGGGTGGCGGCGCGGGCGCTGCGGCGGCCGGCCGTGCTACGCGCTCACCGTCGTCTGCTCGGCGTAGTACCGGTAAGGATCCACCGCGCTTGCTTTTGCTGGCCTCACCACATACAGATTCCGCCTTCGAATTAAAGACTAGAATTAAAATATTTTTAGAATTAAAACATGCAAATACATTCATAATTCCATTTTGAATAAAAGCAGTGCCAATGCGCGAAGCATAAACACGGTATCAACTCATATATCCGACTTACCTATGGTGTCCATCTGCATGGACCTGGAAGGTTGTCTCTCCGGTTGCACCGTCGTGACTGAACAGCTTCTTGAGGGCGATGATGCCGGCAATGGTCAGCGCCACCTTACTGGCGATGAGCGCTTTGCCGGCGATCGCAGCCAGGGTCTTCAGGGCCATGCCTCCCACAATGCTCACCGTGGTGAAGATACCGAGCAGCAAGTACGGCAACACCTTCTTACCTAATATACGACAATTGAGTTGATAATTATTAAGCACGTTGAAATATAACGTACCTATAGATCTAACTGTGGTCAATGTTGATACATACCTCGGCCTCTGCCCTCTGAGGCAAGATCCATGCTGACGGTGTGCGTGTTCAGTAATTGTTCGAATTTAGACCGTAGCAAAGTATCGAGCTTCTCTTCGGTGGACATGCCTGGGAAGAAGCGGGGCTCCGCGACCGCTGCGGGAGCGTCCGCCTGCTTCACCAGCGACAGTCCGTCCGCGAGCTGCACGCTCTCCTACAACACAAACAAACGTTAGGACACTCAACTCACTCGGCACCAACAATAAACACTATTTATGCACTAGCTTCACCTGTTCGACCGCCCTCGTGAGGGCTGTGAGGGCTTTCCCCTTCAGACACATCGTCAAATGTTTTTGCGCACTGCAATCGTCATAAACTTTCTGTAATACTGCGAACTCCGCCGAAGGCCACCAGCTCTCCTCAGCTCTTCCACTGTCGATTTCGTTCTGCGCGTAATCCTCGACGTCCATCCTGCGGGATCTCCGCGGCCCGTGCACATGGCCGGAGGCAACGACCACACAGATAACAGATACGACGACTATCCGGAAAACGGAGCACATTTTGATTAAATTCCACACACGACACTAAAACTAAAAATGGACGAGTGCGAGGGTGGTCTAGCGGCAACTGATGGCCGGCGCAGCGGGTGCGAGCTTATAACAGCGCGCCACTTCGCCGTCGAGCACCACCAAACATCCGCTATTCCGCACCAATTCTCCAGCACGCGCACTTACGTAACTGAACTTGAACATGATCGAGAACCATTTTCCAAGTGAATTTCTCCGATAAAATGCACGACAAAAAGCGAGACACACATCTGTTGCCAATTATGCTGTGTGTTGCACTACTTATTGTGTATGTGTGAGTTACAAATCGTAATTACAGATAACTTTGCGTGCATCATGAGGACCATTCAGTCCCCCGTTTCACTTGCGGAGAACCGATTTCAGTTGAAACACATGGCTTTGATCAACGCAGGCAACATCGTTGCAATGTTAATCGGCTGCGCGCGCGCTGGCTGCGAGCCCAGATTTATCCATTTGCAGCTGTCTATGCTTATGTCTGTCATGGAAATATTTTTTTTGTACATATATAAGAAACAGCAATCATATGTAACAAAAGAAAGTAAAAGCGAAACCAAACGGTGTCGATACATTACCCAGATATGAATTGGCAAATATCTGTAGGTAAATATCCATAACATACCTACGTGAACTAACTCAGACGTTGTTATAAATGATCTTTTCAGGCTTAAAATTGCGGAAATTCTGAGATTATTCCCGCGATTTATAGCTGGAGCCACTGTCCGTGACCAAATGCGATAGGAAAATAATTTATACACCGTTTTTATTAGTCATTGTAATATTGAGATTTCAAGAAAAAATCAGGTGTGCGACGCGCCACACGCCACACTTGCAACTCGTCCCGTCTCTCCGACTTGCGTGATCTCTTTACTGTATCCGCTTAGCGACGATTTAATAGGTATGCATCAGAACTTTATTGAACCCACATAATTACCTACCTGTATTATTTTAAAGCCAAGAAACTTGACGCTTTTGTATCACCACTACATGACAAGTGTCTGTTAGCAAAAATTACAATCCGTTAAGAGATAATATACGTAAATGCAACTAATGAAGCTTATTAACGATCTGACATCTCATTAGAATCAATTGAGGCAACATTCCCAGCATTATCCCGTTTTTCACAGGGTCCGCTTACCTAACCTGAAGATTTGACAGGTACGGTTTTTTACAGAAGCGATTCCTGTCTGACCTTCCAACCCGCGAAGGGAAAACCAGCCCAATACAGGATAGGTCATATACCTACTTCCGAAAATGCATTTTTCGGGAATGTGGATTTTCTCACGATGTTTTCCTTCATCGCTGAGCACGTGATAATTATTTATGATCCAAATATGAATTCGAAAACAAATTCGATCATCATTGGTTTAGGCCTGTGCTGGGATTCGAACCTGCGACCTTAAAGTGAGAGGCAAGCGTTCTACCAACTGGGCTACCACAGCTACAATTGAGGCAACATGTCGTCTGCAATAATGAACCTATTTTGATATCATAGTCAATAAGTAAAGCCCACATCACGATCAATCATATTTATCTTAAAATAGATTTATTATGAGAGAAAGAGGCTCCAATATTTAACTTTAATAACAAAAGTGATTGAATCACCTACGTGTGATCCCGAAAGAATTTGACAGTGTGTGTTTCGTAAGTATAGTATGTAGGTAATTAGTGTACCTAAGTGCAAACTACAAAAGTACAAGAAATCGAATAGAAAGGGAATATATATTTTTAATGGTATTGATTTCCGTCCAACTGTGAGGAACAGCACGGATCACGCACGTATGTGTAATTATAGGCAAATATCACGGTTGCTCAGTCAGTGTAGTTCCTGATGAAAGCGGATATAACGATGTACATAGTACGAAATGTACTGTACCAACACTACGACCAACCACTCAGAAAGCAACATATATATACAGGGTGTGGTGGTACATATATATATATATATATATATATATATATATATATATATATATATATATCCCTCAAAGTTTTCGTTACCTAAGTGTTCACTACTTTATAGCTGAACACTTCGACGAAACAGCTTTGACCACGGGCCTTAGCGCATTTTTTTTTTTTGCCTAATCCTAGTTATTATTAATTTGACAAATTAGTAATACGTTCAAAGTACAGGTAAGTAGGTAGGTACAGGTACCTACCCTTGAGGTTCTACATGTTAACCCAGTTGGGGCTATCTAGCAAGCAATGTCAGGGTGAAAACCTCATAAAAAAACATGCGAGTAGAATGAAACAAAATGTATTGTAAGAAAACTGGGTTAATTATGAAGTTTTCACTCTTCAGCGAGGATTTGTGAAGTGGCAAACTAGATCAACATTTGTGAAAGATTTCTCGCTTCTGGTTAAGTTAGTTGTAACGCTTCAGTGGATGTGTGGAGTCACGAGACGTGAAAAATACGCAATTAGTACGGTTTTTATAGTCTCGATATATATTCTCTTAACTTACCTAAGTATATCATTCTGTTAGGTGAAAAGGTGAAGCAACCTCAGGCGCGTCTAGTCCTTTACCAACAGTACAGTTGACGTGCACATACATAGTACTTTGCTCTATACTGTGATTGGAACTATAGTGCAGACTAAGAACTACACTAACTTTACGATGGATATATTCAATAGAACTACAGGGAAAATAACAAAATTTAGCTATCGGGTGAGAGCCCTCAGCGCTCCCCATTTGTCCGGCTAATTAGTTAATGCCATTTGCGGCAAATCTACAATAAGTCACGTCAAAAAAATATAATACTAAACAAAATTTGGTCTAGAGTTCAAGCTTCACAGAGCAAGTGAAGCTAAAAGACGTTAAACCAAGTTGAACGCCTTCGGGCGACTGGGGTAGTATTAGATCAGTTGCAAAACTATAACACTTTAGTGGAGAACTTTACATCGCCTCGCTGATTAAGGGAATTGTGTCCTATCATTAATGTTTTACTCTGCTGAATATAATGTATAGTAGGTAATTTCCCTTTGGTAGGACGTTACAATTATGGAGTCGTTACACGTCAAATACAATGGATAGATAAAGAATGGAAGCGGAGCGTAAGACGTACCAGTGATATAGCGAGTTTAAATGATGATGAATCAGTAACATATCATTATTATACATCAATGAATGCCAATATCATCAGCCATCTTGTACAATAGACTATTGTCATGTAAAATAATCCAGCTACTGACGCGAGGAATTTGCCAAAAAACCGCACCGTGCTGTGAACTGTCAATGTCAGCGACGACGGGACAATTTTATTTATGCGAGTGTCAACATTTGAAACTAAAATATTATAAAGTGGTTTTGAGTAATTTTCAAAGGTAATGTTTGACTACTAGCGCCACCATTAATAATTTTGTATATTTGTAAAAGGCAGAAACATGTGGCAAGCTGTTGAGTGAAGCTTTAGCGAGTGAAGTGATTTTGGGAGTTGTTGACATACATAAGTTATTAACTATACTGTTAATAAAATACGTACTTAATAGTTTTAAAGTAAATTATATATTATGTAAGTAATATTTAAATACTTACTATTAACTATCACAATTAGGGATATGAAAATATTATCATTGAAGTTTTTTTTAAGTTTTTAAATGGAATAGTGTTGTAATGGCCCCGATTCCTGCAGACATCTCTTAATTTTACTTTAAGTTATACCTGTCATTTTCTTATCCGCCGAAAAGGAAAGGGACGGATGATTGACAGCTCTTAATTTTAGGAAGAATGAGTAAATAGATGAATAACCCGGGCGAATTTTTAGACGGTTGTTTTAGATTTGTGCTTAAAATTGACGTGTGTTCCATAAATTTTATGCTTGTCGATTACCCGTCCCTTTCCTTTTCGGCGGATAAGAAAATGACAGATATAACCTAAAATAAAATTAGATGGTATTTACAGGAATTAGCACCATTGTAACAATAAAAAAATACCTTATCATTTCAGCTAGGTATTCAATAATGACGACGGAAGATCTGTCATTCTATGGCAGTGATCCAGGAGCTGTGAAATATGGGAATTTTATAAACTACTATTCATTTCATAGTGCCAAACAGAGGATAGACAATCTCCATCCACAGATGTTCCCTCGGACTACTGAGACTTCAATACTATGCCTGGATATTGGATGTAACACTGGAGAACTTACCACTGAACTACATTCCTATCTAAAAACCATATACTCAAATGTAGACATACACATGCTGGCTATAGACATCGATCCAACCTTAATAAATAGAGCTCAAGAGACCAACACCAATTCTGATATCTCTTTTCAAGCAATAAATATCATGGAAGAAACTGATTGTGATGTAATTCATAAGTATTTGAAATCTCATGAAAGAAAATCATTCGATGTAACATTCTGCTTCTCAGTAACAATGTGGATTCATTTAAACAATGGTGATGATGGCTTGAAACAATTTCTACAATTTATAAAAGATATTTCTAAAACAATCATCATGGAGCCACAACCATGGCACTGCTACAGAAATGCTCAAAGAAGAGTCAAGAAATCTGGCAACAGTTTTCCTTTATATGAACAACTAGAAATAAGGAGTGATGTTGATATTGTAATAGAAAACATTTTAACACAGAATTCTCATAGAAAAAATTATGAATCATCTGCATCTTCTTGGAAAAGAAAAGTTCAAAGTTACCAGTGCTCATAACAAATAATTTGTTAAAGAGAATACTATATTTTTTGTGATAATAATTTATTGTATACATAATTAATGTAATATCATAATTATTGTCAATTAATTCAATTGTTACCTAGACTATGTGATTGAGGCACAAGCACTTCATGTGGTCACTTCTTCAGTACTGCCTTCAAATTCTAATTTTACTTCATTCCCTATATCGTCTACATCCATTTCAGATTCCTGAGCATTCAACATATTGAGTGTCACCTGCAAAAACCACAATAACAGGATTAATATTATTAATATTTCTATAAAATATTCAAGCCATAACATACCTGCAATAACTAAAATATTGTATATTAAGGCAACTAAAAAGCTTAGTATAATTACTAAAGAATAAAGACAATTTTGAATAGCAAAGACCTCATCAAAATATGTATTTTAATATAAAATGTGATATTTCAATGCATCTCATCAAGGCTTGGGGAGAAGCAAGAGCTGATAGTTATTTTTGTCAAAGAGTAAGTCTGGCAATTCAGAGAGGCAATGCTGCCAGCTTCTTGGGCGCCTTGCCTCAATGTGACGCATTGGAGGAAGTGTTTTATAAGTTAGATATGTGTTTGTTTGTACACTTGATATTCTAGTTTTAAAGGAATATCCACACCTCAGCTGATAGGTTTGGTAAAATGAGTGATGTCGGCCTCATATTAACAAACTGTAACAATTGTTTTTAGTGTGAAGTATGAAATTGAAATAAAAACCTGTTGTGAAATAGGAGTGCTATGGACATTCTGTTGTGCCTGAGCTGGTGCAACATTTGTTGGAGTTGTTTGTCGCTCCTCTACCTTCTTCTTAATAGGGGTTTTTGTCGCAGGTTGACTACTAAAAGGGAAAATAATAAATATACATTTGTTAAAATCTGTTACACATATTAAAGTATAAAAAAGTAAAATAAGTATAGTTCAATCAACTTGGGAAAACTTACTTCATAGGCAATTGTTCAGCCATAGGATGCAGCAACATAGTCATCTCTGCTAGCTTATTGAAGGCTGCACCGGCTTCCGTAAATATTTCGCCAACCTGAAAACAACATACTATTTTTTATTTATCAAAATTTTGAGACAATACTATGTCTATGTTGTTATATCCTGTGTAGGAAAGGGATGTTTTTAAAGGCTGAATATTATTACCTATGTCGATAGGTAAGGCAGTATGAAAAAAAAACAAATAAATACCTTTGCCGCCGAGTTATTCATTGTAATTTAAGGAAGTACAGTAAAGGGGCTTTGCTACTAAAGAAAGTTTATTTATTTTTTCTTATTTGATCTAGGCCAATCAACTTAAGTAATTGTTTATATTTCATTAAAAATAAACAATTAAACTGGGACGCAACTGACTGTCAGTGACCGCACGGAGACATTGACAGTTGACAACTTGACAGATATCAAAGACCTTATAGAGTTAGGCCGAGGCGACCTCTAAACGGTCAATTCCAAGCCACAGACCAAGTAGAGATGCTACATGGGACTTTTTGGCGGGAGAGAACGAGATAGCCGCTTTCTTTATTGAATAATTTAAATTATTAGTACGAAGTAGTGTTTTGTGGTTAATGATCGCATTAATTTAGTCGGAAAACATTCGCGATCATAGACATAGAAAAGAGTATAGTATAATTTCCTATCTTTATGTTCGCGATAGTGTTAATTACACTTCTCATCAAAAAAATCGAAACACTGTTTGTTTCTGTGGCTTTTCGGCGGGAGACGGGAACGGGACAGTTGCTTTCTTCATTGAGTAATCTAAATAATTAATACGAAGTGGTGTTTTGTGGTTAATGATCGCATTAAGTTAGTCGGAAGACATTCGCGAGTGTTATTATATTGGAGTATTCAATGAACAAAGTGTATCTGCCTATTTTCGCTTCGTGCCGGGAAGCCGCTTCATAACTCAAAAGTTTATGCGGACTTTTGAGTTAATTCGTTTGGGGTTCGGAGTAGGAGTCTACTCCGAGGGTGGGGGCTTAGGTTTCATCATCATCACCTTTCATCATTTCATTAATCATCAAGAAAAAAAATACGTCAGACATGGCTGTATGGGCATAGTTCCCTTTGCCTTACCCTTCGGGGAAAACCAAAACAAAAAAAAAAAAAAAAATGTTTGTTTCTGTCCGAATTTAACATAAAAAAGAATTCATACGATGAAAAAAAATACATAAATGTATAGCTGGCAGTTTGGCCATTACAGTAATAAGCGAAAATTCTAAAGTCAAAATTAGAATTTCATTTGTTTATCTTATAAACGAAATGAATCACTGTTTTGAGACAAATGTGTGTTTAGGGTTGGAGTACATTTAGCGTTTAAAAACTAAAAATTGGCGCCTATCCTTAAACTTTTTGTTTTTTATTTCAATACTGTGACTTTGGGGCGTCTGAAAAAAGGTTTTTTTTCTAAAACGTATGGATACTTCGCCCACAGAAGCCGCCCAAGTTGTGGCATTGCTGGATTCTGGCCTTAGTCAGCGTGTTGTGGCTGCAAGACTGCATCTAAGCCTGTCATCTGTTCATAGAGTCTATAAACGTTATCGGGAGACTGGTTTGTTCACGCGCCGTTCAGGATCTGGCAGGAATCGGGTCACTTCTGAGCGAGATGATCGATTTATTGTAACAACTTCTTTAACCACTTGACAGTCCAGGCGCACTAGCAAATCTAGCCTCAACAGTCCAGGCATTTCGAACTTGCGCGGCGTTCGGTGGGCGATATCATGGCGTGTTATAAATAGGCTTGTAACTCAAAAACTACTGTGGCTATAATAAAGAAAATTCAGAAACAGCAAGCCAGACGTGCAATGATTCTAATTAGATAAAAATAAAAAAAAATTACATTATACAATCTATCTCAAATCCAATTAGAATTGACAGAATCCGCTCATTTTTTCAGTTATCCCAGCCATGCCTGTTAATAGCATGTAAAGTATCATGTTCTAGGGACTGTAATAATTTTTATTTGAAAGCGCATTTCTTACACTTTTTACTAGTATTCAAATTATATTTTAATGTTACTTAGTTTAAACACAAGAAATATAAATATAACACCTGGTGACGACTTATTTGTAACACCGTATTCTTACCAAGATGGCCGCCCTCGCTAAGTTTCTGTTCGCACTGAGCGTTCCTGCCTTTTTAACCTCGTAAGCCCTGGGGTCCTCTGAGAAGGACCAATTAATTGTAGTCATAAAGGCCGAAGGTTTTGAAATAGTTTGTTCTAATAATCAACGAAGGTACTTTTAAAAGTACCAAAACTTTGCCTGTCAATTTAATTCAAACCTTTGCGCCGATTGAGAAAAAAAGTATTTTGTCTATGAACTAGTTCATTCAATTTCGTGAATAGGTGGCTTTAATAAAAAAGAAATATGTATCACTTGTCGTAATTTGTCATTTTATTGGTAAAGATGGTGCGCACACGGCGACGAGGTAAAAAAAAAATCAAGTCAATAATCGAATTTCGTAGTTTTTCATACACATTATTTTCAGAAATCGCAGGTAATATAATAATCAACAACATGACATAGTTATTTTATCAATTTCGTATCGATATCGTTAGCAATATGAAAGCAAACTTTTTTAGTCCTTTGCAAGGGACTTTAGGTGTCATGTCCGGATATTTTTCAAATACTTTTTTAAATTGTTATATGTGATTAAATCATACCGGTATAGACTGACTTACTTACGTGATCTTATTATTAAAAAAAACTACCGTCTTCATTTTATTTCCTTTTTCCTTCTAATGATGATCTAGACTGACACCATGAATTAATTTCTTTCCTAATAATAAAAACCTAATGTACTTCCAGAGGGACTAATCACAAACTACATCATAAAAACTAAAACTCGTTACTTATTTTATATTTAAATATGTAAGTATATACACATATTTATGACGTAAAAATAGGTATGTATGTTAATGAAAAAATACATAACCCTTTATAATAATAATATTTTTCAGATTTTACTAAAAGTAGTGACTTCAACCGGGAGTCCTTCTGGAAGAACTAAAAAAAAAACGTATTTTTTTTCAAAAATGTCTTCTATTCATCCTTACATAGGTCTCCACTTAATTTGAACCCGATCGGATAACTCTAACACTTTAAAATTTGTACTTGAAGTGCTTGGCCTTTACGACTACAAAAATTTGGTCCTTTTCAAGGTACCACCGTCGTTTATTACTTCGAAATCGTAATTATGCTTCGGCGTTACGAGGTTAAGTCGATGGTAACTATAGTTACCAATAACGGGGTAAGATTAACATTTTGTGTATGTGATTTCAGGAATTAAAGAAAACCAGTAGAAAAATTAAGGTTTATTAATATGAACTAAAACCAATTTATAATTGAATGCTTGTTTTATTTACATTTTTTACCAAGCACTTATCATTCGGACCTTAAAAATATTTTTTTATTAGAATTTAAAATGACAGTCTTACAATACAATATACTTGATTGCACAAAATGACGTACCAAACAAATAAATCGAGACACTAGAGACAAAAGGCGGCCTTATTGCAAAATCTAATTGCGCCTGCCGCTTTCTGTCCGTAAGCTCCTGTCGGACATCTACTGACAGTTTGGTAATTCGTTTTTTTTTGTAATTACTCTCTGTCTCCTCTCTATAGCTGAACTATAGCATCTCTGAAAAAAAAAGTCATTGTTTAAAACTGAAGTTAAAATAACGCTAGCGCTCCGTTTGTACGAACCCTTAAACCCAGACAAGTCGATGGTAGGTTTAGTTACCATGATGAAAGTTGACCAAATTTGGTGTACCCTGTAATCAATATCCTGGGCATCTGCTGAAATAATTGTTTATTTCGGTAAATAATGTGTTTCCACGAGTAACTAATAAGTAACGTGATATATTTAAAACATTATAAAATATAATGCGTCGTGTAATATTCTGTAATTTGCCTCCATTGTAGTGTCAGGAGACGTTTTTTTGATACGATATTTTTCTCTTAACGTTTTTGGAACAAAATCATGACTTAAATGTTCAGGTTTTCGTAGAAAACGGTAGAGGATATATTCAAGATGTATGCTAATCAATAAAAATAATATATTTTATATACTTACGGCATATTTCTTGTCTAAAACACTCACTCGCAAACACAGTAGTTGACAGTAGACTCGACCAACACTCGTCAGACTTTAACAGTTGTTTTTTTAATGTTACCAACTCATAGGGAAGAGATGCAAATACCACCTAGTAAGGATTTTTATAGTACACAATACTAGTATAATTTTATAATCTATACTAGCTTTTAAAACTAGTTAATCCATAAAATTGGTCACCCTAACGGAACCCCGACTATTGGTAAGTATAGCTACCATCGACTCCTGAGGTGAATTTGGAATCGGTAGCTATAATTACCAACGACTGTAGAGTGGTTAAGAAATCGACGCCTTAACGCTTTTCAACTGCAGCAGCGGCTTCGTGTTGTACGAAGGGTGGCTGTAAGTGACTCTACAATTAGAAGAAGGTTGAAGGATCGTGGACTGGTACCGCATAAGCCAGCAAATGGGCCGAAATTAACTGCAGACCATCGAAGAGCGCGCCTTAACTTTGCACGTGAGCACCTAAATTGGTCATACCTACAGTGGAGCAAAGTTCTCTTTTCTGATGAGTGTAAAATTATGCTGTATGGTAACGACGGAAGGAACAAGGTCTACAGAAGAGACGGAGAACGCTATGCACAATGCTGCATTGAAGAAAAGGTCAGCTATGGTGGCGGTTCGTAGACGGTTTGGGGAGGAATCAGCGCCGACGGTAAGACAGAGCTTGCTTTCGTGTCTGGGCCACGTCTGCCTGCACTAAACTGTCATCGGTACGTCGAAGAGTGTCTCGAGCCTCATGTGATGCCCTATGCACATTTTATTGGCAACGGCTTCATATTCATGCACGACAATGCTAGGGCTCACACCGCGGGCGTCGTACGAGATTATCTTAACGAAGTCGATATCTCTATTATGGAATGGCCAGCAAGAAGCCCGGACATGAATCCCATTGAACATCTGTGGGATGAATTAAAGAGACGAATTCGAGCAAGAGATCCTGCCCCAGAAACACTTAGCCAGCTGCAAGATGCAATCCAAGAGGAATGGGACAATATACCACAGCATGTGATCGTGACTCTCATCCGATCGATGAAGAACCGTATGGAAGCAGTAATTAGAGCTCGGGGAGGGAATACAAGTTATTAAATAAACGTTTTTTACCTTTTTTTTTCATTTACGTGTGTTGTTTTATCCATTTCCTTTATACTCCATACGGAATAAAAATGACTCATTTAACAAAATACGAAACCTATGAAAAATTCATTTAAATTTAGAACATTAACATTAAGATTTGATAAGCTCATATTACTCACTATTAAACGACATTTAACATTTATTCCTAAATGTACACATTTTTCTGATAATCCTGACAAAACGTAAACTTGCAAGGTGTTTCGATTTTTTTGATGAGAAGTGTATATCGGAACGGAATATTCAATAAACAAAGTGTACCTATCTATTTTCGCTTCGTGCCAACAAGCCGCTTTATAACTCGAAAGTTTATGCGGACTTTTGAGTTAATTCGTTTGGGGTTTGGAGTAGGAGTCTGCTTCGAGGGTCGGGGCCTATGTTTCATCATCATCACCTTTCATCATTTCATTAATCATCAAGAAAAAAAAACGTAAGACATGGCTGTATAGGCATAGTTCCCTTTGCCTCATCCTTCGGGGAAAACCAAATAAAAAAAAATTGTCTACATACATACATATGTCTGGTGCGCTATGTGGTTAATTCGAAAAGCAAGCGTGAATATTATTATATTTCTTTAAGTATTTAAACTATTTACCTCTTCAGCATGTACAGACCACGCCTTCCTTTCATGGCTGATAATTATAAACAGAATTTTAGGCCGCCGTTTCAAATAAGGTCGAATTTTTCGCCAAGAGGAAGGCCACCGCGTTTTGGATACCAATCCAACCAAAGAAATAATTCATTTCCAAGGCAACACGATGAAGAATACTGGTGTGAAACTTGCGACAGAGGGTTCCCAAACGCTGGAATTCTGGCAAAGCATAAACAAGAACACGAGGTTGGTTGAATTATCGGTACTTAGTATTAACTAGTTTTAGTTTAATTTTAAATATCAGTGTTGTCCAAAACAAAGATTAAACTATAGTCCATGTCACGAAAGAGGTCCCGCAGCCGCGGCGCTACAGTCACCGATTCTGAATTTCGTGATGCAGATTATCATTTTAAACCTAGTTGGTATCATTTTCATTTTATAATAACACTGAAGGTATCTTCTCATAGTTAATGAAAGTGAATCATGAACTACTCTTTAATGGGTATTTTACTTTATTGACTTGTTTCAAAATAAGACTTATTGAATGTTATTATTTATTTATTAGTACACAATGAAACAGACACAAGAAACATACAAAGAAAACAGATAGTACAGGCAAGCTTATCTCTAAACAAAGAGATTTCTTCCAGCTTACCTACGTGACAAACCTATGTGTTAGTTTTATTTAATGGATTTTATTTAACCAATCAAAAAAATAATTTTCAGACTTGTAATATAGACGGATGCAAATTCACAGCACATCCAAAAGTGATCACAAATCATATTAAAATGCAACATTCCTCGGGATTATTCAAAAAAATTGCAAACTTAAAGAACCCTGAAGAAATTGAAAAATGGAGAGAGGAAAGAAAGAAAAGATATCCTACTAAAATTAATGTAGAAAAGAAGGCAGCAGAAACAAAAGAAAAAATTGAGAGGGGAGAGAAAATGGGTTTAAAACATGACAAGAACAGAAAATCAGGTTAGAAAAGAAAATACTAAAAATATTCAATTATGAATTTTCTTTAATATAATAATAATATTTTAATTACTGAATTCTTATTTCCATTTTTTCACAGATCAAACCCACAAAAGGACTCATGAAGGAAGGAACAATGAAAGTGGTGATAAAAGAAAGAAAATTGTAAAACCTAACCTGCCTAAAAAAATGCCTGCTAGAAAAGAAATACCCCTACCTGTATTCGAATATAATAGGAAACTGAAACCTTTTGCTGGGATTTTGAGCCTGACAATTGATAGTGACAATGAAGAGAATGCTAAGCAAGATGTAGAGTGCAGTTATATAATTGAAGATGATGAAGATTGTCCCCAACAGACTGTTCCAGAAACTAAACCTTCTAAAACTGGGGAACCGTCAGTATGTAGTGCACTATCATCTCTTATGTGTGAATATGGATCTTCTGATGAAGAAAGAGAAATAACACATCCACCAAATATTTCCATAGGTCCAAGTGTAAATAATTCTAAAGAAAGCAAAACACCTATAGAGTCTGCATTATTATCTCAACATAAAAACACAATAGAAAAACATGAAAGTGATGATGATAGTGGCCCTGAAGAAGTAAAGGTTGATAAACAAACAGAAAATGAAACTGACATAGTGCCTGAAAATTCAAAAGAAAATATAATAAGGAGAATACAAAATAAAAGGCATAATCCACTTAAAAAGCCTGTGAATAGGAAACCAAAATCAAAATTGCCTTCTACACTTCTTCAGAAATTGCTTCATAGAGAAATTCAGCAAGAACGCAATATAGTTCTTCAGTGTATAAGACATATTGTAAAGCATAATTATTTTGATAAGTGATTAAATAAACTGTGACGTAGATGGAAAATCGACAGCAGGCAGGAAATATTTGTATTACTTACAACTATCTGTAGTAGTGTACTATTCTCCCTAATAATCAAGCTGAAATATGTAGACTTAATTCTTATACATATGGTTGTAGTATTGCATCTTCTGGTAGGGTGAAAAAACTAAATATAATTATTGTCTAATTATGATTACCAGAATATTTACATGGATAGCAGAGGTGCTACATGAGACTTGATGCATTTGTGAGACACAGTAAACAATTGTATTATGTATAACATAGAGCTCCCTGACGCATCAATAAATAAATATTCGGGCTGGTAAGCATAAAATAGATAATAATTATTTTTCGCTTTAAACTTTTAAGTACCTATAAAGATAATATTTACCTATACATAAGGTATCATACTGTAGTGGTTTTTTTTAAATTTTACTACACCATTACGCATTTCTACCGCATCCACCGACGTCACGAGATGAGGGTTCCATGTTACAGCTACAGATCAAGTTGCACCCCCAATTCCATCATGTTGGAATAAGATCAATCAAACGAGTCCATACTCAAGAGGATTGTTGTTTAGATCTTATGACGACTACCTTCCAGCGTGTGCGTCAAGCTAGCGGCCTCAAAAAAATAGTACCTGTTGTAAAAAAAATAGTACCATCACGGTTTTTTTTTATTTATTTATTCATTCATTACAAAAGATATTATAAAATTCTTACATTACGACACTGAAACCCATAATGGGTTTAAGATGTGTCAAATTCACGTCAGGCAGTACAGGTATAAATTAACCCTTAACACAATAAATTTAAGGTTGAAAAAGTAATATAGGTACAATACGAATGTATCCGCGGGTAGTAACTCGGTAATCAATTAACAAAATATAGTTGGACGGTCGGACCGGTATATTGGTAGGCACAGGCGAGTGCAAGTGAGTTTTACATTCGCCTGTCCTTTACATAGTGCTTTGGTGATAAGACATACAGGAGGCTCCTTCTTTGAGAAAAGATTTTATTTTATTATTAAATTTTGCAGTACCGAATTGTGTTCTTATATTATGAGGTAGTTTATTTAGCAATTTAGGTAAGATAATTTTGGCAGTCCTTGTTCCGTAGTAGTTGGTGCAGGTAGGAACAATGTATTTTTGTGCAGTCATAGCGCGGGTGGTTATCCTATGGGATATTTTATTCAGATGAACGTTACTGGCAGAGTTGTTATTATATTGTTTTAACAGTGTTAATTCAAATTGTTCCGTTATTGGTAAAGTGTTGAAATGATGAAAATGGTTCTGGGTTTATAGCCATGTTTTATTGCACTTGCTAGCTTGACGGTGAGCGAAATTTGGCGAGAGTTAACGACAAGGTCTTTCGCTTTGATTTAAACGCCAAAAATAGTACTTACCGAAATAGTACTCACCCCCTGCAAAATACCGAAATTAGTACTTCAACGGTTCCAAAGTTATAAAGGCAGTTCTTTGATCCCGCTGGCTTGACCTTTTTAAAATACCTATTATCTGGGGAACGCTTGCATACTTCAGTATGTAACTTGGCAATAAACTCGTATGAAATAGTACTCCCTACCATCATAATTTTGATCAGATTCTCTTTGTAGAAATATGTGTTAAAAAATCATTATAACCTATGTCATACATTTATCAAGCCCTGCAAAATACCGAAATTAGCCGTGATGCTTCGTCGCCACGTCACGCGCGCAATTTTAGAATAAATAATACACAAAATATGTTCGTAAATTGTTCGTTATTTGTTCTATATTGAAAAAAAATGTACTATAGTAGATTAAGAAATAATAAATAAAATATGTGGCGTTGCGACGAAGCCTACTTTCTGCCCACGCCACACTTAATGAGATTTAATAAGGTCTTCTATGGTTCCAAATACATCATTAAATAAATGTACTGTTATTGTTCGTTGCATTAAACTTATAATTCTAGGAAATAAATAGACAGAACAAGAAATAATTAAAAAATAAAAATAAGGAGTGGTAACTTTCGATGTATAAGTTCACTAGCAATACGCACAATGAACGTTTGCATTGAGAGAAACATCAGGCGTTTATTCAGTTAGTTTCCATCACAAACTATTTTCTACTAATTACTACTACTAATTTTACTATAATTTTTTTATTATACTAATTTTTTACTAATAATACGTAAATAAAAATAAAAATTGTTAATTTTTTATAGGTTTAATTCCCTATGTGTAAAAAATCTTCAGAATTATTTACTTATACTCGTTACTTTGGTTAGCCTTAAGATCAAAGGATGTACACATAATTTAATTGTTTGTGTGATGTGCAGAGAACAAAATATGATTTACTATATAAATAGATAAACGCCCTTTTTTTATCCTTTCCTTATTTTTAATTATTTCTCTATATTTCTTGAAACTGTATGTTTAATAAAACTAACAATAACAGTACATTAATTTATTTAATTTATATGGAATCTGACCAATAACGCCTGATGTTTCTCTCAATGCAAACGTTCATTGTGCGTATTGCTAGTGAACTTATACATCGAAAGTTACCACTCCTAATTTTTATTTTTTTTATTTTTTCTTGTTCTGTCTATTTATTTCCTAGAATTATAAGTTTAATGCAACGAACAATAACAGTACATTTATTTAATGATGTATTTGGAACCATAGAAGACCTTATTAAATCTCATTAAGTGTGGCGTGGGCAGAAAGTAGGCTTCGTCGCAACGCCACATATTTTATTTATTATTTCTTAATCTACTATAGTACATTTTTTTTCAATATAGAACAAATAACGAACAATTTACGAACATATTTTGTGTATTATTTATTCTAAAATTGCGCGCGTGGCGTGGCGACGAAGCATCACGTGAAATTAGTACTTCAACGGTTCCAAAGTTATAAAGGCAGTTCTTTGATCCCGCTGGCTTGACCTTTTTTTAAAATACCTATTATCTGGGGAACGCTTGCATACTTCAGTATGTAACTTGGCAATAAACTCGTATGAAATAGTACCTCCCTACCATCATAATTTTGATCAGATTCTCTTTGTAGAAATATGTGTTAAAAAATCATCATAACCTATGTCATACATTTATCAAGACATGTTTTAGTTTTATTTTAATTTTGTTTCATATTTTTCTAATATTTTTGTTACAAACTGAAGTATGCAAGCGTTCCCCAGATAATAGGTATTTTCAAAACGTCTAGCCAGCGGGATCAAAGAACTATACGCCTTTGGACATGGGACATTCTGGGGGATATGGTCTTTCTGGGACGGACTTTTTGGGATATGGACGTTTTGCACCCGCTGGACATTTCGGGATTTGGACCTTATGGACCTAAAGGTTTTGAACCTATCGATGGTATAGATGATTTTCAAATATCGATAGTTCGGCAAAACTAGAAAAATGAACCGACCAAGATCTGCAACTGATATCGGATTGGAAAAAATGCGTATAGGAAAAAAAGAGAAACCAAGTGTTTTTATAGGTTTTTTATTCTTATAATAGTCCAGATATTTAGGACGATGGCGCAGCAGCCGGAGCGGCGGTGGCGGCAGCCTCCTCGCGGATGCGGTCCTTCTTGAGCGTGCCCATGAATGCAGCCTTGTCGGCCGGAGTCTGGAAACGACCATGACCAAACTTGGACGACGTGTCGATGAACTTTAAGTTGATCTTCTCCAGAGCCGCCCTCTTGGTGTGCACGCGCAGCGACTGCAATCATAATTTCCAATTAATACCAATTATACTTATCAATAACAATTATCAGGAACTTGACATTAGTAAAGTTTGCATTCCCTTTAACTACCTAATAGTTTATACTTACTTTTCTTAAGGTGATCACACGCTTCTTGGGACCCATGCAGCAACCCTTGATCATGACAAAGTCATTGTTGACCTCACCATAGTGGGGAAAACCACCCATGGGGGTGATAGACTTCTCAGACAAGTCATATTCAGTAGAAGCATTGTTCTTAATGACTTTGCCATCCTTAGTGTGGATACCTATGGAAAAATAAAGTTTATTGTCAGTCTACTAACCTACCAAAATCAGTAACTTACCAATAGTATGTAGTATTTCCTTATTCTATGCTAATAGTAGATATCAAATGAATTATTTTTTACCTTGTCCAAGACGGTAGATCTTCTTGTTCATCTCAGTACGGTGATGGTAGCCTTTCTGACCAGCACGGGCCACAGTGAAGGACACTCTTGAAGGATGCCATGCTCCAATACAAGCAACTTTGCGGAGACCCTTGTGCGTTTTACGTGGCAACTTCTTTGTATGCCAACGGGAAGTGACACCTAGAGAATAGTAAGATATTAAATAAAAACTTCTACTCCCATATAAAATACTTTCCCATTTCTTGCAATTCATTATATTCCAATATAAAATGACAATATGTTTACTAACCTTTGTATCCTTTGCCCTTGGTGACACCAATGCAATCAATCATCTCATCCTGGGTAAATACAGAGTCAATTGGGATAGGCTTCTCTAGATGTTCCCTGGCCCATTTAACTTTGTCTTCAATAGTTCCACCATTGACTTGGATCTCCATGATGTGAGCTTTCTTCTGGCGCTGCTTAAGCAGCTTCATCTGAGTGTGGGCAATGACTCTAATCACACTGCAGTAGCGGATCATTTTCTTGAAGTCCTTTTCAATGGACTTGCGCCCAAGCTCATCTTGCCACTTTTTGCTAGCCTTAGTAAAAGCCTTCTTCTTGCACTTGTACCTATTTCAATCATAAGATGTAGGTGATGCTGAAAGAGATCCAGGCAGTCTCATCGTTGAGCGGAGACCACTTGGTAACAATATGCTCCAAGCATATCAGGGTTATCAACTCTCATCCAGCGATAGGAGAGCTATTCCAAGTCATTAATAAAAGTTTATAAATATGTAATTTTAAAATTTAAAGAACTATTTACAAAAAAAAAATTTACTTAACCTCGTAAGCCCTGGGGGCCTCTGAGAAGGACCAAATAATTGTAGTCATAAAGGCCGAAGGTTTTGAAATAGTTTGTTCTAATAATCAACGAAGGTACTTTTAAAAGTACCAAAACTTTGCCTGTCAATTTAATTCAAACCTTTGCGCCGATTGAGAAAAAAAGTATTTTGTCTATGAACTAGTTCATTCAATTTCGTGAATAGGTGGCTTTAATAAAAAAGAAATATGTATCACTTGTCGTAATTTGTCATTTTATTGGTAAAGATGGCGCGCACACGGCGACGAGGTAAAAAAAAAATCAAGTTAATAATCGAATTTCGTAGTTTTTCATACACATTATTTTCAGAAATCGCAGGTAAGATAATAATCAACAACATGACATAGTTATTTTATCAATTTTGTATCGATATCGTTAGCAATATGAAAGCAAACTTTTTTAGTCCTTTGCAAGGGACTTTAGGTGTCATGTCCGGATATTTTCAAAAAGTTTTTTAAATTGTTATATGTGATTAAATCATACCGATATAGACTGACTTGCTTACGTGATCTTATGATTAAAAAAAACTACCGTCTTCATTTTATTTCATTTTTTCTTCTAATGATGATCTAAACTGACACCATGAATTATTTTTTTTCCTAATAATATAAACCTAATGTACTTCCAGAGGGACTAATCACAAACTACATCATAAAAACTAAAACTCGTTACTTATTTTATATTTAAATATGTAAGTATATACACATATTTATGACGTACAAATAGGTATGTATGTTAATGAAAAAATACATAACCCTTTATAATAATAATATTTTTCAAATTTTACTAAAAGTAGTGACTCAAACCGGGAGTCCTTCTGGAAGAACTAAAAAAAAAACGTAGTTTTTTCAAAAATGTCTTCTATTCATCCTTACATAGGTCTCCACTTAATTTGAACCCAATCGGATAACTCTAACACTTTAAAATTTGTACTTGAAGTGCTCGGCCTTTACGACTACAAAAATTTGGTCCTTTTCAAGGTACCACCGTCGTTTATTACTTCGAAATCGTAATTATGCTTCGGCGTTACGAGGTTAAGACAAGTACCTAATTATCTTTTAAAATCATGGTTAAATGCATACCAATTCTTGTAGAAGCGACGGCGGCAATCCTCGGACATGTGCTCGGCCCAGACGGTGAGCAGAGCACGGAGACCGTGCGGAGTTTCGATGTAGCCGACCACACCGACAGCCACCATCGGAGGCGTCTCAATGATGGTCACCGCCTCTACGATCTCCTTCTTGTTGATCTCTGAAAGTCACAGAAGATACAGATTAATACTACAGCTCAGTCCTAGTAACAAAGCGAGCATTAAGGGACTAGTTATAACAGGCGTACGAGGCTAGCGCCCAGTACTGCACACAAGCTGGGGATTGCTATCCCCAGCAGCATATGAAGTAATTTAGTTGCATGGAAATTCATGCAATTAAAGAGCGCACAAAACGCAACGTACTAAGCGCGCGAGTCGGACGCCAAATACAAAATCACCTATATTCCAAATGTACTTACTTGAGCCAGGACGGTCAGGTTCACGAACCACATGGGTCATACCAGCTTTGTAGCCAATAAAAGCAGTCAAGTGTACGGGCTTGCTGGGGTCATCCTTAGGGAAAGCCTTGACCTTTCCACGATGACGGCGGGACCTCTTCTTGGGGTAGAACCCCATAGACCCATGACGGGGTGCTGAAAACTTCCTGTGCGACTGAAATGTAAAACAATACTTTTTAATCTTGAAATATCATAACAGATAAAGCTTAACTGATGAAAAACATCAGTCCGCCCTAGTATAATCTTCACACAGATTCAGGTTCTAACCGTATAATTTTATTTAGGTTGATCATCATTTGTACCACATGTACGCCAAATAAACACTTTTGTTACAAAATTAAACGGGTGTAATACGCATAACACAATAACACATTATAACTTAAATGAATGCCACACAATGCATAAGAGATTCTTTAAATATTATAAGATATATTTTATGAAATTCGAACAGCACTTCGTAACTTACCATATTCTATGATAGTCGCAATGAAAATGGCCGAGTTGATAGGACCGGTGTTGCAAGGTAATAAAAAAAAACACAATAGTGATGTGCAGGTATCCGAAATAATACGACGAGTGGATAATTTGGCATGGCAACATACATAAGTTCAGAACCAACAGAACAAGTTCAGAATCTTTAAAAAAATAAATATCAGTGTTTTGATTTTGGCAATAAATTGACAAACAATAAATCACCTTACATCACATGGCAGTCGATGGAAGAAGACAGGTCAGTCATAATAACGTCGGTTTTTCTAGTCTCTGCCAGCATTCATTGTCTGTTTGCTACAAGGTCTTTGGTCTGTTTGGTCCTTAATGGCTTAATCTGTGATAATTATGTGGTCACTCTTTTGACAGATAGTAATGTAAGGACCATACAAATAACGATCACTGTGCAGTAACAATAAGGTAGATTTTTGAATTTCGTCGACCTCTAAGTCGTCGACATATTGTTAGTATGTGTTTGAAAGATGTAGGTAATGTATAGCGCTCGATTGAGTCATTGAGATTCAATTGAGATTCGATTTGAGACGCCATCCACTTCAATCAATCAATCCATGTATCACAGTAACCTTCACGGAAAGGCGTCAAGTTAGCAGACATTAAGTGAAGACTGAAGACGTTAAAGGGGTATTACATCTATCATCGATCACTGTGATCGTTATTTCTAGCAAAGATTTCTAGGGTCGTATATTCGTCTGATTGACGGAATATCTCGGTTTCACCACGGAGTGCCACGGAGCGTGATCGTGGTTTCTTGTCAGTATTCCGTCAATCAGCGTGCGTCAAATCAACAACAACACTAATTCCGTCGGTGGACGAACACCATAGACATATAAGAGTATGGACTGGAAATACCTACAAAAAAAACGTGCCACTTCGTCGCATAAAATGGCGGCCTTTACTAGGGCTGCAAGCTGTTTCAATACTAGGATTACCATACTCGTACCTACTAGGTATAGCATCTTCTTCTTTGCGAGTCGATGGCGATCGATACTAAATTTTTGCTGACCAATAATAGGTATAGCATTATAATAATAAGTATTCATAAGAGAACAGAAAGGGAAGGTAAAGGGTAATTAGGTGGTGTACTGTATTTTTCGCAAATTTTTCGTGTATGTTTTGTGTAAAACTTGTTCTTTTTGGTATGTTGTGTGCAATAAAGTATATTTGTATTTGTAAAGGGTTTAGTCAAGATTTATCTAAGTAGTTTCCTTAACAACTCTATAACATTGATTACATTCTTTATTGCGCACAATTCGAATCCACCTGGAGTGTATAATGAAACATAAATTATAACGTAAATCTGTTTATTAGTAAGTATTCATTTCACACATTATTTATTATGTAACTACATTATATTTACAATAAATACAAATCTAAACAGTGTCAATTTGTTTAGAAATTGTCTTTGTGATACCCTGTCACATTGCATATATAATTATTATACGCTTTCGGAGAAAGAAAATGTAAAGTTAAAGCAAACTTTCTTATTTCTTGGGAATACTTCTTTGGCAAAGGTAAACCTTGAAATTTGTTTACCTGCCTTTTCAAAAAGTCTTGAGGTCCTGCCAATTCTTCCATCAATACACTTTGCCCTTTATTATTTGATTTTTATTCTGAAGATCTTCCATAATATTCTTCAAATCTTTTAATTTTTTCATCGCGTCTTCTTGAACAGACTGAAATAAAGTTTAATAATAATGTTAAAACAGTGTATGTATTAAAATATATCTGATTTAAGTGCATTGTGTACCTGGTTGAATTATACTATATCATGTTAAAAATATAAAATTATTTGATAAATACCTTTTCATGTACTGACTTATGAGACAGACGTACGGGCAATGGCAGCACAGACGACGTTGCAGCTGTGGATTAGTTTTCCAATATCACCTGTATCAGTAAATCCAGTCGACAATTTTGGATTGAAAGATGGCCTGAAATGAAAGATAACATTCATTTATTTATATAAAATTTGTACAACTCATAATTGTTTCGACATATAATAGTTACAGACTAAGTATATTAAGTACATAATAATATGTAGTTGAATGATAGATAGTATAAACATGTTGTGATAACATGATACAAATATGTTATCTATCTAGCCAGTAGTGAGATGATGCAAGCTAGGCTGAAATTTAAATATAAATTTAAATACCAACAGCCTCTCTCTAACCATCGTCTTCTCAAGCTTTTATTTCTTGGAAACCTGTTAACGTAAAAATAATAACTAGTATTCTTAGCCAGTATTATTGGCGCAACACTAATTTGACTATGACGAATAAAGATATTGGAAAACAAAGAAAAATACGGTTTGTAGTATGACAATTACTCAAAATATATAAAGGTTTAATACAAATTCATGGCTCAGTTGCGTTGTAACATCAAAATCTATAGGATTGTTTGTATTATTCAATGAATACGGGGTACTAACCTATGAAGTGACAAATACGATTGATTTCTGTCCTTTCTGGCACCACACTGTACAATACAATACACGGACATGTTGAATAACACTTTTTTCAACTTCAACTTCGATTTAGCAAATCAAATCCTCGTAATTTATCCGCAAAACACAAAATACGATCTCATAAACAGCTACTTGACAGCAGAAGTACCACAAAACACAGCGCATAAAATGGCGAAAAATGGCACGCACCTAGAGCTGCTGTGACGTCATCACAAAATGTTGCCATAACTAGAAATAACAAATATATATTTATCTCTTTTACCAAATGAAATTTTGTACTAGTAAAAAAGAGACAAAACGATTATTGACGACCTGTTTCATAAACTACTCATATTTGTATAAGATGATGTTTATATAGTAGAACAGGGCGCCTCCATATAATTTCCTATCTCTATGGCTAAAACCCATAGACATAGAAAAGAATATTTGCAGTAGACCATACAAATAACGATCACAGTTATAGTTATAACTAGTTATAATAAGGTCGTTTTTTGTTTTAATCTTAAATCATGATTGACGAATTTGTTGACGAATGATATGTCTCTTAATATACGGGATTCTACAAAGAAAAGGACGACCGAAGACCAGGCTGTATGGGCTAAGTACCCTTTGCCAGCCCGAAGGGATAAATCGAAAAAAAAGCAGAGTTAAAAAAAAAACCTACTTTGGACGTTTTTGTAATGTAAAATAAAATAGGTCCTTTTGGGATTTTAGGCCATAATATATATTAATTTATACTGTTAACTTATCGCCGAGTTCATGCCTTTGTACCCAATACGTATGGGACGTATTATAAATCCTAACTAAAAGAATCAAAGCATAGGTCCCATTCTTCTGACGATGGCTGGTCCAATGGAAAGAATCCAAGTTCTCGATGATATTGAGAAAGATATAATAACATGTCTTCAGTGTGCAGGTTAGTGGAGACATAAAAGAAATATACCTACCTAGTTGTATATGTGATAAAGATAAACCTAAACTAAATCTTTTATTTTCAGCTCAAGCACTTCTTGAACTCAGTAAAGAAAAATCAAGTCAGAAACAAGCTGAAACAAATACTTCACAATTTCTGAGGACACTGAGCCAAGTAGAATCAAAATTGAGTGACCAAATAAATTACTTAACCCAGGTATCTACTGGCCAGCCTCATGAGGGATCAGGGTATGCCTCACAAAAGGTTCTGCAGATGGCATGGCATAGATTGGAACATGTGCGTTCATGGGTCAATGAACTGGATCGCCTCAAGGCCTCACATTTAGCTGCCAGCAACAGAACTACACCAGGGAATGTTCCCAATGGAAACATGACTTCCTCTGGGACAAGTACCTGATATTATTAAAGAACGATGGTCATATTTGTAATGAATTGACCATTGTTGTATAAACTAAACTTTATTAAGTGTAATTTTCTTTTAAATGAACAATCGCTGTTAGTGTAGATTATTAAGCTACTCGGAAATCTATCTTTACTAAGTAGGTACCTATATTCCATTATAGTTTATCTAATGTAGCATCATCAGGATATTGTAAAGATTTTTTTATTTGTTTTGCAGTATGCAGATCTCATACCACATGAATATTGCAATCTCTTCAGTGTTTTCTATCATACTCCATGTTGTTAGGTATATATCCATGTTTTACCTATTTATAGCTACTAAAATAAAATAAAACTAATGTGACTGCATGGTTATCTCTAATTCATATCATGTCTAACTCAACTGCATAATGTTACAGATTTTGTAACCTTGCATTTTCCGGTGATTTGCTTCAAGATGTAAACCAACCAATGCAATACAGGTAACCAACATGGAACTGAAGTATAATTATAGAAACTGGATGTTCACTTACTAGTTCTAAAGGGGTTATGTTTAATGTAAAGCTGGGTTCCTTGTGCAAATTTCTACTCTACATACATTTCTCTACATGGGTATTTTACAATGTTTCAACAAGTTATTCTTGTAGATATGCCAGAAATCCTTGCTTATGTTAATCATAATTTTATTTGAAAGCTTTCAAGTATGATAACAATTTATTCTTTAAATAAAATGAATCTAAGACAGTACTAATGGCAAAAAATATTTGGTCTTACTAAGTGTTTTTACATCACAGCTGCATTGCATTGATAGTAGTAGGTTTAAGCAATTTTGAGTAGATTTTTAAAATAATGATATTAGCATATTGCACATAAGGGCAAACAACCATAAGTCCTGTTGAATTTGCTATTACATTACAATTATAAATTTCAGTAGTGTTTCTTTTACTACACAACATGCACTACTAACCCATTGTGGAATTAATCAGTAATACTAAGTTTAAATCATATATTACATACAATTCCAAAACATTTCACAAGTTCCATATTATAAGTTCTAAATTCATTTATACACAATATAATTCAGGATTGTTGTCATGTTATCTTACAAGCTCTGCAAGTTGCTGTAAGAACCAATTGGTTATTTCTAATATTATCCAGTAATATCAATATTTCACTCAATCAGATGGACCATGTCTCATGAAACATCAAAATAAAGTTTGATTTCAATGCTACTTTACCAAAACCCTACAGCCTGGAGCAGTGTGGTGGAGTATGGTCCATACCTCCTGTAGTAGATTGAGGGCAGGCCCTGTCCCAACAGTGGGACATATAAACTGTTTACTAAAATGCTTGTAAATAATCATTCATTACAGATGACAACTATTACAGTTATAAATGAATAAAATCACACTTCATTACGAAAAATAAATAGCCATCTAAATTGCATAATAGCGTGGGTTGTACGTTATCAGCACGATAGTGTTCAATGAAACCAAGCGGAGATCACTCCTCCTTTCAGCTTCGTTGATTCGCATTTGCCTTGGTGAACTTTTCTATATCATCCAGTGATCGCTTTGCTTTGGATGATATATCGTCCATGGATCTTCTGGCTGTAGAAGTGATATCATCAAGGGATTTCTTTGTCTGGCTTAACAGCTCATCTGTGCTTTTACAAGCAGAACTAGCTAGTTCTTTTATCTCTGTATCCAATTTTCCTATGACCCATTCTATGGCTTGTCTGCCTTTTCCAGCATTTAAGGATATTTTATTTGTTAATAAATCTTCCATGTAGCTGCTGAGTGGTACACCCTGCAAACAAATATGAAAAATTAAACTGATTACTTAAAGTGTAAAATACAAGATGCATAAAATGGAATGTTAAGCATTACATCCCCCATAGAAGAAAATAGCACTAAAAGAAGACTGTTTCCAGGGATACATAAGTAAAAAAAATTAAAACATTCATATCACATCCCAGACAAATGTAGGTAGGTGGACCTTGAACCTTGGCATTGCGCCACACACGTCGCCGCGTCGCCGTGTTCGAAGGAAAAATGACGTAGTTATCAATGTTGCATATGTTTTGTATACTGTGCATACATGACATGACGCATATGACGTGTATCAGTATCGCTGTGACGTCACGTCACGAGTAGTCGCTATGTCGTGCTATTATATTACATGATAAAGCATATAAAAAGACTATGCAACACGTGCCGATGTCGGGACACGTGCCGCCGTTAATAGTTCAGTCAGAATGAAGATTGTGTTAGATGCCAACTACAAACACATACATATGTTAACACACACATGTTGAAAAGCATAATGTCAGATTCCAGTACAAAGGCCTTGCCATTTTTTATTAATAGTGATAGATATACTTATAATTTATTTTATATTTTTTTATACTTTTATTTTTTTAAATGCTGCACTGACATGAGTGTGGCTCTTAAATTGATGATGATGATACTTTTAATAAAATGTTTTTTACTAAATATATACAGAAACTATATATATTATAATATAAGTATACATAGGTGCTGATTCCAGTACACACCATCAATTTTATGTTAAGTTAGATCTGTCATTTTCTTATTGACTGAAAAGGAAAGGGACAGGCAATCAACAGGCATAAAATTTACAAAAACACATCAAACAGGTTGAATATCAGCTTGATGCCTAAATAGACATCAAGCTGATATTTAACCTGATTCAAGAGTGAATTAATTAATTCACTCTTTCATTTAAAAAATTAACAGTTGTCAATCATCCATCTCTTTTCGGTGGATAAGAAAATGTGTGTGCGTCAAGCTAGCGGCCTCAAAAAAAAAATGGGCACGAAAAAATAATTTGACCATACCAAAAAATAGTACTCTTATTGAAAAAAATAGTACCTGTTGTAAAAAAATTAGTACCATCACGGTTCTGGATTTATAGCCATGTTTTATTGCACTTGCTAGCTTGACGGTGAGCGAAATTTGGCGAGAGTTAACGACAAGGTCTTTCGCTTTGATTTAAACGCCAAAAAATAGTACCGAAATAGTACTTACCCCCTGCAAAATACCGAAATGAGTACTTCAACGGTTCCAAAGTTATAAAGGCAGTTCTTTGATCCCGCTGGCTTGACGTTTTGAAAATACCTATTATCTAGGGAACGCTTGCATACTTCAGTATGTAACTAATTTCAATAAACTCGTATGAAATAGTACTTCCTACCATCATAATTTTGATCCGATTCTCTTTCTAGAAATATGTTAAAAAATCATCATAACCTATGCCATACATTTGTTGTTGATACAGTCACGTAGACAATTACATAACCTCACAATTTATTCGTAAGTATTGCCATTTTGGAGGTCTACCCTACCATTTCTTTGCACTTCAGAGTGTTGCTATTACAAAAAATTGCTATTGCATACACCCATATGCAATAATTTTAATAGAAAATGGCTGCATGGGTCTAGTTCTTATTGAAAACAATCTGTGATTTTAATACATCATAATACATTTTTAATCTGCTGTTTTATTTTATAATTTATACCTTCATGTTCAATTTGTTACGGATCGAAGTGTTACAATTTGCAGTATTTGTAGAATAACTCAAAGAGTTTCAACAATGATATTACTTTCATCTGACAACCCTGGCACTTCACCAATTTTTACCCAAAAATGGGGAAAAATAACTAAAATCTGACAACATTCTTCTTGAGCATGTGTAATAATTTTGTTCGCGACTGTACCTGTCTTGATAAATGTATGACATAGGTTATAATGACTTTTTGACATATTTCTACAAAGAGAATGAGGTCCAAATTATGATGGTAGGGAGTACTATTTCATACGAGTTTATTGACATTAGTTACAAACTGAAGTATGCAAGCGTTCCCTAGATAATAGGTATTTTCAAAACGTCAAGCCAGCGGGATCAAAGAACTGCCTTTATAACTTTGGAACCGTTGAAGTACTCATTTCTGTATTTTGCAGGGGGTAAGTACTATTTCGGTACTATTTTTTGGCGTTTAAATCAAAGCGAAAGACCTTGTCGTTAACTCTCGCCAAATTTCGCTCACCGTCAAGCTAGCAAGTGCAATAAAACATGGCTATAAATCCAGAACCGCGAAGGTACTAATTTTTTTACAACAGGTACTATTTTTTTCAATAAGAGTACTATTTTTTGGTATGGTCAAATTATTTTTTCGTGCCCATTTTTTTTTGAGGCCGCTAGCTTGACGCACACGAAAATGTTGGGTTTAACTTAAAATAAAATTAGGTTTATGTAGGAATCAGGGCCGTAATGAAATGGTAAGAACTAGAAATGTTGAATTGAAAAATATAAATATATATTTTGGTTATACTTCACTCAATTGGAGACTTATAGTTACAGTTATAAAACTAGTCCTAACATTGAATACTAGTCCTAAAAGAATGCTTACTTGTACAGTGACCACTGCTTCCTGTGTCAGAAGGGTCTTGGCAGGATCTGATGGATGTGGAGTGTACCGAACTGTCTCATCCACAGCGATATACCGACAGAATGTTAGATTCGTAGTCTTCAGTGACATATATCGCACACTTGGGTTCACTTCTGACCTCTCACTTGCATAACATATTTTGGCTGACCCAATCAACTGAAAAATAAAACATAACTATAAGTTTGCAGTAGGGATTGTATGGAACATGGAACCATTTAATAATAAAAAGTCTCATTCATGAAATCTATAATACATAAACAAAGCATAGCCAAGGTCAAAGGTCAACTTTAACTAATGTTAATGTTCCTGTCTACCTTATAATGTTCAACTGTATTTTTCTAATAATTTTATTACAAATATAAAGATACTTACAGCCTGTGCCCATTTTGGGAAAAACCATTTAGAGCTAACGAGTCTGTGAGTGACTAATACGCCGTTCACTACTCTTCTCTCCACAACGTCAGTTCCTATGACTGCTGGGTTCATAGGATTAGGGTATTTTCGCCATGCTGCCTGAGCAACGGTCTCCCAAGGATGACTACACAAAAAGATAGGAAAATTATAAGAACATGAAGTTTTGAAACAAGGAAGGTTGCGTCATATTATACTTACTTGAAAGTGTGTTCAGAGGTCCAAATCTTCATGATACTATAAAAAATCTACGTTATAAAAATCGAACTATGAGATAGTACTTATCTCATTCGTTATAACTACTTTCTTATCATTTCACACTACAAAACACACGATACTGCTCCACTCCACTTCGATGGAAAGGAGGAAGGAATTCACTCTTTTGAGGGACGAACGTCAAAATTATAAAAGCTATTTTAAAAATCATTAATGTGTTAGAGCGAGATATATGTACCTATATTTTGTTTCCTTTTTTACCTCAACTAATACTAGTAAGGTACCAAAAAAACGATATGACGTTATCAATTCATTCATTAGATCATTTTCATTCATTCGTAGCATAACTGCGGTAAGGCCACTATGGTATTTGGACCGATGCCCGCGACGTACGACGCACACTGGTGAAATTCGCTCAAAAATTGGCCAAAATTACGTCAAGTCTGTTATGCTTATATATTGCTGTAGTATGTCTAAAATAATAGGTTGAGGTGCTTTAAAAAGCAAAACTATTAGTTCGTGAAACACTTTGCCACTTCTGTTTATACTGAGAAATAAAGTGAAACAACTCTTGTTTGATATACTTTGGGTATTCATCTTCACAGTGTGTTTTTTCCCGAACTTTTGTAACTAAGCGTTGAAATTGTATCTCGTGGTTATTAGATTCACCCGTTAAGTAATATAACTCAATAATTCTCTTCGACTAATTGGAATGCTATGCCTGAAAAAAATATTATGAGTATTTTATAAATTAGTATACATTGTAAGTTTTGCACTATTTTGTTTAGGTGACGCAGTTAGACGCAGCAAATTTTGGTGTCATATGAAAGCTATAGATATGTTCTTTCGAAATATGTAAAAGAAACGGGTTGAGTGCGATTGAGTATGAACTTTTTCACTGAGTAAAACAAAAAAAACTGTTAAAATATACACTTCTCTTCAAACCTACATATCTATAACATCGCAAGTAATGTAAACTGTTTAGTAATACAGAAATAATAAACTAACCTGTAGATATAGAATCCATTACGTTTTACACCAAATATCAGCTAAATAAAATTTAAACGTTATCATTAAACACAAGCTCAAAATTTTAATAAATTACTCAACAACCAAAACTGTTTCAATCGAGTGTTGTGGATATCTGAATAAAAAGTGTCAAACGTTAAAATGGTCATTCATAGATGGGGCCATATGTCTTGTTCCTAAATTAGGCTACTAATTTAGAATCGGAGTAACTTTGCTTTTTTAATTTTGGCCACAAATTACGTAAATTTCACCTGTGTGCGACGTGAAGACAACCACGCAGTATTGTTACGATAGAAATAGCTTGGGTTGACAGCAGGACAGAAAGAAGGTATTACCTTACGGAATGTACCCATACAACTTGCCCCTCCTTTATTAGTATATGTCAGGCCAAGACCTCCAATGCTACCCTTCTAGTTTTCACATAGTAATTCATATTTGGCAGCATATTTACCACCACACATGCGGGATGATGTTGATGCTGGTGGCGTACTGGATGCTGCAGGTGTGACGCAGACCGCAGTTGACTCCGACTCTCAGAAGATGTAGGAAGCTGTCAAGGGGTCGCCAATTTGGCGGCGAGGGTGTGATGCCGCCAAACATAAAGATTGGTATGAAATCATATTTAAGCTAGAACTCTCGTCGACTTGCTTGAAGATCAGACAACACCACTTCATTGAAAACTGTAAGTTTGTCAGCTGATGTCCCGGCACACAGCCTTTTTTCTTTTTCGCTATTTCTTTGAATGCCAATAAGGGACTTTACATTCCACGTTACCGGAAAAAAATAGGTGGCGCTGTGTACTTTGGACGTGATAATTACATATTTTCTCATTACTCAGGAACATGATTATCCGAAAACATAATGTAATGGCAGAAGTATAATATAAAAATAATATTTGCTTGATATTTAGATCAGATTATGTATAGAATTATGTTACTACCTATATTTCTTTTTTCTCTTTATATTGATCAGAATAATGAAAATATAATACGAGTATTTGGGGCGGAAGGCAAGACTATTGCCCCATTTTTCCCGAAAAAGGAGTATGGTGAATGCTACACTGATAAGAGCGTGGCTCTTAAATTAGTGATGAATGAAAATTATAATGATAACGAAAATGTTAAATGGCCGAAACTTTCCGTTTATTCCGGTAAAATTGAGTAAATCACATGAAATTTTCGGAAAGATTGGGAAAAAACTATTTTGACGCATATTTAGTATAAAATCGTTTTATCTATAAAAAAACAGAAATAGTGTGCTACAGCCTTCTTAAAGCAAAATTATTATTAGTGGGTGGATTTTTTTGCAAGTAGCATGGAAAACGCTGCACCGACAAGAGCGTGGCTCTTAAATTGATGATGATGATGATAGATTTTTTTTGGCTTAGTTTCTTCGTTGCACACATGCTTCACGCTTTGAAATGAAAGTCAGCTTTATAAATACACTAAATATATGCTTTATTACAATAGAAATATTTTCAAATATTTAACATAACATAACATAACAAATACTTTATTGCACAAACAGGAAAAAACAAAATACAAAAAGAGAAATAGAATTAGTACAATAGGCGGCCTTATTGCTAAGTAGCAATCTCTTCCAGGCAACCTTTAAGTATAGGAGATATTGAATATTAGGTAATATAGCGGGATAGTGCAGCATGGGAATATTTGTGAATTTTGTGAGAATAATGGAGAGTTGTGAATAAAAAAATAAATTGCAAGTCTAAGAAACAAAATTTTTACGTTTAATATATTGATCGCTAATATCAGATCATTCATATCAAGACCGACTTCATATGCTGCTTCTTACAAAGACGCAAATTAAATGTCCAATATTGTGATCCTGGAACACGAGTTTAAACTGCATAACATGTAAGTAGGTATGTGATGGCATCTGCTTGAGAACCTACCTTTCTCTTTAGTGGACATCGGCCTAGATCAAACCATCCATGCCCAGTGGTTACAAACGGGTACAGTTATAACAGCGACTTAGTTAAATTGTCATCGGCACAACAGCACAATATTTTTCAAAGCGAGGGTATTCGTTTTCCAGAAAACCGGCTATGTTGAGATAGAGGTGCATGATTTTACTCAGTTGGTGAATTGCCCTACAAAGGGTACTTGGTTTCACAGCCTTACTGTTAACTACTTAGAACTTTATCTAACAACTGATCTGCACCAATGCCTATATCGATGACTTCCCCTCTAGGAAACCGATATTTTTCTGGTGAAATCTGCGTCTGTCTATCGTCTCCCTCTAAAATATCTAGACGGGTAAAGCATTACAAGTCAGGAAATCGGGATAAGAGACGGCACTTCTGTCATAGAAGAAGGAATAATACCATGTATAAAACGGCAACTTTCCACTCCGCCCCAGCGCCTGAGCTAGGTTTATTAATCCAAACCCCCTGGTTACACCTGATATTAATCCAAAGAGTTCGTTTCTTGTAATATTGGTGATAATGACAACGAGAACAATGACGATTTCTGGAAAGTTCACCGCCGCCCGCTACAAGCAATATAGGTACAATTTAACAAAAAACAAACAGTACAAGTCTTTTGTTTCCAGAATACTTCGTTGTCGTTAATTAATAATTAAACTACCATGCACAAAATAATTGTAGCATTGAATCCAAATAACGTTTGAAATGATATGAAAGTTAAGAGAATTAATAAAAAAAACTACAAAAAATAAATAAATTAATAATAAGTAAAACGTTAAACCCGTATTTTATTTTACTTATTATTAATTTATTTTAGGTAACTTTGTCTAGAATGAATTTTATTAAGAAAAAAAGAAATGTAGCCAGACCATCCAAGCAAAAGGTTGCTTAAGGGTCATGCGCGCACGAGCAACATAATCGTAAAGCGATTAATTTGTTTCTTTCGACAAATTAATCTCCTCCTTGCCGTAATGCGTGCCCGAGAGCGACAGCAACACGACTTTTTGCTACGCAGTCATTAACATGGAAGTTGAAAAGACGGCTGTGGTCATTCATTGCACTGGTATAAAAACTGACGCAAACCGCGAAAAACACAATATTGGGTGCATTCACTATGGAGCGATCTGTTGACTCTCGGAAAATTTCAGACTATGTTTATGAAATTCAGAGCAAGCCCTAAAATATTTTTTCGTTACTTCAGAATATGTCGTTATGTCGAGAGTCTGCATAATTCATCGAAATTAATTGTAGTGGAGGTTGCAGTTGCGTCGCGGACTTGTCTCCGAACCCGTGGACAAAAATATCTCCCAGGAGTTGCGTCGCTACTTGTGCGCACTTCCATAGACTTAATGTGAGAGATAAAAGTTGCTCATGCGCGACTACCCGAATCATAAACAGAAAAGTCGTAGGTTTAAAGTACCAGTTTAGTAGAACAGTACATGTTGAACAAGTGGGTAGGCTTGCTGAATTAATGCTTCATATTGTTGATAGACGCTGCTGGACGACATTATGTAATAGTGTAAAGTTTTTTTTTCTGGCTTCCACGGCGCGGTTAGGTAGTGAGCAAGTTAGCGGGCGATGCGCCAATGACAAGGATCAAGTATTAGATACTTCCTCAGATACTTCGAGATACTTGGTTTTTGCATAGAGATAGGAAATTATATGGAGGCGCCCTGTTCTACTATATAAACATCAACTTATACAAATATGAGTAGTTTATGAAACAGGTCGTCAATAATCGTTTTGTCTCTTTTTTACTAGTACAAAATTTCATTTGGTAAAAGAGATAAATATATATTTGTTATTTCTAGTTATGGCAACATTTTGTGATGACGTCACAACAGCTGTAGGTACGTGCCATTTTTCGCCATTTTATGCGCTGTGTTTTGTGGTACTTCTGCTGTCAAGTAGCTGTTTATGAGATCGTATTTTGTGTTTTGCGGATAAATTACGAGGATTTGATTTGCTAAATCGAAGTTGAAGTTGAAAAAAGTGTTATTCAACATGTCCGTGTATTGTATTGTACAGTGTGGAGCCAGAAAGGACAGAAATCAACCGTATTTGTCACTTCATAGGTTAGTACCCCGTATTCATTGAATAATACAAACAATCCTATAGATTTTGATGTTACAACGCAACTGAGCCATGAATTTGCATTAAACCTTTATATATTTTGAGTAATTGTCATACTACAAACCGTATTTTTCTTTGTTTTCCAATATCTTTATTCGTCATAGTCAAATTAGTGTTGCGCCAATAATACTGGCTAAGAATACTAGTTATTACTTTTACGTTAACAGGTTTCCAAGAAATAAAAGCTTGAGAAGACGATGGTTAGAGAGAGGCTGTTGGTGTTTAAATTTATATTTAAATTTCAGCCTAGCTTGCATCATCTCACTACTGGCTAGATAGATAACATATTTGTATCATGTTATCACAACATGTTTATACTATCTATCATTATTATGTACTTAATATACTTAGTCTGTAACTATTATATGTCGAAACAATTATTATATAAATAAATGAATGTTATCTTTCATTTCAGGCCATCTTTCAATCCAAAATTGTCGACTGGATTTACTGAAACAGGTGATATTGGAAAACTAATCCACAGCTGCAACGTCGTCTGTGCTGCCATTGCCCGTACGTCTGTCTCATAAGTCAGTACATGAAAAGGTATTTATCAAATAATTTTATATTTTTAACATGATATAGTATAATTCAACCAGGTACACAATGCACTTAAATCAGATATATTTTAGTACATACACTGTTTTAACATTATTATTAAACTTTATTTCAGTCTGTTCAAGAAGACGCGATGAAAAAATTAAAAGATAGCCAATTTGAAGAATATTATGGAAGATCTGCAGAATAAAAATCAAATAATAAAGGGCAAAGTGTATTGATGGAAGAATTGGCAGGACCGCAAGACTTTTTGAAAAGGCAGGTAAACCAAGGTTTACCTTTGCCAAAGAAGTATTCCCAAGAAATAAGAAAGTTTGCTTTAACTTTACATTTTCTTTCTCCGAAAGCGTATAATGATTATATATGCAATGTGACAGGGTGTCACAAAGACAATTTCTAAACAAATTGACACTGTTTAGATTTGTATTTATTGTAAATATAATGTAGTTACATAATAAATAATGTGTGAAATGAATACTTGCTAATAAACAGATTTACGTTATAATTTATGTTTCATTATACACTCCAGGTGGATTCGAATTGTGCGCAATAAAGAATGTAATCAATGTTATAGAGTTGTTAAGGAAACTACTTAGATAAATCTTGACTAAACCCTTTACAAATACAACAAGAAGAACAAGTTTTACACAAAACATACACGAAAAATACAGTACACCACCTAATTACCCTTTACCTTCCCTTTCTGTTCTCTTATAAATACTTATTATTATAATGCTATACCTATTATTGGTCAGCAAAAATTTTGTATCGATCGCCATCGACTCGCAAAGAAGAAGATGCTATACCTAGTAGGTACGAGTATGGTAATCCTAGTATTGAAACAGCTTGCAGCCCTAGTAAAGGCCGCCATTTTATGCGACGAAGTGGCACGTTTTTTTTGTAGGTATTTCCAGTCCATACTCTTATATGTCTATGGGTTTTTGGTCTTTGTCTTATTGTTGTCTTATCTGTTTTTTATGTATATTCGACGACGAATGAATGAAATGGAATGAATGAAGTTATTCTTTTCTATTGCAAGATTGCTTGCCTGCGTTGCTTTTTGTGTAATAACTCCGTCCCGTACGGACTTTATACCAATTTACCGCGCGGAATACTTTGACCTTGTAGTAAAACTAGCGGCTTTTCTTAAGTTAATTATATTATAATTAAATCTGCCCAGACCTTTATTTATATCAGTTATGTGGTATCGTATAACTAATTTGATAAGGACATAAACTTTTATAGTAGGTAGAATCACGATAGTGCTCGTGTGGATTAGTTCGTGTCTTGTGTAAATAAAGAAATGACGTCGGAATCAGAAGAGAAGGCTCTTCGTTACCGACGGGCGCAAAGTGTGACACGGGCCGAAGAAATTACTGAAAAGGAAAAAAAGTTTCGAAGTTTACAACTTGATAGACCGTAAGTATAAACATGTGTGTACGGTGTATGAATGAAATAAATCTGTCAGATAATAACTTTCGATGATCACTATCAAGTTCAGTAGTCCAGTTATGTAGGTATTACTTTATAAACTCATACAAACTTTTGATCTAAGTATCATTTTACTATAAGCAATGGAAGTGCCACAAGTGGTGAAAAACAGTTTTATATCATTCAATAATGTACTTTTCTATTTTTACATTAATTTAGTTGTCACAAACCAAGAGACTCCCTGTTCTCATGGAGCTCAGAGTTTGCAGACTTCACGGGGCTGGTCAACTGGGGCTTCTTGATGCTTACCATCGGTGGAGTGCGCCTATTCCTTGAAAACATCCTGAAGTAAGTATACATGGAAAATTATTAGAGCATTATCTTTTTTTGTAAACTAGCTTTCCACCCGTGACTCCAACGGTGTGGATGTATGTCAACTGTAACTGGACATTTATTTTGTGGATTATAAAATGAATAGGTTATTTTTAATATACTGATATGCAGTTTTAAAACTAATGTGGGTATCTATTTAATTCATCTTGTGATGGACATTCCTCTGGCCAGCCCAATTAGAAATATAGTTTTTTTTTATTCAAGCCTATTATAAAAATAAATAGTAGTGTACTAGCAATTATAAAGTTAGTAATTAAGTAAGAATGTAATCTTTTAGTGAGAGTATGTCAAGGCTAAATGCAATTTGATGATTATGACTTAGAATAATGAAGGATATGAAATATTAATATAATGTAAATTGGTGATGTTGGTACAAACTTATGGTTATATTATTAGAACCTTGACATGCTGGCTGAGGATATAAGTCATACACTCTTAACTTTTTATCAGTATATTAACTTGTAATAAATCTGCTAAAACCTTAACAAACACTGATTTTGAATTTAGTTACAACAAAATATAATTTCTTATATGTATTTTATTTGATAGAATTTGAAGCTGGTTTAATTTTTTTTATTACTTTTCTAAAGTCTACAGAAGATAACTTATACACTCTGGACACTTTGTACAAATAACCTCGTGTTATACGGACACTACACATTGACATTATCGTGTGTGTGTAATGATGTCTGAGGGTTGCCAACGAGGGACTTTCCAGGCTTCGTTCCTCAAAAGTGATATAGGATAATTCTGTACATAATGTGATCCAAATATCAAGTAACAATAATAATTACTTTTATATATGCTTCTGCCATTACATTGTATTTTTGAATAATTTTGTAGGTACCTGGATAATGAAAAAATAAGCAATTGTTACATTAAGCAGTGCCATCTATATTGTTTTCCTAAAGTCCCTCATTATAATACTTAATTTAAGTGACATAAATTTTTAGGTAGTATTACTTACGAAAGAAGCTTTTATAATCATCAGTTAATATTTATTTAACAACAAAAAATACAAATAAGAAATTTTAACATTAAAGGTTCACAATATAAACAAATAGGTTTTACACTTGACTTAAAAAATTTAGTGAACTAATTAATTGTATTTACAATATTTTTACAGTAGGCACTTTGCCTAGGGTCAATTTTATTGCAAATTATTAGCTGACCTTGCAACTATTATATGAATAATATAAAAAAAAAATACATGAATAATCAGCACTATAACCATCTGTAAGGATAGGTATTACAGTTTTTCTTGCCTTTCGAAGATTGTTGTTATGTTCTTGTCATGGAATGTTTAAATATGTTAAGTATAGATGATGTATAATGTCGAACACAATGTAAAAATTGTTAACGATTACATAAATAATAATAATCGAAGTTTTCATACTAGCTCTATACACATTTTTCGTAAAAAAAATATAAATCCTTCACTTTTGTGCATGATAGGGATACCGGCAGAAGACAACTTACACCTCAGGTGTAGGTTGACTTGCGACTCTATCCACTTTGATATGGATGCTGAGCGTGACTAATTAACCGACTTCAGAAAAGAAGAAATCCAATCCGACGCTTATATATATTTTTTTATGTTTATACAAAACCTCTACAAAACTTTCATAGGTATGGATTTCGTGTGAACCCTATTGAGTGGATTATTGTACTGACTGGCTCTAATGAAGGACAGAACAGCCAATATCCTAGCCTGGTGCTGCTGATATGTAAGTGTCTTATATACAATGTCATAATAATATAAAAAATAAGATGATGTAGGTAGGTTACCTACCTATATTATGAAATCTCAGAAGAGCAGTAGGTGTACTGATCTTTAATGTTTTTTAAATTCAGTTTCGTTGTCGTTCATTACTGTGGCTCAGTACTTATTTATTGTCAGTAAAGAAAAAGTTTCTAGAATGATATTCTATAAATAATAATGATTTTAATATTAGGTTGATAAAAATATTACTGTAATATCATAATAATATAGAGTTGATATTACCGTTCAACGCCTAACCTGGCTTAAAAATATTTATGTAGGTGTTGATAATTTTTTTAAAAATTGAATTGGTGTGCAAAACATTATACATATAGGTAGTTATCTTAACTAAGTTTTTTATTTCTTTTAATTAATAATACTATTGCTATTTTTTCAAAGTTATTTAAGGCCGTGGACTTCAATATCAACTCTATATTATAGACTATTATCAAGTTTAGGTAAATGGACATATGCCAGTATGCCACTGAATTTGGGACTTTACGTAACATGGGTTTTAATTACCAGTTTTGCATGCAAGATTCCAATGTCTGTAATTATTTTGCAGTTTCAGTGGTGCCTGTAGTGATAAGCCTGCTAATCGAAAAATCCATCGCAGTGGTAAGCAACCATTAAAAATATTAGAAATTAAACACACTATGTGTTTAAAAAAAATATTTATTGTAATTATTACCTATATTCGTATATTTCAGGATATGATATCGGAAAAAGTCGGATTAGCATTACAAGTGTCTAACATCATTTTTGTGATATCCTTGCCTATGGCCGTCCTTCATTTTAAGGGAGATGAATTTAGTTTTGGTAAATACATTTCAATTTTATCAACGACTACCTACAACTTTTTATTTTATATCGTGGCAACATTATATATGAACATTTTGTTTTTGTTTCTAGTGGGAATATCGACAGTGTGCACACACTATTTGATTTTGTTCTTGAAACTCTGGAGCTATGTGCAAACTAATCATTGGTGCAGATGTGGCATTAAGAAGAGGTTCGCAAAGAATACACTGAGGCGGCAGAGTTTATCAGCACCTAACTGGAGTGAGTTTACCTAATACTATACATACACTTATAATTTCACATCCCTAAAGGGTAGTTGTTAAGTTGTTTCAGTAATGAAATAATAATTCTTCATATTAAATGTAATGCTATTTAATTTAATATATTGAACTACTGAGACTTCGCGCCTAAGTAGGTATTTTTTTTTTCATTTTATTATGTTTTAACCAGCGGGGTTGAGTAAATGAATACACAATGTAAATGTGTAGTAAATGAATATTGTTACTTCTCTATTTATTATTCAGTTGGGTTTGATAGTAAAGTTGTTTATTGTAGTACTTATTAACGATTTCCTCCTTAAAAACGGTTCAAACATAACAAAATATTGAAGCACAAAGAAAGCGAAGTTTTCATTCCCAAAATAAGTTTAATATGTTTGCACTGCAGCATTATTGTCTCGTTTGTTATGTTTATTACACATGTGTATAATTTTGTGAGTGTAGTTATAAATCAGTGTCACATTTTATAGTGTGTTTGAACCGCGATGTTGATATTTCAGATGAGCTTGTGAACGCGACACAGGAACGTAAGTCAATGCCCGTGTGTTTTGGCAAGCTTTACGTTTCGCGCATTTTTTTATTTTTGTATGCGTTTTCTTTGTTTTTATGAGTAATTAATTCCATTGGTTTGTGTTTTTTTTTATTATGTATTTTTTGTTTACGCTTTTCGGTGAAGGGACTGACTGTGCAGTGTAACGTTTTTCATGGTTCTGTTTTTATGATTGTCGGAGCTTATTGCACTTGTGGATTTTGTGCCTTACGTAGTTACTTCTAGCAGTTTTAACACAATGTACCTATTCGTAGTTAACCACCACACAAGTTTGTAATGCCTAGATGTTTATGACTGCAGTTTATTATTATGTATAACGCAGGTTACTTGCGTACTCTTATCAGGTATTACTAAAATGTTCTTTTTTAAAACTGAAATTGCGTTCTATTTATCGTAAAGTTAGATTTTTCGAGATCGGTACGAAAACGACTTTAGGGTCTTACGAGTATCTTATCAGTCAGTAAGCTCCGCGTTCGTATTCTACCTTCCGCTGTATTGTGTTACCTACTTTACATAGATACGCCTTATAAACAACATAGCAAAAGTAGCACACGAACGCGAGACGTTTTTCTGTCCAATGGGACCCTACAGTCGTTCAATCAGTGGTTAATGACGCCGCAGGTTCCCTCTTGTTGTTTGTGTTTAATAGACAACCCCATTGACTACTTCCTGTTGTACTCATAACGTGTCATAAACTGTAGGTAGTCTGTCAGTGTAGCAATGTGTCGTATACAGAGACAGCCGAAGAGGAGCTCAACGACGACGCGGCGGCGGCGGGCCTGACCAAGTACCCAGACAACCTGTACCTGAAAGACTTGTTCTATTTCATGCTGGCCCCCACCCTCTGCTATGAACTCAATTTCCCCCGCACCGTACGGTTAGTCCTGCATGTTGTATTACTTGCTGTATATACCTTGAGGTGGCTCGGAGGCATTTTAGACTGGGAAGTTTTGGTTTTCGTATTTGTACACACGTATACAAACATGCGTGCTGGCACGTTGTTCGGTTTCATACAAAAACCCGCATCGCGACCCGGAACGCTGTCGATGCCTCTGAAGTATGACCCCCCTCCGGACCCCCTCCGCCGGATGAGCACATAGAGTGTTTGTGTTATGCTTCCTTTACCATGTTCAATACCGGTATTCACATGCATTTGTAAATATTTATACCCGTACTTACCGATGAACTTCTAGAATATTCGTGAACATTTTTGGAATATTCGGAACTTAGTACTTATAAATGTGATTATTTCATATTCCAGCATCAGGAAGCGTTTCTTGATAAAGCGGATGTTGGAGGTGATGTTCGGCGTGAACCTCGTGCTGGCGTTGTTCCAGCAGTGGATGATACCGTCCGTCACCAACTCTGTGGACACGTTCTCGAGGATGGATCCTATAAGGATCACCGAACGACTGTTGAAGCTTTCGGTAAGTTGACATTTAACCACCCGCGAATTGTATCAAGGGCTTCGACCCCTTATGATTACTTTATCTATGATGGTTCTTTGGCGAAAGGTATGCTGACGAAATTTTCTGCCCAGCCATTTCCCGGCCTAGGATCAGGCTCCGCTCGGTCTCCAAAGTGAAAATCAATATATTATTACTCGAAGAAAAATAATGTTGTACCACTTTTTATCCACTGAGCGCGTACGGAGGAGTGTGAGATTTGGTACAGTTAAAGTTCACATCGAGAAGGAATGCCGAAATATAAAATTCTGAAAGATAATTATGTGTTATTACGATTATTATTATTATTACGAATTACGGCCCAATTTCTCTTATTTACTGACGGTATTATTTATTTATGAATATCCGTTATACACCAACGTGGTGGATTGCCACGTCACTATTGGTATTGGTTATTATAAGGTTAGTGATTATTTAGAGATATAAGTGCCTGGGATTAACTGTCTGAGATATGATATTAGGCAGCTAAATTTCTCAATTGTATAACAATATTTTATGTTTTTTTGTTAAATAACGTCTCGGCCCTGTGCCGAGGTTTTTCTTGCAGCTTCTTTTCCCCGGCTATACAGGTTGTGAGAAGCTGCAGTAGTTTTAGGCGGATGAGACGTTCGTTATGTAAAAAATGACGATTCAAAGTACCTACTCAATAAAGATATTTTTGAATTTGAATTTGAATCCTGTTATGTTTATCGCAGTATTTCGTAACCAACGAATTTATATCCGTAAAATTATCTTCTTAATGACATTATCAATTTATCAATAGCAACAGGCATTCATTTTATGTTAGTTCATTGAGATAAGATAGTTTTGTTTATTGGAAAGTATTAATAACGTTTTTGAGGAACTAATGATAAAAAATTACTAACAAAGAGTCTCGTGATATTCGAATGTTCTCTGTTGTACAAAACTGATGTAACCTCCAAAGGATTTTCGTATATTCCGGCCACAACATGGATATCGAGACTTTGATTATAGTACAGTTTATAACATTGCATTGAGGTAAAATAATACGTTTCACAGCCTCCGTGGTCTAGTGGTTAGAGCGTTAGGCTCACGATCTGGAGGTCCGGGTTCGATTCCCGATGGGGACATTGTCGAAATCACTTTGAGACTGTCCTTTGTTTGGTAAGGACTTTTCAGGCTTGAATCACCTGATTGTCCGAAAAAGTAAGATTATTCCGTGCTTCGGAGGGCACGTTAAGCCGTTGGTCCCGGCTATTAGCCGTAAAAACACCTCCACCAACCCGCAGTGGAGCAGCGTGGTGGAGTATGCTCCATACCCCCTCCAGTTGATTGAGGGGAGGCCTGTGCCCAGCAGTGGGACGTATATAGGCAGTTTATGTAATACGTTTCACACCTGTAATCTGTAATCCAAATTGGGGTGGGCATAACAAGTCACTGGAAGACAATTAGAAGATGGAGCACTGTAGACAGGACACTCCATGCAACAATCTCGTTCTTACCGTGTAAGTGCGCGCGTAACAGACAGTTTGCGCGCACTTACTCATTAACGGCTTAAGGAATTTCCTCTTTATCTTAGAAGAAGAAAGATTATTTTTTAACGGTCGATAACCGAACCCTGAAGTTAATCTGAATCCGCACCGATACGATTTGGTGCGGGGAGGAGAGTGTCCATTCTATACGTATAATTATTATTACATGCTATGTTACGTGGTCGTGGAGCATAGGCTAAATTAATTAATTATTATTATTTATGTTTATGTAAGTAAGTAGTCGTTACATGAGCCATGTCAGGGGCCTTTGGCGGCTCAATAATAACCCTGACACCAGGGTTGATGAGGTTGCTAATGTACCTCTCAATCCACATGATAGAAGAAGATTTATGTTTTGCTATAACGTATCACACATAGCATGTATTCCAGAGGCGTATAGTTTAAACAATAAACCCACTCCTCACCAGATATGTTTATGTCCCATAGGGGGTGAGCCTGTTACCATTCACCGGGCACAAATCCTTCTAACCACGTGATATCAATTATTTATCTATGATCTAAACCACGATTGTCTCAGGACGTCCACCACCGCCTTATGATTATTTCGACAAACATCCGTCTTGCTTTTTTTGTAATTGTTTAGTGGAAATTTGATGTGATGTTGTTGTCTTTTTTTTTGTTTGTGGCGCCCTTTTATAATAAACTATTTCTATTCTATACTATATAGACACTAAATCGCACTATTGTCTATTTTACAGGTACCAAACCACTTGATATGGCTGTGTTTCTTCTACCTGTTATTCCATTCGTTCCTCAACTTGATGGGCGAGTTGTTACAATTCGCCGACCGCTCTTTCTATGGGGACTGGTGGAACTCTAATAACATCGCGGTGTTCTGGCGGTCCTGGAACCTGCCCGTGCACAGGTGGGCGGTGCGACACGTGTACACGCCCATAACTATGAAGGGATACAGCAAATCCACTGCCGGAGCCGTCGTCTTCCTAATATCGGCGCTCTTCCATGAGTACTTGGTGAGTGTGATAGCTATTATGCAGAAGAGTGCTTGACGATGGCGCAGTAGAAGTTTGGGATTGAAATTAAAATACTTAACACGTTGGCGCGCGGTAGTTTTTCGTAAATTAGCAGTAGTAATTATCGACCCCGTACTGTTAAATTTATGAGAAATCAAAACACTACATAACGATAGTAACATCTATGACAGTAATCTGCATATACCGTACTGATGAGGGTAATATAGAAAAATATTTACTTAGGATCAGTACATCTAAAACCGTAGTCGCAATAGCCGTACTGTGTCTACCTAGCATAATATAAGATCCAGGTGAATCAAAGTACGGCTTCAACCGCAGTGCTGTCATGACCGTATTTACACTGTTGAGAAACACATCTCTCCAATCTAAGATTCAGTACAGCTTCAGCCGTATTATGGCGAACAAAATTGCATACACCTATTACTGTTATAACCGTAGTGTGGATGTGTGTGTAGACTGCATATGTGTGAGTTATGGCTCAAAGAAACTTAAAATATTTTACTCAATTTTGACAGTAGCAACAAAAGGGTCTGTGTCTAAAAAAGAAGTGGGCGTGGCCTAAGTGATTATTGTATCGAAACTGGGCTGCATTGACCGTAGCAATGATTATAAGAACTACAACTATTTGCGGAAGTGACCGTACCGTGCTATTTTGTGAGTCCAAATTACGGTTATAGCTGGTACCGCGCGCCAACGTGTTAAGACATCTTCTATTATTGTATTCCAAGAAACCGATCTTCTTTTATCTTGTGGGTTGTGAGGTGGAGTACCAACCTCATCAACCCTGTTGTCATGGTTACTATTGAGCCGCCAAAGGCCCCTGACATTGCTCATGTAACGACTACTTACTTACATCAGTAAGTAGTAACCGAGACCAACGGCTTAACGTGCCTTGCGAAGCACGGATCATCTTACTATCCGATTATAGAAGTCAAAATGTCACATCATAAAATATTTATTGAAATAGATTGTAAATTATTATAATATCTAACGGTACAGGGCGGTTGTCGTAAGGAAGAAAGTGAAAGTAATAATCGATGATAATAATGAATTAAGGCAATGCACCATACAGCCTAGTGTCGAGTTCATAATATATAATTAATGAATATATTTCTATTAATAGCAAGTCATTATCTACGACCATACCACGGTAGGTCAGAATGTTCCCGAAATCAATCAATCCAAGGTATCTTTATGCGAATGCGAGTGATCGTGAGTGCGATCCTTCGTTGCTTCGCCTAGTTGTCACAATGCTTGATTTATACGTAATATAAAAATGGTTATTGCACGATTTCCATATAAAAATGAAAAAAGAAATATTCATAAAATACATAAAATTCGTTGATGAGACTTCCCAGTAAGTAACAATAGTACCATATGGTTAGACTAATCGTTAATATTTTTAAATATTTCTAAAGTTGATGAAACCGGAGATAGACATATAAGGTAGATTATATAAGGTAGAAATTAATAAACTAACTACAAATGCTTGATACCGCCGCGTTTTAGCGACTTTACCTTATGAATCTATCACGCCTGGTTCAAGCGAGACTGAGACTAACTTAAAGAACTATTGTATATATTTATTTATTGTGTTTCAGGTGAGTGTCCCCTTACAAATGTTCCGCGTGTGGGCGTTCCTGGGAATGATGGCGCAGCCGCCGCTGTCTGTGATCTCGCGCTTCGCTGAGGTGCGGTTCGGGCGCCGCTGGGGCAACCTCATCGTGTGGAGCTCCCTCATCTTGGGCCAGCCGCTCGCCATCATGATGTACTACCACGACTACGCCGTCGCGCACTTCACTCCCGCGCAATGATACCAACATAAAGTTTCTTTAGTTTCACCAAATGAATAATCTGAGTCAGTGTATTGCGTTTATGACGGCGAAGCGACCAATTTGATTCTTATTTAAAATCAGCTTTAACTTCAGTGGCACGCAGTAAGGCATATAGTTATTTAATAGGCGCTGGATCATTCGCACGGCATTTTTTTACCTTGCTTTTTAAGTATTTTTAAGCATAGGTATTTCAAAGACATTACAAGATCTTTAGATTGGTCACTTTATCGTCAATTTGTTCTTCATTAATTTTGTTTAGAGTAGTGGGAGCCTAGTCTAGAAGCAAGGGCAAGGGTAACAAATGTGGTCAAGTTGTAGATGCTATTATTATTTGCCAGGCGCGGAATAACATATCAGAAAATGCAATCTACATCTATAATAATGATACAAAATTATATTGTATACAAAATATTTTTACCAAAGCAATATTATTGGCAAATAAGATCATCTAGTGCTCGAGTAGTTTTAAATATACATACATATATATGTTTTGAAATATTTTGTGTCGTTAAATATTTAATATTGTAAACTTCCGTTTTAATGTATTTTACTATTGTTAAATATAATGTAGGTATTGCAATTAAGTTTTCAGTCGATTTTAATGTTTTAGTTCAAAGATCAACAGTAGTTTTATGAGTACGTTTTGAGTACCTAGATCAAAATAATATTTTATTTTTATGTTGAAATATTTATTAGAAGTTAAGGGTTTGGTGCATTTTGCTATGATGTATATTTTGAAACGATTGTTTATGTAAGTACATAATACCTGCATTTTAAATATTCCATTTACAAAATAAATATTTTAGAGCTGTTGCAAGACTGAATACGCAACGCTACCGTAGTATTGATTGTGATATTCTTGCCATAAACCAATTATGAATTTATTTTACGAGTTTAAAGCAATTGTATACAAATGTGTCTAATAATGGTGCTCATTCTAGGAGACAGTTCATTTTGAATTATACCTTTCACATTCTTATCCGCCGAAAAGGAAAGGGACGGGTAACCGACAGGTTGAATGTGTGTATGTAAATTTTGGGCATTCATCCTAATAAATGATTTGATATTATACGTTTAAGGAACGTTGGCATTCAGGTTCAGGACAGAATTCAGTTGACAATTGTCAATCATCCGTCCCTTTCCTTTTCGGCGGATAAGAAAATGGCAGGTGTGGCTGTGAAATAACATTAGACGGTGTCTGCTGAAATCAGCATTATTTTATTAATTTAAATTTATTATAGGAAGATGTTGTTAAGTAGTAAGAAATGTATATTTAATATGTTAACTATATTTATGAATATAAATAATAAATATGGTCTATTGTGTTCGCGATTTTTAAGCTTAAAATCATGACAGTTTATTATTAAATTAGAAATGGTTTCTTACTATTTATTATTATTTGCTAGCTATTTTTATATTTCATATTAACATTTTATAAATTGCATATCAGTGCTGATTCTGGCGGACGATACTTAAATGTTATATCGTTTAACTATTTTAAATAGTGCCGTTCTTTACTTACGATAAGAGCTAGAAAGAGACAGCTAGTTTAGGAACTGTCAAACTATATCAAAATTAAGTTTATGCGGGTCAGAATTGGCACCATTATGTTATATGTCATTTAAGAGTGGGACTTCGATTACGGGAACGTATTGACTATAAACGTAAAAATATCCTACAATCTTTTTGCAAATATCCACTTCGAATTTATGTAAATTTTGATTGGATATTTGCAAGAAAAGACAAAAGATTGTTAGGATATTTTTGCGTTTACGGACGGTAATGGTTTTTCCAGAGTTCGAAGAACCACCATTAAAGATGTTGCGAATGTATTTTTATATTAATATTTGATAAAGTTATCACAATTTAATATACCAATTTATATTTTTATACCAAATTTTGTATGAATGAAATATAATATTTTTAAATATGAAACGCTTGTAGTTTATATTAGAAACCCTGTTTCCCTGTTTTTATACGTAAGGTGCAATGAAAAGTATCTGCGTAATCAGCGTTAGAATGTAGTTGGGTTATCTACAGTGAACTCAGATTATACATTGGTCCAAGAACTAATGTGTCATTCACAAAGTCCATTGACCTGATACTACTAAACATTCACTGTTAAGATCCCACTCTGCTGGGCAAAAGCCTCCTCTAACTTATCTTGACATAACGACAATTTTTAGATATATCTGTCAATAGAAACGAGGGCAAACGAAGGTTCCATTGACTCGTGACTGAGCTCATCATGCTGAGTTAATATCAAGTGGAATTTTCCGTCATAAAATTACCTAATGTTTTTTTTTTTATAATTGATATTAAACTCAGAATCATGAGTTGAATCATCACCCTCTATATTCGATACGGTGTCACGATCACCTTGTATACATATAGGCTGTAAGTATTTAATGGATATTACGTAAAGAGGACTTCAGAGCGTGCAACCTCTGACTCGGCGTGTTACATGCGCTCGGGTCGATGACCGCTTATCCGATCTTGAAGGTCGGACTTACAGCAATCTCATCTAACTTGCACTTTATTGATAACGTTAACCCGCATTTCCAATGTTCTGTATATGTCTTATTTTATAGGGTAAACCTAAGTATTATTCAAGGCGATCTGGAGTCGGATTTTCTTTAAGCGATTGTTCACATAGAAATCTGTTGCGGGCTGAGTCTGCTGTGACGCGGATTCATACAATCTTCCGCTTTTCGCCTCACAACAGCGTTTCCGGGACATCCAGCCTTATAGGTAGTTATTTCACGTAAATTATTAAGTAATTACTTAAACACATCAGTTAATCAGTTACGTAACTTTTACGAAATGTCTTTTAAGTAGATACTTACATAGTGACTCTCGTACTTTAACGGAAAGTTAGCCGACTTAAAACTTTAATTGGCAAACCATGTATTATGTAAAACCTGGTGAAATACTTTTTAATGTAATGAAGTAAGTGCGATTGAACTTGGTGGAGGGTGAGGTTTGAGAGGCCAGGTTCGGATCGTCGGCCGCAGGAGGAGGCCGAATCGATTGATGAAGAGGTCGAGATACGCCGGAACGTGTCTCGCCGCTGGGAACGACACGGCATTGTTTACTGAACAATCGCTATACAGGGATACATTTTAGAGAAAAATAGTCATTTTTTAGAGATATTTTTTATTGTGTTAGGTATCACGACGTGTTTGAAAATATAAATTGGTGACGCAGTGGTATGCCAGTGACTGACCAGGCACTTTCATCATTGATACCAAAAGTGGCTTCAAGACGAATGGCTAGCTTGTTGCGGTTCTATTTACTTACCTACTTATCATTTCTTTGAACTGTGCAAGCTATGTTTAAAGTTATTAGACAAGAAAGCTAGGAAAATCTACTAAGTATGTTAAACAAACAAGCATATACTTACAACCATAAGGCATATCGTGATCATCACAATAGCTGGACAATACTTGCCATTTTCATAATACACGGCTCTGTCCATTCCTTTAAAGGTACTTACTATAAGCGTTTCCAAAGTTGGCACTTTCCTCTTTTCCGATTTAACGTGATAATTCCCTATTTTCTCATTACTCGGGGTAAGTACATAATTATTCAAAAATGTAATCTAATGGCAGACATACCTATATATGTATATATATATACTTAAGCAATTGTTGCTTGATATTTGGATCAGATACGTATAGAATTATTTTGCTACAACTAAACCGCTTTGTAGCTTCTGTAAAAACCGGATCTGTCAAATCTTCTGGTTAAGTAAGCGTGCTTACCCTGTGAAAAACGGGACAAGCTAGGGAGATGCTTGCTTCTCTTTATTCTAATCGGAATAATAATGGGTGGAAAATGTGTTGCCTGGGTGTACTAACAAAAGTCATAGTTTTATACCTAAAAACAATTATAATATTTGCATATGTCCGTTATCCGTGAAAATGAAAATTTAAACGAAGGCAAAACAGTACAGCGCCATCTATTTTTTTTGGGAACGTAGCCTGCAAACTCCCTCATTAATTATAAATATGTGCAGATGTAGGTTATTTATAATCATTATGAAGTGAAATACCTAATAATGCAGTGACGTACGCAATTCGAGCGGGCAATTAACAAAGCGAGGTCAAACAAAAGTCGGGACGTGTTGGTGGGGGTTAATCATGTAATAACATTTGCGGGAGGAACTGGTGCGAACCACACAGGGATGGATTTAGTAGGCCCTTGTGTCCGAGAATGAGGAGTAAATTCTGCTCTACATCTACAAAGACTGAAGGGCATATATCTAATTAGGGACTTTTCAGAATACCTATGTACCCCAAAAAATATAGATGGCAACCTTCTAATTGCATGAATAACAGACAGCATCTTTTATCTTTGTTTTTAGGTATAAATGATGACCCTGGTTATGGAAAAATGGAAATTCGATGGAAAATTCCACTTGATATTAACTCAGAATAATCAGATGAATCATCCCTCTCAGTATTCGTTACGATGACACTTACACCCCGTACAAGTACATACGGTAGCCATATAAGTAGGTATGGGTGTTAGTGACACCGTAACGAATACTGAGGGGGATGGTTCAGACCATGATTCTGAGTTGATATCAAGTGGAATTTCGTGTCAAAATTTCATGAAAATTTTTCTTTTCTTTTTAATTATTTTCCAATCCATACTTTTGCGACGGAATTAAATTTCTACTTGATATCAACTCAGAATCATGGCCTGAACCACCCCTCAAAGTTTTCGTTACGATGTCACTAACACCCTGTATATTACAGGGAAGTTTATATTTATTGAATCAAAAAAGGCAATATTAAATATTGAACATCACCTATTTTATTGCAAGTCAAGTTATCCTAAGCCATACATCAGAAAAAAAATGAGACCAGCCAAATAGTCCACATTTCCTTTTCGCTCAGGTTCCCTGCGCGGCCCTGTGGAGTGCGGGCGCTCGGTAGCGGCGGTGGCGGCGCTAACAATGTTGACCCACCGAGCAAACAGCCGCGTCAGCGCACAACCCTATCTCTGCCAGTTATAATATAACATACTTACATCAAGACACTGATTGAATAATTCAAATTTAGAAAATATAAATCTTTAATATAAATGTTTTCAGAGATCCATATCTTCGACATTGATAGCTGTACAGCCATAGAAGTGTTTTACGGGAAGTTATAACAAGAACTTCTAGATGTTCTGTTCTGACCCGTTTTATTCATATGAATAAACATCATAATCATAACTCATGGCGCACATGCGCCAGTTTATCGTTGAAAAATATTAAATTTACGCCGCTGCCGATTGTACTTCTTTTGTCACATATTTTGTAATTGTTTTGAGTGTTGTATTTATATGTGCAATAAAGCGATTTTGTATTGTATTGTATTGTAAATTTGTAGAAAAAGTGGTCTTTCGCCACAAAAGGACTTAAGTAGATATCTACATTTTACATTGGTGCTTTATTTCTGTTCTTCAAATTATATTCAAAAAGATAACAACAAGGGACAAAGATTAAGATAACCTTATGTTCGTGAATATAACATAATCTTTGTAATATTATTATTATTATAAGTGTCAGTCTCTCCAAAACATCTTAATCTTACGCATATCAGGAAAACGTAGGGAAAATATTTTTAATATTGTAATTTTTATTTCAACGAAATATGCAGTTAGTGCAGCCCTAAATCAAAAGATAGAATTATGGTTCATCGTTTGCGTAATAACAGGCGAATGGTTTCAATTATTTCGGGTTAATAAGAAGGGGTTAGATGTTTAGAGTGTAGGTTGGTGATTAAATGTAACTCCGTTTGGCCCGCTACCCTCGCCAGCCGCGCGTGAAATCACTTTGTTCCCAGTTTGCCCTCTCACTGCCATGGTACGTATGTACACCTCATTATTTTACGCTAATCTATGACTATAGATTGATCTTATTAATTATGTACTTAAGTAAGTCATAGGTTTACGCTAAGTACTACAGAGCGCCGTTACATGACATTGCCCGCCGAATGGCCTGAAAAATAAACATTAATATTAGTGTTTTTATTTCTAATTATTTATTAACAATAGTTGTAAATCACACGAACCATTTAATAAATTCACGTAATAAATTAATTAGATTTGTACGTTTTTCGTAGTTAGTGTCTACGGCGTAGCAAATAGCTACGCTTACATTTCTTTTCGAAAATGTATTTAGGATACACACGCAGATCCCTATCTAAGTCTAAATATGTACTTACTTATATCGAATGTGTTAAAAGCTAACACGATATGGAATTACTTCCCAACACTACATTGTAATAACATCAACAACACACATAGCTATATCTGTATTGGTAGTAACTATAAATATGTAAATAATATATCATTACATACTCGTATATTACATAAATGTGTGTCGTGCTGTGTTTATAATATGATCCTGGATGGCGTTAGCAAACTTATGGTCGTGAAATTAAAGGCTGTATATGTGTGTTGCGCGCGTCGCGTAACGTCATTGGGCCGGAGGGCGGAGTCGCGGGCACGCGGCCGCCCTGCGGCGCGCGGCAGTCTTGTTCCGGCCGGCGCGCGCCCCGCACGGCCCCATGGTGGAGCACGCGCTCGTCGACTGCTCCCAGGCGAGCGCCATGCAGACCCTGCCGCCGCCGCCGCCGCACGCGCACCGTGACGACGAGGAGGACCACCTCGCCGATGAATACGTGCAGAACTTTGAACTCGACCACCTCGAAGACCACCAGCAACTCAATGTCAAACGCGAGCCTCTTCGCGCGGGATGGCACGAGATAACCGAGGCCCCGCCGGCCTGCGCCCGCGCCTGTCGGCCGTGGCCGGATGCGGGACCCTACCCGCAGCCGCACGTCGCCGTCGCCGTGGACCCCAGCACTCCTCCGGAGACACCCCCGGCGGTCATCGGCCGCAGCCCCTGCCGCGCCGCCTTCGTCGACGACGTGCTTTGGTTGCCTAACATGCGGGAACCACTCGACATGCGCACCGTCCCTTGCGGGGCATTCGAGGAATGGGATCGTCGCGAGTGGCGCGAACAGGAACACCACCACAACATGCAACAAGTCGCCCTCCGCCCGGCGAGCTCGTGCTCCGGGCTCTCACCCCGGACCAGCCACCACCAGTCATATCAGCCATCTTCGTGTGGGGACGATCTCCTAAGCGACGAACAGCTGATGACTCTGAGCGTGAGGGAATTGAACAAACGCCTGCACGGGTTCCCGCGGGAGGATGTCACTCGGCTAAAGCAAAAGCGGCGCACGCTGAAGAACCGTGGATACGCGCAGAACTGCCGAAGCAAGCGACTGCAGCAGCGGCAGGAGCTCGAGATGACGAACCGGTCGCTGCAGAACGACCTGCACAAGATGCAGCTGCAGCTGGCGCGCGTGACGCACGAGTGCGACGTGCTGAAGCAGCGGCTGGCGCTGGTAGGGCGCGAGCACGTCGTGCCCAACCACGCACCGCCCACGCCGCACTCCTCACCGGAGTTCTTCTCGGAGCTCTGACGGCAGGGCGCGGCGTCGGCCCGCGGCGCCTCCGCCTCCGCCTGCGCCTGGCAGCGCTACTGAGGCCGCCGGCCCGCGCCGCCGCCGCCGCCGTCGACCGGCCGCGCCGCTCTTCACTGCGTTTGAGCTTCTACCATCAGCTCTCTTGTGCTTTTGTTAAGTTTGAAATTTAATTATCATCAGTTCCAGTTTTATAGCTTTTTTTTATTAAGGTGGAACTTTAGAGCCGTGATCGGCGTGCTCGTCTAATTCAACACCGTGTTAAATGTATGGTTGTGTCGTAAGATATGCATAGCTTCGTTACATATGTATTACTAAAATTATACATAAGTTAAAATGACTCAAATGATGGATAATGGAGTTACTGTAAATAGATATATTACGAATTACGAATATTATCTTTAGGATCTGTGTTTTCCTAATAAAATATTCATAAACTAAATCTTTTACTTATTTTTTGCTATTAAACAAACCTTACATAAGGCTACACTTTTCGTAATCCATACACGCAAGAAATAAACAATAATAAAACATTTACAACAGCTTTATTGACGAATTAACTGAGTACCTATTTATATTATGTACCTACAACAATTTAACATTAACACGATTAAAATACTCAAAACTTTTATAATACATTTCCGCTTATAATCCATAAAATTGAATAGCTAGGTACTTACTTATAATATTTTTGCCACATTTTCTATCCATGAATCTTACATACTAATCTTACATAGTTCTGTCTGATCTAATGAGGGACTTTCCAGGCTACGTTCACCAAAAACAACGTAGATGACGTTGTAGAGCTTTAACGAGATAATTACCTATTTTCCAAAATATAACGTATGGCAGAAGAAGTAATATCAAGAAAAAATAATTGTTGCTTGATATTAGGCTGATATTATGTAAGTATAGAATTATGTTGCATATCTATATTGTTTCTCTTTATTTACATCAGAATAATAATGGGTGAAAGATGTAATTGTGCCTGCGTGTAATAAAAAGTGTCATCATTTATACCCAAAACAAAGATAAAAGGCGCACATTTGTGTAATCCATGTAATTAGAAGGTTAAACAAAGGAAAAAATATACGACGCATTATTTATTATATTAGTTTTACGAATTTAAAGTCGTAAAAAAGTATGTTTTGTACTAAATGTACTAAATGTGATCCAACCTAGGAGCAGGATAAGATAGATTTATTGAAGCGAAGGTTGCTTACCAGCATGCCCTAATTTGCCCTACCGGGCAAATTGGAGATGTCTAGAAAAAGTTTAGTAAGTACCTACTCGATTTTTTCCAGATTATAATTATGATAATATTTAACTTTTTATTTATATATACTTACATAAATAGTTAACTAAGTACCTACTTCCTCAAAAACTCAATATCTACCTACTCAGGCTGCGAGCATACTCGTATTTGGTATGAAGTTATAGGTAAGTATCTATTGATTTACAATGGACATTAAGTTTGAAAATACGGTGTAGGCATTGAATCCAATGACTTGAATAAGTATGATTGTGCAATGTAGCATGTCAGACGCATGCGATTGCTCAAGAGTTGCTGAAACCAGGTCATCTGTCCGGCTAAGTATATTATAAGTTGCAAATTCAGCTGTTTAATTAACATCGATACCTAACCGATGCCCGTAACACAGAAATAACTTATTTTCGTATAATAAAAGATAAATTTCTTGAGGCGAAGGTTGCTGGTGATGTTCTTAGAAAAAGTTGAGGACGATCTACTCTGAACCCGCGTACATATATGAAACGATTCATGAATGTGGAGGAGGTAAGAGAAGTGTATCCTAATCGAAGCAATCGAATATCATAATCTCTGCTTACCTCGGTGGGAAATAGGTGCGAGTTCATGTAATGTACCTATTTTTACCGACTTCAAAAAAGGAGGAGGTTCTCAATTCGACCGTATATTTTTTTTTTTTTTTTGAAGACGCATTTGCTTTCTTATTATGTCATATGAAGTGAAGTGAGATAGTTATCATGTACTTATACCTATAGTTACATAATAGTTCATCATTTAGGCTTTTGCATCCCCTCGGACTTTTCTGTCTTCTTGGCTCTGGTAGGTTATAGTTCTATAGAGCTCTTGGCATTTACCTGCAGTGGAGCAGCGTGGGGCTTGTCCCATCCGTTTTTCTATAGACAGGCCCGCTATTTAATAGTAATACTATAGACACATATATAAGCATATGCCCGTTATCCCGACTGGGGTAGGCAGAGACACAAAAAACAGAAGGCTTTCACAACCCATATGGGAAAAGAGATGTAGCTACTCTTGATTAGCAGTCCCAAGATGGATACGATGAACCTTATGGGGAGACCGCATCACCTTTAATAATTTTTTTTCTCTTGTTTGTATTTTATTAATAATGTATTAAACGACACAATTCCTCGGTTGGTTAGTTTCATAATAAATTCGAATATTTCGGTTTTTACGATAGGAAGTAAGACGTAGGGTGTTATGAATTACATTTCGATATATACAGGGTGTTAAAGACATTGTAATGAAAACTGAAGGATCATTCAAACTATGATTTTGAGTTGATATCAAGTGAAATTTTCTGTCGCAAAAGTATGGAATTGAAAATACTTAATAAAAAAAAAACACTAAAATTGGCATGAATTTTCCGACATGAAATTCTGCTTGATATTAACTCAGAATCATGGTCTGAATCATCGCCCTCAGTATTCGTTACAATGTCACCAACACCCTGTACGTCAACTGTTATGTGTCCATATTATGTGACACGTGATGATGTCAATTAACACGTCACTCTTGGGATGGTAAGCTGCATGAAACATTCTAAAGCATATATGCAAAGAACGTGCGTCTGCGCAGTACAATCGATCAGTGTCCGTGAATAACGGATAATAGAAAATTACAGATCTCGTATGACGGATATCGGATATAGTGTGCAAGCTACAAATGGTTCTACGACCACTTCGGATCCTTCATTCTCGGACACGGCTCGAATGTACTGCGAAAACCTAAACAGTGTTACTACAAAACACATACTAAAAATAAACTAGGTTTGAAATAGTATTTCGCGCCGCGAAAGAAGTCGGCGGATTTTAATGAAACTAACTTGACAAGTCATAATTATTCTATGCAGAATCTGCGACAGTAGCGCCGCGGCCTTCGGGACTTCTTTCGTATACGGATTATATTTTAAACATAGTTTATCTTTCAGTCTTTGTTTTGTAGTAACACTGAGCGTATTTTTTACCTTTGGTGGGTTGCTCTTGGCCCCAGACTTGCTCGAAGGCATTGAAAAGGCCCAGAAGGTGCCTGTTCACTCTGGCCTTGAAAGCGTGAAGAAGTTTGAAGCGTGTCTTCATTTATTTAATTTAAATAAGTATGATATCGATAGTTAGGTATAAACAGGATACTTACATTGTTGCAAGACATAGTAATCGTAATTTAATACGCAGTTGTTAGTAGGTATTATGAGCTACTAGTCAGAACGTCTCATGTTCGGCGATAGCGAAACTATGCATTATAACATACATAAGTACATAAAATTACGCCCACGTGATCCCTAATGGGGTGGACACAACCAATTCAATTCAATTTGCAGACAGGGGGGCTAAAAATACCACATCGAAGCAATTCATCTTTTATTGTAATTTGACTAAAATGTCAAATAGCAATATTGCTTTTTAAGATGAATTGCTTCGATGTGGTATTTTTTCACTTAACTAAGTTTCACTGCATTAGAAAAAATCCTCCATCGGGTTACAATGGACAATGCTATGCTCAGGGATGTTACTCCACCAGACAGGGACAACCCTCAGCCACTTCTAATATATGCCTTAACACGGATATTGAACCGCTTGGTGATAGGTTACTAGTTCATCGTTCATAGATAGCTCATCATGTATGGAAGAGCATGACGTCCTAGTTCTTAGCACAACCGGGACACTCTGAGTTACCTTACCGCATAAGTATGCGCGAGTCAGATAATCCGTGCTCAACCTTACTCCTTAGCGGCTTATGACCATTTAGACTAAAGTAAGACCCAGAGGGGGTGAGGTAAATCTAGCTCGGTGTTCGATACGAATTGGTGCGGAGCGGAGAGTTACCATTCTACAGACAATATTATTCTTTATTCTAGAATCTTATAGTCGCTTATACTAGTGGAGTCAATAAAGCCGGAATAAACTTCTAGTTTGCCAGGGACAGGTCTGATTTTGAAGATTTTTTCTTTTGTAGGGATAGTTTTTATATCATTTAAAATCAAAAACATCTTGAGTGGGATAAAGAAATAATATTATAAAAAACTACCCCTACAAAAGAAAAAAAAAACATCAAAATCGGACCTGTCTCTGGCCAGCTAGAAGTGAAGCCCTTTATTGACTCCACTATACGGTTGTACCCCCAGGACGACAAGTATCTTTTTTTTGGGCACGCATTCTGTATATTTTGTTTTGATTCCCAGACCAGGAGAGAAGTTCTCCGTCATGGTGACGCCTAGGAAAGCAGCCAACTTATCAGCTTTTCGACTCTCTCTCCAAATTGAAAAAAGTGCAGATGTAAGCAAAAAAAAAATAACATAGCTGGTGAGTAGTATTTAATATACACTTCTGCCTGTCCTTTTGGGGATACAGGCGTGATACTATGTTGTTGTTTGTTATTGTTATTTTAAAGATTTTGTCCATCCACATTTACAAGTTTCAACCAAACGTTTCATACATTCGAATTTATACCGAGAGCGATGAAATTAGGCGTAATATAACCAAGTCACTGAAGCCTGAAATGTGTCTATAGTACCTACATGCTACATAGTTACTTGGATGCTACGGCACTTGTACTACGGTTGTATTGCGTACGGCGAGGGGCGTGTCTCTTTCCGACACGCCTCGCCAGAAAGAGACGACGATAGCCCCGCCCATTCGCGCCACCACCTAAATTTTACCCTTCACTTATCAACCACGCTCGCCCAACCACCCTAAACACTTACCTTTAAGGTTGAAATTGAAGAGAAACTGGTATTATAGACAGTAAAATAAAATTGTAGTAGTAAAGCACAGCCACCCACGATCTCTTCTCTTGTTCGTAGTGTGGTTTATATGAAACATAGTTATGCATAGATTCTTGTCTGGAGGAATAAAAGTTAAAGACCAGATGGAGAGAGTACAACTATAAGAGAGATTGTCATTCTGCCGTATTAGGTATTTTGGTTTGTAACTTAAAATAGTGTATTTTCAGAATTTAGAAAAGTTCGAAAATTCTTTTGTAAATGAATTTCCAAATTTTCGGGAAAGTAATGTCAATATATCATATTTAAAAAATAAGCTGTACTTCAAATGCGTAGTTGTAAAATAGCCTCCGTGGTCTAGTGGTTAGACCGTTAGGGTTACGATCTAGGTTCGATTCCCAATGGGGACATTATGAAAATTACTTTGTGAGACTACTTTGTTTAGTAAGGACCTTGCAGGCTTGAATCACCTGATTGTTCCAAAAAGTAAGATGATTCCGTGCTTCGGATGGCACGTTAAGCCGTTGGCTATTAGCCGTAAAAACGTCACCAACCCACAGTAGAGCAACGTGGAATATGCATCATGCCCCCTCCGGTTAATTGAGGGGAGCCTTGTGCCCAGCAGTGGGACGTATATGGGCTGTTTATGTTTTGTGTTATGTAGTTAAAAAAATATATTGCCACATTTAAGTAGTGCGATCTTTAATGCACAGTTCATATAGGTATAAAAATTCCTAACTTCTGTTATAAAGTCTCCCATATTTATTCTTTCCCAGCTCCAAGATAAGGCTGTCATGCAAATGGAGGCCTGTTAATGAAGTCGACGAGAATTATGGCCATTGTTAGTGCGGGTCCAGCAATGTAATGGCCCATTTTGTAGGCATACATCATAATAATATATGGCACATTACATATACAGTGCTATTGGACTGCATTTCGGTGTGGGAATTTATGATAATTATATGTACCATTGGCCATGCGGCCATTGGGCAGAAGACCTCTGGACAATATTGTGGGCTTTAATATTTTACAGGAAAGAAAGAAGAACGCATTTCGTTTGTCATTGCGGCAGCCTGCGTCCACAGCGTAGCAATACCGTAGCAGCGTAGCACAGGCTACGTCACATGTATAATATTAAAGGATTCTTTATAAACCACAAAAATTACAACTAGTGAAAATATACAATCAACTACGAATAACATAGTTATCGTGGTAGGCAATATTTAGTGGTATAAATAGATAAAAGTATATGTCGTTTATGTGGTGGAAGCGAGGGTGCGATGGCCGGGCGTTGTGATGAGCCAGCACCGCTCGCTGCGACGCGGCACATTTTTCTAGTGGCAAGGTCGGAGCCAGCTCTGACGTCACCATTACACTCTACTTTCCATTTTCTGAGCTTACCTGACTGTCGCAATGGCATTTATTTACTAAAAGTTTCATTGCCATAGTTTCTGTACCTTTTTATAATTTTGATCCTAAAAAATATTCCTATTTAAATAGTGCTTATATTTATATATATCATATAGATTTATTACTAAAAGTCATCTGGATCCGCAAACAAGAAAAAATAATATAAGTAGTCATTTCGTAACGGACAGTTGGACATGTCCTCATCGGTAATTTCTTACAGCCTAATTTGTTTGGCTGTTTGACAAATTTGTATTGTAAGCAAACAGTCAAGAGAGAGTTCTCGGAAATTGATTTTTCACTCACTCCTATAATTCATCTTGGTAGGTTCAGATGAAGTCAGAAGTAACCTACAGCTACTCCAAGTTAATCGCTAAAGACGTGGTGGATTTAATCTAGAAATCGACATCTTCTACTATACTTAACCTCTCATATGCCGAGATACCAGACACAATAGATTTTACATTGTGTCTGGTCGAGATCCGCGTTCCGGCGTTCGAAAGATTAAGCATAATAAATTTTGGTTAATGTACGTATTTTCCTATAAAGGCAGTATTTGAAGAATGTGTAAAAACAAGACAAGCCTCGTGGTACTCGCTTTATATTAGTGGCACAAAAAGGGCTGATGGCAGCGCACGGCGGCCGGCGAGCTTCGCGCTGAGCCAGCAATGCTGGGTCGGCAGGGTCGCGCGGTCGATACCCCGGGCCCCTCCACACTGCCGCGTCACACAATCAAAAACAGATCATATTTTTGGCTTACAATAACATGTAAAAAGGTAATTTATAAATTACATTGTTCTAAATTGAAAACGAAAAGAAAAAATAACTATTTATAACAGGTGGGTTTATTTTTGGTAAGTATGTTTTTTTTTCTAAGGCACTGCGTTAAGTTTACAGACTATGGCAAACGCGACCTGTTATGTTAAATTTTAATAACTTTAACAAATAATGAAAATTTGTAAGTTGGTGGCTTTTCAAGTTATAAGTACATACCTTTTATTTGATTTTCTTTTCGCTAACACAGTTGGCTGGACCATTATAGACGGCGATACGGCTCACCATCTATCCGGTTGGTCTAACAGCAAGCTCAGTGAGGTGTACTTAGTTTACCTTGCGATGGATGTACCTCTGACTACCCCAATTGCAATATATAGTTTTTTGTTATATAAGTTAATTTGTCAGTAGTTAGTATGGAACTTTTTAACTTACAATTTAATTGCGTAATTAGAAATAAATTAAATTGTAAAATATATTATGTTTTGTTTCAATAAAGCAATAAAATACTTAAATATATGCTTCATAATATTACAATCTAAGCCTATAAGCTAATAAGAAATTTATCTTTAACCTAAAATACCATAAATAAAATATGAATTCCGAGTTTGTCCATTGATACTTTCTACTATTAATGGATTCAGCTTAATTTAAAGGGAAGACACTTTGTTCACGTGTTTTTAAATACACATCTCGATCACCGATTTTTATTGTTCCAGTTATTTCGTTACAATAAACTGTACAATTATGTGTAAAAGATATAATAAATAGACTCAATTTGAACTGCAAGTCAGCTTTATACAACTGCAAGTTACAACCGTATTCTATTGCTGTTGGTTGTAGTACATTTGTGGCTGTGCAGTTATGCCCATTGCACGAATATTGCATTCCAACAATTTATCAACTTATCATCTTCTTCTTATCGTGTGGGTTGTGAGGTGGATTACCAAACTAATCAATCTTGGTGTCAAGGTTATTATTGAGCCGCCAAAAGCTCCTGACATGGCTAAGGTAACGATTACATACTTACATCAGTAGGTAGTCACCGGGACTAGCGGCTTAATGTGCCTTCCGAAGCATGGATCATATTACTTTCGGACAATCAGGTGATCATTCTATAATGTCCTAATCAAACTAGGGATCACAAAGTGATTTTTGTGATATGTGGATTCCCCACCTGGATTCGAACCTGGGGCCTCCGGATCTTGAAGCCAACGATCAACCACTGGATCACGGAGGCCGCTACCAACCTATACTTAGCTAGCATAGGTCTCTCTATTTAAGAGCTGCGCTCTTGTCGGTGGAGTAATCGCCTTCATTACTCCATAGATAGGGCGTGTAGAACGGTGGTTGCCTCAATCGCCTTCCGTTCCGCAGCACACCGACGACTTTCTCAATCGGTGATGTTCTAGCTAGAGCCCTACCAGAATCCATTTCCTCGGCCTCCAACCAGTACTGAAACCGCTGCTGCCCGGCATCAGGGGTGCGCTTTTGAAGTAGCGGCGCCTACTCGCTACGTCACAAGATCGTCATAGAACCTAAGTAGCATTTTATAGATTAGCCCGTCCCAGTGAGCTACCCACTACGTTCTGCTAATCCTGTCGCTGTTTAGTCGGGGACTGCTTATTTTTATATTCGCAGCTAACCATCATATCTGATGGCCGTTCCACTATCTGTGGACCCCGTAGATGGCCTACAGCTCAGCCTACAATAGCCTAGCATAGGTAGTTTACCATAAATAACAAGATGATGTGAACTAGGTGAAACATTACATAGGTAGTTGTGATGTTGTTTTGTTTTCTGTGACCTCTAAAAAGCAAAGAGACTGTTGCTTTCGTCGATGGTAGACTGCTGAGTGGATCACTGACGCAGCGCTGACGACGCCTGACGGCAGTGTGCCGGCTGGGGGAATACTGAGCTAATCGATATGGGAGTCATTTTACACAGAGAAACAGCTAAAGTTTTACTATTTACACAATGTAGACAACATTGACCGGATCTGTAAAATCTTATATCATACTTAAGTAAGTATCGTACTCTGTTTACAAGATATTAGGCCTATTGTGTTTATTATTTATTTACTTATTAAAAAAAAAACATGCGGCTTATAGACAATTAGCCCAAAACACTAGCAAGTCATTATTTGGGAAATTATGAATTGCTGATTACTAAACAAAGACAGATCTAGAGGTGACAAAAAAAGTTTTCTTTTTTCTATTTAAGTAACTTATTTAAGAATTTTGTAAAGAAAAATGTGTCTTTTTATAACTACTTAATATGTAAAACTGGAGTATTTGAGATAACAATACAAACGTTGGTAGTAAAATTTCGTAGTACATGTTTCAGAGTTGAGTCTGGGAGAGGAGAGGCGCGCGGGCGCGAGCGGGGCGGGGGCGCGCGGGGCGCGCGGCCAGGATCGCTAACTAGACAGTATTGCCAATCGATAGGTCGTTACTTGAGCGCCCACCCCGGACACGCGCGACTCATCACTTTAGATGCTGCCACGTCAGGTCACTCTCCTTTTCCCGATGTCCTTCAAATTAGCTTTGTAGGTCAGGTCTCCAAGCCCACGTGGTGTTGTTGACGCGATCACGTCTGGATCACGAGTCAGCAAGCGGCGACCACCTGCGGCTGCGACTGCTGAACACTTTGTTCTCACTCAGACTGTTTACGTCTGCCGCATCATTCATCTACGTGCTTTCCGGTGAAGTTTCACGTAGATGTCGCTAGGTAGGTGCCTACTAATACCTGCCCAATGTTATCGCAATGCATTCGTCACCAGGGGGTTTAAAAAGGCTACATTCATTGGTTCTATTTGATATTTGTTGATATTTGCGCACTTAGTACTTTCAAATGCGCAAATGTCAAATTGCTTTTTGGATGATTTAATTCAATATGGCATTTTAGACCCGCGAGACGCCTTTAAAAATAAAATCTTTCATTTCGTCTTATTTCCTTAGTTTCTTCATCAGCCTGTAAATTCGAGTGGCTACAATGTTTGGCTTATCATCGAGTTCTTGGAAAGCCGACGGTAGGATAATGTAAATAATTAATAATCGCCGACTGCCAGCTCAGCACTTTCACTCCGGTCCTCAGTACCTAGCAGCGTGGCCGCTAACATGTCAATATGATAGCAGGGAACAACGGATGTTATGAAATTATAGAACTACTTACATACTTACTTACTAATGTTGTTGAGATAATAAACTTCATATAATATGTACCTATTACTTACATAATTATTCTAATAGACTGCTCTAAATTGTTCTTTAGTGTACGGTTGTTTACGAGTACCATCCTAAATATTATGATCAATAGATTTGCTCGTCGTTTGTTTTGAACTAACAATTCAAATCTACATTATAACAACACAGCGTAACAAATACATTATTGCACGCACAGGAAATACAAAATTACACACAAAGAGAAATAGAAGAGTACCTACAATACGTGGCCTTATTGCTATGTGGAAATCTTTTCCAGGCAACTTATGGCGAAATCTACTTGTTCCAAAACAGATTTCCGTAATCAATAAAGCTGTATGATATTATATTCTATGAATTTTGAGTTTCCGAAAGGGGTGCCACTGTTTGCCTATGCAAAATCTTGACGAGTACATTTTGCATTCGTCTTCCCGCATGTGTTTTATATTCGTTTACTCCGGTCGGCCGAGCCTGTAATCGTCGCGCTGTTTGCGAGGGGAGCCTTGCTGACTCCCGCAAATATATGTCGTAAGATTTAATAGACATGTAATGGATATCTGGATGACGCTTTAAGGATTTGAGCAAACCGAATATGTCATTTATTTCCCATTGGAATTTTATTTGCGGGATTTTTGGATTATGCCCTGTCCTGTCGGTTTATTTGACATTGAATTGTTGAGTGTTTTATTGTTACTTAGTAGTGTTTTTGTACTGTATGTAATTAATAATAATTTAGTTTATATTGTGTTTAAAACTGACATCCAAAACATGTCGTAATTAGATTTTTTCTTGGTGATACTTAGCACAACCAAAGTGAAATTGAAAATGATATAAACAGCCTTGTGTTTGGGTACCTATACAAAGTAAGTAAGTACTTATGTTGAAATAATCATACCCTATTAAACACCAGGGTTAAGAAGCTTTACAAAATACAGGGTAGTAATTAACCTAATAACCTTGTCTGCTTATAAGTGAAGCTCTATTAGACATGAGCTTGAAAAGAGGGATTTAGCGGGTAGTTGTTTAAGAAGGTGACGGAGGTGATTGTGAAGCCATGGCAAACGTGCGGGCTATGATTTAGGCGTGATTTAAGTGAATTATGTCGCCCGCGCCGCGCCCCGTGCGTGCGCGCTTTCAACTCGCTTTCACGCGTCGCGGGGCACACATCAAACGCGTGGCGTTAAGGTAAGTTGGTAAGTATGGAGTACGAGGCTACCTTTTTAGGTGTCAATTTTTATATTGCGCAAAGACGGATTTGTAGAAGTAGGTTAAATTTTGTTTAGGTGTCAGCCAAAAAGTGGGTAATACTCGTTATTTACACTATTTATAATAAATATTTGTAAATAGGGTGACGTTTAAGATGCTCGTGTGACAAAAATGATTCCTTTTCATTAAATACATATTCGACCAATTACGTCAAAAAAAAGACCCAAAGAAATCTTCAAAACAAACTGAATTTGCCACTAAGTTTCTACCGCTATTTCAACTACTATACTTACTTACTTATGTAAACTTTCTCCAATATTGTGAAAATAGTTGGTGCTCCATGCGTCGGCGAGGTAAGTGAGCGTCAAACCGAACGCCGCAGGGCTTCGCCCCGCGATTGTGGGCAAATGAAGCGACAACCGCGGCGCCGCGCCACCTGCCACGACTCTTATCTATTCATCAACTATCTATATAAAATACGTTGAAGTTCCATGCAAATAGTGAGGAATGAGGCTTGAAGAATTAGGACAAGAGTCAATGTTTCGACGAATTTTAATGCATACTGACTTGAAGCTTTTATTGTACGTATACACATGCAAAACATTGTGTTTTTTTGTCATTATCTAGACGACGATACGGCTCATCACCTATCTCGTTGGTCTAAAATAAAGCTTGATGAGGCGTGGATAGTTAGCTCATCATGTGATGAATGTAGGTTTGAAATATTGTCGTGAGCTTACGGTGTTGTTGTGTTGTTAATTGTATACGTAGGTAACTTATTTAAGTGAACAGGCATTTGCTAGGTAAGCAGACCACATCGTTACTTACCATCAGGTGAGATTGTGAAAAAAGAAAAGAAAACCTACATGTTAACGTTATTTAATTAAAATTGATTATGCTAATATGATATCTCCAACCTGGGAGAATTGTCAAAGGTGACAGATGCCATACTTCAAAAATTGAATTGAATTGAACTAATATGATACTCCTACTATTATTATAACTACGTAAGCAATACCTGTGTTTGTGGGAACAGACAGACAGATAGACAGAAATAAATAAATAATCCTTAATCCCTATCAAGGTGGACAAAGTAATCAGAATACAACTTCTTGAAGTGACGTACCTCAGATGGCATACACTACTTGGCCAGACAAATAAAGAAGACAACTTGTAGCCAAGTATAGTCCTCCGGTGGATACTTTAAACATCGGATAGAGGAGTGAAGAGAAGAGAAGTGAAGTCTGCTTATCCAATTACTTTTTATTTATTTACTTACAAAATAAGAAATACAATCATCGTTGGTAAGTACCTATATATTATGGTATCGTTACGAAGAAACGAATGTAATTCGACAACTGGATATTCCTGTGAAAACAATGTTGCTATCAGTAAGTAGTCACAATGGCGTAGGTATAGTACAAACATTCAGGTGTGAGGTTGCAGGCGACATCCTGTTGGCTGGGTTACTTAATTCCTCACACAGTGTAAACGAAACTATAGCGTATTGTTATGTTATATTGATAGATTATTAAAAATAAGTATATGCAATTACTTACCTAATGTCGGAGGGCGCAGTGTTCTGCCAATCAGTATGACGCCGCTATGGAGCAATAGGACATTCCAATTCCAATAAGTTAAGATTGGATTTTTTTTTTAAATATTTGATATCTTTTAAAGATAAAATATCTAGTGACTACTGACATTAGTAATATGTATAAGTGGTACAGATAACGATGGTGTGGTGAGTTGCTTCAATCGCCACGTACACTTACTTATAATACATTAAATTTGGGCGGCCGTTCTGATGTTAGCCTTGCTCATGCAGTTCCGTAAGTAGTGATTAATAACTACTTAAATATACGTTAAAGGAGCAAATGTTGTACTTTATTGTGTTCATCAAGTTTCGTACTAATTTATAACTAATTAAATATAATATGTACTTTCATCCGGCCGTCATTATTGCGCCCAGTTTGGCTAAAGGTAACTAACAAAGATGGTTTTTTGACACACCGGAATAAATACATACACAAGATACACGCGTAATTCCCGTTGGGGTAGGCAGAGACTACGGAATTCCACTTTCTACGATCCTGACACACCACTTTCGCTTCTTCCATTCTTATCAAAATCTTCGTGGATGCTCGCCGGAGCTGGGTTAGAGTACTCTTGACCTGGGGGGTTAAAATGGTCACATCGATCATCAAAAAAAAGCAATATCGTTGTTTGACATTTGTGTGCATTGCGCACTTACTTTTATATGCGCAAATGTCACAAACATACATAAACAGCCTACTTATATATGTCCCACTGCTGGACACAGGCCTCCCCTCAATCAACCGGAGGGGGTATGGAGCATACTCCACCACGCTGCTCCACTGCGGGTCTGCGGGTCTGCGGGTCTGCGGGGGTGGGGTGCGCAAATGTCAAATTGCAATATTTCTTTTTAGATGAATTGCTTCTATGCGACCTTTTTAACCCCCCTGGCGTCTCTTTAAAACATCCTGGTCCGCGGCATGTGTGTCTAGGCTTTCCTTTCCAACTCTGTCACTTACATCCACAAAAAGTATATACATATAGCATTAGATTTACTTATGATATATTTTGTCATACAGTGGTGCAGATCATTTTGCACTATTTTTAGAGAGAAGGTACCTGTTGACACGCGTAGACATCATGTGTCAGCCACGAAAATGTGCCAGTATGATTCACGGCACTGCGCTGTATTGATGAAAGTGTTGACGAGACAATTATCTGCCGTAGGTGTCTTCCGTGAGCTGTGGCCTCGGCCTCATCTTGTTTACTTTTTAATTTCTAAATAACTTTTGTATTCAGGACATTAGGGTGCTAATCTTAGTACCAGAGCTAGTATGAATCACAAGTCTCTAAGACAGTTTGCACCTACATTTTGTATTGATCCCAAAATGGCTATGATTTACCGTATTATATGTATAAATCGACTTTAACCAGATACCTGGGGTACTTTGACTTTAAAGACCTTTTGTATGATGTCATCTGGAAGTACTTACGTTAATATTAAATACTTAGTGCAGTAAAAAATACGCTCAAAATATTCGTAATTGAGCAAAACTTTATTGCGTAGTTGAATCGAAAATTAAATAACAATGACCACAGAAACAAAGATTCCAGAGTCGCATGACAGCCTAATGTAAAACAATGTCGGCGTGTCCAGTTTCACAAACCCAAGGTGATCGTTTCATAATCAACTCACACCATAACGGGACCAATATTCATTTACAATGTTATTAAGTAAGTTCGTACTTACTACAATACACGTTTGTAAAGATTTATTTAAGTATATTTATTCAATCTTACAACTAACATTATAGATACGATATATACTTACAAGTACACGCGTGATCCCTATTAGGATTAGCATGGACAAGTCACCAAAAAATAAGGTTTTAGAAGTTATTTTTGCGAGTACTCACTTACAAGAAACTGTTTGATTGATTTTGAATTTATTTTCAAATTTATGTTACGATCTTAAATAACATCGTAAAAAAAGCCGAGAAATAGGTTTAGAGGGTTTGTCACCTAACCTGTATTGAGCTGTTTGTTTATTGACTGCCAAGTCAGATAGGCAGTCGCATATGTAAAAAAAATCTGTCGAATCTACGGAATAGGTCATCATAGGTCCCGCATCCAAGCTATAAATGTTTGTTTCCTTTTGTTGGTTGCCTGGAAGAAATTGCTCTAGAACAATAAGGCCGCCCAAATTGTACTGTATTCATGTGTTTTGTCTGATTGTTGAATTTTTAGTTCTGTGCAATAAAGTATATTTGATTTGATTTTGATTTGATTTGAATAGGTAAGCGAACCCCGTAAAAAAAGGGGATAACGCTAGGGAACTGATGATAAGACCGTGTTTCACCACTTGGTGATAAGCTTGCTGATTCCCTATCTATCGGATAATTATTAGATAGCATTATTATTTATAAGTACAATCTGCCAGATACATTTTGAACACGCTAACGAGGTGAAAAATGCTCTTAATAAGCATTTTTTTTGACGTGACTTATTGTAGATTTGCCGCAGGTGGCATTAACTACTTGGCCGGACAAATGGGGGGCGCTGAAGGCTATCACCCGGTTCTTAATAGGCACTTTATCATATAAAGAGTTAAAAAACTAAGTTTAGAATTGTGGTTTTATCCGTTTGTCTATAAATCACGACAGAAGGGTACGACTGTGCGATTTGGGGAAAGAACAAAAGCGATTATACAATTAAAGGTAAATCGATTGACGAGCGAAACAAGCGCTCAATCAACATGTGGTCAGAGGGCGCCTACGGTGCGTAATCTCTTTAGGGCTCCGATAAATGACGCCAAAACAATACGCCCTAATGATTCCATCAAACTGAGTAAGTATCTCTAAAATACTATACACGTAATTATATACAATATATTATTTACCTATAAGAGGCTAAGTAGTTTCCAACTAGTCAAATCAGTTACTTTTACTAAACGTCAAAACACGAAATTACCATGGATTTTTTATGAATAAGCGCACTGTGACTTCATAGAAAATGTGATAACGGACTTATTATTACGTTTTCTTGATTAAAATTCACAAATAAGTTAAATAGAAAAAATAAAATATTTTTCGTCAGTTTTAAATCTATCTTTATTTAGTAATCAGAATTTTATAATTTATCTTTGACCTAGGAAATTGCTCAATTCTACTTTTGTTACTCTTTGAATATAGAGTAAGTACCTACTATATTCTATGTACTTACTCATAATTACATACAAAGATAAATTCACGGCGTAATCTTCTAAATAAAAGGAGAAACTGACTGACTGACATATCAACGCACAGCCTTAACGGCTAAACGTAGGCACTTGAAATTTGGAAGGGACGTAGCTTAGGTACCGTAGAGGTGCACTAAGAAAGAAATTCCCGAAATTCCCACGGGAACGGGAATTAGCGGGAAAATCCTTTTGTATGAAAAATCTAAACCACTTAAGATACGAGTGGATAGATGTTTTCAATCTAGCATGCATGTATACCTTAGTAAATATAAAGTTTAGTTATGGCTGTACTTATTTTGAAAAATGGGAGTTAGCGGGAAAAAATGTTGTATCAAAAAAATCTAAACTGATTAAGTTAGATGCTTGAAATTTGACATGCACTCCCACACACACAAAGATCTCTATTTTATAACACGCCACGCGGACGAAGTTGCGGGCAAAAGCTAGTCATTTATAAAACAGCTCGGTCATATCGACTAGAAAACTAAAAAGATTTCATTAAAAAAATCTTATTGTAAAGTACTTTTTATTTTTGATAGGTTATTTTTAGTTTTAAAATATAATTAATTGTAACAATATTTTAAGTAAGTAAAAAGAATGCATGTTAATTAAAACACTGGTTAGAAAGACTGAAAAGGAAAAATAAAATTGCCTTAAAATATTTTTTAAGAATATTTTAATTTGTTTTGTTTTTATATATATGGCAACCAACAATTTTTTACGTGCTCTTTTAACCAGTACGAAAGTATTTTTTAAATAAAAATGTCACATAATATTAACCAAAGAGAATTTAATTCATCTTTTTTAAACTATTTATTTCGTCCGAAAAATAACTTGTAATTTTCAAGAATTTGTTATTATTATAAAACACATTACTCATCATATTGTAGGTACCTACTCGAATCGATCACGTTTGCAATAACAGTTAGCAATAATATTTTCAACGGAATTGCAAAATGCTGTTTTATGTAGGTAATTATGTCTTTGCGGGCATTCACCTCTAAAATACTAATCATAATTTATTTTACATACTTATTCATTTATATAACACAGTAAATAATGGAAAATAAAATAAAGACTAGGTATAAGTAGCATAATAATAAAGACGTACCTACTTATCTAAATAAAAGATATTTAGAATTGGGTATAATACTACAAAATTCAAATGCCGTCGGAAAAAGGTACAAAGATCTACCCATGCTAGACATATAAGATAGTTTGGAAAATATTCAAGAAAATAGTCCACGGTCCCTTTTCCCAGAACGGCATCTCTAGGTATTTTGTCAATCCAGTGTTGTGGTCCAGATCTATGGCCTAGTGATATTGTAAAAGAATTGTGTAGCTTGCCGGCTTAGCTGCTTTATATGGTGGTAATTGTGGTGTCCAAGCCACGACCCACAGCCACTATTGGAATATGCCGTTTACAAATACGATTTTTTACAAGGATCATTGTCTGCTCATCTCCTCGTTATTCCGGTCAGTTTGTTAGATAACGTATTATGCGGCACGCAAACAGGCGTTGAGGCAACGCGGCCGATGGCTAATCCAATCAGGTAATTGGACTTGACGTTATTCATTCACCGGGTAATGACTTTAACGCACCCACGGCTTCCACGGTATAATCTACGTGGCGTATAGTTTATACCGATTACGCAAATATAGTTCATTCTGATATAGGACGCTTGGTATAGTCGGCTGATCCTCGAGGAGAAGCGGCTTCAATTTTGTATTGAGTAGGTATGTGTGTATTGTCATGATCACTCATATTTTAAAAGAAGCTTAATTATCTGCAAGTAGATATACCAATATCTAACATGAATATTAACTAGATTAAAGTTAAAAAGTTGCGAAACGATGGAATTTCCATATCAATTTCCTATTATGCAGGTAAATTAATAGGAATTTCCTATTAATTTACCTGCACTTTTATCGTTCAAGCAAATGGGCCCATAGTTTAAAAGTATTTTAATGATTTAAAAATTATTAAATAGAATTAATACATACATACATAAGCTCACGCCCGTTATCCGTAATGGGGTGGGCAGAGCCACAAGTAATCAAAGACAACTTGCAGCCACTGTTGATACGATGTCGTAAGCTGGATATGATGAACCGTATGGTTATAGAATTAATATAAATTATTTATAATTGTGAATGTTATACGACTAAGTAATTAATATAAAAAGTAAGTAAACAGAAAAGGCGGGAACGGAAGTGAGAAATACGCGGCGAAGAAAACGAATGAAGAATGGGATTGTATTGGTTCCCCGACTTTTCTAGAAGACGTTTGTTGTGGAAAGAATTACGATGGAAATTAATAAATAGTCGATAAAGTCACCCAATTACAGTGTTGTCTTGAAAGTATGTGTATCCACTCACAGTACTCACATTGTTAATCCCCATCAGTGTATGGAGAAATGCAATTTCTCCGAGGACAACGTGCAGCCACTTTTTGTATTGGTCTGCATATCGGCACTAACCTCCGGCCAAGTAGTTAATGCCGTTGGCGGCAAATCTACTATAAGAAAAGGAAAAAAAGGCAAGCTCAGCACTTAGTATTTATTCCACTGTTAGATGACGATTTGAAAGATTTATTTTTATTCCTAGCCATGCATAGAAATAGAACTACATTGACCATTTTCTGGTTTCGATGGTATTAGGTTTTTGTTTTGACGTGACCTGATTGTAGGTGTGTCCGGAAGTGTAGAAGGGTCTAGAATAAAATGATGAAGTATCAATATCAATTATCGCAAAGTAAGTAGGTTATACTTATTACTTTTATACCTACTAAGCTATACAAGTTATCATCAACATCTCCCCGGTATTATCCAGTTCTTCACAGGGTCCGCTTACTTAACCTGAAGAAGCTATACAAGTTATCGAATTCTAAAATTAGCAAAATATTAAATGTCAAGGATAAATTCAAATCTACTGCTCGTTACTAGAGTATTTGGCGAGATAATCATCAGAAATTGGACAAATTAGTGTGGTAGAGGTTGTGATGTCAATCAGGAGGTGTCAGCCGTCGTCAGGGGCGGGCCGCGCCGCCTACCACCAGCTCGTTACGTCATCACACCCTCGGGTCTCACTTCTAACGTTATTAGACACACTTATTACTATGCTACTATACTCATTATTATGTTGCGTTAGTATTTCGTATGTAAATGGTTTTATTCATACGTAAGTACTTTTATAGTTTTAATAAGATGATCAGTTCTAGTTTTCTGACGAATCAAGTAGGTACATTCTGTAATACAATACTAGCTGTTTTTAAAACAGTGTAACCATTGGAATAAAATAAATTAGAATTGTCTCATTATTAGGTTTCATTTATTAATTATCACCTGAAGTTGTTATGGAAAAGTAATAATAATAATAAAATCTTTATTTACTCTCACAAAAAGTAATGCCATTGTAATATAACAATACATTATGTGAGAATCTGGTGCCTGATCTAGGTATAACCCTGTGTTCCAGGTCACCAGGTTCCCACTCCCGGAGGTCACATATACATGAAATTGGCGACGTTATTTCAATTATTGAAAAATAGGTGTGTGTGTGTGTGTGTGTGAGTGTGTGTGCGTGTGCGTGTGTGTGTGTGTGTATGGTTGTGTGCTAGTCATGCGAGTGGTGTTCCTTTTTTTAGTTACCTAATTTACTACTATCTGCATATTGCGAGCAGTTTCTCAGTATCATCGTACGTCAAAGATTGTAGCCACATTATTAACGTTTTTCTGCATTCTTTCATATTTTTAGGATTATTAAAAAGGTTTATTAACGTTAGATTTTTTTTAAAGTATCGTCAATGAACGCAACTAAAGCGCGAATCAAACGCAATAAAGTCCACAGTTGTAGTATTAGCAATGACTACTTTGTATGGAATAAAGAAAAATGTTACATAATCATTCATTTCGTTTGTTATTGAACATCATTTTGTGGTAGAGAAACCAACGTACCTACCCATCCAGCAATAAACTATATTAATAAAAGATCTTTAAGCCTCTTCTATTCTACCATGTCTGTAATAAAATAATAATAAACATCAATAATATGTATTAACATACTATTATGGGCATAGTATTCTATAGACAACGAATTATGATGATTAGGTAGAGTTAGGCATAGTATAGCAGAAACCAATTTAGAATTATTAGCGAGATAAGTATTATGGGCGATCCTATTGTATATGAATTGAGATATTGATATACAAAACGTTATATTTATTGTAATATATACATTCAAAGTAGGTACTTCTGGCATTTATTTGCTAGTTAAATGAAAGTATAATTTTATGTGTATAAATGGTTTAAGTATAGAATATTTGAAACATACAGTGCAATAAAAAAGCGTCCTAAAATAAAACTACAAAATGTAAATTCTAGAGCAGTGAATAGTGCCCCAGGATACGGAACTACAGGTGACGTCCAAATTGCCTTAGTTTACCGTTCCGTCACCTCGCTCCGTTACTTACATATATTCTACTCGAAAGTGCAGGATTTATAATAAAATGGGTATAATAGAGGTGGTTATAATAGGGGAGCCGTGGTAGCCCAGTTGGTTGGCAGGTTCGAATCCAGCACAGGCCTAAACCAATGATTGTCGAATTTGTTTTCGAATTCATGTTTGGATCATACATGATTCTCACGTGCCCAGCAGTGAAGGAAAACATCGCGAGAAAACCCACATTCCCGAGAAATGCATTTTTGGAGGTGTGTTACCTAACCTGTATTGGGCTGGTTTTACCTTCGCGGGTTGCAAAGTCAGACAGGCAGTCGCTTCTGTAAAACCGGACCTGTCAAATCGTCAGATCAGGTTACTCTGCGAAAAACGGGATAATGCTAGGGGAATGATGAGTTATAATAGAGGTAAGGTAAGTGCGTAACTTCTTTGTTTTTAAGTTGATTTCTTTCGGGGTAGATATGATGAATGTCGCGTTCTTACAAAAGAAAAAAAAAGGTAGGTAAGTAAATAAGATCAAAAGGTTAGTTTTTAATTTTAAAGTTGTCTGAATACACTTATCTTTTCTTTTTTGGCTGGAAGGTAGAGTCAGTTTTGGCAACAAAAATGACTAGATACTTACTTAAGTATAACTTAAATAAAACGAACTGTGTTATTTAATTGTAGAGGTTTATGTAGTAGGTGCACATTTATCCATTTAAGTACTTTATATTCACTTCCCGATAACAATTTATGCTGAAAGAGGAACAAAGCGAAACAACAATATAATGAGCCTGATCCATTACGAAATTATCTTGCAAAGGAGCGCAATAAATACGGATATCTGTCTGTATTGATGCCGGGACAATATTTACTGGGTTGGTTCTCCCCTGGAACGGAAACTTATAGTTTAGTTGAGGCGCCTGTGGAATAAAATACTGCTGGCTGGGTTATAAATCAGATGTGACGTGGCCACAGCCGGTGACTCGCCCGACCGACGGCCCGACTGTCTAGGGATGACCAGCTACAAAGCAGATCACAGATATTGATACAATTGATTTGTTTTTACTCACAATATTAAGGGCACGGGCTAAATCATTTACGGGTTTTGGAGTACGGTACGTAATGTAGAGTTAAAGTACAAAACTATATTCTAAGTAAGTATATTTTCTTTTTTTCTTTCTATTGGTATTACTTAGGTAATGAAGCTAGTCATCATTTGCAATATAAGTACTTAATGCATTATCACAACGGAAGTAAGTATGTAGAAATATCGGTGTTCATTTGTTTCATGTTATTTCTCCATCTGCTTTTCAATAAATACATCCAGCGAAATACATCGAAATATTATGTCAGCACAAAAGAGTGGTACGGCCTCTATGGTCCAGTGGTTGAACGTTGGGTTCACGATCCGCAGGTCCAGGATATGAATTCCGGTGCGGACATTACAGGCTGATCACCTGATTTTTCTATAGTAAGATGATCCGCGTTTCGGAAGGCACTTTAAGCCGTTGGTCCTGGTTAATACTTACAGAAATGCACCACGGTTGATGAGGTTGGTAATCGACCTTACAACCCACGCGATAGAAGAAGAAGAAAAGAGACAGTGTGATAAAATAGTAAGTAAGTGATTCGATTTATTTTCTATAGCATCCATCTCTACGAGCCCTGCTTGCACCTTCGCCGGTCGCTACATTTTAATAACCGGACTCCGCGCCGTGAATGGTCACTGACAGGTTTTATTTCAGCTCATATATTATGCCCAGTCGTGCACGTGGATTTTTTATTAACAGTTGTCTCCTTGTACAATATAGAAAACAAATAGGTACTTATAATTTGATAATGTTAGACTCGTGTTCGTCTTTTTTACCTATTTATAATATAAATTATTTTTCTTAAGTGGTTTCGATTTGAAGTGACGATACTGCGCCACTGAGGTCCTTAGTGGGCTTACTTCACAAACGGGGAGCGTCGGTTCCAGCCCCGTTGTCGGACTTGCACCAATGAGTTATTTTCCGCCAACATAGTTAGCCAGACTATTATAGACGGCGATACGGTTCACCACCTATCGCGTTAGTCTAACAGAAACTAAAGTATAGTTCATTTTGCGATACATGTACCGACCTCTGACTACCCCACTGGCATATAGTGAGCTTATGTTAGGTATGTTGAAGTGACGACATCGCATATCGATCTTCCATCATACAGAGAGAAGACACTAGGTACTACTAACACCTTATCTCTTTAATATTTTCATCGTAAGTGTAAAACACAAAGTTTTCAACTACGTCCATTCATTGTAAAGTTAAGGTGAGGGCGAGACAACGGAAATGGCTCATATCTCGAGTGTGCGATGATTTTACTCGGTACGTGAAAGTTTCAATAAGTACGATATGTATCGCGGTTATGGGCAGTTTTACGGCGCGGTTGACCGGGGGTGCGCAGCTGTTTTTTACACGCTCTCTACTACCTACACCTCGATACGAGATATCACAAAAAAAACTTAGAGACGAAATTGTTACATCTAAGGTACCTACTTTCTAATTTAATACATTTTTGAGTATGTATTTTGATTGACGATTCATTTCTATTATGATTCAATCATCTTATTACCGCATACAAACTACTAATATATCAATTGTTTGTTTGTATCGATTGTATTTGGAAATAAGATGATTGTTTAGGGACATTTAGGGCGCTTACAGATGGATGATGCTTACAAGTCGCCGCGGCATGACAACGACGTCTTCTACACCATCGTCGCTGGTCCGTAAGCGCGCTTAGAAACTAGAAGCATTGTAATTAAAGCCTACGTACTTCATGTCACAGTACGGCTAGTCAAGTCCAAAGTAGGTACTTTATGTGATATAACCTCGATGACATGACGAAGATAAAATAACGGATAACTACTGACCATAATGCATGCCCGTTTAGGATTATTCCTCCGCAAATTATCAATAATTCTTTCAGCAATACTCTAGCGAAAAGTGATAGTGTATGTGATGGAGGATGTAAATGAATACAATTGAATATTAATATTGTCTAGTCACAGAAAAACACTTGTAGGCAAGTTATCAGACAAAATCGATTGATACTTAGTCGCTTATTGTATTTGGCTAGACTGCAAGCAATAAGGATCATGAATTCATTATCTAATAAGTGCTGAAATTTAAAATAAGCACTCGCTTGATACACGTCTTTACTAGAGGCCTGAAACTTTTAGTTTATATATTTAGGGCCGCTCCACTGCATTCTAGTGCTGAAGTGACCACGGCTATTACAATAAAAATATTAAAAACCGCATAAGTAAGAGGCGGAAGGTCGGCGGCAGTTCGGCGCAAATGTCGCCCCGGACACTTACATTATACTGCGCCCCCGCGGCTCCGGGGGCGGCGGCGACTTCGCCCCGCGCCTATTATCTCAATACTTTAGATAGTCACCGGGACATTCTCCTCCGATCGGACGCCAAATGACCGCCCATTTGCCCAGATCCGATTACTCATGATTGTGTTTGTGTTCTATAAAAATATAATCCCCCGAACTCTATCAAAGGCTCCACCGCCTTTGAAGATTCCCTTAAAATTTAATCGAAGTTCTAGTAAATTAATCCGTGAGATTATTTTACTCGACTGACTTTGAATATCAGTCCAATTTGACAAGTCTTAGAGGCAAAGAAAGTTATTAAATGTAGTTTCTAATAAGACAAGATCTTGGAAGCAAGCAATTATTAAGCTGAATTTCAAATTAAGATTGATTTGTGTCCATTTCAATATTTTGTAAGCTGAGTACTATCTCCTTAGCGCAGGTAACCGGTAGAGTAGGTAAAAAAGGTACAGGTTTGGTTTTTACAGAAGCGACAGCCTGTCTAGTCTACTAACCCACGTAGGAAAAACCAGCCCATTACAGGTCAGGTTATATAATGTGGTTTCCTTCATAATGTTTTTCTTCACCACGGAGCACGTGATGTCATAATTTTAATTTTATAAGCTGAGTTATTCATGCAAGATCTGCGTGGTATGCGTGATATGTCGTAGAAGTAGTCGAACATCATGAATTACTTAATTAATTTTAAGTGATCTATCGACTAGACAATGCATTGCTGTCTATATATATTTACTTGTTTTAATTAAACCAAGAGTTGTTGCAAGTTATCTTATGACTTAAGCCAATATCTATTATATTTCTAATCGAACATATTTTAAGTGAATTAAACACGTCAATGCACGCGGTAAGTACATGGAATACCTACTTGGTATTATCAGGTTGTACATGACAGGGGCTGGTGTGAGCAACAGGAAACTTGCAAAATGCTGACGGGTGGAATGTCACCCGACACCACGCCTCGAACAATACGATTCACAGTATTGTTATTGTTGGTGCTTCGTTACATTATAAATATATTACACGATACTTATAACTAGAAAATTTAATGCGCAATTGATTGGTATGATATTTCGTGAGACATTTACATGTACATACTTTAACCCGTTTTGTAACGAATTAACATTAGAAGTAGCATTTCAAATATTAGTGGAGATTTTAAATAAATAACTGCGATCGTTACACACATAAAAAAAATCTCCACTAATGTCTGAATACTTACTTCTAATGTTACTTCGTTACAAGACGGGTATAAAGTAGGTAAATATGTAAATCTTAATAATGTAAAGTTTGCAGAAGTTAAAAAGTGATGAATAGTCGAAACCCAATAATATTTGAATAAGACGCTCAACTAGATTCAATTAAAAGTTCAAAACTGCAATTATCAACTTTTGTTGTAGATACAAATTGTGATCAGTGGTGTGGGTAGATTTAATAAGAAGTTATGATCATCATCATTATTATCTTCCTAGCGTTATCCCGTGTTCACAGGGTCCGCTTCCATAACCTGAAGATTTGACAGGTCCGGTTTGTTACAGAAGGGACTGCCTATCTGAACTTCTAACCCAAGCAATGCATTTCTCGGGAATGTGGGTTTTCTCACGATGTTTTCCTTCACCGGATCCTTCACCTTGAGCAAGTGATAATCATTTATGATCCTAACATGAATTCGAATATAATTGGTTGAGGCCTATGCTGGGATTCGTAACTGCGATCTCAAAGTGAGAGTCAAACGTTCTACCAACTGGGCTACCACAGCTCCTAAACAAGTTAAGGTCCATTTTCGTAATAGCCTAGTTAGTTTGAAAAGTACTACTTACAAAAAACCGGAACTTTGACAAAACATATTGCAGACTACATGATTCCAAAAAAGATTTGTTCCCTTATAGATTTGTTTGTATTTTTCTTTTACAAGATAATTTGTCCATCTACCTCTACTCTACGTCCGAGAGGATAAAGACCATGGTTCCTTCTTTAATGCTTTTCCAGACTGCAACAGATCGATATAAGTAGGTACCTATTTAATTTTGATTTTATACTTTGTATTTCAATAGTTGCAATAAGTTTTCCAGTGACAAGGAATCGATTGTTTGATGCGATGGATGGCGCAGGGGTTGCGCGTTCCGGTCGGTTGTGCTTATCGGATGAAGTCGGTGGAGAACCGTTCTGCTCCATTATGTTCCAACGTAATTCTTCAACTACCCTGCGATGGATAGTTTCTCAATTTTAAAACAATAACTTTTATTTTTTTAAGCATCATAAGACCAGTCAACTCCGGATATTATGAAAACGCGGTAAGTAAATTAACATCGTTAACAAATAGTTTAGGATTTTACGAACAATACTGCGCCATTTTAGAAAAATCGTCACCTACCTAACTAAAACTCTCATATCAGATGGCTAAAGTAAGTATATCGTCTCTCTTTCGCTTTTTGCGTTATGTCTAACCGAATCACTATTACTACAAATCTATGAGGGCACAAAGCGTTCGCCGCGTTTAAAATGACATTAACGTCATACTAGAGACGTGCCCCGAGCCTGGAAGAGCTGGCTACGCTCCGGCGCACCCTGATCCTATCATAACGCAATCGCATATCTCCACCTCTTCACTGAGACAAAGTTCCATCCTCCACAAAGCCAAGATTTCAACCCTATGCTACACGCAGTAGAATTAAACTTCCGTAGCAAGTGCAAACAGAACCTTATGCCAATAAGATGCGGGATTTCTGCAGATATTTACGTTGATAGCCTCCTAGCAAAGAAGTGGAGTAGATACGTGAACTCGATCAGGGAATATAATAATGTAAAGCTGACGTTATTCTGTCGATAAATGTAACGTATGTTAGGATTTTTCCGAAAACTGAAAACCGAGAGTTTACTTTAGTTAACACTTATTTTATTGCTTAATTTCATTTCGGATGGTCGGTTGGCAAAAATAAAATAATATTAAATCATAATATAATATCTAGTAAGTAGGTAATTAACTAAAATTGTCATTTTGCATCGGGTTTGCCTATCAAGGGACCCGATATTTTCTTCGCTTAAAACAATTCTCGAACAAAATACTATATGCAGACATTCAGAGGGGTCATAAAACATACATAGCTATTTTGAACTTTGTAGAAAATCCAGGTACTTACTTAAGTACTTACTCCGAACATAGCCCGAACATAGTCCGTTTACTGCCGCCAGTGAAAATTAAATTGATACTCAAGTACCTAACATGAACAAAACAAAGTAAATTAGACCGAATTCAATTGGAAAAAATGGGAAAGTTTCCACAAAACCCATGAAATATCCCCCTAAGCTTCCGCTCACCGATAATCCCTTTAGCGAGGGAAAAACTTCAAAAGTTAGTGCGGGCGTGGCAGGGGCTTGAATTTTTGATCTCTATTAAATTGTTTCAAATGGTTTAACTTGTCGCGGCTCAATCAGTGCGGTGGGGTGGCGGGCTTGCAGACCTGATGCAGCTTCATGCTTCACGCCTCGACTGCGCGTGATCGCTGAGCTGAGTAATCTTGCTGCTTTCTTTTTCACCCGACGGCGGCGAAGCAATAAGGAGGGTTATGTGTTTGACCGCTATGTATGTTCATTATACATATATATGTATGTGGGTATACACGTCTGTTCCAACCTATCTTCTAAACCACCTGTCAGAATTTAACAAGTGAGAGCGTCTTAATTGTCTGGTTATTTGACGGTCACGTCACGCTCGGTCGTAATGCCAATCTGTCCTTTGCCAGCTTACGACCACGGGTATCTCCTAAATATCACTATTCGGAAGAATTTCAAAAAAATATACCCTATTCTTACTTTTTAGGGTTTTAGTTTTTGAACTTAATACTTAATATTTTTAATGGCACATCGCTGTTTTAGTTATTGTTATAGTGAAGATAAGTCTTGTCTTGTTTATGTAGAAGCAAATAACGTGTAAATAGCAAATAATGTAGAGCAGCATTGATGCACGCAGCAGGAGGTGGCGCAGCGGTAAACGCGCTCGGTCTGCGATTGTTGAAGTTAAGCAACTTTCGCAAAGGCCGGTCTTAGGATGGGTGACCATAAAAAAAAAGATTTCATCTCGAGCTCCTCCGTGCTTCGGAAGGCACGCTAAGCCCTTGGTCCCGGCTGCATTAGCAGTCGTATATAACCACCAATCCGCACTGGGCCCGCGTGGTGGTTTAGGCCCGATCTCCCTATCCATCCATAGGGAAGGCCCGTGCCCCTGCGGTGGGGACGTTAATGGGCTGGTGATGATGATGATGTAGAGCAGCATATTTTTTTTTTACTGTAACATGCGACTCTGTTGCTGAGGAATTTCAAATCACGAGTGAATTACCTAATTCAAAAATTTTAAAAAATATAACACGATCGGTTTTAAACAAAACAGATAGAGAAAAACTAAGTAGGTAATATTATGATATTTTATTTGTACTTGAACTAAGTAATGTGGTTTAAAAGCGCAAATGCTTTCATACGATAAAAGATACAATTTCTTTTGTGTATAAATTTTAGGTACAGTTATAAATCAATGTTGCAGCTATAGTTGCAAATTACGTCTCACAAAATTTTTCCTTTGCAGCATATACACATTTCACACAGGTAATGAAATAACATTAAATGTACAAGTACTTACTAGCATATAATATTTTATGATCAACAACAATGAAAGTAAAATTAAGAGTTTATTGTGAGATCATGTTAGTGAAGAAAGAGAGAAAAAACAAAAAAGAAATCTACTAAACTATTATTATTATGGATTCAAATTCATATTGTTGTGTGTGTTATATCCACATCACCCTTTATGAGTCTGATAAATACGCCTACTGAGAGAAACACGGGCACAAATGTCTGCTTCAAAAATATTCCCTTTTCTTTTTTATTTTTACACTTTTTATCACTTTTAACACGTCCCAAGAATTGACGGAATCACGTACCTACTGAACTTGTTTATTCTTATGTGATGGATTGGTAATTTACCTATAGTCAGGTATTTACCTAAACCTAGATACAACTACAAAGTATTCAATGTTGTAAAATAATTTATAGCGACCTGGTGGACTTTTATGAGCAGTCAATTAATATTTTATCTCCGTTATAATATTGGCGGGGTATAAATCCCGATAGTTGGGGTGAGGTGAGGGGTGCGCGGCGAGGGGTGTACACCAACTGATTTATTCACTGGTGATATTTTATAGCGCAGTTTGTTCCGCCCGTTATTGTATTAGGGCGGCTGTTTGTTACATTGCCCTTGCTAAGATAGATTTCTTATAGAAAACCTTATTGTTGGATATTTCGAAAGATTATTACTGCTACTGATAACGTCTGTTGATAGGCAAAAACTAAACTTATTCATATACCTATCTGACCGATCTGATTAAAAATTAGATATAAAATCCCAGAACGACCGAAAGAAAAAAAAATGCTTTCTACTCTCTGTGCATAATGAGATAAATGATAAAACGATGTAGAGTCGGAGTATAATGTGATAATTAGGTGTAATTAAGTAAGTGCTGAAACAGGGATCGCTTGGTTAGTCCGTAATGGGGAGCGGAGATGCCTCCCGCGGGACTTAGATAAACACATCGCTTCTACTAGTACAATGGAGAGAGAATAAAATTACATTGTATGACCAAGAAAAAATCCTTTTGAACGCAACTCCATTTATCCAGGCTCCCCTTCAAAACAGTAACAAGTTTACCCGCTAACATCCGATTAATAAACTCAGCCGTACTATAAAAAATAATATTTCCGAGTGTCCCCCAATTTTTAAAATTGCGTGAAATTAAATTTAGAATGTACATTTTATCCCTCGAGTCTGACAAATGGCCGGGAGTGGAGCGGCGGTGCGATTTTGTCACACTGTAATTGGTTTTTTAATGCGGCTCTCAGTACCACCTTCCGCTTTATGAAGTGAATACATTATCAAATCGTTAGGCCGCGGCCGCGCGCCCCCGCCGCACCATGAATAAGAATCAAATGCGTTCACACACCACAGAGGGGTAGCAAATTAGTGATTGCTACTCCGCATTTCAACGGTTTATAAATACAAATTATACCGTAACGGTTATTGTTATTAGATCTGGTAGTCAATTATAAAATTGTGTTTTCAAATGAGATTGGAGTTATGATACGGATTGAGGGGCTGTAGTCTTAAACTATGAACGGAAAAAATGATAGGCACGTTTTAACCCATAAATGTCTGAGTGATCGTTGAGTAATAGCGACAGGGGTTCTACGCGGAGAGCTCACCTCACTGATAGTATAGATGAAGGGCGCAGTAAATTTGACAAGCGCAGATATTCAAAAAGGTAACGCATTTCTGCGATATTTTGGAGCCGCATGCCCGCACGAGCGGGCGCGTACTGTGCGTACCCGTAACACGGTACCCGTACCCGTAACCTTTTCTTGTCTTGATTTTCTTCTGAATAGTTTACCTTTTTACCGTTATCAAATATGTAAGTAAGTATCCAAATTAGTATAAATTTCAAGCATTACAGATATCTTGTAGTAAATTGGTTAAATAATATTTTTTACCTTATTGTTTGTAAAAATACAACAGCTATTGATACTTACTCGTATAAGAAATGCAAAAACATCCTGACTTCTTATATAGCAGTGAATGAATAGTTATAAAGTAATATAGCATATTAACGTAGTAGAATGGAGCCACACGGCGCCTCCCCGCGAGCCATCTCGTCACCCGGTCACGTCGCGCGCCACGTCCGATCCTCTGTCTATCAGCATCCTCCATACACCGGCGACAGGCGGCGGGGAGCTGTAACGAGCCTATTGGCCGCCGGCTCATCATTCGCACTCGTAAAATGCGTGTCCGTTTTACGAACACGTTAAACTCGCACGCGGGTTTTGTTGTGACGATTATAGCTTTATACACTTGCCGAATCAAGATACCTCGTTTGCCTACAAACAAGTAAAAAGCGTGGCCCAACTATTATCGTAAATACCTAATGCAGCCGGAGAGATGCGCGGAGCTTGTCTCCGTGGTTAAGTGGGCTATTCGCGTGCAAACGAGCGCGCACTTTAAAAATAATAAAAACCCTTTAGAGCCGTGCAATGCGGCTGCGAAACGTCGCCTTACACAGGACAAGCGCGCCCTACACGTCGATGGTCCTTTACGACCTAAGCGTTTCCGGCTATTAACAGGATTTAAGTCAAATCTACTCTTCTCTCCCCTTCTGTGGCACAGTAGATGACAGTAGTATGCAGGCAGCGTAGTATGGGAGCGCCGCCTGTGATTGCATTACTCAGATACTCGCCGGGCGGCGTGTGTGCACAACCCATCAGCTGACCAGAGACGTCCCGCAATGTAAACAATACCTAACTAACCGTAATTTCACACCTTTTCGACTTTATTTTCTTGTCATCTTGATTTTTTAAGAAAATAATGCAATAAAACTGGTTTTATAGACTTTTACTGAAACGTTGGTTTGTGCCATGTAACTTAACCATAGCTGGCAAGGTGTGGGTATATACTACACACCTGTGCCTACCCCTTCGAAGATACAGGCGTATGCTATGTTATATTGTTACTAAAAATGTTTAGTTTACTTACCTTTTACTAATCGAGAAAGAAGAGTATGTACCTACACGACCACAATTATTTAAGTATGTCAGAAAAAGTAAGTACTTTTAGAATGTCTTGAATTGATATAAGCAGTCGAAAAATTAACACTACCTAGTTAATAGTAATACTACTTCATTTATTGCACAAAAAACTTACCTATTTACTTACTAGAAAAAAACGTAATGAAATAATACGGATCACGAATGCATCACAATTCAAATACGTACTGCACAAGCTTTATTTTTTAATTCGAACCTCGGCACCTTGAAAGAACAAATACAGAATCAGATTCCTTTTAAAATGTGCCCGTATCTGTGCCGGTGTCGTGTGAGGCGCCGCGATCTAGTTAGCGCGGGAAAAATGAAATATAGAGGCAATCCAAACAGATTGTTATCTACCCGCTGTTTACCGGCGCGCCGCTCGCACTAACAAGGACACCCATTCTGCTAACACCACCCTGCAAGCAAACCTAAAGTTTAACATACACTGATGCCTTTCAAACAACTCTAGAAAATCCTAGTTGAAGTTACAAAGCAATGCACGATAAAGTCAACATTAATGTTTTCCAAGAATGGTGAGGAGGGTGGGAGAATACGTTTCAACTTCTAACGTGGGACGTGCAAGACGCTCCTAAACGCTATAGGTACGTCGGGTGACAGATACACAATTTGACGACAATGTACGTGGCAGGTGTCCATTAGAGCTCTTTATTCTAGCAGTCAGTAGTATCAGGCATTGTTACAATGTTCACGTCCGATAGTAAAGTTGTTTAAGAAAATACTATCCAATCTGTTACAGCTATACATTGTAGCTTAATATATAAGTATATGACAAAAGCGAAATGTGTTTAGATACAGCGCGCTACTGCCCATACGGAGGGGTAATAAAAATTTATACGCGATATTTCCGCAGTATTAATTCGTGGTCGAAGCTAAAACTATAACCGGCGGCTAATCCCATGTATCATAGCAGGGCGGTCATTGATTCGCCGCTATCGTGCCCGGGGTGACTTATAGACGTCCCGACTGCGCCCATTAGCGGGACAAGGGGACACCGGGACGCGCCGGGACAAACTACACGCACCTTAATACACCTCATCATTCCTTACCCACGCGCTATTCGTTCCGTAACTAATTGGCCGTAGGCGTCGTACATTCCTTTTATAGCAAACAGTTTGTCAGCCGTATCGATACTGTCCTTCATCATTTACCTTATTTACTGAAAGGTATCTATTTGGTAAATCGTAATTGTTATAATGTTATTGTCGCGTGGTGAGAGACAAAGCACGATAAGAGAATTACAAGAACACATTAGCATAATCTCGGCGCGGGCGCAAAGGAGATAGCGGTAAGGTGCTTAGGAAAATTAAGTCAACGTCCCCGCTACGAGCTACGCGCCACGTAGCGCGTAGCACTTGCCCTACGGCGTGCTTTCGCCTTATTTAATTATATGATAAATACTTATCAGCAATTATTCTATGGTGTGGTGATGCAAATAAATGAAGTAAGTACTTTATTATTATTGCTACTTTATTTTTTAATAAGTACAATACTGTTTTTTACTTCAGAGATCTTTGATATGAACACAATACATATATGACATAAATGTAGCAACTTTATCATTGCGGATAGGATGAAGTCGACAAATTGTAACAAATATCTACTTATTGGAAGTATTTTATTTACGATTCTAATTCTGTCCCGATTTTATATACGTTTTATTACTTCATCTAACGTTTTCCAAATAAAAATGGAACAGTTTTGTCGTTGCACAATCATAGGTAAGTACAATGTCTTAAACTGTTTCTTGAGGATTGTCGTACAGGGGTGTCGGCAGCACGTTAGGCCACTGGCTGTGATTGGATTAGCGTCGCCGTCGCTGACGAGCCCCCAGAGACCCCGGCTAATACACTGCCAATACAAATAAAACGGACCCATCCAACTATGGCTCTCATACACGGACATCGTAAAATTATAGAAACGCAGCTCTTTTTACTGCACTTTTTGTCAGTTGCCTCGTAAAATACGTTATAGCTGTAACTTGCTTCGGTCCGGTGGTAAGTCGTATTAGTAAAATATAATAAAATAATATAATAAAGTACGATTCATAAAACATTACAAGTGAAGTGAAACCTCTTGTTAACCACTAAGGCAGCTAGTTCTTTCTATCTCGAAAAGAACACGGCTATAGGTATATAAACAAGCGACGACGGTAGGCGACACTATGGACAAATGTATACCTATTTATCTTGAAAATAAATTGCAGAATTATTTGAAACCAGTCTAGAGTGTTAAACAAATAAGTAAATCGGCTAAGTTTCGTACCCCTGTCCAGCGTTAGTGAGCCTATTTAAAGGAATTATTAGGTGCAATTACGGAGCTTGTTGTGCGTGATTGGAATGCACGGGGCGATAGAGGAACGAGGGTCCGACGACAAATTCCTACAAATTAATACATCTATCCGCAGCCGCGATACGTGTAGAATACTTTATTATTCTTACTTATCGCGATTTCTTGATACACTCCTGTTGACATTGAGTAGCTTTGAGAGGATTGAAGTCATACAGAATATTAACAGGTTGGTTTTATAAGTAGGTAATGTTCACTGTGACAAGTAGAACCTAAAATGATAATAAAATGCAATGAACATTTTACTGTTCTAAAGCGTTCATAGGATAAAATGAGGGAGGAAGAGGAAGCCATATTTGAAATAGATTTTACATTTATGAGACTCTTGTTCGAGTGTCGTGCAGAAGACAATGCCGCGACACAGCGGGGAATTCCATTCGTAATCTCGAGCGTAATCTGCCGCGTCAGCCGCGCTGCAATATGCGCCGCCCGCGCCGCCGCCGCCCGCCGCTTCACACTCCTTGTTTCGAGAGCTATCGAGGCGCCAATAAAAAAGACGATCGTCGCCCCGGGCCAGCGACTTATTTACAGAACACCCTGCATCGCTATTTATTTTATTGACTGCCATTTGCTCTGACTTTTATCGCCGCCCGCTTCCCGGATAAAACAACGGCAGGTAAAGATTGTCCTGAAACTAAAATCATCGGTCCACTCACCCTCCAAATGAAACTGCCCAAAAGTAATCACGATCGTTTTGATCGAATTCAACTAAATTAGGACATTTGGCGCCACAATAAATGTATGTAGGTACTTAGTTATAAAAAGAGGGTTTGTTTTTTTGCTGCCCTAAAATTGCAAATTCTATTTTAGAAATGGTTAAACATTATCGTTACTGCACAATAAAGTACTTAATAGAACTATGCCCATATTTCTTAGTAGCTACGATAAAAAAAATCGCCAGAAACAAATCGTTTGGGTTATTTTATTAGAGTCCGATGTCCTGTGCGGGGCAGCAGGGCACAGAGCAAGGGGTGAGCCACATTTTCCACACATCATTGCATCGGGCCGCAGATTTATTTGCATGCGGGCCACTGGCCAGGATCCATTACTGCCATTACGAGCTATCTGATCAACCGGCACGAGAGTTATGGCCCTCTTGTTTTTCTTAACTATATATGAAAAAATGCCAGCAAATAGAAAAAAAAACTGAATATTTAGGAAGCAACGCTGAGAGAATTGGATACAGTACGGGTTATAGTTTCCGCTATATTTATTTTTATTCTGATGGCAGTGGTCGAGGTCATTTATTATTTGTTATTGCAACCAAAAGAAAGGGTAAGTAAGTAAATAATATTATATCTGTGATGATTAAAAAGGAAAAAGAAATCTGTTACTTACCGGAACAAAGTTGGTTCAAGAAATAGCTTACTAATCGACATTCACTTTATCCTGCCAACGACGGAACCTTGTGGAACTTCTTCGGAACTTGTCAAAGTTTGTGCAAGTCGTTGGACGACTATTTGGTGCGTTTCATTCAGATTTATTCGCCGACCTCCTCTTTCAATGCGGGTAATGAACGGGGAGGAACTATAAATCTACTTAGTCGCGAAACTTGCGTAGGTAATGGAGAAAAATTGCGGAAGTAAACACTCATTTACATTATTGATAGATATTCATGCCCAATAGTTAGTTAGGACTGTAATAAGTAACTGTAAAATATGATGATATAAAACTATTTCAATAAGTAAATATAAATTAAATACGGACTTACTAGTTAAGTACTTTTAAACCTTCTGATGACTTGTGGTCTTTAATTATTTATTTTCCGTGTTTTAGAGGTATTTGATTGGATCACAATAAAAAAATGATCATACTAGCGCTCAAGAAACCATTAGGTACATCGTTTACGTCGGTTGCGTATTAAGGCAGTGTGCCATGCTATTCGAACCGTCTCGTGAGGTTTCCGCCTAAGCGTATTAATCTGAAATTAGGTCGCAGCTAACACCGTGTTAAGTGCGGGTCAGTGTTCGATGTCCGACTGCCGGCCCATTGACATTCACTACAACGCTCGATGCGTTGCAGATTAGTAATTCATTACGTACTAAGTTGTGAAGTTTTAAATAAAACTTGACGAAGGGTTATAAAAACTTGTCAAATTAGATAATATTTTTTGGAAATGAGGCGTCCGATAAGGATAATTTTGTTACTAAAGTTAGTAAAGTTCTAAAAATGAGTCGTAGGCATTTTTTCTGTTTATTCCATTTATTGGACCTATTAATTATGTTTCTGAGAAAGAGACAAACTAGAAGAACATCTGAAATAGATTAACAAAATGTAATATAATACTTTACCGAAACTTACAATGCACGAATACCGCTCTGAGACTTTTCATAACAGACAATATTTTCGACACCAATATCGCTAAATCTAGAACTAAACAACGCCGTTGTGGTTGGAAGGTTAGGCATTCTAGTTGGAATCTCCCACCCACAACGAAGGACAAGGAAAACAAACCGGCAGTGATTGCCCGGGTATTTATGTCCCGAAACGACATGTGATTATGCAAGCGGCCCACAATGGCAGTTACGATATTCTTGACCGTAGGGCGACTCGCCGACTTTACTCAACTGGGCTTTATTGGTTTCGTTGACTATCAATGCGCAGGGATGTGTAGGGATGTCGAGGAATATGGATGTTTTCAGAGAATAACATTTTTTTAGCTGAAATGTTATGAAATTCTAGACTAAGCTCTGGATTACGAACATTTATGGACTCTTACATAATTAGTCGGCTAAAAATATGTGACCAACTTATTCTAAAGATTTACTTTTATAACTAAGGGATGTAAATGCAGCAGTGATTGTGCTTCAATCATTTTAAAGCTTCGGTAGGTCAAAAGCTATGCGGTACAGTTTATTAAGTACTTAACAACATCGACTTTTTGTAGGTTTGCCTCAGATATGGCATTAATTTACTTGTTCGTACAAATAGTAGCGTTGAGCGGTGTCATTATAGTTCTCCAAAAAGTGTCAAAATAAACACAAAATGATACCTATCCCTAAAATACATCATATCAATACGAAGAATAAGACAGAACGGAAGATCACAACCCTAGTGGTCATAGCTTCGCAGTGGTCGCGACAAATCAGCGCGGGTATGGGGCGGCCCCGTATCGACGGCTCTGATTTATCGCCGCGTTATCGTACGCCCGTTTGTTGAATGTTTAGATTGTTTAGCTACTCCCACGCAGTGCCGCGCCGCGCGCAATGCTCTCATTTGTAAGTTAAAATAAGGGTTTTGATTAATATGTACTTAATGTAAAGACTACATTGGTCTAAGTCTTCCTCTCCAAACAAAACTCATCCAGTCTGTTACTATGACTGTAAAAACATTCCATACCTATTATAAAAAGTACGTAATCTCTTTTCCAGAACAAAAAAAGTTTTTGAATAAGTAATAACAAAAAGATTTTATACCAAATACTTCTTCTAAAGCGATCTGGTTGAATTTGCTCGAAAAACATTTGCAAAAGCTATGAAAAAAGAAAAATAATGCTATTATTTTTTTAATTATTAATGGCTACTCATTAGATAAATATTTTTTTGACGTTTTGTGGCCAGTAGATATAGAAACTTTTTATTGATTTTATACATTGTTTTTTCATTATTATGGAGAAAGAAAAGAGGGAATATAGTATGCGATCGTTTGGAGAAAAGAGTTTTTATTATTATTTTACAGAATGGGTAATGTTGTCTTTTCTCAAATTGAGATAGGTACTGATTGTTTTTCTCAAAAAAGAATTGCCAAAGATATTTAAAAGGAGAATGGGCGAATCTGGTCCAAGAACCTCCACTGATGAGACTTATATGTAATGAAAGCTTATGCTTTCCCTATGAATCTGGCAAAGTTCTATCAGATTCTGTCCCGGGGTTCTTTTTTTACGGCCATGTTTGTCTTAGCTAAAAATGTGATAAAATACAGTGGGAGCTAAAATCGACTCAAGATTTGTTGCTGGATAACTAAGTCTACATAAATAATTATGTATCATATTGTATATCATTTTAAAGAGGATCTTTTCCAGAATCCGAAACATAAAAAAAAAAAACAAAAAAATCTTTATGTAAGCGAATTACACTCAATTTACATCTGCAGCACCATTGTTTCTCGGTAGCTAAGTTCAAGTTTCATGCCTTTTACCCCTTCCAAAAGTATCTTACCGATTTCTTTTTTATATTGCTTCCGGAATTTGATCTGAGTGATAATAACAAGAAAAATAAATAGACACCTCTCCGATAGAGACCGCCTAAGCTATTGCCTATTGCAAGAAATTGTCATCATTAGCAAGTCATTACGGTATTGCATATAAGCTTATCAGCAACTTGGAACTTGGTCCAAGAACCTCCACTGGTGAGACTTGCATGTAATGATAGCTTATACTTGTCCTATGATTCCGGCAAAGTTCTATCAAACTCTGTCCTAGGGTTTTTTTACGGCCATGTTTGTCCTGAGTGTAGTGGACTGCAAAATCACCTCAGGATTTGTTGTCGAAAAACTATTTAACTAAGTCTATATACATAATTATATATCATAATGTATATCAATTTTAAAGGGGAAGGTTATCAGAATCAGAAACACAAATAAAAAAAATGCATTATGTAAACGACTTTTAGCCAACTCACGTCCGTAGCACCATTTTTCTCAGCAGCTACGTACGAGTTTCGCGCCTTCCAACCTTTCCAAAGGAGCACAATCATTTTTTCCTTCTTCTGATATTGCATTCTTAACTTGACAAGTGACAACAACAAGAAATAAAATAGATACCATTCCGATAGAGGCCGCGTAAGCTATGGACCTATTGCAAGATAACGTACTCAAAGGCTAGTCATTATAATCCAACAGACGTAACATGATTAGAATGCGGGAGGACGCAAATGTAGTATGTTTTCTTTCACCACAATCTTGTTTTATTAATCCAGGCTTATAGCTTGTATTATAAACAATGCCGTATGGTACAACAAACGTATCGTAAACGTAAGGTTGCCTGGTAGTAATTGCTACCTTGGCAATAAAGCCGCCTTTTGCACCAGTTATTGCCTGAACTTGTTTAATAAATGTGTTTCTTTTGTATACAATAGAGTCATTGTTAACAAGTTCAGGCAATAACTGGTGCAAAAGGCGGCTTTATTGCCAAGGTAGCAATTACTACCAGGCAACCTTACGTTTACGATACGTTTGTTGTACCATACGGCATTGTTTATAATACAAGCTATAAGCCTGGATTAATAAAACAAGATTGTGGTGAAAGAAAACATACTACATTTGCGTCCTCCCGCATTCTAATCATGTTACGTCTGTTGGATTATAATGACTAGCCTTTGAGTACGTTATCTTGCAATAGGTCCATAGCTTACGCGGCCTCTATCGGAATGGTATCTATTTTATTTCTTGTTGTTGTCACTTGTCAAGTTAAGAATGCAATATCAGAAGAAGGAAAAAATGATTGTGCTCCTTTGGAAAGGTTGGAAGGCGCGAAACTCGTACGTAGCTGCTGAGAAAAATGGTGCTACGGACGTGAGTTGGCTAAAAGTCGTTTACATAATGCATTTTTTTTATTTGTGTTTCTGATTCTGATAACCTTCCCCTTTAAAATTGATATACATTATGATATATAATTATGTATATAGACTTAGTTAAATAGTTTTTCGACAACAAATCCTGAGGTGATTTTGCAGTCCACTACACTCAGGACAAACATGGCCGTAAAAAAACCCTAGGACAGAGTTTGATAGAACTTTGCCGGAATCATAGGACAAGTATAAGCTATCATTACATGCAAGTCTCACCAGTGGAGGTTCTTGGACCAAGTTCCAAGTTGCTGATAAGCTTATATGCAATACCGTAATGACTTGCTAATGATGACAATTTCTTGCAATAGGCAATAGCTTAGGCGGTCTCTATCGGAGAGGTGTCTATTTATTTTTCTTGTTATTATCACTCAGATCAAATTCCGGAAGCAATATAAAAAAGAAATCGGTAAGATACTTTTGGAAGGGGTAAAAGGCATGAAACTTGAACTTAGCTACCGAGAAACAATGGTGCTGCAGATGTAAATTGAGTATAATTCGCTTACATAAAGATTTTTTTGTTTTTTTTTTATGTTTCGGATTCTGGAAAAAATCCTCTTTAAAATGATATACAATATGATACATAATTATTTATGTAGACTTAGTTATCCAGCAACAAATCTTGAGTCGATTTTAGCTCCCACTGTATTTTATCACATTTTTAGCCAGGACAAACATGGCCGTAAAAAAAGAACCCCGGGACAGAATCTGATAGAACTTTGCCAGATTCATAGGGAAAGCATAAGCTTTCATTACATATAAGTCTCATCAGTGGAGGTTCTTGGACCAAGTTTCATACAAAAGTGCCCATTGTCATTTAAATACTATTTATTATTATTTTAAATTATTTAATGGTTTGTAAACTTTTTTGGCGTTTAGTCGTCAGTACTTTTTAAGTTAAAGAAACTTTTTGTTATTTTGTTGCGTTATGTATTGTTAGTATAGTAACATAATATTATGTACATGAATTAATGTAGCATACAAGCTACGAGACCATATATGACCATGTCGTAAAATTGGTCCTTCTCTTTTCACGTGAACCGCATCTTTATTATAATTCAACTCCATTTTAAAACTCGAGCGGGTCACGCGATAACATTAAATCGGCGTTCTCTTTGCAGAGGACGGTTAATCGGCTGTTAACTGCGGGTGACCGTGGTAAATCTCTGGTAATCCGGTGCAGAACAAATATAGATGAAGTTGTGAGCCAGATAAGGTGCGTCCGTTGGTCCGGGTTGACCGCGGGGCAGTAATGTCCCATTTGTATGATGATTCGCTCCCCGGGTGCAGGCCTGCCAATACCTCGTGAGCGGACTCGCCACGGGCAAGCATGTGACATGTCGTTAGCTAATGGCTATTGGCGATTCTGACGGAATAGTTATGGGATCAAGCCGTTATCCCCATAAACGGTGTGGGAGAAAGAAATTATTGACAAGGGCGTAACCGTAACTACCGTTTTGATTTTGTGACTGCCAGTCCGTTGCATTCGTTGTGCGAGTTTCTCTTATTCAAATTGATAATTCAAGCTTCAATAGACGCCCTGTTAGGTCTTTTATCTTTAAGAACTAACTACAAAGTTGTTCAATGCCCAAAGTATTTCTAGAGGTCATTTGAATTTCATTAGAATTAGAAATTGTTATAACAAACAACTAATTTTTTAATTAAAAAAGCTGACATGACTCTAGTGATAGAAAATTATAAACCATCGACTTAAAAAAGCACGAGTGATTCTTTCTAATCCCTTTACATATTAGCAGAAAAAGAGAAAAATATCGCAATGTTACAAAGTGAAATTGCTTCGCTAATCCCATATCGAAATTGGTCCAATAATTCTCTAGTATATTGCGTTTTTAAAGAGCGTGTATGTTGGAGATTAGAGAAGAGTTAGGGCGAAAAGAAATGAGAAAACACGGCGGTATATTAGTACCGCGGTACACAGACCGTGAGTGAAAACAGAGGCGGGTAAACATTGGAGACAATATTTGTTGTTTGTTGGAAAAAATGAGTGCGGCCACCGGCGTAGGTGCCGGCTACCGGTCAGTTAATTTACATGGTAAACGCGCGCTTAGAATGTGCCGGCACGCGCGCTGCTAGTCTCCAGATATCAAGGACACGCGTCCACTCATAAACTGCCCTGGATGACCGCTTTTTAATTCCTCATCATAAATACTTTGTACCCATAGGCCAAGGAAAATACTACGCATGGCTCTACGTAACTTGCAAGCTAAAACAGTTGGCGACAAAGGGGTTTTCCTCCTTTTTTCATCACGTGATTCTGTTTCTCATGTACCTATATACATACATACATAAACTTATACGCGCGTAATATTTAATGATGTTGTGACCACTTTTGACGAAGTCTAACGAAGTCCTAGTATGGATATGACGGATGAACCTGATAAGTGATCAGCCCATCGTCCACGTTAAGTACCTCTAGTATGGTTCTTTATTATGGAATTGAATGTCTAGTTTATCAGTCAGTGATGACAGACGACTGGGGAGGCAAGCAGCTAAACACGGTCTATGTCCTTGACTCGTTTCCAGCCCCAGTTGATACACTATTTTTTTTAAATCATTTATATCTATTATTATTTATATATCTATTATTTATATATATTAATCTATGGATCAGTGCTAACTGGTATTGAAAAAGAGACACATTATGACCGTGAGAGTTTTTATGTTAGGTAGTCAGTTTAGGCCTATTAACATCACGTTAACGTAGACGTTTACACTCGAACGTTAACCCGATGAATCACAATTTTGCAGCACCTAATCTACACGTAGAAGGGTTACTTACAATCTGTACCAGCTTCAGGTACAAGTGGCATGATAATGTGGTTTAATTTAATTTAGTCGCTGCTGGATGAGTCGGCGGTTCAAGTGTCATTAGCGGTTATCACTCCATTCCGGGTGAAAAAACTTCAACAGCCCTCCAGTTCGCCGCCGCTCTCACATGAACTTAATGATTTATTAATTTTCACCTCCATAAAATATGGTACTCGTCCCCGCAATGAGTCCCGCTTGTCAGTCATTAAGTGGAAAATACCTACTGCCTATCTAGACACGTTGACTCACGGCTGCAATCTCTATCGAGGTAGGCAGTTCTCCAAGTTGACAACTAGCAGCTATTGTTGCGCGCTAGTAACTATTCACGCAAGCACTTTATGTACTTAAAAGGCCCATTAAGGTAGACCTAAGAGAGAGCCTGGGTGTCACTCATGCCTTACCTTCAGAAATAGCATTCCACCGTAGCTTTATTTTGTTAAATTCTACGATAAAAATACGGCAACTCTATATTTCGCAAGTTTAGTAGTAAGTTACTAGTCTCCACTCTCTAGTTTAGTTTGTAAATACTTTGGTACAGTGTTCTAAGTAGACGATGAACCACATTTTTCTTGCAGTCTGTAGTCAGTAATCCTGTATCATATATCTATCTCCTTCGCCTCGTTAGAAGATAGCTTCTATTAATAACATACAATGATTCCTAACAGGGTGACAGAGCTACACCAAAGCGCGGATAAGATATATAAACAATGTAAGTTTACGTTTCAGGCTTGTAGAATGTTGCAGTTGGAGATATGCTCGTGTACGGTCGGGACCCGTTGACCCGGCTGAGCGAGTGCCGAGTCAGCAACACGCGCGATCGATACCAGCCAGCCCTGTCTCCAGCTGCTCGCCTCCTCGGTAGCTCCTAGTAATAACGTAGGTACTTACAGCTACTAGGTAATAAGAAGATAAACTGGCCCAAGGCAAGTCCTAAGACGGATATGAATTGAAAAAAAAAACTCAATTGATACGTTTTAGGCTTTTAGAATGTTGCAGCTACGAGATACGTTCGTGTATGGGAGTCCCGTTGACCCGGCTGAGAGCGTGCCGAGTCAGCAGAGCGCGCGATCGATACCAGCCAGCCCTGTCTCCTCTGATCTCGCCTCAGTGGTCTACTTTGCGCCCTTTTGTTTCTTGTCTCACTATTATGGTACTTATAGCAACGTTGGATCTTAAGGGACCATTTTTTTAATAAAAAATATATAGGTTAATAAAAAGGTAACTAACTTAGTTACCTCTCCACCTTTGACACGAAATTTATTTTGATATAAAGTTACCTATGATAAACCATACACTTAAGGACTCCGATACCGACCCTGCCGGCGTGGTCGATGCTTTCTTTTTTTCAGCGCTTATTGTTATTGGACACTAGAGTCGATCGTTTCTTTAGACAACATCGGGATGTTGTGCCGACAGGTGCCGAAATTCGCGCTTAACTAGGTCTTTCAGGTCTGTTGTCTTATATTTTGTACCGGAAAAGAGCTTTCAGCCCCATTTGTCCGCCCAAATCAAAGTCTTTAAAATATGTACGATAGGTTATCACCATCATGAAGCAACACGGGCCTCCGGGCGGCTGTCACCATACGGTTTCATCATCATCATCATCATCATCCAACTACGATCCAAACCCTACCAAAATTAAAAAAAAAAAAAAGAAACGTCAAACGTGCAAACGTCAGATCAAATTGTCAAAATAATACACTTCTTGTGATGGATTTGTAAATTGTTTGTTTGTAAGAAATACCCATTAGAAAGTATTGTCAATGCGTTAAAGCAAAAGATTTAACGCTAATTCCACACGCCAGCAATATATAATTTAAATTGGTTTAGAAGTTTCAAGAGTCACTGTGGCATTATTCATGTAAAGTGGTTAGCCTTGAAGTAGATGTCATCTATTAACTCGAATGAGTGTTGTTTATTTTACATTTTAGTGATATTAGTTGTGAATTCACGGTTATATGGCTGTGTTATTTGACTTATGTCTTACGGCAAATCAGAAGAGGCATGATTTATCCACGCATTCGGGAGAAAGGTGCAGGTTTAGTGGTCCTCAGTTGGACTTGCCTGGCCGTGCTGTGCGCCGCGTCCACAGCGCCGTGCGACAAAACGCGCAGGGTCTTCACCGAGCCCAGCGGCATCATCACCGATGGGCCCAGCAATTCTAACTACACACAAGTTGGTTTCACAACAACCTTTACACTAAACAAAGTTTTTGCTTGCTCTCCCTAATAATATATTATTTTTTAGGACTCTCATTGCGAATGGCTCATCAAAGCGGGCAACAAAAGCCAGTACATTACACTTAGCTTTATTCGCATGGGCACAGAATGTTCCTATGACTATGTTTTTGTATATGATGGAGATTCATTTGATGCTCCACTACTTGGGAGTTTCAGTGGGAAAACTGAACCTCAGAATGTCACTGCTTCTAGTGGATATGTGAGTACTTTAAACTATTAGACGTTAGAAAATATTTATAGATAAATTAAAGAGGAGAATATTGTGTTTATGAACTGGATATGGTTCTTGCAGATGTTAATATTACTGTACAGTGATACAAACTATGTGTTGGATGGATTCCGTGCCACTTATGCTATCCACAACTGTCCCAACAACTGTACGGGGCGGGGGGTGTGCATGTCCCACAAGTGCTTCTGTGGCGGTAACTGGGGTGGGCAGGACTGTAGTGTGGAGCTCTGCCCAAACAGCTGCTCAGGCAACGGACAGTGTAAAGGAGACAGATGCCTGTGCAAAAAAGGGTATTTACACAGCTCATATTTCTAACTGAATAAATTAACATTTAAAACCAATATTAACATAACAAATGTTCCATCATTGAAATATTGACAGACACATAAAAAAATATATTTTTCAGTATACATGTTTGAATTTATAGGTACTCTGGGGAGTCATGCTCTCTGAGAAATAATGACAAAGAAGGCAACAGCTGGCACTGGCTCTCTCACACGGAGAGTGGTATGACCCGACGAGCTGCACACTCGGCCGTCTACGTCAATCACACTGACTCTCTATATATTTTTGGAGGATATGATCTGAATAAGGTGTTAGGATTACTGGAAATTTATAGGTGAGTTATTTTTTTTATTATAATAGCTGTAAATAAGTGAACATCATGTCAAGTCGCAGAGATAAAGTAGAGACACAAAAAAGTGTTTCTCTTTTATTTGCCTCACAGGAATAAGAATGAGGAAACAGGGCAAAAGCAGCATTAAGTGCAGTCAACCAGTCAGTTTGCCAGAAAATAATTATAGAGTTAAAAACTATTTTGTTGATAGGTAGTAACTGATGGGATATGAATATTAAAACTACAAATGTTTGTCTTGCTAATTCCAATGTCTTGCATGTAACTTGTGAATATGAAACTAGTTTAAGAAGAACTTTGATCAAAGGAAAATCCCTTATAACTGTGTTGTTACATTAATGGCACAAAGTTTTTTTTTAAATATAGCATAAAACAGAAACGTAATTGGCGTCATACTAAATGGCTTTTTAATTTGATATACCTACTGAAGTTTAATGTTGTTTACACAGGTTTTCTACTAGTCAATGGTATGATGAAAATGGAAAAGTTTTACGTAGATATCCCACTAATGAGGAGATTGATAAGTCTGTTCTGACTCTCTTTACCCAGGTAAGGATGTGACATGAAATATATAATATTCCACTTAATGTCAGCTGGCAAACCTTAACCTAATTAGAGATTAATAAGATAACGAGTTGTCTCTACAACATTGCGCAGTAACAAAGTGCGCAGATATCAAGGACTTGAGATAATTGGAGTAGGTAGTGTTTTTTATGCTCTCTCTGTGGTCAATGTTTCCATTTCGAGGTCGCGTACAATTGTTTCCTATTATGCAAAGTTCATTTTTTATCTTTGTTGCAGGGCAACGTCGATGGCAGTTGGCAGATAGGAAACAGAAGCTCATTGTTTAATTTATTATTGTCGTCGTTTTCACACCATGACAGGACGACGTTGCCCCTTATGTACACGCACTCACCGACGCCGTACTCGGAGAGTTACCTGCACTTTACTGATCGACCTGAGATGATTAACTCGGGAATGAGGTCGAATCTTACTAAACCTGAGCCGAGGTACGGTCACTCGGCATGCGCTTACGGCAGCGGGTTTGTTCTGTACGGGGGTAAGCTGTCGGATGGCAGTTTATCCTCCGAGCTGTGGCATTATGACGCGACGACGAACATTTGGACGCTGAGGGCGGTGAACTCGACGCTGACGCCGCCGGGGCTGACGCGGCACACGCTGACGGCCGTCAAGGGCGAACTGTATCTTTTTGGCGGGAGTACGGTGGACGGCGAGTTTTCTTCTAGGTAAATTAGTGGGTTATTAGGTATATAGAGTGTTTTATAGGTGATGGGTAATGGATGTTGTATTTGTGTTCCAGCATGTACAAGATAAAGCTGAGCTCCCCCGGTGAGGAGTGGTGGGAGCGCGTGCAGGTGCGCGGCGGGAAGGAGCTGGACGTCCGCGTGGTGGCGCACTCAGCCGTCTACCACCCGCACTCCAACTCCATACTCGTGTACGGTGGTGTCGTCGCCAGCGTCGCCAGGTACATATTTTATACCTCGTTTTTATTTAACAGCATACCATTCACTACCGGGCCTCCCCTCAATCAACCGGAGGGGGTATGGAACATACTCATCACAGTTGATGACATATAGGTATACTACCTATACTTTCTATGCTATTATGTTGTTATCCTCAATTTGGTTTTATCTAGGGCCTGATTATAATACCTATTATTAATGTTATTGCATTGTGGAAAATAAACAGACCATCATTAATTTTAAACTGATTATGAATGATAAAAATGATACAAATCAATGTCGTAACCTGCAAAATCACGGTATCCTTTTTACATTTTCCTTGTACTGTACATATTAAAATTACCTAACTTTGACTTTTTATTTTCCTGTTTCCTTTGATTATAGTGTGATAAATTTTATTGCAGGTTTTCAAAACTCTCAGATAGAATGTTTGCATTTGACATAGACTATAAGCATTGGAGTGAAATACACTATCCTAGAGCGCATTTACGCGACACCTACGTCCCGAGGGAGCGCGCTTTCCATACGTCGACAATAATAGGTGAGACTTGTTTTAAATTCTATAAATCGCACAATCATTTCATACTATTTAATACACACACTACATACTATTCATACTATTTTTTATTTATTTTTATACATATATATATTATACTATTTATGCATTTTCGGAGGTATGTCGGAGGTATGTGTGTATATTGGGCTGGTTTTCCCTTCGCGGGTTGGAATGTCAGACAGGCAGTCGCTTCTGTAAAAAACCAGACCTGTCAAATCTTCAAGTTAGGTAAGCGGACCCTGTGAAAAACGGGATAATGCTAAGGAGATGATGATTTAATAATATTTAAGACATAGAACAATTGCTCTTTATTTTCAGGCAACTATCTAATAGTGTTCGGCGGTTATTCGCATCGTCACAATCGCGAGGAAATATGCTACGACGGTCAAATGTACATTTACCATCTCGGTTGCCACTCGTGGATACCGCTGGACGTTCTCGGCAAGACTCGCAAGTTGTATCCGAAAAAGCAAGGGGTGTTCGCCCATGCAGCCGCGCTGAAGCCCCCTTCCACCTTACTCATTGCCGGAGGTTATCATGGAAACGTTAATGGTATTTAATCATGAAACTAATATTCTAATTAAAAGTTAACTCAATTATCTGCACATTAAAATAGTCATTTAAAAATAAACGAGCCATAGAAATAAAATTAATAGCTCTAGGGACGTTATTTATGTTATTCTTCCAATATGCTGGCAGTACGTAACCAATTACAAAACAACTTTTACAATAAGTTATATTGCAGTAAACAACTGCAGAATATATTAAGCGCTATTATGAAGGTTGTCAGTTGATAGTGGTTATTTTTACTTTACGTTTATGTTTTATAGCAGGCGCGATTGGATTTTATGCATAAATATGTAAATAAGTGTTGCCCTTGAGAACGTGGCTGGCGCGGCAAATATATCCAACTAAATGGCTGGATCAATAATTCATTTCACACAATCAAAACAATAACATTTTGCGAGAACAGCGACAATAAGAATAAATTAGCACAGGTGTGACATTGTCGATTGCACGGTTGTCGCTGAGTATACGACGATTTACATTCGGACGCTTTGTCTGCTCAAACTGTCGTATGTGTTCAATTTGCGTCGAAAATATGTGATTTACTCGTTTCTAAAGTGTGAATTTGTGAGGCAACTATTTAACTGCCATATTAATCACTTGTATTTATGCACATCAATGTTACGATGTATTTTTCTTACGAAGTATTAAAGACTGTGTAATGGAAAAAAAGAGTGCGTTCAATTCTTGTCGTAAATTACGACTAAGGGATTATGGATCCTGTATCTAAATATGCAATAGACAGTAACCTTGCGGTTCATCTCATATTCATTGTAGGTCTTGAATACCAACTGTGGTGGCAATTTTTTCTTGTGAAGAATTGCCCATCCTGTATCTGTAGGAGATCTTCATAATCAAACCATAACACTTTCAGAACTTTTCACGCTTCATTGATTTTTCTCTTAGCATGTAGAAATTCTCAAAAATCAACATGGGTGTCTAAAAAGCCACATTATTGCAATTCCACTAAAAAAGCAACATTGCTATTTGAAATTTGCTGACATTGCGCACTTACTTTTATTTGCGCAGATGTCAAATTACTTTGCTTTTTAAGATGAATTGGAGCAATGTAGCCTATTTAGACCCGCTGTTATGTAGTGGAAAGCATTAAGCAATCATATGTGTGTTTCTAGGGGACCTGTTAGCATACGTGGTGCCGGCGTGGCAGGCGGGCATCTCGAGCGCGGAGCCCGAGGCGGCGTGCCCGCGCCACCGCACGCAGCCCGAGTGCCTCGCCGACCCTGAGTGCGGCTGGTGCTCCGCTGATGACGTCAGTATCTCTTGTTATACATTGTACAAGTAAACTCATGCGAAGGAATTGGTCACCTATTCAAAGAGGTTGTATACCAACGAGATTTTTAGTGGATTCATAGCAGTTATATGAGTAGCAAACAGATGGAGAAAGTATTTAATTGAGACTCAATAGTGCAGTTCTAAAACTAGTTCTATCTCTTTCTTGCACTTATTGTAAGTGAAAGATTGGACAAAGAGTTTGCCATCTCTTACGTATAAAATATGTATGTGGGGTTCGGCACGACGTTTACCGTCACTGCTAATCCGATAAAACAAATTCAGAAATCATTGGTTTAGGCCCGTTCTGGATTTGAACCTGCGACCTAACCATGACACTGAGCGTTCTTCCAACTAGGCTACCACGACAGGGCTATATTGCCGCATACTATCACGCTTATATTGTGAAATTAATCACTAGATTGTCTAAAACTGTTTTAGGTTGGCATTGATGTGTACATCGCATTGTTAATCTTGTATGCAGATTTGCTACGGGAGGACAATAGGGTCGAATTGCACGACGAACCTTCAGTCGATTCGGTGCGGGGGCATCTGCCCCGCGCTGGGGGACTGCCACTCGTGCCTCATCCACGGGCCGGCGCTCCGCCCCGGAGACGCCCGCGCCGCCCTGCCTTCCGTCAGCACCAAGTTAGGCCTCTACCAATGCAGCTGGTGCGTGCAGAATGCTCGATGTCATCATAAGGATGGTACGATTATTATTTTCTTTTATTAATCCGTTTTTCCGTTTAACGTAGATCTAGAAGGGTACGTAGATATAAGGGTGCTACCACACCGAACGACCGATCATCAATTGATTTTGTCGATTGTCGACTGAATGGAACAGTCAACCAGTTCGATTTGTATGGTAACAACGTATCGTTCCTGTTTGCAGATAATTACGGCGTCTGCGGGGAAGACACACCATCAGAGAACCCGGGCTGGTGGGGTGCCACTGGCACTGAGGTCACTTCCCCTGAGCAGTGCAAGATACTGGACAAACGACCCGGGTTGACCTTCTTGCGATACCAGCAACCAGCTGACTGGAACCATCCGGACGGGGTGTCCGTAGTCAACGCAACTACTGTAGATTGGGGCACTGGGGGAGGAAGCAATCACATATTCACCGGGCCGAGTGAATCTAGATTAAGGGGATGGCTGCACATACCACAGCATTGGAACGGCACGGGCGAGACGCTGCACGTGTGCGCGGGGTACTCCAACATATCGCTAACATTAGGAGAGAGCAAGGAAGCCGTGGCCAATCTAACAGCTCAGCCTTCCTCTTGTTCGCTGGTCGACTGGCCCGCGCTGTTCCCGGGCCGGCTCTCTGTCGATATGCACGCCAATGATTCCTTGCATACCGGCCTGTATCCATCACATCATCACGCCAAAATGGAACTGCTTCACAACAAGTCCCTGGAAAGCGCAAAGGTTAGCAGTGACAAATAGTTAATGTCAAAATATGTGGTTTGTAATTAAACAGAAGATTCACAATCGATTATTTTCAGGTTTTCACTTTCGAATTTCTGGAGCCGTACTCGGATGGTCAGTGTTCGAACTACGACAACTGCCTGCTGTGCCTGTCGGACGCGCTGTGCGGCTGGTGCGAGGTGACGGGCCGCTGCGAGCCGCGCGGCACGGACGAGCGGGCCGCGTGCGCCCGGGGCGGGGACTGGCGCTACCTCACGCTGCAGCCCGCCGCCTGCCCCAACTGCTCCAACCACATCAGCTGCGAGCGCTGCGTGGCCGGCAACTACTGCGAGTGGTGGGCCGACGAGGCGCGGTGCGCGCGCCGCGGCCGCGCCGGCGGGGCCATCGTGGACGCGGCCGAGTGCCCCGCGCCCTGCCGCCTGCGGCTCGACTGCGAGCACTGTCTCGACGAGCGCGGCCGCTGCGTCTGGTGTGAGGCCACCCGCCAGTGCTTCAGCTTCAGCGTCTACACGAGCGAGTACCAGTTCGGCCTCTGCCGCGAGTGGTTGGACCGCGCCTCCGTACCCACCGACGACGCGACGCGCAAAGTGACCCAGTGCAAGTCCTGCCAGGCGCACACGCAGTGCGCCACCTGCCTGCGCAGCATGGGCTGTGGCTGGTGCCACTCGCACGAGAACCCCATCAACGGCGCGTGCACCGAGGGAGACTTCACTCGCTCACACGTGTCGTGCGCGGCGCTGCTCAACGTCACGAGCGGCGACGCGGGCTGGGCCTATGCGCAGTGCCCCGACGTGGACGAGTGCGGGCTCGGCCTGCACGACTGCCACGAGCACGCCGTCTGCAATAACACGCATGGCTCCTACACCTGCAAGTGCAAACAGGGTTACATCGGCGACGGCAAGAAGAGCTGCATCCGCACCTGCTACAACAACTGCATCCACGGGTACTGCACGGGCTCGCCGCAGTACAAGTGCCACTGTGATCTCGGGTGGACGGGCACCGACTGCTCCATCAACTGCGGCTGCCATAACCACTCGACGTGCCGCACGGGCGTCGGCCGCTGCGACGAATGCCAGGACTGGACGGAGGGCGAGTTCTGCGAGGCGTGTAAGCCGGGCAGCCACGGGAACGCCACGGCGGGGCAGGGCTGCCGGCGCTGCGACTGCAACGACCACGGCGATGCGGCGCGCGGCGTCTGCGACGTCGCCACCGGAGAGTGCATCTGCAAGGACAACACGCAGGGACAGAACTGCGAGCGCTGCAAGCCCAAGTTCTACGGCGACCCGCGGCACGGCGGCCGCTGCTACTACCAGTGCGAGCCGCGGGGTATGCTCAACGCTACGGAGACGGAAGGGATCGGCTCCTATATGACTGATCCGAACATCAAAGCTATTGGTTTATCGAAAGAATGTCTGTGGATAATTTCAGCAGAGGATATAAAGGATGCGACAATACAGTTTTCAATAAACTCGGCTCATTTCGACGTACCTTGTGATGAGAACGCTGTTTACGTGTACGACGGTCTGGGCGGGGTGCCGGACATCAGTAACAATCAGCAGAGCCAGTTACTGGGCGTGTTTTGTAACGGTGCTTCAGGGGTCGTGGAGGCTCGCAGCGGTAACTTGACTGTCCACTATAAGCAAGGTCATCCTGAACAAGGATTCGAAGGATCTTACAAAGTGTTAGCGTGTGACGATTATTGTTACTGGCCGAGGGTGTGCAACAAGCACAGACACTGTGTTTGCCGCGACGGATACGGCGGTCCTAACTGCGAAGTGGAGATCTGTCGGAACAACTGCAGCGTCGCGAACGCTGCCGGCGTGTGTGATACCAGTTACGGACGATGTTTGTGCAATGAAGGTTACGGTGGTGAAGATTGCTCAATTAAATTGGACAAGACGCAGCTAGTATTTACGGAACTATTCAACTCTGAATTTTTGTCCGATGGATTGGATCACTTGAGGAAAACGTTGCCGAGATTTGGACATAGCTTGGTAGCAGATCGCCGGGGTCTATGGATGTTTGGAGGCTATTCTCTTTCACACGGCCCTTTGAATGACATTCGATTCTTCGATACAAAGAATAACACCTGGATGCAAGTTACTGTAGAAGCAACGCCTGAGGCTAAAATGCCTGAAGGCAGATATTTCCACGCGGCAGAAATCTATCATTCTAAACAGAATATTTATATTTACGGTGGCCTCAGTTTGCAAGAGAAAAGCGGATTAAATAGGACGTTGGATGATTTCTGGCAGTTCAGTCTGAAGGATCAGCGATGGAGTAACATCAGCAACAAGGAAGAGCGACCGCCGCCGCTAGCCGGACACACCCTCACTTTACAAAAATATCAAGACTATGAGAGTTTGGTTTTAGTTGGAGGGTTTTCTTTAGAACACGGTTTCATGACTGACGTGTGGGAATTTGATCTGGATAACGACAAGTGGATCAAGTTACAATGTGGAGGTTCAAAGCCAATCGGTATCATCGGGCATAGCACAGTTTATCACGCTCCTTCTCAGAGCTTATACGTTTACGGAGGTATCTTATACTCGTACAACGGAACTACCCTTTCCAACAAGTTGTTCTCGTTCCATTACCCCTCGAAGAAATGGAGCGAGTTGCCGACATTCCCGAATTTGAACAGCTTCATCAACCAGCCCATAGCGACATACTTACACTCAGCTGTAACGACGAACGACTATATGATCGTATTTGGGGGGAAAACAGACCCGTATCTGAGATCTGAATCTCTTCTGGCTTATGTCTACAGTTGCAATCAATGGGTCAAACTAGCTAAAGGTCAGTTTTTGGTAATTGCGCAAAAATAATATCGATTTTTTTTCCAATGAAGTGTGTTTTAATATATTGTTGTTGTTTTTCAGGAGTAAGTATAGTAGGCCATCCGCCGCCTCCAACGATAGCGCACGCAATGGCGATCGATATAGAGACAGAAAGCGAGGGCTTCATCTACATAATAGGCGGGTGGACGGGCAGTGCGCATTGTCAAGTCACGCGAATATCCCTACCCGAAGATCTGTGTTCACTATGGAGCGCGAGTAAACTGGAATGTCGGAGTCATATGGGGTGCAGTTTCTGCAGTACGGGGAACTATACGAAGTGTTATTCGGTGGACAAGTCTGGGTGTGAGGGTAGCGACATGGTGTCGATAAACTCGGGGGCAGCGTGTGACGCGGAGCTGGTGGCGCGGCGCTCGTGCGAGAACTTCACGACGTGCTCCACGTGTCTCGCGGCCTGGCCCATGTACCCGGAGGAGAAACCTGCGTGTCGGTGGTGCGAGACCTGTGCCGCGGGGGAAGGTGCGTGTTTCTTACGTCTCTCTTTTCGTCGATCCACCATTACTTAGGATTCCACCACTTATATACTCCATTCAAAAACGACTACTATTCCAATATTTTTATAGGAACTCCCCTCTACTTGCTCTTCTGGGCTTAAAACTAACCATTTTTCAACATGGTTGTGATAATTGATACTTGGAAGGTGGTGGTTGAATTTTAATAATTTTGGCTTTTAAACGACGTATTTTCAATATTATCTTTATGTGTGCTGTAAATGATTACAAAAAAATACAGATAAAAAATATCTGTATTGTTTTAGGTGAATGCGTGCCAACGGATGAGTCGTGCACCAATTTAAAATGCAACGCGGGAACGACATACATCAGCGAAGCGGAGCAGTGCAAAGAGATGCGCTGTGCTGCGTCCGACTGCGACAAATGTGTGTCCAGTCAGTGTACCTGGACTAGATTCGTCAGGAGAGATGGTGAGCTTATTGTTTCAATTACTATTGCCGATTTAAATGTATACATGGTTGTTGATGTCTAGGCAAGGTGTTTAATGTTGACGTTAATGGTATAACTAAGTAGCTAACTGACATTTAGGCCGTTTAATAGTGGCTCAATTGAATATGGCATGGAAGACTCCTTAAAATATTAGCAGTTTCGTTAACGTAACTCCTTATTGTAGCTCAACATACAACACCATCAGAGGATCCTTTGGAACTATTCAACTGGACTTGTACAGCTATAGAAGAGCCGGGGCGTCCTAACTTACGAGCGCGGCCTAAGGAAGAGTGTCCGAATCGTTGCCACTTGTTTGAAGACTGCCAGTCGTGCTTGAGTTCTGACGGCGCTGAGGGAGGCTTCTCAGAGTGCCACTGGGCGACGTACCTTGGGAAGTGTATATCGCCGGCTTATCAACCCGTGTACTGCGCTGGGGGAGTCTGCGGTCTAGTTCTGACCAAAGCTGATAAGAACAAGTGTCCAGCACCTTGCGGCACTTTCGAACAGTGTTCAGATTGTCTACATCACTCTCACTGCGGCTGGTGCGCCCTAGAAGACGCTAACGGTGAAGGCGTGTGCGCTGAAGGCTCTATTGAATCTCCCCTCGACTATTCCACCAGGACAACTTGCGCCGCAGTTTATGAAAGTGTTCATCTAACGAACAATACAAATGATACTTTTTCGTGGCACTACACGCGCTGTCCGCCAGAGAACGAATGTGAAAACGGTCACCATCAATGTAAAGCTGAATCTGAGGTTAGTGTGGCCTTTTTATTATTTTGATAGTTTATTTCCCAGCTCTGTATGTCTTGTTCTTTTAAAACTTTTATTTGATGTTCAATATATACGATATTGCTCCAAGTACCCAACAAGTGCCTATGCGAACAGACTGAACATAGATATTGACGGAAACAAGGTACCTATTGAGCGATAAGGTAATTGGCATGTGGCCATAATCGGAACTAATGGATCCTAAGATTGTTGTTATAAGATGAAAGTTGTTACAAATGAAGAATATATGGAGATGGTACATAACAGTGTCCTCCTGTCAATGTCATCCAAGAAACACACAATCCTTGTCGACTTCTATATTATAACCTCAGTATTACTAATCTTTACATTACCAATTTTATTATAATATTGTGCATACAAACACGACCTGTATTGTACATCAGGTGTGTCGCGACCTCCCTATGGGCTACGAGTGCGAGTGCGGGCAGGGCCACAAGCGCGCGGCGGCCGGCGGCTGCCAGGCCGTGTGCGCGCAGGGCTGCGTGCGCGGCGTGTGCGTGTCGCCCGACGTCTGTAGGTGCGACTTCGGATACGTCGGCGCCAACTGCACCATACAGTGCCAGTGCAACGGCCACTCGCATTGTGAGGGACCCGACAAGCTGGACAAGTGTATCGAGTGTCACAATAACACCATGGTGAGTGTTGCACTATTCCTAACCCGTTGTCTGTGTCCCTCCCAATGTGTAGATGCGTCTTCGGATACGTTGGTGTCATCTGCACCATACAGTGCCAGTGTAACGGTCACACGCATTGTGAAGGATCCGATAAGCTGGACAAGTCTATCGACAATAACACTATGGTGAGTATTGCACTATTCCTAAACCGTTATCTGTGTCCCTCCCAACGTGTAGATGCGTTTAAACTGGACAAAAAACTGGATTAGGTGTTTTGATCAAATGCCAGATGTTATTGATCTCTGAAGTGGATGACTGCAATGCCTTAGGAGACTACTTATCGATAACGCCTGGCGTGAGAATTATCAATACAAATTATTTGGCCCCACACTTCAACGAAATTATTTTTTTCAGGGCAATCAATGCGAGAAATGCAAGCCGAACTTCGTAGGCGACCCTACAGACAACGGACAGTGTATCCCTTGCTCGGTGCACTGCCACGGTCATACCACTATTTGTACCAACGACATGAGCGAGGTCGCGCCCACGTCTAGGGACGTGAGTAGTGCGGATTTGGAGGACTATTACAGGGAGACTGGGTCGAATGCGCGGGCGAGGTGCGTGCGCTGTGCGAACAACACTGATGGGCCAAGATGCGAGCGCTGTATTGAAGGATATTTCAGAGGTTCCGAAGAACTACGGGACCCTTGTCGACCGTGAGTATTCCATTAAATTGTTGTATGCTAGTGGGTAGAGGAGTAATTTTATTTGATTTGGCAAAAAAAAAAAACTAGTTTAGGACTTGTTAAAATGCTTGTTGTATCGCCTAGGTGCACTGAACTCAATTACAGTAGTCAAAATTATACAAATCTATCGAAGGTCTGCGCAATGTTTGGTAACCTTTCTTGAACGCGATCGAGCTACTCGCGTTAACGTTCAAGATAACATAGCATTATAATCCGTTTACCTCACAGTTGCGAATGCCACGGCCACGGCGACACATGCGACCCAGTAACAGGAGAGAAATGCAACTGCGGCAATAACACCGAGAGCGATGTCTCCTGTCAGACTGCTAGTTCGAGCAAGAACTCTGCGCAGGAGTGCTGGCGCTACCAGTGCGTCAAGTGCCGGGATCTATACATGGGCGACCCGAGGAACGGACACCAATGCTACAAGACCATCAATATCGAGAATAAGCTGTGTTTCGATGGAAAGTCTATTGGTAAGTTTTTGTCGTATTAATATGCAACACTAGTGCTCAAATCTGCATAAATTCATATATGAAGATATTATGCCCTCCGGCATTTGATCTTAGGGGTGTATCCTTGTCCAGTAATATTTATAAAGTGAAGAAGAAAAGCGCACAACAAAATACTTTTTATCACCTTTAGTAGGGTTATTATGTGTACCGTTAACTTTGGCATAATCGACAATATCAATCGTCTATTTTTTCAGATGAATGCAAGATGAAGCCCCGCCCGCTGTACCCCGGTCAAACGGTGTTCGTAGCCGTAAACCCGCGCTACATGAACGTGGACATCCGCGTCATAGTGGACGTGACTCAGGGCGCTGTTGACTTGTACCTGAGCCCTAATGACAGCTCCTTCGTAGTATCAGTGAACTCTAGTAGTGGCTCCCATGCGGTGGAACTAGACCCGACGTACTACAAACACGAGCCTTTCAGGAAGATGCCCTCGTTCGACGGCCACATACCAGAGAAGCCAAGGCAGTCGTGGTACTACGACAAATTGGAGTACACGTTAGCCGATTACACCGCTAAAGACTTAGCCACATACGTGACTGTAGACAAGAAGAACATACTGCTTCGTGTCCGCAACCTGCGCAACCGATTGGTTCTCACCCTGCCTCATACCATCCACGAGCTGACTCATACGAAGTTCTTCATTATACTACGAGCTCGACCCTCAGATGATGGTGCTGCGAGCTTTGGGATAGTGTTCTTCAGGCAGGACCAGCTCCACATCGATCTGTTCGTGTTCTTCTCGGTGTTTTTCTCATGCTTCTTCCTGTTCCTTGCGGCGTGCGTCGTTGCTTGGAAGGCGAAGCAAGCGGCCGACGTGCGACGGGCGAGACGGAGACATGTCGTTGAGGTGAGTAGGCACTACCGTTTTCAAAGACACATTTTTTTGTCAATTGATTTATTAGCTGTGGAATCGAAATTCACAAAGGACGATTTAATATCTAGATCTACTGGTTCTAGTATCTAGATTTACAGCAAAGTCAAAGTATTTATTGGTAAATATCCTGGGTTCGTTTACTACTTAACCGGCTGACGTGTCTTTAAAACAGATGCTACACATGGCGAAACGTCCGTTCGCGGCGGTGACGGTGCTACTGAACGGCGGCAGCGGGCCGCAACTGGGCGGCGGCGCGCGGAGGCGGCGGGCGCCCGACCTGCGCCCTATCGCCATCGAGCCCACCGGCGACGGTCGCGCCGCCGTCACCTCCGTGCTTGTCAGGTCAGACACAAATCTCGAGGGGGTCGTATAAGACGGAAAACAGTGTTGTAGTACATAGACATACCCCATACAGCATGCAGGAGCATTATTTTCTTGTGTTTTCTTCCGCAGACTGCCGGGCGGGGTCCGCGCGCCGGTGCGGCTGGCGCTGGCGTCGTCGCTGGTGCTGGTGTCGCGCGCGCCGGCGCCGCGCGGCCGTGCTCGGCGCCACGCGCCCGCGCCCCACACATAGCCTCACTACACGCTGTAGCGCCCTACATATAGCCCCGATACACGCTCTAGCGCCCCACACGTAGGCCCGCTACACGCTGTAGCGGCCTACATACAGCCCCGCTACACGCTGTAGCGCCCCACACATAGGCCCGCTACACGCTGTAGCGGCCTACATATACCCCCGCTACACGCTGTAGCGTCCCACACATAGGTCCGCTACACGCTGTAGCGGCCTACACATAGCCCCGCTACACGCTGTAGCGCCCCTGACAAGCCATAAATCGTACCTAAGTAACTACTATAAAAAATCCAACGTGAAATCCAAAAAAGATTCCCATTTAAAATCGACCCTTAGTATAGTGTCAATTTTCGAATTTGTTGTGCCACTTTTCAAAACAGGGTAGTTTACTTCGACTAACGCTACCGTATTTATGTCCTCTAATTCACATTTATTTTTTATTGGACATCCTGTATCTAAATTAGTGATGTGCGCAAAGATATTATTATTTACGCTACAAAATATTTGAGTGATGCTATTTGTATATTTTGTTTTAGCGCCTTCACTGAAAGCTCAATTTGAAAATATTCTACTCGGCCATGTTAAGATAAATAAATACCCATATTATTTTTTTAAGAACCTTGTTGGTTATAATGTATATTTTGTTTTATAATACGTTTAAATGTTCTCCATAAAACATACAAGGTGTGGCAGGAGTTCATTGCAATGAGTTGACGTCGCGTACCACTGCGATTATGATTCGAATCCAATGAGCCAAAGGAATCAAAATTGTGCGCAAGCTTGCGTGGGTTGTGAGTAGCCAATAGTAGCAGAGAGTGTTACGTTGTTTATTTCAAAATTTTATTATATAATGTTGGAAAGTTTATGATTTAATGCCATGTTACTAATGCTATGCATTTCTGTCCAAAATTTAGGTAAATTTTATTTTACAAACATAATAATTCTACAATATATTTTTAGCATTGTAATTTTTATCATTGAATTATTTTTAGACAATCTATGAATCTCTTGAAAGATATGATTAGTGATATTTTTTCTTATGCTCGTACATATTTGGCAGCTTTTTTTTTATAGTAACTGTAAGTTCAAGTCGAATATTTGATGCTTTTAGTAGTACAAGACCCTCTTTACTGTACACATCTATTCTCAATTTTTGTAACTAGATAATATACTAGGTATATTAGACATAGATAGAATCTCAGCACTCTGTGTGTTTGATGTACACCTGGAAGAGTGCAATAGGAGCATTGTTCCGTGGGAGTAGCTCGTATGCTCGCATGGAGGTACATTGCCGGTTGTGCGACTCTCGCAGCGTCTACGTAGCTCATTAGTAATCAGCAGTATTGTGTAAATGGATTGATCAATTACTCGACGTGTAAGTAGAGTGATGTTGCAGGATTTAGTTTTAAGATTATAAATAAAACTTATATTATAGAACCTATATGTAAGAGAGTACTGATATTGTTAATACTATTTTAAAATTATACATAATCAATAATTATACCTTCTCATGTGGAGGTGTAAATCAGTCCAAATTACATTCCAATTGTATATCTTTGTACATATGTAATAATTATATTATGATTGTCAAGTTTAGATCAGGTTTTGAAGAGCTTTAAGGATTATACTAAGAAAATGAATTGCTCATTTTATTTCAATTGAAACTGTCTCGATATTTAAAAAATGCATTTATTTATTCTCATTTTGAAGTGGTGGTAATAAATAATTACGTAATTACTGTCTAGATAAATTGGTGTTGTTAATTGGTAATTTAGGTTCTAATATTTTGTCTAGTTAAACTTTCTAAGCCAGAATACCTATAGCACAATATTATTATTTAGTATCTAATGTTTTACGGACATCAGTATCTTGATATACTATTATGCATGACACATTTTAGTCCATTTTCTAAACTTTTACATATATTTTTTCTTTACACTTTATAATTTTGATCCTTGTTTTAAGTCTTATTTAGTAAAAAGGTGTGTGTTTTGTTAATATTTTTGTTTGCATTTTTAGATAAACTGTTTTATTTCTATTGGATAAAGGTGATGTATATTTTTTTAATTAAGCAAAAGTTACTTGCTCAAAAGACATTTTGGTAGACATATTGTAACAGCTCAATAGTAGGTGCTTCTATCTGAATGAATTTGTTGTTCATGAGTTCTCAAAATTATCTTGTATTATTTGGTTTACATGAATTACTTCATAATACCCATTTGGACAATAACTTTAAATTTTATTTAAGAACAATACTATGAATTGAGATTTATTTAAGAAAACATTTTTTGAAGAGGTGCAATACAGTTGCTAGAATGTTTTGTATAGCTGATCTAATATCTTGATGTATATTGTACAATAAAAGCACTGTTTCAGTAATCTGTGGTAACCACCCTTGTGTGGTAACACTAGTGAGCAATATTATATTTATACAACTTACCTACAGGACATTCATGTGGATTGATTCTATCACAGTATTATGTAAAAGCAATACATATATATTTTTGTTTAACCTAAATGTGTAAATGTTTATAATAAAATATACTGTTGGTTGTAATAAAGTATTTTATTTCCTTAGAAAGATACTAAATAGTGGACATTATTTTAATCTTAAGAATAAAGTGATATTAACTTAAATATTTAAATACATATAACACTTCAAGTACATTCGTAAATGTTGATTCATGCTTACAAATACATTATTTTTATATTTGTCAAAGAGAAGCACTGAGGTATAGATTTCATTGGTCTTTTTGAGTCAACAAGTGTGTTTTAATTTTCTGTAGAAGTTCTTTTTTGACAGTGTCAGGTACCAAGGCTCTAGCACGAGGGGTGACCCGGGTAACCAACATATCAAGTGTAATATTGCTTCCATCATTATCCTTCACTACTTCTCGACAAAGCATTCGCACTTGATCTCTCCAGCCACATTCTATCAGTCGACGCCTCAACAGCTCTTTGAACCTTCAAAAGGAAGATTTATTTATCTTTCTTATATTATTCACATACATAGGTTCCTATCAACAAATAAGTACATAGATAGGTATTTCTTACCTTTCGCGATCACCACTAAGAATCAAGCGTTGATGAGCGATAGTATTGTTTACGGTCATGGTTGTATTTACACTGAAAACGAAAATAATTTAAAGAACCACTAACAATACAAGCATCAACAAACGAACAATTTCAATATAGGTTAGGATATTTTTAGTGGCTTACCGTGTATAAATACTGTGAACAAATGATTAGGTATTGTAAAACAATCCAACCACCAAAGTAGGTAATCAAGTGAACCAAGCTCAACCAAACAAAAAGCACGATTTGTTTATTTGACATTGACAGCTGATAATATTTTTTTTGGTTGGTTTTCTATACTTGGTCTTTGTACAAAAGTTATATATTATTAAAGCGATGCAATATAATTATCATTGCTTGAAAGATATTCAAGGATAAAGATTTAAAAATATATAAAATACGCAGCGCCATTGGATTTAACGACAAGGGTGCTTGGAATTTTCTATGCCGCTAGCCTATTTTTCTAAGTAGTAGGTAGGTAGGTAGGTAGCTGTAGGTAGGTAATACTAGAAAAAACAAAGTATATAGTGTAGTGTCTGTCAATTTCACTTTGACATTTCTCAATCTTCTATCGCAAATAATCGCAATATCATTAAAAAATATCTTTCGTTTTTGTTATTATTTTTTGAGTGAAAACGCCTGTGTATGTATTATACTAACAAAGTTAAGATATGACTCAAGCTCAAACTCAAGTTGTTATACTGGATTCATCCACTCAAGATGATATTTTGGTTTGTGGTGTGTGTAAATTAGTTTTTAATTCTTTGCAATTATTCATCGATCACAAAAAGTTCCAGTGTATGAATCAAGAAAAAATTGACGAAAGTAATGTTTCATCAATACATTACAATACTACAAATTATTATGCTCAAAATGTTTCAACCTCATATTGTAATAATATTGAAAAACAATGTACCAACAATATAACTGAAACACAAATGGACAACATTTCTTGTTCAGTTTGTAAGAAGAAGTTTAAAAGGTTAAAATGTTTGTATGCACATCTAAAATTACATGAGAGACCATCTCAGTGCCGGGTTTGTGGAAGATGTTTTGAAAATAGTTCTCATTTAAAAAGACATGTTGCCACACACAGAGTGTGGCCTGATGGTCTGAATGAAACAACACCAAAGTCCTCAGAGGTAGACCTATTGAGTTACACTTGCTCATATTGTGACGCCGTGCTGTCCAACTATAGCCAATTTAGGGCGCATCTGAACACTCACTTATCATTAAAGAAATTCAAATGTATACAAGACGAGTGTAATGATTTTTTTGAGACAGTGGAAGATTTACTAGAACATGTACCTTGTGTACACAATGTTGCAACATACATTTGTCATATATGCAGGAAAGTTTTCCCCACCCTAGATGAGATTGCTCTTCACCACCAGAACCATAACAAGTCAGTAAGTGAAGATTCAAAGGATTCTCAGATACATCAATTCAAATGTTCACAATGTGATGCTATATTCAGAAAACCTGAAAAGTTATCTTTGCATTTGCTGACAGAGAGTCATAACAAGACCTGCATACACTGCAAGAAGGCTTTTACCAGTGATAAGAGGCTCAGAACACACTTGCACATACATAAGAAATCAAAACCATTCCAGTGCAATGTTTGTAGTAAGAGTTTCCATATGAAGAAGTATTTGACTTCCCATATGTCGAAACATGGTGATAGACAATTTGCTTGTAAGATTTGCAAAAAAACATTTAAAAGACAAGATGTACTTCAGAGGCATATCAGGACACACACCCAAATTAAAAAGTTCAAATGTCCTTTTAAAGATGTCAACAATTGTTTAAAAGAATTCAGTCGTAAAGATAAAGTTAGAGAACATTTAAAATCTCATGCTAAGAAATTGAAATCATCTTCAATAAAACAGAAACAGAATACTGATGTGGAGACTGTAGAAATATGCATAGTCCCTCTGGATACTGGGGCAGTTGAGAAAGTTATTGAAGTGAGATAAAAATAAATAAATTATAGCTGTAAGAATATTTTTTTATAACTCAGGATAACCGGTTTAATGTACTAAATCTAGGTTGTAGAAAATTGCCAGGTTTTGGGTCAGCTCTTTTATTTGGAAAAGCAGATAGATTTTTCCACATACCATATAGGCTGACTACAGATTATTGGGAGGTAAGCCAGAAGTGACTTATTTAAATATAATACTGTATTTTTAAGGTTTCCTTTGTATGTAGGTACAAAGTTGTTCTGTATTATCTAATTAAGCTAGGGGCTTTTACTCGTGGCATCCACTTCTCAGTATTGATTGGGAGGGTAAGGTATTGCTATGAGTTTTTAAAACTTATACAAAGTCTATCAAAACAATAGAAATATAAAGTACAGTACAAAACATGCATTTCCTGAAGCTATTCTTTCCTTTGGTTTCAATTTTTAACTGTTTATATTTGTGTGAAGTGAGTGCTCTTTTTAAATAATAATTTAGTAATATAAATAGTTATTGCATCATGTGCTGAACTGGCATGTTACCTTCCAGTGTCGTCAGTTTCGTGTCACAGACCAGGTGTATCTTGATATCCACAATGAAGACGGACATCTAGGCAGGGTTGTGATTGGTTTATTTGGTGATCTTGCTCCTAAAGCTGTCAAGAACTTTATAGTTCTGGCCACTGAGGGCATTAAGGGAAAGTCATATAAAGGAACTAGCTTCAATCGCATCATCAAGAGGTTTATGATACAAGGTAATAAATAATTCTATAATCTATTATTCATTTTCAGAATTTCATCATTTTCGGTTATGTAATATTTTTTCTTTTTAGGTGGAGATGTGGTGTCTGATGACGGTTATGGATCAATTAGTATCTACGGCGAAACTTTCGAGGATGAAAATTTGGATGTCCAACACAGCATGTCTGGATTTGTGTCCATGGCAAATAAAGGTGACTATTTAACAAAGACTTGTAACATTACTTGAAAATATGCTTGGTGTTATTTGTTCAAACATTGCATCACATAAGACTGTTTTCTGTCTTCTGTCTTCAATTGTTGAAGGCAAATTAATTGGATTTACCTGGCACCTTGTAATCTTTTAAATTAACTTAAATTATGTTGTTAATTTATCTTTTTATATAGCACTGTAACTGTTGATTTTTCCTCAGTATTTATTGCTCATATTTCTTCTTTTACAGGAAAAGATACAAATGGGTGTCAGTTCATAATAACAACACGTGGTACACCATGGTTAGATGGCTTGCATACTGTAATAGGAAAGGTAAGTTACGTAGCTTTTGATATAATCGCTTTTGCAATAAGAGCCATCAGTTCATTAGAATTACGCCGCTCCTATGGCGAGGAAGTTTATTATGATTTTCTTGGGGTGAGCCAATCCAATGACAAACAATCTGAAATTGGAATGTTTGTTTTATTTGCGTGTGCGGTTTTATTCTTAAACGGTGGATAGGTAATTAAGTAAGTTATTACTGATTGGTTACAGGTGGTGGAAGGTCAGAACACGGTCCACGTGGTGGAGCACACGCCGACGGACGGCGAGGACCGGCCCACGCGCCGCGTGTACATCGCGGATTGTGGGCTCGTGCCCACGCCGCAGCCCTTCTACATCTCCGACGACCCTTACGAGTAAGATACACTCATAATATAGGCTAGTTTCCAACTAGTCAAATCTATTACTTTTTACTAAACGTCAAAAGACGAAATGAATTACTATGAAACACTGTGATGTGATGTCATAGAAACACGTGATGAAATGTCGGACTTATTATTACGTTTATTTAATTCAAATTAAATTCTAAATTAAGTTAAATAGAAAAAAGAAAATTTTTATCGACAGTTTTAGATCTGTCTTTATTTAGTAATCAGAATTTCATAATTTATCTTTGATACTACCTAGTTAGAAACGGTCACTTAAAATGGCCACAGTGTGTCACAATTCCGGCCAAGTAGTTAATGAGATTTGCGGCAAATCTACAATAAGTCACGTAAAGAAAAAATGTGTCGCAATTAATCGGAAATCAACTAAGTCTTAAGATTTATATGGTGAATGTATGGTGATAGGTGATCAGCCCATCATACATGTTATGGTCCTATTATTTAAAGGAAAGGAAGGAATCCTTCGGTCGGTTTTTACCACGTAAGGAAAATCATTTGAACACGATCTTATTATACGCTCCCAGTCCAGTATTGAAGCAAAAAATATGGGATAAACCGGGATAAACGCATGTGAAATGTGTTCGGCTGGCCCCATTACATGTGACTTAAACATATCTGGTGAGGAGTGAGTGTATACTAAACACCTCTGCCTATAGGAATGATACAGGCGTTATGTTTTTCTATCGCCTCGGTTGTGAGGTGGAATACCAACCTCATTGACCGTGGTGTCAGGGTTATTATTGAGCCGGCAAAGCCCCTGACATGGCTCATGTAACGACTACTTACATCAGTAACTACTTACATCAGTAAGTAGTAACCGGGACCAACGGCTTAACATGATTGCGTGTAGGTATTGTTAAATACCCTTTTGAAAAGTATGTGTTTGTTTCCAGTCTGTGGGCGTGGATCAAGGCGTCGGCGGTGCCTCTGACGATGTCCTTCTCCATCCTCGGCTTCTTCCAGTGGATGATGACGAAGATGGAAATATAATTTGTAAGTTAGTTATTATAAATAACCTTACTTATCAACTGAAATAAAATTCCACCATTAGTAAAATATATTTTTATTATCTCTTGTCTGATAAAAATGACAAACGATTTTTAGTTTTAAATTATTATTATTTAACTTATTATTACTAATTATCTAAAGGTTATATACAAATAGGGAAAGTTGCTCGTCTGCAACTGTCTTCCAATAATAAATCACATAAAATTAGTTCATATCACATTAGTACATTAACAACGCTTATTAGAATAAATAAGTGTAACTTACATTACACAAATATTAATGGCTAATTATAATACAAAGAATTTACGTCATGCAATTTTCAGTTCTTTCATAATAATTTATGATTTTGGACTTTTACAATTCAAATTCGCGGTCGAACGTGAAAGTGCATTGAGCTAGTTAAGGCCATTCACATGCATCTCATTCTTTACAATAAGATAGTTAAAACGACCCTTAACTCTAATCAGGGTTCATGAGGTCGGTGAAAAATAGCCACGACTTGACACAATAGAAGAAGAAAGTGAAAAGATAAACAAAAATATTTGTGTTCTATAAGTTGGCAAAAAACGATGCGGGCTCCGTTTCCACGCTCTACGTCTAGTCTTCTTATTAGATTTTTTAATTAAATTTTCGGCTCGGCTACTACTCGGTAGTAAGTCTGTTTCCACTGAAGCGGAGATTTGCGAAACAGGCCATTCACGGCGTGTGATTGAAGACTCTTTATTGGTCGATTTCTCCGCTCGTCTGCATTCCGCTTCAGTGGAAATGTTAATAGCAGTCGTGCTATATAATCAGTCGCAAAAGACGCGCCACTATCGTAGAGCCAGAGCGAGCGCTAGCAACATGAGGGTGGCGACAGGCGTGATGGCGGCGGCGCCCCCGCCAGCGCCGGCGGCGTCCCGCGGCCGGCCGGCGCCGGGCTGGTCGGCGGCGCGCTGGCTGGCACTGGCGCCGCACGCGCGTGCGCACGACTCCCACTCGCGGCACGCGTCGCATGACGTGCTCGGGATCGCGGAGAAGAAAACGCGGGCGCGGTGACCTAGCGGACGGAAGTTTACAATAAGTTACAGATCTAGAATAGTTATAATGATCCTACCTACATCTTGAAATGGGCATTTTAGATGTAGTGATGTATGGTCAATTACTTATAAGTTAATTAAATTAGCAGTTTGGGTATACAGTTCATTTTCAGCCGTGAAGGCTATTTTTCAAAACACGTTGTGACAGTACTTATAATTACTTAAGTAAGTACGTAGTCGTTGCATGAAAGATTACTGTAGTAGCAGTCATTGGCAGACAACTTCTGCGTCCTAACATAGATAATATGACACATACAACGTAGGCTCACGATTATATCTCAATTGGGGTAGTCAGAGGTACAACCATCGCAAGATGAACTCAGTACCCACTTCTTACCGAGCTCTTTGCTAGACCAACGTGATAGGCGGTGAGCCGTATTTTCCCTCATTCAGCGCTTATTGCTCTCGACCTCCTAAGGTCGATTAATTCTTTCAACTCAGACGACGTCGTGAGCCGAGGTTCGGGCCCGATTCGGCACCCACAGGCAAAAAAAATAAATTATACCAGGTGAGAGCCGGCAACGCTCCCCATTTGTCCGGCCAAGTAGTTAACGCTACCTGCGGTAAACTTACAGTAAATCAAGTAAAAAAAGGTGAGCCGTATCGCCGTCTATAAACTCTGGAGTGTAGATAATATGACGGGTTTCATATTAAACTTATGGTATAGCTATAGTGAGTAAACGTGGGTGTATACTGACTGGAGTCGTAGAGGTCCTCGAGCGTGGCCCAGCCGGGCCGCTGGCGCGCGGCGGGCAGCGCGCGCGGCGCGGCCAGCGTGGCGCAGCGCTCGGCGGCGGCCGGCCGCAGCCACGCCGCCACGCGCGCGCCGCCGCGCTGCAGCCGCGCCCGCGCCACCAGCCGCGCCGCCTGCGCCACGCGACACACAACATCAATAACGTTCACGCTCTCTGTTGGCGGTCAACGAAACCAGCGTGCCGTCTGCGGCGAGCGCGTGGTTGTAGCTGTCGTTCGACTTTGACAAATAATAAAAAAATATTCTTCAAGCATCTACGCATCATTATTGTAACTTTAAAATGTTGTAGCCGATCTGCTCCATTCCGATGCATCTTGTTCAATTAAAAGATGTATTCTTTCTTTTTAGCAATGTTTTGTTACATAAAAGAAGTTTTATAAAAAGTTACAATAAGTATGCGTAGATGCCTGAAGATACTCTACTTATATAATATTCCCCTACTCAGGTCTCGGGCAAGATAATCTAAAATGCAAAATGACGTAGATTCAAAAATGTTAAATTTATCCATGATAATTACGTTGAATAAATGATTCTCATTTCCACAAGTTTAATGGGGAAATAAAAACATTACACGTCTAGCAATTTGCTGTCAACTGCAGCTGTCGACAGTAAGGAGCTGCGAATGTGTAAGGCGCCGTATCTATCATCATTCATTATAAAAAAATAACTCAACAAAACGTGTTGATCAAATAGATAAACATAACTACATTACAGTTTAACAGAGAATGTTGGCGGAAGTATACATTTTTATTTTTTTTTGTTATGTTTGATTGTTAAAATTTAGTTATGTACAATAAACTGTATGGGATTTGATTTTATAACCAACTTGTTTAAGAAATCGTCTTATATAAGTGCGAAAAAACCAACCGTCAATTCAGTAAGTGTGTTGATGTCAGCCAGGTAGCCAGAAGGCAGTTGTACCGTGAGCAGCGTCAGACCACTCTCCGTTTCGTTGCCTTGCGCTACAAATCTATAACAGTAAACAAATAATCATAAGCAACCATAATATAATTTTGCCAAGCGTAGGATTAACCAAAAGATGACACGAGTTTCGTATTTGATAGAGCAACGAACTCTCATTAATTTTTCTCTTGGAATTTGAACCATCCTTTTCTGACTTATAGTAATCACATACGCACAATATTTTGTTATTCGTCATTATTAATAGTCAGTTAGGGTTGTCTTTCCCTGTTCTTAGTTTACAAGTATTGTTACCCGACACAAATGGAGAGTTGCAGCCGGTACTTCGTCGACACCTGGTCGACTCTAGGGTCGAGCGTGTACCGCGGCCAGGCAGCCGTCACATTCGTACTGCCCTTAGCTGACAGTCCTACTACTGCTACTCCTCGCCCTTCAGTCACGGCTAATGCTGAACGGGCACTGCGGACCTGTGAAAGAGATTATAATTTATTATAACAGTTTATTGTATGCAAGACAAGACGGAAACACAAAATATACACACCGAGCACAAAAAAAATATGCGAGTGTAAGTAGCGTAGTTGGAAGAGGAAGGCATACATACCACGATCAGATTCAGGATGTTTTAAAGAAAGTTCAGGATAAGAGTACTACCGGCAAGCATGCATCTTTGAGTGGAAGAAACGAAAATGGTATGCCAGAATTGTACTACGTGAAATTCACGGGAAATAGGCGTCTTCTTGTGTATGTATACACCAAGCAAGTTACTGGTGATTACACACAAGCCAGACCATATTGTCGTTCTGCCGCTTAAAACCAATATAGCCTAATTGAAGAGATTATGCATAGGTATCGCGCATGGATGGAAAATAGTTTTAAATTCTACACGTTCGCTGCTACAGAAACATCGATGACCAACTTACAAGTTTCTGAAGATGAACACAAAATAAGTTTGTCAAAATATTGCCACATTGACCACGGTCTTGGGTCTTCCGTCTTGGGTACTTGAACGGCTTCTTTGCACTATGGAATTTTGAGAAACTTCTTATTCATAGTGGGTAGTACATAATTACTTACCAGCTGAGTTTGAACAATAAGTGCGTTGTCATCGTCGATGGTGAACTGCCTTGGTTCTTCTAAGCCGGTGACGTTCACCGACACGCGTAGTTTCGTGGACGTTTTGATAACGGCAGAATATTCAGCTAGCGCGTCCAGCTGTGAACATATAGTCATGTCTTTAATCACAGAAGATTAAATGACAATGACAATCGATATGTAGGATAGGAAAGTCTACATTTAAATGGATAGAAGATGTAACATAGTATACATCAATCGTCTTATTTACTTAAAGCTAAATCAAATCAAATATACTTTATTGCACACAATATACAAAACAAATTAACACAGATGATGATAGATACAGAAATCATGAAAATGGATCCGTAGCAGCTCTGATACAATAGCCTCAACATCACATAACACATAAATAGCCTAACACCACATTGTTGGGCACGGGCCTGATTTCAATCAATCGGGAGGGGATATGGAGCGTACTCCACGCCGATCCAGCGCGATTAACCTCAAAGTAAAACGAGAATCTCCAAATATCTCACCACATCGGGATCCTGGTCGTGTAGTCGATACGATTGCAGCAGGAACCTGGCGACGGGCGTAGCCTCTTCCACCAGCTTGGACGCGAGCATGGCCTTCAAGCCCCACGCCGCTGTCGCTGCCTCCAGGCTGTTGCCTTTCAGCCAGGGATTCTTCCACTCTGCGCCGTAGATCTTGCGGGACCAGAATAGTGTTGACCCTGCAAATGCGTCGTAAGTTTCAACCTTTTTTAAAAGTCTAAATGCAGATTTACCATAAATTCAATACCCATACAAATTTATCTAATGATTAGTTGTTTGATTGATTAGTTGACGTGATTTTTCCATCATGCATCAGGGTTGGTGAGCTTTGTCATCGATTTCACAACCCATGCAACTGGAACATGTTGATAGCGTTTTTCAAATCTTCACGGGTACTCTCAGGCGGATCTTAGGATTCTCAAGCAGCATTATTGTTCTGTGACGTTGAGTATTGTGTTTACCTGTAGCATTAGAATGTTTGTCCAGTAGTTGCAGCGCCTCAGAGGTGCGAGGGTGTCTGTCAAGGGCCAGTGCGTAGCTGACCAGGGCGAGAGTGTACGCGTCTAGATCCGGAGATAGCTCCCGTGCCACATACTCCAGCGCTTTGCTGATGGCATTCCTATATAGAATGTCACTGCCCTGGAAATTCCAATAGCTTAGTTACATTAGTTACATAAATGTATTGGATTGAATTGTGGTTCATGTTTACACTGACTAGGTACATTTTACCTACCTATATTTCAACATAGCTTGAAAACAAGTCACTTTGAATACACCTAACATTTTAACTTACAATAAATTCTTCATTTCCTCCGAAATGCAAAGGAACATAACAAAATAACCGAACCGATATATATTCTAGTTTTGGATGAGATAGAATCATTAGTGGTGTCATAAGGGATTCCGTAGCCTACCTATCTGAAATGTGTGTTTAATCAAGCAGGTATATGACACAAACCTTAGCTTGCTGTAAAGCCAAGAGCGCATGTGCAGCGAGTGGCAAGGAGCGTTGTGCTCTGGGGTCGTTCTTGGCCCCGAGCGGCGGCCGCCAGTCCCCTCCACTGAGCTGCGTGTCTGCCAGCCAGCGCGCTGCGGCCGTGGCTGCCACAGGGGTTACTGCCACGTAGCGCGCCGACCGAGATAGCCAGCGCGCCGCCATTGCTGTCATCCTGGGAAGAACATCTAATATTGATACTAGGTACTATGTGCTCGGACTTTCGAATATTATTAAAAATTAGGTATCGTCGATGCGCCTAAATTAGTCGTTTTATAGGTGCAGATTAATTTGGTACAAATACGCCAAGTAGAAAACTACAAAGATTTTTTAACGAATGACAGTTACGAAAATTGTTCATTTGTGTTTGTGTTCTATTGTCTCGTCAATCTTTGGTCGCGATTTGTTCGAATAAATTCATTTAATCTAACAATACCTCAAGGTCTTCTGTATCTTACGGTAGATGGAGCTTCACCATGTTAGGGCTAATTTAAAATAAAAAATAGTACTAACAAGACATCTCCTTCGGCGTCGTCATCGAGCACGGCAGCAAAGGACCCGTCCGGCCGGCGGTACGCCATGAGTCTTTGGAACCCTGTAGCCACCTGCGCGCGCGCCTCTTTCGTTAGTGTTATCTCGTCCGGGTCTGTTGCCTGTAAAGAGATTGCGTTGTCTTAGGAATACCACAGACTTATAAGAAATACAAAAATCTGGATGTCCTGCAATCAAGGTCCATCAAATGTCAACAAATGATGAATCAGCTTGAAGAAAAGTATATAAGTACTTACACTAAAGTATACCTACGTAATTTGTTTCTTATTTTTTTCAAAACCCAAATGTGATGGCATTCTTTTTTTCTACAATTTATACTTAGTGCTTGCAGTTTAGTTACCTATGGCTGACAGGCATGTTTGAATTTACATTTTTATAACATAGGCACAGAATAGGTACATTAAATGATATGATTAGAATATGTAACCAGCGACAGGGTTGCCCAGGCGAGCGCCAACCGTGGCCTAACAATGTGAAGATAATCTACAGTTAAAAAAAGTTCTGTAAACCTACCTCAAGATAGTCCAGTAAAACAGTAGAGACAGCCAGCGGTCGTAACGCATGGATAGGATCAGCAGCGGCGGCGGGTGGGTTCCTTACGGCTTGCAGAGCTCCGGCTAGCAACGACCCTGCTGCTACTAGCGATACTGTGCCCAGTCGAGTCCCAGCTGTGGGCTCTAACGTGATATTGCTTCGAGACACGCCGCGACGAGCGTCCAAAAGACCCCACGTCCAGAGTTCTTCTTCATATCCATCCTGAGAATGTCAATATATGACTAAAGTCTCCAAATAAATAAACAGCTTAATGTAATCGGACATGATATCACGGTAAGCATATATTTTACCGTGGTATATACCTTAGGTAAACTCGGAATTAGTTGATAAGTATTCGTGATTATTTTCTTTAAATACAACGTTAAATGCAAATGCAATGCAATGCGTTGAATGCTAATAAGGGTTACGTCTTTATTGCTTCCAATAATCTCTTCCAAGATTAATGAACCAAAAAATCCAAATAACTTTGCCTGGAAACATTGAATTGACATGAGGCAGCTTTGGCAAACAAATCACATTGATCCTTGCAACTATTGGGGAGGTAGGTATATTGTCGAAGTTCTTACTTTGACATCGACGGTACGGAAGAGAGAATCAGAGACGCCATTGCCAGTAGCCTCCACGATGACTGGAGCCTCTCCACTGCGCACCATCGTCACCAGAAAGGCGGTGCTGGCCGACCCTCGCGCAGGCACAGTCACTCGCGTTCGACGGAACAGCTCGATTTCTAAAACGGAGTGAAATGTTCGTTGTTTATGCTCTATTCTTTTTTTGACAAGACTTATTGTAAAGCCTCGAATGGCATTCATTACATGGTACAGAGCTATCATCCGGTACAAAATTTAAAACAACGAGCTTGACGGCGTTGTCTGAGAAGAGAAAGTTTGAGTGATGCGGCTCCGAGTGGCGTTGAAAGAGGGAAAACACCAACCACGCGGGCGGGGTTCTATAGATGACTTGAACCTGTGCCTGAAGTGTTTGCTGTCACAAATTACACGTATTTTAAACAATATGACAAGTATATTAACAAGTCTGTTAGAAACTTACCTTTTGAAGGAAACTTACTTTTTGAAGAGTCGACGTTGTTCTCCAGGGGTTCAAACTCGAAGTATTGGTCGGAGTTATGGAATGTGACTTCAACGGAGGTGTCCACAGTGAGACTACTTTTCAATATAATGACGACTGCTAGGGTCTCCCCTCGTTGCATGGAGGCTGGTAGCTCCGCGGACATGGAGAGAAGGACGCTCGTAATGAATTTCTGTGGTGTGGCCAGTCCTAGGCCGAGAGTTGGATGTACGGCAAACGCGCCCACTGAGTACTCTCCGGGGGCCACTGGTGATCGACGTTCCCCTATACCTCTACCGTCGTTGCTGTGAAATTAACATTGTTTTTGAGTTCTCTTGTTTTAGGTCCCACTACATAAATTGGTAGCGTCTCCTTTGATTTGAGTTCATTCTATAGAGATCGCACAAATTAAAGTCTAGTCTGAAAAATCTGACGAGTTGGTTGACTGACTGCTAAAGAATGCCTCTCCGAGTATCCAACAACATTAACGTAATGCATGTAGCAAATTATGAACTTGGTCAGATCACAACATTAGGTTACACCGACCACCGGAGATATAGCAAAGAAGAAAATATTAAATTACAAATTCCGCACTAAATGTTTTTGTTATATTAATTAAGGTCACGAGTATAATTTACTTAACCTCGTACCAATTAATATGAAGGTATATTTACTCAAGTGTGACGTTCGTGAGCATCCAAGTTGGCTGCGGCATCACGGTGAGGTAGTAGCGGGGGGACGGCGGAGGGGGCAGGCGGCTGAAGGCGTACGGGCCAGCTAGGGGGGGTCTGGTGCCTGTCTCTGGAGCCTCTCTTGATGGATCACCTAAAATTATTTCAATCTTTATCACCTTCCCTGACATTTATCCTATAACTGAAAGATTTTTCCTATAACAAATGGAAAAATCATCAACCTGATTCATTCGGGTGAGATAATTAATGAAAGAGAATTACTTACCTCCAGGAATAACTGTTTGTGTTTCCACACCTTCAGCCAATATCACGACGCCTGCGTTCTGAAAGAGTTATTTTATTATTGGATTTCAGATTTTTATAGTGGAGGTGTGTACTCGTAATGTATGCAAAGAAATTGTATGTGGTAGGCAGGTATGAAGTGCGTAACAAACCTTGAAAACATCTGTGAAAGAGGAACCTCCCAGATCCAAACCCATGCCTGGAAGGTGGTCTTCGTTTTTGTATATGGAATGCTTCAGGCCGCTGAAACTTTCGACTTCTCGTTCGATCTGCAATACAAGAGACTCGGTCATTTTCAAGAGTTCTACTCAAATCAGATTTAGTAATGTTGTTTGCAGTACTGCCGTGTTGGTATTTCAACAGTATCAAACCATTGTTAAAGAACATTTAACGTCCGAAAGCCGCATCGAAATATGTACTCGAAGTAGCTGCTTATACAAATATCTAAGGTCAAATTATAATAATATGGTTAGTTTCGTCTAATTGGTCTAACTTAGATATCTAATCCCAGAGTCTGGAGTCATAGGTACTTTCGGATAATCAGGTGATCAGCCTGTAATGTCCTAACCAAACAAAGTGTTTTTTTTGTGATATGTCTCCACCGGGATTCGGGAGGCAAGTTAAGCCGTTGGTCTCGGTAACTAATTACTGATCAAAGTGAGTAATCGTTACATGAGCCATGTCAGGAGCCTTTGGCGGCTCAATTGTAACCCTGAAACCAGGGTTGATGAGGCGGGTATTCCACCTCACAACCCACACGATAAGAAGAAGAGTCAGGAGTCTGGTGTCTAATCCCGGGAACTGGTCAAAGGATATTGCTTGAAAAAAAAATACTTGTATAATTTACCGTATGCATGTTAAAGCCGCTGCCGAGTCCATCATCAGCGGAGAGACCAGCATTGACAGCGGTGAGGTCCACTCCGAGGAGTGCTGCCTTAGAGCCGGGCTCGCCGGACACTCGCAGCTCCACCAGCCCGTTGGGGCGGTAGCCGGCTGTTGTTGATGATGCTGGTGTTATTGATACCTAGGAAAAAAATATTTTGGATTCGGAACAACAACTTGTAACATGAAGATATTTCTTACATAAGCCAATGACTGCGAAGCATGTATCGTAATACCTAATCGTAAGTGAAACGTGAACTTGTTTTTCAACTCCTTCATATAAAACAGGGAAGGTGTATGTCCTTAACGAGTACTTATATTTACTCGCTCACTCGTATATTAAAATATTTGAATGCACATTTGCTTGATACATTAAAATGAAGAAAAAGACGTTGCAAATTAAATCGTATGTTGATATGAGATAAACAAATAAAACCAAAATGTCTTATGAAACAGTAAAGTTCTTTATGGAGCATATAGGTTGCGGACTGTATGATATTGCTGAGGGGGTCCAGTAACAGCAACGTTAACCACCTCGTTATTAAACTATGAAATACCTTATTCATTAGTAAATTCTTCTGAGGAGCATACACGGCAGCGGACTGTATTGTGTTGCTGAGGGGGTCCAGTCGCGGGTACCACGCCAGGATGACGCATCCGGGGGCCATGCCCACCGACACGGGCGCCGTTATGTCCACGCTGCGACGCGCTGGGTTCAACTGCATGAAAAACATATATGTGTGTGTGTGGTCAGCGAAAATATTCTTTTCATAATGTTGTTTATTGTTTTTCCTTGCTAATGGTAGCAAAGGAAATATGATTTATCCACGTAGACAGCATTCGCTGCGTCTACTGGTCAACACACTCGATATAATTCGCGCAGCCCGTGCTGGTCGGTCATCCATAATACATAAGCATACTAACCTCCAGTGTTTTAGCAACAAGCACGTCTCCTCGTCCAATTACAGCATAGTGCACAAGGTCCATGGCTTCTGTGGAGGAGATGCGAGCGCGCAGGTCATCTCCGACGGAGGTCCCGCGAGTTAGGACCTCCACAGTCAGGAACTGACCTCCGGAGGCACCGCCCGAACGCACATTCACTATCCGCTGAGACACTTCTTTGTATTTCACCTGGTGAATTTTGATTGAGAAATGAAACACGCAGTTTTTTTTTATAAAGTCTTTAGGAAAGTCCTAGCTAACGGAGAAGTAAACTTATCTATTTAGGATGGTGTTGATGAAATTCTTAAATATGACACCTCTAGGTTTTGTTAAGGCGTTACAATTTAAAACATGAGACATGGGAATATTTCAGTTACTAATTCAATATATCATCATTAAACATTAGGTTCCCGTCTATTTTCAGTTCGTCGTGCCTGTCATAGGCGGTAGAAATTATTTTTACATTATACAACAAAGTTCTCTCAGGAAATAGATGTCATTTTCCACATTCCATATCTTACCACTAAATTGAGCGTGGTGTTCGTATGAGCCTTGTCGGCAACCAACGTGTAAGTGGCGAGTCCTTTCGTCAAGGTAATTGTGGTCATATTAACCGGCGCTCCGTCGTCCCACAGCCGTGCCACCGACACATTTTCATTTATGTCCATTACTTGTCCAGACGAGTCGACTAGTTCGATCTGTGGACAAAAGTTCACTTGGTTTTAAAGTTCATTGTCTATTACACAGCACCAGCTACATTTAAAATGATTCCTGCCTACCTGCACATTGTAAGGTAACATCGGTTTGAAGTAATCAGGAGCAGAAACCCTTAATCTATAAGGCGTTCTCAGTAACAGAATCCTAGCGGATACATTTTGCTTTATCAGTGTATGGTTTTCCTCTAACACAGCTTCGACGACGAGCGGCCTCGCCGCGTCCTCTGCCAGGTCAAGGTCAGTCTTGAGGTCATATGTGACGTCAGCCTGTCCGTTGAAGTCAATGACCTTCCTCGCCGGTGACGAGAAGACAGGCTGCAACAGTCCCGAGAAGAACACTGGATACGCGGAAATCGTCAGCTCCCCGCGAACCGGCAGTCCGTTGAAATGCCTGCAAAACAACGATTGTTTGCGATTCTTCAAACTGCTAAATGCATTCACAACAGCATTGTAAAAACCTTAATAAACAGGAAATTGTTTGATATCAACTTACAAAATCTAATGTTGAATAATTTACTTTCATAACTTACTGCGGTTTATGCTAGCAAACAGAATATTAAAATGTTAATTATAGGTAGCTATTATGCTATAAAACCTACTGCAAGGTATTCTATAACGTATTCTCGTATCGTCTGCTTGCTACGTTTTTCACACATAATTTATGTTTGCAGTCAATTCGATAGAAGTGAATGATGAGTTTCCTTCATTATGAATAAAGACAGCTTTCTCTGAGAAAATCCCTTTGTTCTCAGAAGCGGTGTGAAATTAGCTGTATTATTTTTGTTCTTTGTTTATTATTAAGCAGAGTTGGTAGAAAGGGAATTGTTATTTTCTTTTCTTGTAAGTAATCAGATTTAGAATAGGGTAAGAAATATTAGTTACTTTGCCGTGATGTTAATGTTGAATCGTCCGTCGCGGAATAAAATTTCCTTTGGCATCTGAATGTCCATCTGGAACTTGGGCATCACGTAGTCAGCTACCAGAATATGACGTGAATACGTCTGTCCGCGCGCCTCCACCTGTTTTGACATAAAAGTTAAGTATGTACAAACATTATAAGTATCTTCTGTACTGAATTCAAGTTTGAGCAAAGTCCGAGTGGGCGGGGTGTAATGAAGTTACGTCGCTGTGTCAACTTCCTGGGTCTGACCTGTATCGTCCATTCCCCGAGCGCCGGCTCGTCGGCGAGAAGCAGTTCCTCCGTGATGATACCTCTGTCCAGCGAGACGGCAGCCCATTGCCGCACGGGCGAGCCCCCCGCGTCCAACACGCTCACATCCACAGTCCCCGCCAGCGGCAACAAGTACCTGCGCGAGAGCAGAGGTCAACGACCGCATTGTAACCACACGTAATCTTACGCTCACGACTCCCGCATCGGTGATGGTATCGAAAACGAAAGTGTCTTTATTGCTATTGGTCGACATGAATGAATGCAACGAAGTAACAGGTAGTATCAAAAAAACTTACTTATTCAAGGCAATGACCCTGAAATGTATGGTGTCTCCAGGCTGGTAAACGCGTTTGTCTGTCTGCATGAAGACGCAGAAGCTGCGGGGTTGGTAGATGAGCGGCGCGGATGATGAAAATTGCGGGCCCGAAGTGGAACGCGCTATTAGCTCGTATTGTCCAGGGCCTGGATCGCCGATCTACATGACACAAACAAAACCTGCATGACTACAATCTTACATTGGTAATTTAGCAAAAAAGCTACGTAACACTTTATATGATTCATAAAAGTTACGTGTGTGTTATGAAAGGCGGTTGTTGCGGTTAAGTAGACAGTGCTTACGTCTAGATCGATGAGCCTGGAGCTGGCTGCTTGGACCTGGACTTCTCGGCCCTGGGAGAACTGCTCGCCGGTGGAGCGGCGGCCCTCCACGGCCACGTACAGCGAATGTGCGCGGGAGTCGCCCGCCACCGCCACGCGGTACGATGCGAACGGACGCAGCACTCGCGGGCCCACTATTGATATGCTGCATAATAAGTAATACTTAATATGTGGAAAACAATATACACCTACAGTTACTGATCTCGGCTTTCTTCTTATCATGTGGGTGGTGTGTGGTGGATTACCAACTTCATCAACCCTGGTATCTGTGTTATTATAGTGTCGCTAAAGGCCCTGACATGGCTCATGTAACGACTGGTTACTTACATCAGTAAGTAATAACCGGAATCAACGGCGTAACGTGCCCTCCGAAGCAGGGATCGTCTTACTTTCGAACAATCAGGTGATCAGCCTGTAATGTCTTAATCAAACAAGGATCAAGTTAAAGTGATTTTTGTGATATGCCCCCATCGGGATTTGAGCCCGGGGTCTCCGGATCGTGAGCCCAACGCTCAACCACTGGACCACAGAGGCCGTTATCTCGGCTTTGATCTTCTTCTTTGCGAGTCGATGGCGATCGATACTAAATTTTTGCTGACCAATAATTGGCCACGCTTACGGCATTGTCAGTGGCTTCGTAAAGGTCTTTGCAGGTGTTAGGGCACTTAGGACAGCACAAAAGGTGAGCCATAGTTTGTGGTGATACTCCACACTCGCAATCATCGCAACCAGCTTTGATAAATATATTGTTATTATAATTATGTAGAATTATTTGTCTTATATAACAGTTATTTTTTATTATGGTGATATCTTTAAACTTATAAAAGCTTAGTCGCGGCTAATCAGCTCCTGAGCCATCGTTACAGTTCTCAAAAGTATTTCAATATTTGATGTAAGTTCCTACTTATTCAATATCGTAGTAGGTACAACGGAAATAGCATTTTATATTGTTATTAATTTGAAAACCTAACTAAATTCTTAGAAATATTTGCAAAGCCAGTAGCTATGAAATGATTAATAATTTTGTGACATTACGTCATAATTATTCGCCTGTGAATACGGTAGAGCTAAAGAAGTTGATTCGCAAACGTCTTTTTTTATATTATGAGTCACTAATCCAGTCGACTAAGTACTTTTGCGGTGGCTGTTGACACAAATGTTCGCGTACTGTACATTAATTACGCCGAGATAAAACGCAATACGGAATACCGGTTGTAGAAGCATGAATATTCTAGCCTAGCTACCCAGTAACCTAGGTATTTAGTTACCATATTTCTCCATAAATAAATTGTAAATTCATTAGTGTACGTTCGAACGTCTAACCGCCTCACTGGTCCAGTGATTGAGCGTTGGGCTCACGATCCGGAGGCCCCGGGTTCGAATCCCGGTGGGGACATATCACAAAAAAACACTTTGTGATCCCTAGTTTGGTTAGGAAATTACAGGCTAATCACCTGATTGACGTTAAACCGTTGGCCCCGGTTACTACATACTTACAGTTCTCAAAAGTATTCTCAAATATATATCTCAAAAGTAAGTTCCTACATATCCAATATCGTAGTACAACGGAAATAGCATTTTATATTGTTATATTAATCTGAAAATCTATCTACATTCTTAGAAATATTTACAAAGCTAGTAGCTATGAAATGATTAATAACTTTGCGACATTACGTCATTGAAATACTTTTGAGAACTGTAAGTATGTAGTCGCTACATCAGCCATTTCAGGGGCCTTTGGCGGCTCAGTAATAACCTTGACACCAGGGTTGATGATATTGGTATTCCACCTCACAACCCACACGATAATAAAAAGTATAAGTACGTTGTAGTTTAATGCAACTCACCTGTGTATGAATGCCGGTGCAAACAGCACCACAATGAGCCACTGTAACATCACTTTGTGAGTCATCTTTCTGTAATTAAAATCCAAAAGAATCTAATTACGATATTCGTTGTGAGTATAAATGTAAAACAACCGATTTAAAACGTTTTAAACAAAACATTGCCGTTTTAAACCTCAAACAAATCGTTTTAAACTGTTAAAAACTCGCCTACAACAATAAAAGAACTGAGTTTTAAATTTCATTATGGGTAAAATTTATGGTCACCTGACGTCATGTTTCGTTTTAATTAGTTTATAGAATATCAAAATAGAAAGTACCCACGACCGACTAACTAAATCTAAACACTCTAAGTATATATAATTATCAATAACAGTATATTACACATTCAAAAAATATTTACACAGTTTATAGGTACTCCGTTATATCCCTACGTCGGTAAAATCAAGAAAATGTAGTTATACTTAATAATTAAGAAAAACATAGTCATCAACATCAGCCGTTATAAACCGAAAAATGGTTGATGTCGGTTTAAAATGGCTTTTTTCGTTTTAAACGGATTAGTTTTAATGGTTTTAAACCGGCCTTACATCTATAGTTGTGAGATAGTATATTGATCAGCATCGCGAATATCGATTGTTGAATCTATAATAACAAAAATGACAGCTCCAATCTGATGTATATTAATTCTATAATTACTTACTGGTTTCATAAGTAAATTACAATGGCATTAATATTGATTGATGTGGTTTTTTGTGCATACTTTGCTTTTACCTGTATCTCCCACATCACGGACATGTCAAAGAAATAAAAAAAAAATATATGATAATGATATCAAATCGCTTCTCATAGTGGTGTGAAAAACTTGTCTATATGTTTCCGCCGTTTAGTCGGTGTGCGTCGGAACGTAACGATTTCAAAATCAAGGATGATCTTATACATCATCTTTGATTTTAGTTTTACTAGTACAGATATACATACAGACCTATATCTACATATCACATAAAATACATACATAACACACGCCAGTAAACCCATCGCGGTAGTGTTAATTGTATTCCTAATTTTGATAGGATGGAGCATACGAGATGGTAACCATATCATGGTTCCAAAGTCTGCCATTGGTCATATACTTAGATAATCCATTGTGGTCCTAATACTCCAGCATACATGCTTTCAACACGGTATTGATATTAATATTTTGCATTCAATACCATCAATAAAGACAGTCAAGACCTAAATGTATTGAATTCTAATATCTAAGATCTCGAGTATCCTTAAATGCAGTTTCGAAATAATCTGATTTCATTTGCGCAAGAGTTTGAGAGAGTTTGGTTTGTTTGTGTCCAAATATGGAACCTTAACAGCCTTCCGAGCGGGCACCCTACATGGTGGCCATCAATTACCACACACAATCATTGAATATGTTTCAATTATTGCGTCAACTATTATTGTGAGTGCTTATATTTAACTCTTTCATACATACATACATAAAATCACGCCCATTTCCCGTTGGGGTAAGCAGAGACCACGGAATTCCACCTACTACGATCACACATCACCCACACTCACTCTTGATGACAAGATAAGATAAGAATTAGATCCAGTAAAACTAATATAGTACTCTAGTAAGTATAGTAGTACTAGTGTTTCATTTAAGATTGTTAACGGCGCCAAGATTTTTCAGTATTGTAATTTCAGAATACCTAAAAAAGAGCAATAGATTTTTTATATCTACAATGTTTTTCTTTAATATTATCTGCCGCGAGCAACAATGGACAACTTGTCCATTGACAAGGACGATATTGATGGTTTGTTGACTTTGCATTTGTAGTTTTCAATGAGACATTAATCATAAGTAGAGTATCCATATGTACTTTATATTTAATATACTCGTACCTAAGTATCTTCGATTAACGGAATTTTCAAACAGAGTTACGAATATAGATAATAGAGGCTCAATTCGCTCAATAAATATTTAACATGTGTTTTGAACAATACGTGACAGAACTTGTACTGGCTTGTATTTGTCGTGGGTGGGTTATTATGTATAGAATTCACATGTTTGCCGTATTGAGCTCACCGTCCTTGCGTCCAGCTCGTCTGACTCACAGTGTCAACATTGTGCGTTGGCGGAACAGCCTTTTTCGACAGATAAGGTAAAATCACTTCCAAGTAAAACAACAACTTGAACTTTTAAAACTATCTTCCTTCACTTAAATTGCCGTTACAACTTCCTATACAAGTTGTAGCGGCAATTTATTTCAATCATAGTAATTTAATACTATGAGAAAAGTAATAGATTGTGGTTGGAGAACTTTCTCTACACACTCGCGTCGTGTTTACCTCCCTGCAGTGGTACATAACAATCGCTGCATCGGGACTCGTGACTCCGTACAATGCTCTACAAACGTGAGCAATGGACCTGCCTCGGATAACATTCATTCACAATATATTACAAATAGTATTGTTTACAATGCTTTTAGATTCTCCAACTAACTTGAAATCTAGGCACTGAACATGGAAACTAAAAATAGAGATTGCGCGCTCACGTTTGAATGAAAACTGATGTGATGATGATGACCTCACCTGTCATACGAAAAGTCACTTCTAACACTAAATAATACTGTAACTTAACACTATATCACAGTTCGTTTCGAACGGGTGCACATAGTATTGTGCGGCGTCGTGCGCACACAGTCTGCGCGAGGTGCAGTGCGACTGAGGCTGCGCGGGCGGCGGCGGCTGTGGCGCCTACGCAGTCCGCAGGTGGGGCGCCGCGAAGCCTTGCGAAAATCCGCCGCCGCCACCACTGACCGTGCCCGCTGCACCCACATCCCCTCTGTCACCACCACCAGGAAGTACGGTACTACGTTACGCAGACGCGCCCTTCGCTCGTTTTAATTGTTACGATTATGAAACAAAAGACGTGATTTATCGAAACTGGTACGCGTTGAAGTCTTTTGTATTGCAATCCGTTTTTTTTAAAAAGAACTACAATTTTGACTACAGCATTATCTACTTACTTATGTATACGTACATATTTGTAGAACCAAAACATTGAACGACGCGAGACGCGTCGTCAGGCGGTCAACCCCGCGGTCGACGAGATGCATTCCTAGGAACGTGTTTTAGCACAATGCACCACGGTGACCGCAAAATACCTTATTCAATGACCCGGAGTTAGTGTCGCTAAACTGCGGTGAAACCGTAAGAGTGCAAAACTGAAGTTAAGACCCTTTAAATAAAAATGTAAGTAGGTAGTTATAAAGCATATATGTACATATAAGCAAGAATTTGTGGAAAGGATACGATGACCTTAACACGGTGATAGCATAAGATTTAGACATGCAAGTCGTAAAGAAACCTGTTTTCTGAATAAACAAAAAGTTACGTCGCATCAGCGGGTTCTCCCACATATTGTTTTGTATCTTGCGTGTGTAGAGGTAATAACTAATATATTTTAGATGATGACGTTATATGTATATCGCAAAGATAGCGATAAAATCGTAAATTGATGAGGTATTTTTGTACTTTATTATCGCCACAAAGGAAACCATAAATATTAAAAAAAAAGTTAAAGTGCCAAAGTTTATTTGGTACATGACAACCTAGCTAAAGTTTAGTGACGTAATATACATATAGTTAAATTGATGTCTACATCTATAGTAAATAGAAATTACTCAGCTAAGAATGAGTCAATGGGGCAGATATTGGTTGACGCAGACGGCGGTTGTTCTATTGGTTGTTGCGTGGGTTCATCATTGTCTGAAACGTGCAGTTTGGCCGCCAACGTTGCGTTGTCCGCGAGGGCTGCGGCCAAGGCCCGTTCAAGACGCTCTGTTCCTGCTCTCTCGGCGTCTAAAGCCGCCCGTGCTTCTATTAGCGCCTCTTCATTACTATCTATTGTCTGCTTTTCTTTCGAAAGATCAGTGCTCTTGAACAATGCCAGACGGCACTGCAGTTCAGCTACCAACGCGCCTAGCTTGGTCACTTCCGCTACAAAACAATGCATGAGTTATGATGAGTTGTTAAAGTAAAATAGCACTAGTTAAAGATAATATTTAAAAATGTGCATATTTTGAATACCTTTAGCGTTATGTAATTCCTGCGTGGTGTGTTGCAACTCCGCGGCGGCCAAGCGTCTCTCTCGTACATGCGCGGCCGCAGCCAGGCGGGCTCGCTCTCGTAACTCTGTGCCACCACTCGCGCATTTCTCCACTCTCCTAAGTTCAGCTTCTAATCGTGATGCTTCGCTGTTTATACATAACAATAAGTTAAGCTTTTATGGGTCGTAAAATAAAACAATGTAGCCACCGTAGAAAATATATTATAATTAAGTTTATATAATTACTTAGATCTGAAAATGTTACTAAGCCATTTAACTAAAAAAATTAAAATATTTCACTTTATTCTCTCAACTTGTTAAACATTTTGAGAAATGATCTTATTTCTAATAAAAAAGAGTACTTACTTGGTAAAAAAACGGATAAGTACCAGTAACGGTTAATATGTTAAAAATGTATTGCTTAAAAGTTTGTGTTTATTATAAAAACATAAAAATGGAAAATACAAAGAAGAAAAAAAAAATAAATACAAAAAACAGAAAATACCTTAACTAAACATTGTAGCAGGGATCCCTGCTTAGTCAAACAGGCCCCCCCTCGCCTCGCCCGAAACAATTTTATTGTTATTCTTAAACTAAAAATCTTTGCAATTCTTTAAAAAAAGTTACGTAATTAGATTTTAATAATAAAGAAACAACTGGTCAAAAACGCTCACAAAATCCATTAATCGCCATATTATATCAAAAAATAATGTGAAATATTTTTAAACGTTAAATGGCTTTCATGCAAATATTATAACATATAACAGCCAATTCCGAATTTTAATATTTGCTGTAAAAATATGAATAAAATCTCTTTTGTAGGTTTACCAGTAAGTAAATTATAAATTGTCTTGGTCTACAAACCTACGAGCGGCGTTTATAGCACTGTGGACGTGTTCTTGTAGTTCTGTGTACTGTTTCTGTAAATTAGCTTGAGAAGTTTGAAGCGGTTTTAATTTTTGTAATTCTCGTCGCACCGTCTCTAGTTCAATCGTCATTTCCGAACACTTTTCTTCTAGAACAACTCTATGACGTTCCTATGCAACCAACAATAGTACTTAGGTAAGTATTCATAAAGTAAAATAATTGATTAGGTAGTAAATGAAACACGATAAAAAATGTTTTATACGAGGAAGGTAGTATATTCAAAGGTAATGTAATCAGTAAGTAGGTACATCTGTGAAGGTTTTGTAATGTTTAATTTCAGCTCCTTTGTACTTTGAACTTGCATGCTCCATACACCTTCCGGTTGATTGAGGGGAAACCTGTGCCCAGCAGTGGGACGTAGGTATATAGGCTATTTATGTTATTAAGTATGTTTATGAAAACTTGTTAGGTTCTTGTGCCTATTGCGGTATAGGATGTTTTATTTATACTTACATAGTAGCCTACCTATTACCATTACCACGGAGTAACTTATATACTTACTACGTAAAATTACTAATCAGCGTAGGTGCAGATTGTAATCTATTCTGAATTGAGGAAATTAAATTAGATAACATAGATGTTTCCTACCGCCAATTCGAACTGCATTTTAGTAGCTGCAAGTTCATCTTGTGCCTTGGCCAGAGTAGTGGTGATTTGCGCGGTGCTGGCAGCGGCGGCGGCAGCGGAGCCCCGTGCTTCCGCTGCGGCCCGCTCTGCGCTGTCCCTCGCCGCCTCTGCTGCCTCCGCTCGCGTCGCTTCCGCACGCAATGATTCACGGAGACGATTTTCTGACGACTGAATTGATTAGATAGGTGAAAATGTGATAATCTCTGATAGTAAAAAAGAGTGGGTACTTTAGGTAGATTATGAACAGGTAGGTCTCCCATCTTTTTATAGGTAATTCTATGATAGATACATGTAGATACGGTGCTTCTATTATCTTATTAAGTGTTTTCCGGATTCTCCCATCAATCATTGTAAGTACCTACTGCCGAATACTTACAAACGAAACTTATTTCCATGTCCAAAACAAAACCACGATTAAACTTAATTCTGGATTCAAATTCTGATTTTAATAATTGATGAACGTGCCGCATTCACTTGTATTCGGAACTACTTAAAAAAAGAAAGCAAATAAAGAGTATTTCTATTTCTACTTATACGTTGATTGGAAAGTAGAAGCACTCTGTACAGGGCCCGAAGCAGGTTACTTACCTTCTATACGTATATTGATGTATGTTTTGGGGTACGATCACGAGCATTAATATGTAGTATACACGTTGGTACCATGTCACATTAACTTTTTTGACAAATTGAACTGTAAGTCTCACTAAATGTCAAATATGTTAGTGCGACAGAGTTCTAAAGTGGGTACATTATATTGCTCATGACTGTACTATACAGGTGTTAGTGAGTATGGCTACCTGTACGTACTTGTATGGGGTGTAAGTGTCGTCGTACTAAAACTATGGGGGTGATTCAGTTGAGTATAGATAACACTAACACTCTAAAGTAGATTAGATACCTACTGCGGAGTGTAAAGCAAGCTAATTTTTCTAAGATTTTTTTCCCTACTACACGCATGGAAAATTAAAATAGATAATTAATTTTATATCACTTACAGTAACTGTCTGAAGTTCTTCAATAAGTTTTAGAATTTCTTGTTCGAAAGATTCGAACTCTGTAACGTTAACACCCATTTCTAATAAATTACCTATAATTTTATAACCTGTCTGTTGTACTTATTTAGACGTAACAAATGTGAAATTGGCGGGAAACAATATGAATAAAAACCTTTTTTTTTTTAATAATTTTGTTTTAAACACCATTCTTAAAATCCATCATCATCCATTCTTATTCTTTTTTTTTCTTTTAATACAATAACTTACAATAACATCGGAATTCGTAGAAGGACACCTTTTTATTTAAGTATGTTTTTCTTTGTAGATGAAAGATCAACAAATTATTTACCAATTCAGAGTCTGCAAGGGCAATCTAATAATCGGTACGGAGAGAAATTATAATATTTCGAAGCTAAGTGAAGCAATTTACTGTGGCTTGTGTAATAATAGAATATGTCAATTTTGATCAATTTTCAGGCTGAACTGTAGTCCGCGCGGGGCATATTAAAACAGGGGGTTGTTTGTTTGGCTTGGTGCGCTCTGCTATATAAAGTGCTTACTCTATCTCAGGGACTCATTCTGCCGTCGCTTCCTGACTCATAAGGTAAGACAAGTACATATTTATTAAAGGTACTTAGATTTTCTCTTTTTTGTCATTTTAATCATAATTACTTACACTTATTATTATATTGCCAAAACCAATGATGACTTTTTTTTTAAATTAAGTATGAATTTCATTGAAACGATAAGAAGAATAAGTAAGAATAAGTAGTAGTGAGACCACTTTTTTACTGTTCACATATACCTATCGATCGGACATTTAAATTGACATCATTATTTTTTTATCTTTTTAGATTCTCAAACCCGGACACAAGTTTTTATTACCTAAGAAGGCAACTGGTTATTTTATGTGCGTTTAGTTTTAATACATTAAGTAACAGGTATTACATTTTTAATTTTATTAAATCTACTTTTTTATAAACGTTAGATGTGATCATGTGACTTTACATTGGGTACCTGTAGGTATTCAAGAAAGTATTTAACGATTCGACTAGAATTATTAATCAGCCATTTCTATTAACGGAAATATTGTATTTATTTTTATTCTTCGTATCTACTCATACTTGCCTTGTCTTGGTTGACTGGAAGAATTTGCTACTTAGCAATAAGGCCGCTATTGTACTTTTATTTTATCTTTGTTTTTTGTATCTTGTATGTCCCGTGTACGTCTACGTGTATTTGTCTGATTCTTCCTCCAAGATTTTTTATGTATGTTATGTTATACTTATCATCATAATTTTCTTGGATTTTTACCTTATTTTTATTTATCTATATTTATTTCTAAATTAAAATCTGTAAGTTTACTACCATGGGACTTGGTATCTGTTGCAGTACCAGATCACCACAATGAGAGTGGTGACGTTCGTGGCGTTGGCCTTGGCCATGGCGTTGGCAATGTTCGTGCGTCGCAGCGAAGGTGCCAGCCTGCACCGCTTGGCTCTTGATGACGATGACGACTTCAGGCCGCACCACCTGTACCGGGACTACGGCCTCGTCCGCCCCCGAAGCGCGCGTGCCGATGACGCATTCGACGACTACGGACACCTGCGCTTCGGTCGCTCCGGTTCTGACGACTGACGCCCAAAACACCACCACGCTATGCATTCACACCAACGACGATTGCAACTCTAAACTGATGTGTACATAAATGGCATGGTGATGAAAGTATATAATTATAGGTAATATACAGGAAAATATATATTTACACTAATATACTCGGGTGTGGAGTATCAGTGGCTGGTATGATATTTCACACTTGTTGTTCTATAGACTTGTGAAAGTTAATAATTGACTAATTTGTCATATCACGCCCCATAATAAATCTTATAGTTTTCTTTGTTTATCGGTGTCGGATATCACAAATAGCTTTCACAATTCAATTTAAACAAAATTATATTGTGTAAGTACCTAAGTAACACATTCATTACCTATAATGTTTGTGATAATGATAAAGTATAGATATTAAAATTATTTGATAGCGTAATGGAGTCGTTATTTACCTTCAGTATTTATCAATCAAATGGTTAATAAAATAAAACTACTTAAATGTTTATTCGTCAATATTTTAATGAATAATATAACCAATAAATACATTTTACAACAGTTATTTATTACAATAATGTGTTACATAATTTCGCCATAAACTGGGTTTATTCTATTACCATCTTATTTTTAAATGTAAATAGCTATTAAAATTTTAGATCACTGTTAAGGCGTTTCCTATGGCTTAAAACCACAAAATAAACTATACCACAACTGGTGCCATCAACCATACATTTCCCGTAACATTTAATATTTCTCTTCGATCGTTGTACTAAGGCAATGCTTTGTTACAACTACATCAATTACCTACACTATAACAAGCGATTTTTGCATTTTGTAATTGAAATGTTGTGCATGATATTTTCGTGGGTTGGTGATCTTAGTAATTTCATATTCCAGTAAAAACTTATTACCTACTGGAATGAAATCCTTAGAACTTGTTATTTTCAATAGTTATATATTGTGTTGTTATTAATGTTCTAGGTACGTACCTATTAAGACATATTCGTTGTATTCGGTCTTCACGGCCTCAGATAGGTACTGAGTAATTGACTCTTACAATGCTTATATTCTGAACTTTTACACCAATATGGCGGGCAGGACTGAATGTACTATTGTATCTATGTCTGTCTAAAAGTAACTTATATAACATTAGGCACGCATGATTACACTAAACTATCATTAAATTAATAATGAGACTAGTTAGTTGTTTTCCTAAACTAAATTATTAATATAATATTTATACTCCAATTACTTTGCGTAAATAACCCTAATGTTAACACACGTACGGTTAATGAATTGTACTTGGTGAAAATGAAGCGTATTGGAAAGAAATCTTTGAAAATATAACTTATTTATAGTAACATTAAAGTTCACAATTACCAAGTTCAATTTCTTCGCATATTTTAAATCATATTCGTAGAATGGTTAGGCAATAAGTAGTCGTATGAAGTAAGTGTTATATGTTCACAATAAACATGTCTATCTCATGCGTGTCACGCACGGGTTGAACTGAGTATTTGCTTCAACAACAGATCGAGTCCTCGTGCTCTGCGCTAACAATGAACCATTTTCAAATGATGTCCCGTTTCTGGGAATTGCCTAGTAGAGCCTGTAAACAAGAAATTATCAAATCAATACAGGTAACATACAACAAATTATTGATACAGTTTAGCTAACGGGAGCAAAAGATTTCACTTAATCCTGTAAAATGGCATAGGTAGATACGGAAAACTGATTTGACTGTTTTATTCTAAGGTGTGATCAGATAAGTAGTACTGTATTTCCAGACATTTGCAAACACAATAGTTAAACAATGAGGTTTGGATTTTAAAACGATATTCGGTGTATATAATTATTCCCCAAGGTATCTTGCACCCGCCTAGTTTAGGGACCCCTGTACAATTTTTAATATTATTAGTTTGTAAGAACACATAACTCTCTTAAGTGATTTTATGTAAATATTTTTTGTGCAATAAAGTTTATTACTATTATGTTAGTGCAGTGACTGTTCGTTATACCTACCTGTATAACTGTTAGTGTCACCGCACTGAATACTGAAGGGAATGAGACAGCTCATGATTCTAATTTGATATCAAATGGAATTGCCCGTCGTGCGTGTTACCTTGTTGACGAAGTTGACGATGGCGGTGGCGGGCTGCTCGGGCTCCAGCTCCGCGAACACGTGGCACTGGTTATCAGCGCCCAATGACGCGCGCGCCACAAACGCGAACACTCGTCTGAGAAGAACACAACGATTACTAACATGTCACCTACCACCATCATTCAAAAATAAATATCATCATATATTGACGAAACTTTTGTGGATTTATGGATTATTCTTGTTTTAGTTGGTGGATTTATTGCTGTTTTAATTAGTGATGATTTATGATTTATTACATCAATAATATGTTTCATCATAGATTATTTTCAATGTGGTATCTTCAAAGGACACTTATTAAATGTAAATATTGTACTTTAGATCAATCCTTGTTATAATAAAGTGTAAATACATACATAAACTGGCTCTCGCAAAAAATATATATTCACAAGCCAAGCAAGCTAAACTAAAGACATCATATAAGAAATCAATATAGTAGAACTCACTTCTCAGTTTGCGTGCCATTGTCGACGTAAGTGTACCGTCGTTCATCAGGATCGAGCCCTGCATAAGAGACCCCGTTGGCGGGGTAGTGCCGCCTGAAGAACAGCTTCCGTGTGGAGTCCGTCAGTGTGATGCCGCCGCCGAACACTTTGAAGTGCACCACGCAGGCAGGAGCCTGAAAGTAACAAGCGTGTTGTGATTGGGTTTCTGTCAGATTCGGTTTTGTCTGTTACTATGTACTGATAAAATTTGAGCCCTCCGCTAAGCTCTGGAATCATTTAGTACCTAATTAAAACGGAACTCCTAAAACAAAGTTTTTATTTTATTTTATACTTTTTTTGGATTACCAGAGACCCTTCCATGGTGCATTCGTTTGATATTCCTTAATAGTTATAAGTACCTACCTAAATAAAATATGAAACAAGATTTTATACATCACATCTAATCAATCAAAAACCTAAGCTTTGTAGAACTGAACAGGATTGACTAAATAACAGAGACTGTTCTAACAAAATCCTCAAAGTCTCCTATATCTCACCTTCTTCTGCAAGACAATATGTACGGCCCTCTTCACAGCCGCAGGCCCGGTCAATGCCTCTGTGTTCTCAGACCCGAGCAACAGCACGTGGCACGCAGCACCCGTCGCGAGCAGCGCACGCGCCGCTGCATTCGCAGTGCCACCCGTCCACGGATCCCTGTGGGAAATAATGCATGAGTTTTAATTGTTGCGTTTTATTTACGCCCGATTTGTGCTGGGATAATGGCAACGGGCTCGCCCCCTTAAGTCCTATGTAACGCCTGCCGCGTTTTACTACTGAGTGTGATTGCTCTTGTTTTTCTGTTAGGAACTATCAAAAAGTTATCATTGAAAACACTTAAAAACTACTGCTTAAAACTAAAATATTATTACATAAATAAACATATACAAATTAATTTAACAAAACATAGCTATTTACAAAATAATTCCGTTAATATTGTACGACTTTAATAATTATCACATTGCGTAGGTAGCCGTACCTACATTCCACAGCCGAGCCGTTACTCTTCCGGTCGGATGTTCGACACAATCCTTCTGCCTTTGTAGCGAGAACACCTCGATTACTCGTATATTTTTTAAATACGTTTTTTTACTAATTTTGTCTACGATATAATAATTTATAGTGTTGTGTTATCCCCATTAATTGGGTAAGTGTAGCAATTACTATTTTTATTAGTTTAAATATCAACGTAGACTAGTACATGCTTTCTTTGTTCATTGCATGACTGTCATTTTTCATAATCATCGTGTAAATGTATTTTCACGCTTTAGTGCTTATTTTATATCATAATTAGCAATCTTTTATGTTCAAAACAACATTTAAATTGTCAATTTTTCTAAATTAATTCTACTTAACCAACTTAAAGTTATCTTTGTACCTAAGTACTTTCCTTGTTTAAATAATTCTTAAATGGAACAATAATAATGTACAAAATACGTTTAATATCGTTACTATTAAAATTATTCAGCTTAAAATATTCAATTTTACTATTTTGTTAGATAGTTTTTTAAAAACAACTACCTACCATAAATTTATCTTGTTCTTTGTTCTTTTTCTAAATTTATTTTGCTAAATTCACTTTTATTGTGTGTAATTTGCTGACAGCCACATCTTAGATTGCTAAGCTTGCTTGCTATCCACTTCCCATCTTCAATCAAGCTAAGGAATCGGCATGTGGCAGTCAGACGGGGAATTCGGACAATTCTTGAAATGACTAATTCCGGGTTCCAGGGTTCACCCTTCGAGTTCTACAACCGCAGGACCCACTACCGGTCCTGTACTTACCTCTACCGCTTCACCTTTCGGGTTCTACAACCCGCTGGATCCACTTTCGGTCCTGTACTTACCCCACCGTTTCTGCTGCCCTGCTGCGCGCGCCGGTGTACCCCGTGTCGTCGTGGGAAGAGTTACAGGGAAGTGGTAGTTTTCCTACTGCACCAAGGGTGCTCAGCCAGTATCAAATTACCTGCGACCCAGAGATCCGATCTATGTACTTGCTAGGGATTTAATGAAATAAACTTGGTTTAATTTCTATATACCGTTTTATTTTCCCTAGTAAGTACAACCTATTTGATTCGCGTGATAAGAACGTGACAATGGCGCCCAACTAAGGAAATACTGAGCTGAGTATCCTTTTTGCTGGTTTTAGCATTTTTGGTCATCTTTGGTGTTGGTCTGATTATTTTGTCTAGCTTTAAGTGAATTGTAACTGCAACTTTTGTGTGCTGTGGTTGCTTTGTGGGAATACCTTACTATTTCTCTTTCAAGGTGATTGCATACAATTAAAAACTCAAAATCGAACCTACCACATCGCACAGAAGGAAAACTTTGATTTTGCACTGCCAACCTCTGTCTACCCCTGTGTTTTAATTGTTGTGTACTTTTGATAGTAGCATTTGTTTTCTTGTTATTTTCCTTCTGCCGTTTGTTGTGTTTTAGTTATTAAGACTTCAGGTACTTGCAACACTTACTCAAAAAATAACTATTCAACTAAACTAATTACAATTTAAACATAAAGTAATAGAGATGTCTCGTCCAATTAAATATTTATCACTTCAGAAAGATGAACTCCTTTATGAAGAGGTACATGGCATGTCAAGGATATTAAACTTACAAACTATTCTAAATAATTATATCTAAACTTTTACCTAACTAAAATAAAACTTTCTATATTTACAAAACTTCCTTGCTGGGATGGAAGTGAGAGAAAAACATAGAATCCCCCAGCTGCTTACTAATTCTCGAGCAGACTGTAAGAGTCAGTCAAGAGATTGATGTGTAATACCATCAAACGCCTTAGGCCTGCCAAAAACTTAAATCTTGAGCATGGCATGCGTCTTCTAATATCTTCTAATATTCTCTAAAAATACCTTACATACTACCTTAAAAAAAAAAAAAAACTAAAACTACACTTACTAAAACTATACTAAAAAATCCAAAACTAGCCTAAAACAATGTCTTACTTACTAAAACTACCTACCGTCTTAAATATATTTACTTATATATAGTATTTCTAATTTTTTTTTTACAAAAAAAAAATATTGAATCTCCAGGCCCTACCCCTAGGACATTCTATTTATTTTATCTTCGGCCCTACCCCGAAGATAAGAAAATTATACTATAAAAAGAAAAAAAAAAACGGTTACCTTAAATCTCCTATTGATTACGTGTGAGTACTAAGCTGCGGTTAAAAGTCTAGTACTCTTTTTGGAAAGGACGCAGTCACTTAAAACTAAATAAGATAACTGTTTGTGTGTGAAAGGGATGAAAGAAAGTAGGGGGGTGAATGGAAGGGTTGAAATGAATGTGTACCACGTAATTTTTAGAATGGTCAATAGTAAGAAGGACAGACTAGGTTACATTTTAGTCAGCGGATTTTCTTAGCGAAAATCCTACCCAAAAAAGGGGGGTATGTAACGCCTGCCGCGTTTTACTACTGAGTGTGATTGCTCTTGTTTTTCTGTTAGGAACTATCAAAAAGTTATCATTGAAAACACTTAAAAACTACTGCTTAAAACTAAAATATTATTACATAAATAAACATATACAAATTAATTTAACAAAACATAGCTATTTACAAAATAATTCCGTTAATATTGTACGACTTTAATAATTATCACATTGCGTAGGTAGCCGTACCTACATTCCACAGCCGAGCCGTTACTCTTCCGGTCGGATGTTCGACACAATCCTTCTGCCTTTGTAGCGAGAACACCTCGATTACTCGTATATTTTTTAAATACGTTTTTTTACTAATTTTGTCTACGATATAATAATTTATAGTGTTGTGTTATCCCCATTAATTGGGTAAGTGTAGCAATTACTATTTTTATTAGTTTAAATATCAACGTAGACTAGTACATGCTTTCTTTGTTCATTGCATGACTGTCATTTTTCATAATCATCGTGTAAATGTATTTTCACGCTTTAGTGCTTATTTTATATCATAATTAGCAATCTTTTATGTTCAAAACAACATTTAAATTGTCAATTTTTCTAAATTAATTCTACTTAACCAACTTAAAGTTATCTTTGTACCTAAGTACTTTCCTTGTTTAAATAATTCTTAAATGGAACAATAATAATGTACAAAATACGTTTAATATCGTTACTATTAAAATTATTCAGCTTAAAATATTCAATTTTACTATTTTGTTAGATAGTTTTTTAAAAACAACTACCTACCATAAATTTATCTTGTTCTTTGTTCTTTTTCTAAATTTATTTTGCTAAATTCACTTTTATTGTGTGTAATTTGCTGACAGCCACATCTTAGATTGCTAAGCTTGCTTGCTATCCACTTCCCATCTTCAATCAAGCTAAGGAATCGGCATGTGGCAGTCAGACGGGGAATTCGGACAATTCTTGAAATGACTAATTCCGGGTTCCAGGGTTCACCCTTCGAGTTCTACAACCGCAGGACCCACTACCGGTCCTGTACTTACCTCTACCGCTTCACCTTTCGGGTTCTACAACCCGCTGGATCCACTTTCGGTCCTGTACTTACCCCACCGTTTCTGCTGCCCTGCTGCGCGCGCCGGTGTACCCCGTGTCGTCGTGGGAAGAGTTACAGGGAAGTGGTAGTTTTCCTACTGCACCAAGGGTGCTCAGCCAGTATCAAATTACCTGCGACCCAGAGATCCGATCTATGTACTTGCTAGGGATTTAATGAAATAAACTTGGTTTAATTTCTATATACCGTTTTATTTTCCCTAGTAAGTACAACCTATTTGATTCGCGTGATAAGAACGTGACAGTAGATTTAAACATATCTGACGAGGCGAAGATATCTGGGTACATCTATTTACGCCTATCCCTTAGGCGTGATGTTATGTCTATAAATAAAGTTATATCCATAATCCCCAACGAGGTGGAAGAAGTCACTTGTGATATTTAAGAAATACGATGTGATCACATAATAATTGATTTATTACACACAAAACAACACAAAACGCTTTGATATCAAGAAAAGCGACAAAAGGAACAACTTATTTCTGATGTAAATTTAAGATTTGCATAGTGAGTTGGAAGCAGTATTTTACCCTACTTGCTGTACATGATGTCAAGGATAGACCACCACGCATGCCACCCTTATTTACCACCGACTTGTCCACTAGTAAGACATATAAGGTAAGGCAAACTCGGCTACAAACCTGTCAGGCAGCCTCAAAGGCACGGGCAGAGCGAGCGGCGTTACGGTATGCTGGTAGACGAGGGCCGACAGCGAGCTGAAAACAGGCTCGTCGGGGCAGCCTCGCAGTCTCACTCCTTTAGCCGTGGGCTCCACGAGGAAGTGTCGCACTCCGCCGGCGGGGCCTGCGCGCACCGCCAGCCCGAAAGCTCCCGGGAACGAGTTGGAATCACGCACGATAAACGCGCCCTCTTCTAAAGGCTGGAGTGCTGCTACCGCTGTGGAGTGAGGAAGTTGTTAGCAGGATATTTTGTAAGGTATATAAGAGAAATCACGGGGTCTCTTTCATAAAGTTGAAGTTTTATCAAAATTTTAAAACGTAACGATTGCGAGTTCCCTATCTATTCGAAGCGCCAACTAGGTATCTACTTGTGGATTGAAAGTAGGTTCCTACAGTTCGTGTTCAAGTTTGTGGAAGAATAGAAATAAAATTACAAAAAACTGATTTATTAATGAGATTGAGAGATGAGTCCTTTTAAAATCCAATTTCTACTCGAACTCGATGTAAAACGACGTTTCGAGAAGTTGAAAGTGTTACTAACCATCGTCTCTGGAGATGTTGGGCTTGTACCAGTAGTGACTGGTGTCTCTGGCGAACCGCACGCGGTCGTCGGCCACGTGGTGGGGCTCCGCGCTGCCGCCAAGACTGGAGCGCCGCGAGCCGCAGCTGCCGTTGTACACGCGGTACTCCGACTCGGGGCTACCTTCGCGCTCTTTTCTATAAACATTATGAAAAAAGTTTGTTATTATAGTGGGCGTGCAACTATGCTGAGAAGGATGATTTTCAAATCACAGAGTAAATTACCAAGAAGAGGTAATTATAATTAAAACACATAATAACGGGATGACTCATCCCGTGATCATGGCACTTGCAACAGTGTCGAAATATCGGGAGTCTCATATCCCCATTTAAACGCGGTAAGAACCCGTTATTATGTGTTTTAATTATGATAATAACCGCGTAAACTTAAAACAAGAGGTAATTAGTTGTTTAGGGTAACATAGGTACCTATCTACATAAACTCCAACACAAATATATAAGAAGTTAGTTCCTAAAACAAATCAATAAGATTGCGGTATAACGTATAATTCCGGCTTTATAACATGTAAGTATACTTAGTCAACAAGATTCCTTAACGGACCATATTTGTATGAATATATAAGTCATGATTCAATTAAAAACAATTTTACCCTAAAAAGGAGTACCTACCTACATACTTCGCAGTGTGTTCATACACGTTAGCTTGATGGAGATAATTCTAGTGCTTTTTAATACCGACTACCAATAAAGCCGTTCGTGTTGTGTTTATGTGAGAATTTAGTTGTGTAAACACACAAACACACATAACGTACGCACACGACTAAACTCCCAATTAAGTAATTAAAATTAGAGGCACACAACATTTTTAAAATACGTATAATGGACGAGCGAATATAGTAGAAAAAGAAGAAAAGTTGTATTGTATAAATTAAAAAGTAAAAAAATACAATTTCGGTTGGATGTTGCCAACAGTATTTTATTGTAGGGTAGCAGTGTTACCTGGTGACGGGCGGCGAGCGCGGCGGGCGCGCGCTGAGCGAGGGCGTAGGCGTGGGCGGGTAGGGCGTGCGCGGGTGCGTGGGGAACGCCGGCGTGCCCGCACGGGACTCGCGCGACCAGCTCTCCGATCGCTCGCGGATCTATCATCGACAAACACGGGTTAATTTATAGTAATTATTTATTAAACTTAGCTACTTGTATAAATTCAGTTTTGTTGGCATGCAATCAAGATACAAAACTTAATACCTAGGTAGGTAACATAGAAAACAAAAGTTCCCACTCGATTCATGGTTGATGGAGTGATTTGGGGAGTTCGGTGGCGCAGCGGTAAACGCGCTCGGTCTGCGATTGTTGAAGTTAAGCAACTTTCGCAAAGGCTGGTCATAGGATGGGTGACCACAAAAAAAAGTTTTCATCTCGAGCTCCTCCGTGCTTCGGAGGGCACGTTAAGCCGTTGGTCCCGGCTGCATTAGCAGTCGTTAATAACCATCAATCCGCACTGGGCCCGCGTGATGGTTTAAGGCCCGATCTCCCTATCCATCCATAGGGAAAGCCCGTGCCCCAGCAGTGGGGACGTTAATGGGCTGATGATGATGATGATGATGATGGAGTGATTTGAAAAGGTACTTAATTTATTTTTGCTGGCTTTAAATATCTACTTTGTTTAACAGAATTTGGTTTCATGTAAGATAACCTCCTAGCTTCAGTAAGTACTTGTGTAATAATAATCTACTCTTTCCGGACGCAGTACGTATATAATTATTACTAGAAACATTATTCCCATCATATTAAAAATATAGATGGCGCTGTACATATTTGCCTTCGTTTAACCTTTGAATGTCATGCACAACAGAAATATGCTAGGTATGCATCTTTTATCTTTGTTTTTGGGTATAAATGATGACCCTTGTCATTACACCCAGGCACAACACATCTTCCACCCATTATTATTCTTATCAAAATATAGAGTAGAATTGCAGTGTGCGTCAAGCTAGCGGCCTCAAAAAAAAAAAATTTGACCATACCAAAAATTAGTAGGTACTCTTATTGAAAAAAATAGTACCTGTTGTAAAAAAAAATAGTACCATCACGGTTCTGGATTTATAGCCATGTTTTATTGCACTTGCTAGCTTGACGGTGAGCGAAATTTGGCGAGAGTTAACGACAAGGTCTTTCGCTTTGATTTAAACGCCAAAAAATAGTACCGAAATAGTACTCACCCCCTGCAAAATACCGAAATTAGTACTTCAACGGTTCCAAAGTTATAAAGGCAGTTCTTTGATCCCGCTGGCTTGACGTTTTGAAAATACCTATTATCTGGGGAACGCTTGCATACTTCAGTTTGTAACTAATGTCAATAAACTCGTATGAAATAGTACTCCCTACCATCATAATTTGGACCTGATGCTCTTTGTAGAAATATGTCAAAAAGTCATTATAACTAGGGTTATCACGTTAAATCTGAACAGCGCCATCTATATTGTTTTTGGAGAACGTAGCCTGGAAAGTTCCTCCTTTAGACGAGTTGATGGCGCTTCACTCGTCATCGTCATTTTCTCGTTCATCATAAATAATCTTCTTCTATCATGTGGGTTGTGAGGTGGAGTACCAACCTCATCACCCGGTGTCAGGGTTACTATTGAGCCGCCAAAGGCCCCTGACATGGCTCATGTAACGACTACTTACTTACATCAGTAAGTAGTAACCGGGACCAACGGCTTAACGTGCCTTCCGAAGCACGGATCATCTTACTTTTTGGATAATCAGGTGATCAGCCTTTAGTGTCCTAACCAAACTAGGGATCACAAAGTGATTTTTGTGATATGTCCCCACCGGGCCTCCGGATCATGAGCCCAACCCTCAACCACTGGACCACGGAGGCCGTTATAAATGACTAGCTTTTGCCCGCGTTTTCGTCCGCGTGGAAGGATTTTCCCGCTAATTCCCGTTCCCATGGGAATTTCGGGAATTCCTTTCTTAGTGTACCTCTACGGTACCTAAGCTACGTCCCTTCCAAATTTCAAGTGCCTACGTTTAGCCGTTTAGGCTGGGCGTTGATAATAATAATAATATCTTTATTTCGTACCATTAAAGCCTTAAATATATGACAATATTTGTTTACATTTATAAATGTGTAGTTACAGGCTGTGACATAATTGCTATGAGTCATGTCAGTCAGTCAGTTTCTCCTTTTATATATTTAGATGTTACTATGTTACTCACTCGAGTGTCTGAGGGCTCGGCCAGCGACAGCAGGCCTGGCACCGGCGTGGTGGCGGGGGTGCTGCTGGCGCTCCACTCGCGCATTGTCATCTTCTCGTACATGAATTTCCTCGAGGATGTCCTGTAAACAACGCACACTAGTTACAACATACACGCTGTCAGATTTGGAAGTAAGTAACTTTCAAGAACTTTGAAGTGTGAAAGAATCATTCCGAAATGACGTATACTTCTTATTAGGCAATCTGCAAAAAAATTGGTGAATCCTTTCATCAGGCAAGTCGATCGACACGAAATACCTAGTCAAGGTATATGAAGCAATTTTATACCCCCTATTTTTAATACTTAATAATGACTGTTAACTAGGGGTGGTATTAATAAACTAATCTCAGCTGAGACTGCCCTCATCACAGTCATCCGTCCCTTTCCTTTTCGGCGGATAAGAAAATGACAGGTATAACTTAAAGTAAAATTAGGAGGTGTCTGCCGGAATCGGGGCCACTGTGTACCTGTCGGGAGCTTGTGGGCTGATGCTGTCATTTCTAAGCGTGGTCCTCGTGTTGACATGCAGTGGCACGCTGAAGTCCTCATCGTCGTCCGCGAACGCTGTTGTGTCGCTCGTGTAGCCATCCACACTGGAAACAAATATTATGACGATGTAATGACCTCTGTGGTCCAGTAGTTGAGCGCTGGGCTCAGGATCCGGAGGTCCCGGATTCGATTCCCGGTGGAGACATATCACAAAAATTACTTTGTGGTCCGTAGTTTGGTTAGGACATTACTGGCTGATCACCAGATTGTCCGAAAGTAAGATGATCCGTGCTTCGGAAGGCACGTTACTAATTACTGATGTAAGTAAGTAGTCGTTACATGAGCCATGTCGGGGGCCTTTGGCGGCACAATAGTAACCCTGTCACCAGGGTTGATGAGGCTGGTACTCTACCTCATAACCCAGACGCTAGAAGAACAAGAAGACAAATAGTATAGACAGTTACTACCTACTTTGTACGCTCCAGGTTAAGAGGATTATTTTATCACCCTCAATCGAACATCAATCAGGAAGTGACCCTGAACAATATTGACGTAGAAATATGTCAAAACTTTTTTGTTTTTATACTTTACCTACAATTGACATCATCGAATTTTTCGTCATGATCACAACATTAACCCGTTTTCACAGGGTTAGGTTAGGTTACCTATGTCTAGTAAAGATTTTACAGGTCAGTTTTACTCAAAAGATCATTCAAAATCATTGGCGCATTATTGACTCATGTAATTATTGGAAGTGAAAAAAATACCCAGTGAGGTAGGGCCCTTAGATTCTTAAGAATGCCATATCCAGTGCATGAATCTTACCGATGGCTGGCAGAGCGTCTGACGTGTCGGGAAGCAGGGGCGTCCCACTCTAATGGAAGCCTCGCGACCCTCTCTCTTGCCTCCTTCCTCTCCCGCAGCTTCTGTTGTTGTCGCTGCAGCCACGTCAGCCCGGAGCTCTCAGTGCCACTCTCTGACCTCCTCGGCTCTCGTAACCGGGTACTCTCTTGCCACCCCAAACTGCTGTTTGACCGCCAAGTCCCATTTTCGGGCAATGCTTTTCTGGTGCTGCTAGGTGGCCGGTCCACCCACTCCGCGTCACCGTTTAACCATCTGATGACAAAACAAATAAAATATTGTGTATATGATTTATTTTTATTGCAGTACCGAGCCGTATATGGTCATCCCCTTTAAAGTAACCAAGCTCTAAAGGTTAAAGTAACTGAGTTTTTGCACGTGTGTATTTAACCAGCTGTGTTATCTTACGTTTTTGCTGATACGACGCGTAGGTTTACACTCGTAACATTTTAAACCTTACGGCAAACACAAATGCGTATGGTCTTAATTTTGTGGGTGTCAGTCGAGGATAACGTAGTATCATCGATTAATTAGTTTGAATATTTATTATCTTCCGTATGAATCGAATGGAATGTGATAATTTGCATGTTGGCAACCTTGAGATCTTGTTAAGAAGTAGTTGGAGATAAATACGGATTTGAAATTTACATTAGTGAAACGAGTACGTAAAGTTGTAGGGAAATCTGAACAAAGCGGCATTTATTAGAAAGTATAGCGCATGGTGACAGAGGCGTCAGCCGGCCGCCGGCCGCCGTTTATGGCGACGTTTATCTCGAAATAGCAACTTGTTTGGGTCACAGCGGCGCAATCCCACGCCATCGGTTCAAATCAGTACCAGAATCGCGACATAACTCGGTAATAAGGACCTCAGTACTTGTCAATAAGGTAGAGTTGAAACCTACATATGGATGAATATTTAAATTAAAACATACTTATGACACGCGACGACGAGCTTATGACCAAAACGAAGGACTTTTTATGTATTTTTCCAATTATGTTTAGGTAATAATATAACAGTTTATTTTGAGAACGGTCAAGCCCCTGAGTCAATCATGAGAACTTCAAAGTAGTTAAATAAATCTGGCTCTGTAGTAGTCATAGGTCCGCCGCGCCGGCGCAGGCGCCGCATAAATAATCGCAATAGGCAGTTTATAGTCGCATGTGCGGCGGGTAATGTCGCAGAACGGCCGCCAGCTAAGTAGTTGGTACCCGATTCGATCCCAACCCACGCCTACTCACTACAATTATGGATGTTGATTTACTTCCGTTTAGCTTCATTGTTTGCTAGTCATTCAGACCTATTAAGTAATGACAAAAACGAAACGATTGTCTGGTTATTCTTATTTATTTTCTTAACACTAAATGTTTGTAGATATTGAGATATAATCGACAAGATCGACAATAAGCGCAATCACTGCCACTACTCCGTTTAAGTCGTCGATGTAACGCTTTGTAGGGGTACATTAACAATAAGTGGTATGATTACAATGCATTATATCGACATTGATATGATTGACACGAGAGATATCGCGCCATTATCGATGTTCCGATCAATACGACTGCGGAACTTGACATGAACCGTCGTTTACCTTGCCTCCCAGTGCTAATGCAGTGCTAATTCATTCTTCAACTCACGTTTGTATCCTTATGATTGTTATAAAGACACACTACGTTGCATTTTCATATCAACGAGATGCAACGTAATAAATAGTTTGAACTTAATGTCTCTATCTGTCTTATTTGAATATCTAGCATTCCCACAGGTAGGTACTTATTATCGAATGCTAAGCTACGGTAAATAGCACCTAGTATTCATAATAAGCGTCATAAAGAGTGGCTGTGTTTACAGAGGAATGCGATTGCGTAAGTTAGGACGAGGAGTCGGCAGCGGCAGTGCTCTCGACAGAGCCATTACTGTCGGGCACAAGGAGGCATTATGGCCGCCACACACGCTCCGGATAATAACAGTAATTTGCTCCTTGTTACGTTGACATTCTTAATGATTAAGGACTACACGCCACAGGCTTAGGCTGCTAAACACATGAATTACTGTTCGTTACGAGACATAGTATTATTTGTAAGAAAATGTCGTCAAATGATATTTTCCTCAAGGAGGCTGTGGTTTTTAACAAAATACCACTTACATGCTATAAACAAATAGACTAACATTCGCAAAGGAGATTTTTTTTTAAAAAAGCGTCCAAACCTTTTTGTAAAAACGTATACATTAAGTTATGCAGATAGTACTTATAAGTTCGTTCCCTCAAATTAAAATTTATGGCTGTTCAAATAAAGTGCAATATTGGTGTTGTTACACACCGTCGTTTGTGACAAGATGCGTCGCGGACAGTTTTTTACAGAGATTGGTTGTCTATTTATTGTGCGAGGTCTATGCACACTTATTTTTTCCTTGTAACATACAACAGTGTTAAACGAGATTTTATAAATAAATTCGTCCGCATCTGCTACCTTTGTTTATAATAACACCACTGATATCTGCTCCAAATAAAGCGCCGAGTTTTTTAGTACTTACTGTTCATTGTAAAATGTTGTTATTCAATTAAACACCCACGGGACTGCTGCGGGGATCCCACGCACCAATCCGTATCATTTATCGATCAGCTCGCCCCTTCCCAACTGACATTTTTAGCAGTAAAAAATGTAAGTGGAGCAATTGCTTAGTTCTGAAGTTTCGACTTTTAAGCGAAAAACTGACGTTTCAACCAAATAGTTTGAGAAGTTAAATAATCTTAGTGGGGGTCACCGATTCTTTGATCGGAAAGGTACCACCGAACTTAATCTGTTGGCACTCTTGTGGCGCATCTGCGTCATAAAATAAATGGGTCATTAAGATTTTATTGGGGCTCGAAACTTATATGTAAGTTATACTAACATCCATGACCGGGTTGATAGTTGATGCGTTCCTATTATAGTTCCGTGTTGCTAAGTAACACAGTGGTCTGGAGTTATTATGGAATCCCAATTACAGGGGTCATAAAGATAATAGGCTCGCAATATAATGGTTGAGATTTGTTATGGTATAGAATACGGCGGTTCATTGAGTGGGGCGAGGCGTGCGGCGGCCGTAGAGCGCGGGTAAATAAATTAAGAGATGTCGCTTTGTTGTTGTCTTGTTTGCTGTCACTCCTCGTCAAGTCGTTCGTTATCTACTGATAGACAGGCCTGGCCCACTATGGATCTTCTCACGAGAATATTAAATGCTATTGACTAAACAAAGTTGAAAGCTCAAGTACCGTGTTGTATTAATCGAGTATTGTTGTACATTTATGATCGCTAACTTGGACCCAGAAATACTAACTATAATATATAAAAGAATGATAGAGCTAATGGAATGACGGCACGTAAAAATGTATGATTTCTGTTAAAACTAACATAAATAGTGAGGTTCCGAGTGTAAACAGTTTGTATGGAGCGATGTAGGCGGTAAGGTCGCCGCCTACAGTACAGGAACACATGTTTATACATCTGCCATCAGATCCCAGCTTTTGACTAAACTAACATTGATTTATAGAATATCTGTTCCGGCATACATAAGGGAAAACTTATAGCCCTTGAAGTATTTTGTTCGTAGGCACTAAACAAATTAAATAAGGGTGTACACAATGTGATTGAAAGACGATTTCAAAATCATAACAAAAACTAAATCAATCCCTATAAGACGATTATAAATTATTGTAGCTATACTGAGTTAATGAAATGAATTAGAAACGTTAATTTCGTCTGTTCTGGAAACTGGTTGTGTCTGGTGTATTATTTATGGAATTAGTCCACTCTATTTATTATTCCAATTGTTGCTTCTATAATTAGGAAAATAGATTTCTTACCTTCCATTTCTGAGAGGTGAGGGCGTCGTTGCGGCGGTGGAAGTGGTGGTGACATCCTCGTGTGTGAGCTTGCGCAGGGTGCGCGGGGAGAGCGGGGTGCGGACGGCGTCGGGGGTGGGTGCGCGCTCGTCGTCGTCGTCCTCGATGGGCTTGTAGGAGCGATCGCCACCCAGCGCGCGCCGCACCAGCTCAGGGCTGGCGAGGCGGTTGGGCGCGCGCAGCATGCCCGGCCGCAGTCCCGGGGCGCCGTACGTGAAAGGCGCGGAGTCAGCGCGCGCGTGATACGGTATGTCAGGCGCGCGGTCGGCGCTCGACTGCGAGGTGGGCGCGTCCGGCAGCGCGCTCACCGTGCGCAGCATGTCGCCCAGCAGCGCGTCCAGCTCGTCGGGCGGGCTGGGCGCGGCGCGGCGGCCCGCCGACGAGATGCCGGAGTCCATGGACGCGCTGAGCGGCGACGCGGGCCCGCCGCCGCCCGCGCGCACCACCGTCGCGTAGATGGACCCGTCCAGCGGGCCGAACGTGTGCGCCGCCTCCCCGCTCTCCCCGGCCTCACCTCCGGACCCCGAACCCTCCGCACTGCCGTTATTTTCACCTGCGAAATTGATGATTTCACTTAATTTGATCAGAAAACAACATTCGTAGATACAGAAGACCATTCAAAGATTTTCAACTTTGCAACAGAAGACCATTCAACCTTGACGACTTTGAACGACCGATACGCGTTCGTATGGGGGATATAAAAACAGGCGCCGTTTAATGGTGCGCATTTGCAATTCAATAAGGATATTAAAGTTGTTCGAGAGATACAGATTCTTCGCAAGTGGCGTGACGACTCGGCCGATGTGTTTAGTGACGGTTAATTACAAATAGCTTTTAAATTGGATACGATTCGCTCCAATAAACTCGCCGAGCCTCTGCGCAGCGAGCTCGCCCGCAAACATAACGAGCTACCTACCTATACATATACATGCTATGTATAGTATGGTACAAGAATCACTTAACGTAATTTGCGTAATTCGCACTATTAGAATGTAATTACTATCGCATTCACAGGTAATGTGGGCCGGTTTCGCGAGGAAATGCTGTGCATGCACCGTTTGTTCCCTGTATCGACGTCGGCACTGCACCCGTTGACGGATCGACTCCTTAAAAGGACTAACTTCGTTTCCCGTTACCGCGCAGCGGGATGTCACCGTTGTCTGATGGAATCTTGCAGGATCACTTGCTGTATGCTCAGCCGATAGTGTACATACTTAAGACATTATATTAATATTGTATAGGTGCTTTATTTCGGACATTTCCACATCCATATCCGCTAGGAAAAAATACAACAATATTTAAAAGCATCATGATACAGGCTTAGATGCTGATGGGTCCAGTGCTTTATAAACCGCAATTGTATTTCATATCATAACAATACATAACAGGAAGATTGTAAGGCTTTTAGTTCATTGTACATAGTTTAGGTTTATAAATACAGCTTAGAGCTCAAAGAGCTTGTTCGAAATAGCAGTGTCACATTTCGATTAGAGATAAGATTTGAATGACGCAAGCTTGAGATATTGGAAGTCGTCGGTGACCTCGATATTGTCAAACAGCAGAGGAATCGACACAGGCGGTTCAAGGCGTGTACCTTACTAAGGAAGTGACCTCCAAATATATCATCAACCACGGTTATTATAACATTTCATGTACCTAATAGCACCTACTCGACGTGTAATCGCCGGAAAATTGCGTATGATAGCATGATTTAACAATTAAACAGTCGTTTTTTACCCAAAATTAGGACTCTGCATTTGGCTGTTGAATTGTGTCGAAGATTGATATTATATTGTACAACATACATACATACATAAACTCACGCCCGTAATCCCAAATGGAGTGGGCAGAGCCACAAGTAATCAAAGACAACTTGCAGCCACTGTTGATACGAAATCCTAAGATGGATATGATGAACCTTATGGTGATAAGGGATCAGCCTATCGCCCATAACATTAGTCCATCATGTTAGAGGACGCAATCCCTCTGTCGGTTTTTACGACATGCCCGGGAAGACAAGCAGCTGAACGTGTTCTATGTTTTTTATTTGCTCCCAGAACAGCATAGAAGCATATTGTACAAGATTTACGTAATTTATGGTTATCTTTTTGCATTTTGCTTTAATACAATCAGCTGCAACAAGCAGCTTATTAACTAGTCTTAAAATTCTTTATTAGAAAACGTTTGAGCGTAAGCGTCGACATCTTGTAAGTACGTCATGTCAAACATTTCGGCGGAACAAGCATCTAAACGATGCTCGAAACTGTCGGCAAATACTGAATGCAAATAAGGAAGAGTGACACCATCTGTGCGCCTCTCATTTGCATAATGAGCGCGTCTTTATCTGAGCCCCATTTTATTTGCGAGTTTCGTCTTCAGTTAATTGTTTGACGGCGCCAGTACATTTCGAAAGAGAACTAAAAGTGAAGTTGTCAATAACGCAATTAGTGTAAACATATCAACGTCAGCGCGGTGACCGTCGGCGCTGTTAAGGAAGACGCGGTTATTTCTGTGATGTCAACCAAAATAACGCTCGGCACGGGCGGGGGCTACTGTTACGAAATGTGCGCCCGCGCAGGAAGAGGATGTGTGCCCTACGCCTGTCCTGCGCGTATCGCACGCACCATCTACATTTAATAGGCGCTTGAAACAAATACATTTCATTAGTTCATTCACTTATACTCTCGGATCGAATATTGATGTTATTGATGAGAGAAAGAATAACTAACTGGCGCTGATACCATTACGTCCAATGGATGAATAATGTGTCAATGGGATCATAATCATATCAATCGTGGGTCGTATCCGACAGGCTTTCAGTTCGTTAACTAATGAAAATGAGCGTGACCACGACACTGGGACACGTCGTTCGGATCGTCTGCCTGACAAGCACGACACGCCCACCTAACGGGCGATCGCTAAAAAGCTTTTCTGTAACACGAGCTTTGTTTAATTAGAATCTAACCAAGGTTACGTCACAATTAAAGTCAGCTGTGTAGCTTGGAATAATTTATTAATTGTACAATCTCAGTTCAATTAATCTCCAATCTCGTGTCTATTTCTGTCACCGGATATTCGGCGTCGACACGTAAACCCAGGCACGCGTGTATTTTGTTGCCTTAGAACATTATAATTATAGAGGTTGTTGGAGCGATGAATGTCAGTTGTTGTATTGTAATAATATATAACTATACGTAATTGTTTAAACTTTTTTGTAGTAAAATGTAGCGCTAAATGACTGGAGCTAAACGTTGCGATTTTGAGGTCGTTCATTTATATGTTTTAAGCCATGAAGTAACGAGTTACGCGATCGAAGGTGATCGCGTGAGGACAGCCTCTAGTCACAGGCCACCATGACGTCATCAGGCGGCGCCGCGCCGACCGCCAGCCCTCGTCCGTCCGCTCTTCTCCGAAACTAAGCCCAATATTATTATTCACCTCGCTATCTGTTCGTTATTCATGTTACATCCAAATCTTGTAACCAGTTTGACTCTTTTATATCTTATTTCAGCCTTGCTTTGGGTTATTTTATTTCGCAAAGAGCTAAATCTGTCGGCCTTTACAAATGTTGCGAGCATAAACTACTTATGCGATTACTTTATAGCACCTATTTAATTTATACACCTGCATTTTACTAACTCTATCAAAATTATAACGTAATTCAGGTAGAGTTTGTTATAGGTTTAACTTACCGATTTATTGCTTAATCACATTGGCAGTTAAATGTAACGGCTTTTCAACAGAAGTAGCGCTCTGACAGCTTGACAATTCACTATTTATCTAGTAGATACTCTGTAGTTGATACTCAAATCTGCACCGGTTAGTTCACAGTATCACAGTATACGATACGAGTAGTTGTACGCACGTCCAGTAGTATTGCACCTGTGAGTGAGACTGTCCAACTGAAATGAAAGCTCGAGCGATAAGTTAATGCTTGTGCCAACTCCAGAACGTTATAATGTAACGCTTCAATCACCGGCCGTTGCGTATTTCTTTATCAGTTGGATTACGCACAAGTGTTAAGTACAACCTTAGTAATTTTCATTTAGGTTTCGTATTACGATATCTATTCTGATATCTTTGTTTTACAATCTATTTGTTTTGCAGTGCCTATAAGAAAGCATGGTAAAATCTATACTCATTCACACGCCAGCATTACAAATTGATAATTAAGACACGTTGTGTGGGATCTCCGTCAGCTGATTTTATACAGCATCAGCACCGTCTATGTTCAGACTAATGGGAACTTAGTTGCTTACTACTAGCAACAGTAGCAACCCACCTACTTCGCTTGAACTTTGACCAGAATTTGTCATCGTCATGATTCTTTGTTATTGCTCGGCTTACTTAGAGTAGGCTCATTTGTCAATAGTTTTTGAAACTAGTGCATTCAAATACCTTCTTGTACAAACAAAGGGCTTTTGAAGGGCTCCGTTTATAAGTAAGTAAGTATCTATAATGCGTTTACGTACGGTAAAACGCTTATCAAAACAAGATATTAAAAGTAGGCGCATTTTTGACATCTAATTTCTACAACAGTTGCTATTATGCCGCAGCGTGTGTAAGGTACAGGCGCCTGTAGTCGCCAGACAGCTATAATGCGATTAAACATTTCGCTAGACTGTTACATGGGGTTTCATGTTACAACTTTAAATCACTGGTTTTGCCACAATGTGTTTAATCAATAACATCGTTCCAGATAGTCTTTTTACGGCCGTTGACATGTTGAGTGACGGAGCGCGATCGGTCGCGGTTCTTTCGAAGGGCCGGCCGGCGCGGCGTGACGAATGGCCGACTGCCCCGTGAACGACAGGCGCGACATACATCAGCGATTCACCACGCCGGTCAATTAAGTGCACACGAGTGCAGGCGCCGCAGCGGAACCGCCGCTCCTCGAGCTTCGCGCCCACTTAACCGATATTTCGGACGCAGCGATATGTCACACTTTCCACGCCGTTTAACTCTTTATGCCCTCCTCGTTTCCTCTAATATTTCTTTCCAATTCATTCCCTCGTTTGACTTAGGTAAAGAAAGAAAAGGTCGGTCGCTTTTATTTGTAGAGATGTATACGAGCCTTTAAATTTGACATGACCAGAACACACACAAAGCATTATTATCAGTACATTTATCGTGCCGCTTTTGTTAAAACGAAAACATTTCTGTCTTATTTTTTCCATTTGAACGCTCTGTTGAAAGTGAAATATCATTTTACGGTTGATTTTATTTCGGTCGGACCTAATTTGTAGTAGGTAAGTATTTTAAAATAATAATAAACCCAAGGGCTTCGTTTAATGAGACGCGTAGGCGTTGTACGTTAGTCGAAGAAAATAACGTTACTAAGTGCAAACTTGTATATTTTCCCACTCACCTCGATTGTGTTTTCGTCCACTAGTTGCTCCGGAACCGCTTCCGTCCTATTTTATTTTTAGAACTTTTTAGTACGGTTTTTGCCGACAGATTTCTTTAGTTTTGAGTTTTTTATTCAACTAAATGTTTGTTGTTTATTGTGGAGATTTATTGAAAATAGTAGTAGTGAATAAATGTGTGTATGGCACGTGTGTGCGCGCCGGCAGGGCGGGCGGCGCGACTGCGGCCGACTGGGGCGGCGGCGGCGGACACACCAAAATAGCCCCACACCTGCATCGCCACAGATAAACCACGACCTCTCTTTTAACTGTCGCTTTGGCGATTATTGTATGACACAGTTGACGGGAACTTTGAAAGTTAACTACTTCATAAAACTATTTATTAAATTTAAGTATAAACAATGACAGTTTAATCTATTTTAAGTATAGTTCAAGGTACAAAAGTTATTGAGTATTAATTTAGTAAACATAGAGTTGATAAATTATATCATCATAAGACATCAAGTGGATATTTCATTCAACGATGATTTAATTTCGTAACCGGTGTGCCAAAGGCTTGACATCGCTACCTGTTCGCTGACTAGGTTTAACGGTATTGTAAATACGTAGGTATATACATAGTTGCGGCGTTCATAGGGCTTTATCGTCTTGGAGAATGTGTTCCAGGATGCATTTGGTTCGCGTTAGTGGTTTCCTTCAATAGGCAATTGAAGCAAGTTGCCCAACAATGTTGCGAGGGCCGGGAATTGCGGATGTCTGCTGGCAATATCTTTGGTCAGACTTCCTACTACCAGCAAGTAGTTTGTTCATGTGAAATTGAAAGCTAGGATTCACTACCTCTTGTTAATAAGTCGGTAGTGAGGTAATCCCATAAAATGCAGTAGCGTTTCCATGCAATTTGCAACGAATATGAATAAGTTCACAACAGTTATTAGTTCGGTCATCTGCTAATTTTATTAATACACATTGATACGTTTACTACATTTTAATGGGAGACTGTTGTTTGGCACATGTTTAAAATGAGTTAAACATATGTATTTATAGCACAGGTACCTAATACTCCGAACGGCTCACCGCCATCATTATGACGTTGGTATAAGAGATGGGTTTCGGCAAAATATGAGTCCTTGTCCAGTGCTCAAAAAATGAACCCTGGGCGCAGGCTGCAACAATTCAAACAAGCGTGGGTACTTAGTTCATCATGCGACGAATGTACTTTTGACTACCCGAATTGGCAATATAGCCGTGACTAATGAAGACTTCGAAGAGGTTATTAAAAAAAAACACTTTACAAAACGGTGCAACGTTAACTTTAATGAATGATACTCTCTACAATTTTAGATGCGCGAAAGAATATCGGGGTGTTTATATTTAGAAGCGATTCTTTACGAGAGATCAAGAGAACCTAAGTTGTGTGACCAATGAGGGACTTTCCAGGCTACGCTCCTCAAAAAAAAAATAGATGGCGCTGCTCAGATTTAACATGATACCTATTCCTATTTGCTCGGGCACATAATTATTCAAATAATTAGGTTTAACGAAGGCAACTCTGTCCAGCGTCATGTATATTGGGAAATTTAGTCTGGAAAGTCTCTCATTAAAACAACAAATTATTATCATCAACATAAGTATTTCGTATATACCCTGCCAACGGGTACGGCGGTTCCAATGCCATCCAGTAATATTAAAGCTCCGGATTCTTTTGATGTTCCATATAAATGTCATCGATACTAAGGTAATTTTGTCATTTTTACATAATACCTGGTTGTTACCGCGTTAATCAGGGACATGAGACTCTGAATTTGAATGTGATCACGGCACTTGCAACATTGTTGATATTTCAACGGATGTCTGTTTGCAATATCTTTGGTCAGACTTCCTACTACCAGCAATAGTTTGTTCATGTGAAATTGAAAGCTAGGATTCACTACCTCTTGTTAATAAGTCGGTAGTGAGGTAATCCCATAAAGCTTAGTAGCGTTTCCATGCAATTTGCAACGGATATGAATAAGTTCACAACAGTTATTAGTTCAGTCATCTGCTAAATTTTATTAATACACATTCAAACGTTTACTACATTTTAATGGGAAACTGTTGTTTGGCACATGTTTAAAATGACTTAAACATATTATGTATTTATAGCATTGGTACCCAATACTGCGAACGGCTCACCGTCACCATCAAGACGTTGTTTTGGATTGTTGAAATATCGGGAGTCTCATATCCCTGCTTAACGCTACTGCGTCTTACTAGATAAGAACCCGGTATTATGTGTTTGAATTATAGGTACTTAATAACCGCGTAAACCTCAAACAATTTTGTCATTATTGGGAAGAAGACTTTTGCCAATAATAATATGTTTGTTGAAGAATCAGTATTAATCACCAATCCCCACAATTCAATGGCATATCGGGAAAGACACAGGCTAACAATAGAGAATCTAACATACACAATATTTATAAATATAATATTTATATAAACAAAATATTTATAGGAGTTGCCCTTCGGCTGGGGTGTAGAATGTGTGAGCCACATACATGCCGCTGTGGTAAGCCGGTTGGCTCTGATGGGCGGCACGGCCTCGCTTGCCTAAAGTGCGCGGGAAGACACCCCCGGCATCATGCGCTGAATGATGTCATCCGCCGTGCACTGGCGTCGATCGACGTACCGTGCAAGTTGGAACCGCCGGGTCTAAGCCGTACAGACGGTAAGAGGCCTGATGGGCTCACGCTCATACCCTGGGAGAGGGGGCGCGCTTTATTGTGGGACGCCACCTGTGCTTGCACGTTTGCAGCAACGCACCTGCCCCGTACTACTCGAACCGCAGGGGCAGCTGCCGAGTGGGCTGCTAGCCAAAAGCTGGCGAAATACGGGGACTTAACGCGGACCCACGATTTTGTCCCTTTTGCCGTCGAGACTTCGGGTGTGTGGTGCTCGGCGGCCAAGGATTTTATTCGTGTTTTGGGGAGGCGCTTGAGGGACCGCGGTAGTGACCCCCGCGCCAGCTCGTTCCTGGTTCAACAGGTTTCCTTGGCAATAGTGCGCGGTAACGCGGCCAGTATAATGGGCACCTTTGAACCGGGTACGAGAGGGGGCGGTATTTTAGACTGACTCACTAGTCATAGTTTGTGTTATAATTTTAAATAAAAAAAAAAAAAAAATATTATATATATATATTTATAATGTAATAATGTGTTGGAATGGTTCAATATTGTCTCATTAGCTTGCATATATCATAATAAGTACACATCATAAACAGCCTATCTATATACGTCCCACTGATGGACACCCCTCGGCCAACCAGAGCGGGAATGAAGCATACTTTACCACGCTGCTTCACTGGGGGTTAGTGGTTTGAGGTAATTGAGCTTGTAGCCCAGAGAAACTGTTTAAAGTGCCTGCGACCCTGTACCCTGTTGTATCAGCTACAACAAAGGTTTTTTTCGATTTCAGCTTGCGAATTTTTTTTATTGCAAGTAAGTACTTACCAGGGTCTTCATCAGTGAGCGTGGACAGCGGTCGCAGGTGCTCGAGCGAGTCATGGCGTGCGAGCGCGTCGGGCGCGGCCCGCAGCGGCGCGGCGGGGGTCGGCGCCGGCGGCGCGCCGCCCGCGCCCTCACCGCGCGCGAACACCAACTCCACTGCGCCGTCGTTCGGGAACGCCGGGTCTGGACACAGGTGGCATTATGGTATGGGTATGGGGAGGTGGATGGACAGTGTTTATAGTACGTAGTGGACCTTCTTCTCAAAGACTAAGAGAGCAAGAGTAATCTGCAGATTGACATGCTCCTTGTTCTCTAGTTGATTTTCATACATAGGTATAAATGTGAAAGAAGACCAAAATTTTTCATTGCACCGATACAAGAATATAGGTCTGCTTTCACTTTATACACTTAACAACAATATTATAATTTTAGTTTTATAAACTGCTTAGTAAGGTGCGCTTGTTTCACGTGAAATATTTGATATTCTATGTAGTGTGGGTATGCCGCGTGTACTTAGTATCAGTTTGTCATGCTACTTACAAAATGAATTGTCAGTTAATTATCAGAATAATATTTCAATGTCAATTAAGAGGTAGAAGATCGTTCGATAGATTTTTGGCTGCAAAGTTGGTAGTTTATTTATATACAATTGAGAGGGAAAGTGATATTTATTGTGAGAGTAGCATGATGGTTTAGTTTAGCTTCGACATTCTTATCAAGTGACGAGGGCTACTCTGTCGACTCGCTCATCAAGGAGTGTATTGTATTAAAATAAGTTGCGTTAATAACATTTCAATGTTTTCTCGTGAGCTTCTCGACGGTAACCCTCATGTTACCGGAAGGAGAAGTGGCAAGCATAGTTTACCGTGCGCAGCGTGGTCGAGCTGTTGCTTAGTAAAGGAAAGCGTGTGGTCGGCGACGGCGCAGGTGTGGAACTGACAGGCGAAGACGAGGCGGCGCGGCACGGACGACTGCGAGCTAGGGTGCGCGTGCGCCGCGCGGCGGTACGCGCGCACCACCACATCGCCGCGCAGCGCCAGGCGGCCCACGCCCACCGTCCAGCCGCCACCGCTCACCATGTATAAGCCTACGACAGAAAGGAGGAAATTTAAGAGTTATTAAGCAACTTTGTACGGTACTGTCTTCGAGCTACGGAAAATTAAGAGACTGTCAATAACTCCCTATGGCAATTTGGAGGATTCGAATTGAAGGGTCTATTGATTAACAGTTATAAAAGCCTATTTGCTGGTCTTCTGTCAGATAATTTTTGGTTGTAAAACACATGTCAACGTGTGGTGAAATTTTAGGAGTTTTAATAAAAGCGACTGCTGCAGGTTGTCTGATGATTACTTTTGGCTCGGCGCACCTCAATTAGGGGCGAGAGATTATTATAATGTATTACCTGAAGTGTAGACGCAGACGAAGTTCTCATAGATTTTGAGGAAGGCGATAGTGGGGGTGGCGGGCGAGGCGAGCGTGCCGGCCACGCTGACGTGCGTCAGGTGTAGCGGCGCCGCGTTCACGCGGATCTGACCCGCCAGCAGACCCGCAAATGTATCGATGTATCTGTTGGAATTACAAACTATGAGAGAGACGCATAAGAATAAGTGGTTTTTGAATTAAATATATTTTCTTTTTGTGTTATTATAGGGTAACACTGTTGGAACTTTATGCTATGACAACGCTTCTAGCACGAGACTATAGTGTAAAATTAAAAGTCCCATGCTGGGCGCCATAATTTTATCAATGATTTTAACATAGATGGGTGGATGGATGTCCGAAAAGTTTATTTATTGATTAGATATATGTTATAATTAAGTTGGAACTTTATCTTAAAACTAGGCTAGCATGAGATTCCAGTGTAAAATTATAAGCCCCATACTGGGCGCCATAATTGTATCAGTGAAAAAAACAAATAGATGAATGGATGTCCTAAAGTTTTAGTAGTATTTTTAAAAATATTTTGTCTATATGAATAAATTAATAGTGACAATCGTCATGTCCGATTTTTTTATCTGGGCTTTTGGCACAATAAACGGACAATCTGACCTATCTTACCCAAAAGGAATTGCTGGTGACTGGTTATTAAGAACTCACGGTTTAACCCCATATACTTAGCCGGGTAATGTATGTTCCCGACCACTATCATGCCTGGGAACCTTTAGCCTAGTGGTTACTAGCAAACTCCGTTTCCTACAAAAGCTACGGCCGATCTGATCGTCTTACTCAGAAGTAATTGATATTGATAGCATACTGACCGTTTATTCGAAGGCAGATGGAAGACGGGGACCCGGTCGTCGAGGTACCGCCGCATGGCGTAGCGATCGAGCGCGTGCTCAGGCGCACCGCATATCGCCGAATAGTGCATGTACGCTGCCACTAGCACGCCGAGCCGCTCGCGACTGCCCCTGCAACGAACAAGCATACAACAATAAATATATAAATCGTATTATTTCTAAGGTAAAACGTAGATAAGTTTCGTATACTACTAAAGACTCTATGTATTAATATGTACGCTCTTTATTATTTGGCCCGCTGTTGCTGTCTCATTACTTTAATAGTAGTAAGTAAGTAGTTTATTTATGTCCGGTCATTTATATTAATGGAATAAATGCCACAGAAACCTAAAGTAGTACTTTTTTATAGCACTTTAGCAAGGATTTTATTTTTATTATCCAATAAACTTTACTATCTACACTTTCAAGGTTGTACAAATATCTACTTAAAAGACAACAGGGATTTGGCGATAGAATCTCTTTGCCAATTGACAATCATTATTTAAACTAGGTCTTTTTATACCTAAATGTTTTATGCGTGTCAAATGAATATATCTAAAAACATATACTATTACTTAGTACCTTGTTATTTGTACCGTAATCTTTTCATATACAATTGTGGCGCCCAGCATGGGACTTTGCTATCACTTTTGTTGCAGTTATAGTCATTGGTGAAAAGGTGGGATCTTAGTGTATATATTATGCTTACCACGCAAGCAAAATAGCGACGTTCTTAGGATGTGCGGCGAGCCAACTCTCAATATGCTTGCAGGCAGCGCAGAGCCGTTCTAACGGCGGCGCGAGGTCCCCCGACCAGCCGAGGGACCGTGCGCGCCCGAACACCGCGCGAGCCACACGCCCGTCACCCGAGCCGTCACAGCTGCTTACTTCAAACACCTGGAACAGATAGCGAAAGGAGTTGGAGAGATTTGAATAAGTATCGGTGTCTCTGATGATGGTAATGGGGCGGCCATACGTAGCGCAACTTACGTGTGATTAGGTAGGTTAGGTTTGTTGATCTTTCGTGAAACGATTTCGTGAAATTTACTTATAATGAAAAAGTTATATACAATAATTGTAATGCACACAATGCAAAACAAAACAAATACACTTATCCAAAATAGGTATATATTACATACAAGTTGTACATTTAGTACAACAGCTTCGAATCAGAAGTATTGGACTGCCTTTGACTAAACTTAGCAAATAACTGTGCCACAGGTACTGATTTGACGTGTGAAGGGTGATTTAGCACCGAGTATTTGCGTATTTACGTATTTTTCCCGAAAATGAATGTGCACTCACCATGAAATGCTCGCCATGTTTGTTGGAGAGCATGTGCGCAGCCTGCGCCTCGGCATGCGCGTCTCTCTCAGGCAGGTGCAGCGCCAGCATGCGCTCTGCCACGTAACACAGGTCCAGCCGGGACCCGCCTGCCGGCCCTGGGTAGCTCGCCGACCGCAAGCCACTCTGCCGAAAAAAATAATAGCTTAGTACCCATTTGCAACACGACTCACCACCTAACACGTTGGTCTAACAAAAAACTCGGTACCCCTGTACTTAGTTCATCATGTATCGCTGACTACACCAATTGTCTTGCTTGATTGAGGAAAAACCTGTGCTCAGAAATGGGACGTAATGGATGTGTTAGGAACTAGCATAAACAACACCACCAACTCGCAAAGTGTGGTGGAGAACGCTCCAGATTCCTTCCGGTGGACTGAGAGGAGGCCTTAGCTCAACAATAACAGGGACATATTTATCACTTGATATAAGTCAACTAGGGTCATCATCATAAAAATAAATGGAGAAATAATAATATACATAATGAAGGAGACATAACGAAAACCCATTGTATCATAGCTAGTGTGTTATGCTCACCAAAATAAAATCGAAAATAAAGATTCGGATAAAAACTTAACAAGTCGCAGATCCGGTATCAGGCGATGGTAATGATGATTGAGGTATGCCAATATAACTTATACCTGTTCTGAGATGTTATTATACCTCTTTACAGGTTCGCTAAAACAACACCTAATAAGAGAGCACTTTAGCCGACAAAGTAAGATACCACAAAAAACCTCAAATTTCCTTCACGAGCAGGATAAATTGGGTTTAAACTCGTAAAAGAATCTTAAAAAAAGTTGTTCTGTATCCAAAGTGAAGTAAAAAGTTTTGTGGCAAATAAACTCCAAGGTTGTTCTGAACAACAGGAAAATTTAATCAACGTTTTACGTTTGCAGAGCGGCAGCAGTTATTTCGGGACCCCTCGACGCTAAGTGGCGATCACAGCACGTGCACTCTGCATGCTGAGGCCTTCATTGCTATTTATTGTTATTGTTTTAAATTACTCCACAACTTCCAGATTATTCGTTCGTTTACACGGTTCGCTGGTGATAAACATGGTGTCCCGAATAAATGAAGCCATAAATCTCCGCAACACGAGTGTTTATCGTCGCCTGACAGCTCTACGTAATGTAAACGGGCACCGAATAACTTTACAGCCTCTGTTTCTATACTTACTTTTTATGTCATCGATATAATAAATATGAATGGACACGAAGGTGTGACACACAATGAGGTTGGTTACAAAACTGTAAACAAGAGGTACCTAAGCTACGATAAGGTTCTCATAGTCGCGTATTGTGTTACTTAGCTAATGGAGTGGAAACTATAAGTAAACAAGTAAAGTGACGGTAAAGAGTGAAAAGCCCTGATTTGGTTTAGTGGCTTACTCGTGTCAGATTGGTATACATAGGGTCGTAGGCGCGACATAACTCCGGGAAAGTGACACAGTGCGCGTAGGCGCGGCTAACATGTCCCGACGCCCGCCGGCCGTCCGGAGCCGCTTCGATGCATTTAATCGGATTAGTCTAGCCAACGCATAAGCCCTGCAGCGCAAATTAAGACCATTCTTGCATAAAGACGCGTATTTAGTCTGTCGTTAAAATTGTTCTGTCAGATGTACAGTCGCGGTTACTGTTGTAAATGTCGAGTGTAGGTTTTGTACGTCGGCTCACAATGACGCACGCATTTATAATTGCTTGTGTATAGAAACACGTGTTCGGAGGTAGTTTGTCTTGTCTTGTACCATAATTACCGCCAGGGGATATAACAAACGAGCTCGAACATCTCAGTGTTGTTCCATACACAATTAGGTATCGTAACCTGTGACCTAGCAAGAATGCGCTATCACGTTTACTTAGCGAATAAATCTGTCGCGGAATGTAATTAGGGGTTTGATAAATTACTTAATAGTTACACATTTATTGTAATGACGGACTTCAAAAAGTTCCTCAAAAAGAAATATAGATGGCGCTGTATTGAGTTGTCTTCGTTTAACCTTCCAATTTCATGGAACATACATGCATCTTATATCTTTGTTTTTGGGTATAAATGATGACCCTTGTTATTACACCCAGGCGCAACACATCTTCCACCCGTTATTATTCTGATCAAAATAAAGAGAAACAATATTGGTAGCAACAATAAAATTCTATAAGTACCATATCTGATCCATTTTTATATATGCCTCTGCCATCACATTATACTTTTGAATAATTATGTACCCGAGCAATGAGAAAATAGATAATTAAACACACACGATAGACGTTAAATCTGTACAACGCCATCTATTTTGTGTTTGGTTAATGTAGCCTGGATAGTCCATTATTATAGTATATAGCTCATATAAAGAAGGAACGTTATGTTTGAAAGTAGGTAGTCATCATCACCATCACCAGCCTATTAACGTCCCCACTGTAGGGGCACGGGCCTTCCCTATGGATGGATAGGGAGATCGGGCCTTAAACCACCACGTGGGCCCAGTGCGGATTGGTGGTTATTAACGACTGCTAATGCAACCGGGACCAATGGCTTAACGTGCCTTCCGAAGCACGGAGGAGCTCGAGATGAAAACTTTTTTTTTGTGGTCACCCATCCTATGACCGGCCTTTGCGAATGTTGCTTAACTTCAACAATTGCAGACCGAGCGCGTTTACCGCTGCGCCACCTAGCTCCTCTTGACAGTAGTAATAGTAATCAATTAAGTGTTTATTAAATGTTAAATACATATTAGAACTATCAAAACGTTGAATTTATTGGGTTTATTGGGTTGAAATCTTGTTTTCATGTAAGTGCCATAGTTTTGGTATACGGTTTATATAAATTCCTTTGGGGGTAAAGTTTCCACCAGCTTCGATATGTGTGGTTAGTTTTAGTATAATTGTGTGAGTGTAGTTATACCTGGTCCCGGGCGAGGGGTGTCGCGGGGGTGGCAGGCGCGCTCACCGCTCTCGGCTGCAACAAATTACACGATTCACTTACAAGTTACAACACTGTAAAGTCTGTAAATCACTATAAAAAAGGTAGTCGTAACTCTACTGTTACGACATGTTATCTAATGTTTGAAATCCCTCTCGTAGCAATCTAGTTGAAATTTGCTTCGACAATGTACGTAGTAATAATTCTAATAATACTGATTTGACTAAGCAAGAGATCTTAAAAAGGCTGTTGTTTGTTTACGTTGCGCACGAATTCTTACATGCGCAAATATCATATTGCAATAAATTTTTTTTTTAGATAAATTGTTTCAATCTAGCCTTTTAGATTCCCAGCTTTTTGGTATAAGAGCAGTAACTTTAAAGATTTAGATGATTTAAACAAGTTTAAGTATATGGGAATGACATCTTGTGCACTAGGGAATATCCGCCATCTAGTGGGTACCTATACTTAGCTTTAGAACAGAAAAAAAATGAGTGACTTAAAAAATAAGTCAATATACTCAAACTGAAACCCGACTACGGAAAAAATCACGCTCTAAAAAGTATGAAACAAGAAAATAGGTATATTGGATAAATTCTGAGAGGTGGATTAGAAGTTGGGAAAGACGTGCATACGTACATACATACATACATAAATGGCGGTCAAACATATAACCCTCCTTTTTGCTTCGCCGCAGTCTTACCCGACTGGTGTACCTACAATGTACCTAGGTGTAAAAATAAATACTTCATCATCTTTGTCAGAATAAGAGCCTGAGATTTGATCCTAAACAAACGTATAGGTAGGTAAGTAATTATCATTAAAAAAACACTAACTCTATTGCGAAACAACTGAGGACTTCGACAAGGTCGTATCAAGTCTGTCATTAAAATGAAATCAAAAGTCGTAATTTAATTCTCGTCATATTTTCTCAATGCCGCTACATTCTGACAGGAGATATTATATTCTGTTTCAAGATAATAAACTCGTATTGAAAAGTAACATTGAGGAATTTAATTTCACTATCACGTTTGATCTTAGATATCTGATTTCTTCGAGTATTTTAAGCAATAGCTGCTACTTGCATAAAATAAAATAAAGTTCGTAACCCAGATTCGGGTCAACAAACACAACCAATACAATGATTACATGTACTTAATATAAAATTTTCTCCCATAATACAGGCTGTTCGTGACATCCTAACAAATACTGAGGGGATGATTATTGTGGGCATCTAGGTGTGGTCGATGCTCTGCTTGATGGTATAGGGAATAACACAGCTGGATAGTGTTGTTGACTGCACCTTTATTAATTTTTATATTATAAAGTTTTAGCACACGATACACGTTAGTTAGATTCTAGATTCAGAAGGCAAGTATTGCCATACTTAAAAATATGAAATATAATTTTGTTGGGGATGCCAACAATTATCAAGTGGAATTTTCCGTTGCAAAATTCATGTTTTTTTATGTTTTTTTCAGTTATTTTCAGTTCCATACTTTTGCAACGGAAAATTCCATAACTACTCAGAATAATGGTCTGAATCATGTCACTAACACCTCGTATAGGTACCTATTTTCCTAACATGCTGCTAACTAAGTAGAGACTTCTATACACTTATAGCTTTTTGTGGCAAGTTTGCTAACAACTTAGTAAAGGTAGACCTTAGCTAGATTAACGAGGTTAAACTCTCTCGGCGGGATATTATGTCGGAGGTGTCGGCAATAATCAACCGTTTAGGGGTGAAATACGCTGGAACTCAGCGTTGTTACGTTTATAACAATGGTGCATAATTTGACGTGCCTCTATTGCTTTTTTACTTGCATTTGGGTAAGTATGTTTATTTATTTACATATTCAAACACATTATCATAACAGGCCAGGCCCAATTCGATAATGCTTAATACAATCCAATTACAATACATAGAAATTCATATAAACACACAACATGCATCAATTAAATACCAATAAATCTTTTAAAACATAAATCAATAGATAACAAAAATAATAATCAAATACATCATCAATAATTCCCATAAATAGAAACAATAAATGTCAAGAAATTAGAACATTATTAAATTATTATGTCAAAAATTTATTAAAAAGTTAAAAAGCTTCACCACCGTGCCGTGAGCCGTGGTAGCCTAGTTGGTAGAACGCTTTCCTCTCACTTAGAGGTCGCAGGTTGGAATCCAGCACAGGCCTAAACCAATGGATTGTCGAATGTTTTTTCGAATTTAAGTTTGAATCATAAATTATTATCACGCGCTCAGCGGTGAAGGAAAACATCGTGAGGAAACCCACATTTCAGAAAAATGCATTTTTGGATGTATGTGACCTAACCTGTATTGGACAGGTTCTCTCTTCGCGGGTTGGAAGGTCAGGCATGCAGGCGCTTCTGTAAAAAACCGGACCTGTCAAGTCTTCAGGTTGGGTAAGCGGACCTTGTGAAAAACGGGATAATGCCAGGGATATGATGAAAAAGCTTCACCACAGAGTCGCTACCGATAGCGTTGTGATAATTTGTGAACGCGTACTTACATACGAATTTTCCCTCCCAGTGCCACCATTGAGGTGCATTAAGTTTTATATACGAATGCTCATTTCGAAATTAATAGATTTAATAGAAATAGAAATGTTTTATTGCGACTATGTGTTCGTACAAATTGTGGTGTTATAAAAATACAGAAGTTATTATAGTATCAACATGGACCTGGTAATGCACTGCAACTGGTAGAGAGGACAACATACTTAATTAATAAACATAACATAGCTCAAGAGAAGTCGATATATATACTATATAACTCTGCAACTTCGGGAATACAGGAGTGATGCTATGTTATGTTAGGTAACATAACATAAACAGTCTATACTATACGCCTCTGCACGGCACAGACCTCCCTTCAATCAACCGGAAGGGGTATTGAGCATACTCCGCCACGCTATTTCACTGCTAGTGGATAATATAGCAGTGTTCAAAATTTAAATTAGGTACCAAGAAGAAAATGTAGCTCATTTTAAACTCAATGGGGATTTTCTTCAACAATCCGATAGGTGTTTGGCGCTTAGCATTGGTTCCAGCCAGTTGCGATTCGCCAAGGGTACCGTCCATATGTCCGGCTCGTGCTCGGCCATCGCCGAAGGCCGGGGCTATCGTCAGATCGGCTCAATAAGGCTGATAAACGAGCCCCGTAGGTGTGGCTTAAGTGATTACTGCAGCTCGTCTCTTCCCGCACTTAACGACTATTAGCTGCATTGTTATTACTTAAAGCTACTTCGCGGCCGCTTAGCTTTACAAGCTGATTCGGTGATAGATGCAATCTTGATAAATTGGATCTACGGCGTTACAACATGATGAAAAATGTAAAAGAGTTGCGTTAGCGAGAACATTTTTAGTATAATAACTGCCGTGAGCGCGTTGAACGCTATCGGTTAATAGGAGTTCACGCTTGGTTTATGAAGTATCACGTGTGGCTATTTATAGTTAACACGCGTCATGTTACTGCGTCTGACAGTATTAAGTTTATGAAGGAAGTTGGCGATATGAGACGCACCGGTGGTCGTTTTCGGTGAGGTACGGCGAGACTGCGGGAGCGACGGGAGGCTTCACGTATCTTGCCTCGCTGCAGGTAGAACACAGCTCGCCAAAGCGCGAAGGCCAACCGATGCAACGCCCGCGCTGCCTCGGCGCTGTCCGCGCGCACCACGCGCCCGCGCATCCTCGAAAGTCGCACGCAATCGCCATGCGGTCTTCACAACTCGATAGATCCTCATTTGTTTATAAGCACTTTTGTTTGTGGTAACATTATTGTTGTTTGCAAGGCACTTTAATTTATTAGGCACTGAATTGACAAACTTGTAAGTATCCACTTTTCCTGTACTCAGGTGTATGAGATGTTAAACAATAATATCACAAGTACATCTACCTATGTGTTAAGAAATGCATCGCGCGGCAGTCGTGTAACATCTGCAAGAATGTAACGTCCAGAACTGAAAGTCACCTCTACCGTACTTCGTAGAAAACCAGCCTATATCTGTGTTACTCAAAATAGGTACGACAAAAAGCGTCGTTAAGTCTACGTCAACAAAAACAAAGGATGCGGTGAAAAGCTCTTGGCCACCACAGGAACGTGTGGAGTGCGCCCCAGGGCATGTGCCCGCACTGCGGCATGCACGCCGGGCATTGCATATTGACGAATGTCCTGTCAGCGGCAGACATTTATTTTAGAAAAGAAAAAATAAACCACAATAAATATCGAACCCAAGCAAAATCGATTCGATGTTTTAATTATTATTGTTTAACAAACGTTGAGAGTCAATGACGTTTAAGGTTATGCCTTATCGTTTTGTAAGGCTCGCTTACAATGTGTGGTTGCAACAAATGCGGGTGTTGCAGCCAGCTACAGTCACCACAAACATAACCCTGACCTTCCCCATAAAACGCGCGCGGGTCAACGACCGGGGGGTGCCATGCTCATCTAAATAAAAGATCGTCAGAGCGGTCACCGAGCGTGCTTTTCTTTCATTCAGCTGTTTTTCTGCTTTGTACGTATTTATTCAAAAGGCTGTCTGCCTTGGAAAGTAGGGGGACGCCCTCGTATGAAAATATTCCAATGCATGAAACGGAATGCCAATCTGCTAAGATGCGGAAGTAGGACCTGGTGTAATATTTGAAATGGAAAACAAAACATACATTCCGATAAGTTAAAATACCTACATAAAGCAGAAAAAGCTTTAAGGGAAATGCATAACAATGCTCATATATATATATGTATGTCTGTTCTTATCATAATTGCAGTATTAAGAGTACCGTTAGATACAATTGATAAGCACAATGTTTGCCCCGCGCTCCATTTTATCTTATCGTGGAATGAATAATTACTATCTACTTTATCGTAGATTTGTTTTGTAGAGATAATTTCAGTATTAAGTATGTGTAGTAATTTGTGATATGTATGTAGGTTACGAACTAGACTAGAGCTAAGTAAAACAGAAACAAAACTTTAAAATTCCAGTAATCACAATTCTAACACTAATTAACACGCACGATGAACGCACACGCACTTTTTCAAAAGTTATAAAACACTATTCACTAAGTACGTACATTCTATTTTTAAATAAGGCACTTCCATAAAACTTTAAGAACAAATTTTTCTCAATTATATTTTTTCACGTATCACGTTCTTTTTTACAAATGATTTTAGTGCGTAGAGCAGTGTGTTTTGGCCGTGATAGTGCGGAGTAGTGTCGGTGTGGTGAGGTTTGGCCGCAGTGGCGTCGCGACGGGAGTGGCGCCGGCACTGCAGCGTCCCGGCGGCTGGCGACGCAGGGTTGCTAGGCAACGCACTGCCGAGAGCACCGATATCGTACACTGCATACAACTCTTTATCATGACAGTAAGTAACAATGTTCAGAATTTCAGTAAATATTTCAATAAACCTATGTATGCAATAAAGTGATCTAATAGATAGATATATTATAATACTTTCTAATGTAATGATCCTGAAATGAAAATTATAAATAAGTATAGAGATATTTCAGGTTCCCTAAGTATTTCATACATAAGATTTTTAACATTTCAAACGTATTAATTGTATATAAGTAATTATGTGTATTTTATAATTAAGTATGGATTTGTGAATTGTCGAAGTAAATTAAATGAATTATTAAATTGAATTGATCTTTTATTCTTTTCTCAATTTAACTGAAAATATCATGGAATTTCAGCTAATGGTGTCGTATTCATAAGTTACACTTATCTAATTTTAAGTTAGATACTTACTTAAGTAACCTTAAGTAAATTGATTGTGAAAATATGAAGTCAATATAGCAAGAATATGTAAGTAAGTATTTAAATTAATAAATAAATACGAACATGATGGAATAGTGTAGAGACTTCTCTATAATTAGCGGCAAGGAATAAGTAACATTAGTTAAAGTCAACACATCAATTAATTTTATCTTTCGCTTTTTTATGTGTTTACGTATAAATGATAAAGGTACCTAGATGTAATACATATCACAAGATACATTAGATAAATATGTAGGTATATGATATACATACAGACAAAAATAAGCGTGTAGAAGTGAGAACCTATCAATAATTACAAAATAATTAGGAATCTGTTTGGCTTACAATAGAACACTGAATTATAAACAGGTAGGTACTTAATTATCAGGTTAATATATATACTTTATTGCACTTAACAACTAGTTACATCACAAACATGAAATGGACGTTTACAAGGGAGGACTTATCTCTAAGAGAGATCTCTTCCAGCCAACCCAGATGTAGGTTCAGCTTACACCAACGGCGGCTGCAAGTTGTCTTTGATTACTTGTCACTCTGCTCACCCCATTAGCGAATAGGGGCGTGAGTTTATGTATGTACTTGAAAATACGAGAGGTAACTCTTGACATATAGACACAGTAGAATATAATATCAATTGGTATTGTTCAGAGAGTGAACAGTGTACTCTAACTGCACCACATTCGCTTTTTATTTTTATTTCACACACAGAACTAATCACTGGCCTGATTTATACCAGCCATTGTGATTTATGGCGATTGTATCGTCGAAATTAAAAGTTATTTTATTCATCGACCATAAAATTGCCGAACAAAGAAAATCTCATATTGATAGCTATTATAATTATTATACGTAATACCAGTGATCACATTAATTTTAATAAAATCCTTTACCCCTGACAGGACTTTATTGATCTTTTATACAAATCTTTATTGAATCAATTTCCGCAATTTACGAAGAGACTTAAAAAAACGAATGATTATTTATTTATTTTTCCACAATATAAGTAAGTAGTATGTATCCGGCGATTTATGAATTGGGTCGTGTACTAGGTTCAAAATAAATCATGGAATTCTGATTAAGTAAGAACTAAATAAAGACAGATCTATAACTAAAGGAAAACATTGTATTTTTTCTATTTAACTTATTTATGAATTTTAATCAAGAAAAACGTAATAACAAGTCCGACATTTTATCACGTTTTTCTATGACGTCACGATGAGCTTTTTCATACAAATTCAAATAGAGTAATTTCGTGTTTTGACGTTCAGTAAAAAGTAACTTATTTGACTAGTTGGAAACTAGCCTATTAAAGATTGACAGTTTTGTCTAGCCCATTCACGCGGGGGCGCTAGAGCGGGGCGGGGCGGCAGCGGGCGGGGGCGGCGATGCACTTCCGTAAACAATCGCGCGTGTCGACGACGCGCGACGCGACCCGGCGACGCTCAGACTGCGTGATGCTCGCAGCTTCTACTTTACGACTATTGCCGCCCCCACCCGAAATGCAGTCTTCCTGAATTACACAATCATTACCTATTTTTATTCGTAACACATTCCTCGATACCGTACTGGAGCATGAGTTTCCTGCACGAATAATTCAGTCAAGCTCTTTATACTGACTAATCTTCAATAAACGATACTTTTAACGTACTTTAAAGAAAATATGCTCGCTTAATAGCAACTGAATGCGATGAAAAGCTGGAATGTTTTCGTTCCGACGTTTAACAACATTACGAGTAAATTTATTTGAGATGGCGTGCATCCTTTATTCCCGTAAGACATTAAACAAATAGGCAGATATGATCACGATTTCCCGGGCAAATAGCGGCGATCACAATGTAGGTTCTCACGGCACCTGTCGACTGCTGTATAAAGTTAAGGGCCAACTCGTGCATGCCAATCACGTCCTATGATTTCGCCGGCGGCTCTGCTCTGCCGATAAACGTCAAATCGTATTTACCTACTAGCATCTGTAACGAACCATGTGACGACTTTCTAACAAGTATTAACAATAGCCGACTACGCCAACGCTACGTAATTGTATTTTGATTGCAGAAAGAATGATTTCTCTAAAATCATGTATTAGGTAGGTACGGTGAAAGTTGCATCATGTTGCATGCGGTGCTAATAAATCTGTGCGCGTGTCGCCGTGTTTAACTTTCAGCTATTTTTCATAACTGTACAAAGGACTGCAAGCTTTTTATGGCAACGCGCCAATACCATAAACTGCTAGAGGATTTGTAGAAGCTCAACTCAGAAGTAAAGTTTATTTTCTGAAATATAAGACTTTTAATCTAGCTGCACTACTGACACACAGACGTTTTAAATGAAATGGCTTGTGACTAAACCAATTGACTCTGTGGCGATAGTGTCTTAAAGTGCACGTAAAATAAATATTCATGTAAAGGCCGTATGGAAGCGTAACGTCCGACAACGACGTGAGTAAATATTTACACAGAGACTACATTTACATAACAGTTCTATGGCATAAACTTTCTTTTTTTCTACTCTATTATTACTACCGTGTGTTATGTTATTGTTTTTATGTTAAACTCATCATTTCCCTAGCGCTTTCACGGGATCCGCTTATCCTTAGCTTAGCGCTTACGCTTGCACTAAGATAAGTTATACAAGAATATTAACAAATAGGAATACGATTTTGAATCACCTAATTCATCATAGCTAACTCGAATTTCAAAAAAGTCGTCCGAATGTAATTTGCAAAAGATAATATTGAAAGCTGAACGCAAAAATATAGCTCCAACACGCCCCGTTTCACGTCAAATTATAATTAGATCATCAATCATTTTGGGAGAGCTTTCATACTTCGCCCGTGTCCTGGTTGAAATCGTTTTCCTGGTCCCGACTGATATTACTGATCGATTGAATTTTCCTACGACAGTTTTCCGTTCCAGTAGACTGCAGGTAAAATACGGGGTTTCCTCTTGACTATAATATTGTTGTACATTTGCATATTAAATGCGCTTCATTGCCTCAGGAAATTTAAAGGACGAGAATGCATAAATTCATTGTAAGTGTGCATAATTTTGTGATCAAAGTAGATAATTATCTTCGTAAATATGAATATATTCCCGGCTAGGCAGTATTTCCCATCGTGTCGCAAGCTGCGCCTGCGCCGCCGCCGCGCCGCAGGGCGGGGGACGGCGCGCGCGCCGGTATCGTCGACCATCGTGAGAAAGTTTCGCGATCCGCCGCCCAATCACTCGCCTATCTAACATTAATCCTACACCGCGGTCTCTTTGACAGCTAAGTAAGGCCAAAAGCGATTTGTATTAATTACACTTTATCGGACCGTATCGAACGATAGGAATTTCATTCGGGTTAAACTTAAATCAATTACAAAGTTATGATAAATTGACAATGTCAGCTTTGTCCTGAGTATGGCGTGGGGTATCACGTTACGGCGGCTCAGCGGTAGCTGTCTAACTCGGATGTTTGATGGCGCGGTGTATCGATGGGTCTCGGCGGGTGGGGCGCGACGTCCATTGTCTAAGTGTCGAATTTTATTTACGACGACGTGTGTGCGCCTGCGCCGTCACCTGACGCCGCTGATGACTATCTCGCATCATCGCCGGGTGGTCGCGTTTTCTCCGACCCACTGTAGTAAACGGATTACCTGACTCTAATGTAAATACTGCGCCATGCTGGCATATACAGGAATAATTACAGTCTCAGATAGCCATTGGGCTTGATTGCAATCAAGACTTGTCTTTCTTCCAGATCTATGAGGCTATAATGATATTTTATCTTAATCACTGCATATTTGCCGCAATACATGTTTGTTGTGTTATATTTAAACAAGTTATGTGTAATGACATCATTCAGCCAACATAGTGTTACAAGATTCCATGCTAGTGACGCAAAGTCGTCAGCTTATTTAGTTTTAGCGGTTTTAAGCAGGTTTTTGTTTGCTGTGAAACATTATGAGTCAAGGATAACGGAGCTTCCAGACACATTGCTAAGTAACGAGAAAATTCTTTGCATTGTAACTGTCAGCCATACAGAACATATAAAACAACACTGTCGGTACTCCGGCAGTTATAAATAAAATATCCAAGGAGATCTTGTCAATTATTGGAACTTAATTAACATTGTCTTAAACCTTATTAAGGATGAAATACTTGATGCTATATGTCATTAACGAGGATCGAAAGTAGGTATATGTAGTAGAGTTCCCCTCGGTAGCAATGTAAATCCTCATTTTCATTGCCGCTTGGACACTGATTAGATCATAAGTATATTTGCAATGTTAAGCACGGCTTCACACGGTGACCCAAGGCGAGCTTGGAGCATTAAAATTCCATAACCTCTTCGTTACTAGCAGTTGTTCTCGCGCTGAATGGGTAAATAAAGTTAACATAATGATGCAACTTCGTGTGCGTACAACTCGCCGCGGTACTACTTGCTGTAATCGCAACATTGATGTTCAATCATTGAATTTCACGGTACAATGTATGCACTGGTCTTTTGTGTGAGTTAGTACCAAATTGAATAATATCCGACCGTCGGGACCCGCATTACTCTCTGCAGATTTAAATAATATCGCGCGCTCTTTTTCTATGTAAAATGAAAGATTTTTAAATTAAATTTTGAATATTACTAACTGCCGTTTTCTACTAATAATACTTATCTATCTATCCATAATTTTGAAATTCGTGATAGCCCTGTTCGGAAAACGCGTCTACGTCGTAGGGTCACGGGTTCGAACCCCGGCTCTAGTTCTAAACCGCTGAATTCGACTATATGAGTTCATGTTTGGATCATAGACAATAATTGATACTTAAGTATCACGTGGGTGGTTTCCAATAATTGGGTCGCCCCCTATTACAAGGGGTGTAAACACAGCAGATGAGGTGTGGATGTAATGTAATGTAGTATATTTACATCTCTGCCTACCTCTTCGCAGACACGGGTAATGCTATGTTTATGTCATGTTTTCGCATACTACAGTCACTTATTTTGGATTTTGCCACTTATTTTGACGTATTTCGCATCATAGTAATTCAACTCGTATGCGGTATTAACATGGTAAACTATGCCATCCATTACGACACTAGCCATTTGGTATGATTACAATGAGCGGAGGGTGCGAGCGAACACCCCCGACCTTTTTTCTTTCGTTGTCCATTCCGCCGCGGTTCAGAACAAGAAACATAAAAGGTCCGGAATATCGCACCAAACATCTACACGCCCGCCGTGTCCTTCGGGTTCTAAATTATTCATTCCCGACTTCAGGAGCTAAAATACGTTCTCATCTGCGAACTCGTATCCTTTTCTTTGAACGCATAAATTATTCATGAGCCTTACGTGATTTTCTTCGCGATTTAATTTCTATACACCTTCCGAGGTTTGCGCTCGTATACAAAATTGATACAATTTGTTACTTCTTAACGTAACAGCTCCAGCTAGCTTTTTTTAAGTTTATATTTTTTTTAGTCACTGCGCTTTAATACACTCCAGTTGTATTTCCTATGGGAGTCGAGGCTGTGTAAATAGACAGCGATTCTCAGAACCTTTATTTGTTTCTCAAACACAGAGACTCATCGTGTGGACTGGGAAATACTAACATTCTCTTTGCGGCAGAAAGTGGAAGTAACTTCAAATCAATGTGATCTGAAAACAATAAATACAAGGAGTACACAATCTTCGAATAAAAATATAAATAAGTAAGTATATGACACTTCTAAGTTTGGCACAAGGAGAGCTTGTCAAAGGAAAAATATTTTTAAAAGTTTGTTATTTTCCGTCACGGTCGCCTGTATAGTATAAGTAATTTGGTAAGAGCGTGGGGAAGACAACAGATGGACTAAGGCTTTATTGTATGGTGGCCAAGGGATGGTATGCGATATCGAGGCAGACCATCAGCCCGATGGTCGGATGACATTGTGAGGTACGCCGGAAAACTGTGGATGAGACTTGCACAGAAACTTGAAAGCGAAGAGGCCTCTACTCAGCAGTGGGTAGATACAGGCTGAGTAGATAGATAGTTGGTGATGTTTGAACCGCTTGGCTTCTGGTTGACCAATGCATTAATGCCGTCGGAAGAAGGTGCCGGATCGCGCCATCAATTACTCGGGGCACAATTACCCCATTACCCCAGGCCGGGGTTGAGAGGCGCCCTCGCCAGCCCATTGCGGAAGTGTTATAACAACTTTAGGGGCGCTTCTTTTATAAATAAATAGCCTCTTAAATGTGAAAAGTTGCCGCGATGAACCTTTACACCGCCACAAGTTTCCATTAAACTCTTCTACTTTTAAAATTAAGTACTCTCATTTTATTTTATAGAGTAGAATTAATGGCAAAATCAATCAGTGTTGTAAACGATAATGTTCCCAGCGTAATTAAATTAAATAGTCGTTCGTGACCGTATGTAGAATCCTACCTTTTAATTAAGTTGAATAATTCGCCTGCATGCAATATTCAATGCGGCTTAAAATAACATATCATTTTCCGCTTTTAACCTAGAAACTAAATAGATATTGGCCACTAGATAAAATGACTTCATCGTTAGCCCGTTCGCTTAGGAATTGCACACACTAACGTAGAATTATGTTAGGCATCCAGCCATTTTACAAATCATATGCAAGACTTTATGTTGAAATCTCGCCGTAATATTGATTTTATCGCACTTACATCGTCTACACGATATTTAGAAAATAATGTTATCAGGCGTTTATTATCGCTTAAAGTCCGTTTAGTATTTCTTAATACTCACAAGTAGAATAGGATTATTGAATTTAAAGTCGTTTTGTATGAGGCATAATGATTAAATTCTGAAGAAAACATGCCGTGAATGCGCGCCGCATTTCTTTACATAATTGTATAGTAAAGGTAAGTAATGATGGAAATTGTTTGACGATAACAGTTGCGTAGGCGTTGGCTTCGAGGCGGGAACTAATGGTCTCCGCGGTGTCTCTGGTCGATGGCGACTCAATATAAATGGCCGCCACATCCGGTCCAGTTCGCCTGATTCTGTCGACCCTCCACGCACCCACATTTGTTATTGACAACGAATCATAAATAATCAATCTTCGCACATTCTGTAATTGGTTGGAATTTATGTAACTTTTCAGAAGACAAGACAAAATGAAGAAACGTTACTAGCATAGGATCGTGTAACGACACATTGTTGTGTATACAGTTACGTTCAAAAGTTTATAAGATAGCATAGCCAAGTAAGTGCTTAGTAATAATTTTCTCTAACAGAAAATAAATTTCCTTGAAGCAAGCAGCCTGGCTGTTTGGTAGGCTCGTGGGGTTCAGTGACAACGTGCGGTGGTCCCGGCCACTCACCCTGGGTTTACGAGCGCGCGCACAAAGGTGCATTAGTGGAACAACAGGAACTAGCACGCCTCTAGCCCAGCTCTAGTCGGCGGATTATGATTTATGAGCCGTTAATGCAAATCTATAGTTCCAACTTCGAAAGTCGAGGTTCTGAAGCCCGCTGGCCCGCTCTATGCGACGCTGCCCGACGGCTTTAAACAATCTTATGATCTCGATCTAATCACCGCACATACGTCCATTCGATTCAATTTCCCGAAGCGCCTACAAATTACGAGTGCATCCATCACATGCCCTCAATCGTTGGAGGCAGAACGTCTAAACAAACAACTTAATTTACGATTAGAAACTGTGAAAGGTATTGCAGGTACCTACGTTACTTTGATTCATGTGTAAGTTTGACTCCGAAACGTGATTATCTCAACATTCATGATGATTTTGATAACCTTTGAACTGTTATAAATTGGTGTAAACTCTGTCTTGTATTTGATAAGGTAATTTATTTAATGCACAAACACAATAACTTTTTGAATAAAATAAGTTCACGAGTTTCAGAAGTCAAATTGTGTTAAAGTAACATAATTAAAGAAGCTAATTAGTTCACAGAAGTTCTGTCAATCGCGTCAATTTTCAGTTATCCAATTTCCGAAACCAAATTAAAGATTCCGCTCATAAAATTTTCTCAGATAAAATCTAATTTGGATAAGTATATTTATGTTCTGTTTTCATAACGTCGTCTTTTTGTGCACACGAGGAAGCGAAATACGTACCTATTAGATTTATTACATCGCCGCGCCGTGTGTACAAACACTGCATCGCTTTATTAGAAGTTTCGTATCAACAATAATTTACTGAAATTGGCCCACGTAGTCCTCTAACTTGTATGAAGATAACTTGATACAACTCGTATAAAACAAACATTTTACGGTGCCGTTATTGTTCTATTCTATCTAAGTGTTCTAGTATCGTAAATGTCTTTGTATTTCATATTTATACAATAGAAATGCATTTGTAAACATGAAATACTAGGATATACGATAGGTACTTTAGCTACGTCATAAAATAAGGAACGGCAACTCTCCGCTCCTTACCAGCGGTTTAGCTAGGTTTACCTAACCCCCTTCGGTCTTCAATCGTATGGACGTCAGATATCACACACACAAATCCGCGTGTACGATAACGTCAATGTGTAGTGTCTGCATAAAACAAGTTGTTTTGTATGAAGTGTCCGGGGCTACGTACTCTATTTGAGTCAAAAGTACACCTTTGCCCTTTTTACATGTTGAATTTTGTTGATATACCCGATGCATCAAAGTAGTCGCGGAATAAGTTAATATTGATACTTACAGTGATGGTGTCATAGATGCCATTTTGATCTGTCCGGAGTTGGGGCGCGGCGGTGGTGACCGGCGGCGCGGGCGCACGAGCGGACGGAGGCGAGAGCGGGAGCGGGTCTCCATTTCGCGCCCATGTTCGGTGAATCTGCCAACTGGTATCCGAGAACCGTGCCCTGTCCTGTATAACAAACATTGCTAGTTTTAATCGTCTATTTAAACTATATTAGTAGGTATAATGTAACCTTGTCCAAACGACCAACGACTATGCAAAATTTTTTTATAATACACAATGTCTATTCTATTCTATAAATTACAAGTTACCTATGACTAAATGTTTACTTACTGATAAAAACCATGTGATTAAAAATATCACTTGGATAAGTAAACCATATATTCTTTATTGCTTCAATATGTACTCAATAATCTCTACTGATTACTATGCAAACATCATCTATTTTATAAACATTATTTAAGTAGAAGTAGTTCCCTCATTACACTAACAACATAGTCAAGTTGAGATGTAGGTATGTGAGTTGCAAATACGCTCGCAAATTGAATTAGTGTAAAAAGTGAAGTGTGTCGTGTCATGAGTCGTGCTATTAGCGGCGGGACGCGACGCTGCGCCTCGTGGAAAGCCTCTTCTTCAACAAAGCCTCCCAGATCCGGGTTTAAATTACAATGAACTATTCTAGCACAGCGTCTATTATTCTTTGGACATGCGATTTTTTTCAGTTTCACCTCCAAATACATTAATATTACTCATGAGACGAGCTAAGACGAGTCTGGTCCACGGATCAATACGATCGCAATGAGCAATTCAAGTCACGTCCGAGCCCTCTCAGTTGGACTTCTTTGTAACACAAACTGTGGTCGTACAGGATATAGGCTATAAATAAACGAAAAAGGCGCAGCGTCGCGACTAGGTAACCCAATGACATACATGATGCTATGGTGCTAACATCGCCGCTCTTGGATACAACAACAGCTTATCACGTATGCACACATGCACCCCGGCCTTATTCCCAAAATGGTTCCAGTCCAAATCTGGCGATAAATTAAATGGGATAGTTTGGAAGACATCGATGTTCCAAGATCCAATCTAGATAATTTGGGAGAAATTGAATAATGATTGGATCGATAACTTACGAGGCTTGACAGCATCTCTCGCGACGTGAGAATTATTACAGGTCGTCAGGCAAACTGATCACACTTCAGAATGAACACATGTTTTATGTATTCGTTATGAATGTTTTGTTTTTGCGACAACTCACAAATTGTAGCAAATAGGGAAAACCGCTTATTATTCAACCACAAAATAATGAATCAAATTCAAATCACTCCCGCATAAGGACGTTTCGCTACAATGTAGGTAATTTGAGGAAGATTATCATTAAGTAACGTAAGTCATAAACAGACTGTGGTGTTGAGTAGAGCTATTTACATTACAAGTTACTGCAACTGCATCGCTCTTGTTTATCTCAGGTGCTAAAAAGGCAGGTTGTTTCAAAATCTTCGCCCTAGATTGTGTGAAAATAGCACGGTGGATTAACTAGTGCGGTGATAAGATAATAAACATCCCACGTGGGCCGCTGCAGATAGCTGGCAGCGTCGATGGAGCGCAGCGCAGGCGCGTGGGTGCGTGGCCACATGCACTTAACATTTGGTTACTACTTTCGACACGTATCGCCGAGATAACCGGCCGAGGAATTAATAAAGTTATCCACGCCGGTTGTGAACACTTCACGCTGTTTTAATATGGTTAAATTAAATCAACCTTCACAGAGTCTGTACAAGGATATGTTTATTTCTCATAGTAGGCATCGTAGTCGTAAAATCTGCCGGCAATAATATGATTTCATCAGTCTTAAAGAAGATTCTCTATAAGTTACTCATTTCTCCGCAAAAGCATCTGTTTTACTACTTAGTATTTCCATTTGTATCTAGCAGTAAAGTATTCCGATTAATAGTTCTCTCTTTTATCCAAATTTGTCGAGAAAGTGATAGAAAATGTAAGTAGGAACATATATGATTACTGTTACAAAAACAAACGTGCACAAGATTTGTGTCTTTGCTGTTATTTCTATGCGTATTCATAGGAAAGGACACGCCTATAGAATAGAATAGGATTCATTTGGAAAGCATAGTTTCTTGAATAGTGAAATCGTAAGACTTGGAGAGAGTATGAATTCCGAACGTCGGTTACGCCCACTTTGTTTAGTTTTACACATGCAAAGTGCGGGTTATTGAAAATTATGATAATCGCACACTTTTAACACCTCTCGAGCACGAAGTATACCGAGGCGACAACACGCTCGTTTCAATTATGAATTGGACCGGAAACGCCTTGAAAGTAATGTCGTATTAATAGAGCTCGAAATTATAAATTATAACGTAATAATAATGCTAAATAGAACATCCATTTAAAAACCATTAATATTTAAATGTTTACAATTTACAACACGCGTGTTTTAAACGTCTTGGTTTTGGTAATAGTCTATTATTAAGTATATTTTTAGAATTGTAATGTATGTCGCAGGTCAAGTGTTATCGGCGTGTGATGCTGATCGCACGGTTACATTCTTAGAATCCTGACGTAATATTTATGATAATAATACTAGAATGAACAAGGGCTGAGGTCATGGGTTCCGTCTTTCAAGATGTAAACATTTATAGAATATAAAGACCGATGTTCTAGTGATTAATTTTGTCATAATAACCTCATAGCGCCTTTTTGTAAAATTATATTCTGATGTTATTTTGTTAAACAATACTTACTTACCTCAATTTCATGTATCTAATCTGAAGGACCATTATTAATTTTGGATTAAAACTTGCGAGTCTATTGTGAGGTTTTGTTAGAAAGAAATATATCCAAATGTGATTTGTCAAAAAGGCGCTTACATGGTATTCACTATACCTAAGGCGACGATATGTAAAACTATTATCTAACGTGTATCCAAGTGGCGTCGCTAAACAAGCAAGGGGCAAGGACGTCGGGCAGTGAGCATTAGCAAGCTGATGACGTGACAGATAGTGCGCCGGACACGCGTTTTCGCTACTAACAACTCACAAGGTTTCTTTTCATCCTTTTATGTTGACTGTACCTCTTTCTGATACTATCTTACCAACATAAAAGCCATTAACGTCGTAGGTATTTATGTTTTATAGCTCTATGCTGCTTACATTACACATGGCAAAATCATAGTAAGTATGCTATTTTATTATCATTTGGCATTGAAGACTGGATAAACATCTGCGCATACGTCTTTCGATTCAATAGATTGTTGTACGCTAATACAAGTAGAAATAGATAGTTATTGACTCTACATTGGCAACTGAATAATCTTGTTGTAGGTAGGTATTTTCGTTGTTTGTGAATATCTCTTGAGCATGTGCGAAGGTTTTAGATCGCAAGGAAGGTAGTAATATATTTAGTTTCACGGAATTGACTCGCAAAGTGGCTAAACCGGCGGAGCGCGCAGTTCGCGTGAACTGCCGGCCTCTCCTCTGATAAGATAACCTTGCCTTTCAATTTACTTTGCCGAGCGAATACGGAGCAAGTCTAGGAAACCTACTCTAATAAATGCTTATCAGTCGCTGACGCCGCACGGAAACTTCTTATTCTAAATACCTACTAGCGTGGAGTAAGTAACTTATACACCTACCTACTAGGAAGAAATATTTTAAGTAGCTGCGCTGAATGTTGTTGTTTCATGTTTCCGGCTCGCTATCGATATCAATAAAATTAAACAGCACAAGTCTTGTTACGTAATACCTACTGTTAATGCCTGACGTTGTAATTTAAAAATGAGAAATATATTTAAGTACGTAGGATGTAAATAAGCATGTAAAGGGTATACATTGAATGAAAGATAATGCGTCGATAATAATATAAACAGTGATCTTGGTGGGCTTATCGGAGTAGAAAGTGTCTGTGGGTGCAATATTGCGGGCATTGTCGGGAGTGGGCCGAGTACCTCGTGTTCAAAGGGGTCGTCTGTGTGGGAAACCCGTTTCTGTTTATCTCCGCTGAGCGACAGCCTCCTCTTGAACAACTTCATCTCGGCGCCGTGGTCGCCGCCGGCGTCGCGCGAATGTCGCCGCTCAACACTCGCTCACACGACCTACGCTCATTACTTCTTAAGATTCTTAAGAATGCGAGCAGCTTTTATCACCGTCCAAATTGTGAAACTTTTGCACTAAGTTCAAACAGGTTAACCTTTGACGAGTCAAAGGTAACGGTTGACACTTTTAACACTGTAGCAAGGGATAACTTAGACGAGATTTATAGGAAAATCGCTTTAACTGCCTTTTGTGATGGTATTGGGTATTGTTTACACTCGCGGTGCGGCTACCGGCGCATGTGGTTCGTGCAGTGTGCGGCCGTGGCGCGCGCCTGCCGCGCACTGGCCGCGCGCCGCATCACCTCGTCACCTCGCGCCATCAGCCGCCGCCGCCGTCGCACCGCAGACATCACCAAACACGCCCCCACAATTCCAATTCATTTATCAAAATCAACACCCTCACAATCTGTTCGTGCAAATGGATCTATTTCGCCAAGAAATTGTTACAAATGGACACCATTATGGAGTCAGCTCTATTGTTATAAAAGTTAATCGTCACTTCAATCGCTATAGAACTGGCCTGCTCGATATAGAGTTTTATAGAGCTAGGATCTGCGGAGATTGAAATATAGAATTAAACTTCCTTTACCGAGAACCAAGTGTTCACGAGCAGCACATTAGCAGGGCGCGCAGCATCCGTTGTTGCCATAAACATTGTTCTAAAACTGTCGGCTGCTGGCTGGTCTGCGTTTGACAGATGTCAATTACTAGCAACGTGCTCCGAATACGCGTAATAACATTATACTACATGTATTCAGTGTTCTATAAAACATGTGATAAAATTATCGATCGATTCAATAAATTTTGTCGAAATGGATAAGTTTGTTTTTTCCCTCCACGTGATTTTGTTCGTAGTTTTGACGGAACGACATGACATATTAGCTCAAATCGACAAAACGAAATAATTATATCGTCAGAATAAAAAACCCCAACACCAGTGTTGATGGCGTTGGTAATCCACCTCACTACCCACACGATAGAAGAAGATATCGTCAGAATCGATAAAAGGACCGTGAAAACATTTTATCACCTTGCGCATGTTAGCCCTACAAATCTACCTTACAAATTAACTTGTAGAGGTAAGACAATATAGATCGTGTGTGTACTCGTAGATCGCGGACGACTCACCCATATCAGGCGCATATCAGGTGACAGTTGGTGTTTGATACTCGCTCTTTCATAATACCAATAACTAGGTGACTCTGCCTGATCACAATAAACTACTTATTACTTAGGTATTTACCTACTTACTGACAGCATTTCGAAGGGGTGGTAATACCCAACTATTAGCATATCTACAGTTACGTTTTTAACCTAAATTCATGTAAGTAATCTTACCTGAATATGACCTTCGTGTAGAGAAATACCTAATTATGGAACTATTCTTAAAAGTTTCTAATGCTCAGATAATCTGATAAATGGCAGAGATAGAAAATAACAATCACATTAAATAGAAAACATATGGAATTGCCTGTCACGATAACTCTTAGGAGAAAATGGAGCTAGAATTTGTTGTTAAATTACAAAATGACACGACAGTAAATCCACATCACGTAAATGATTCGGTGGATATAAATTACACCAATTGAAATACGTACCTAGGTACTTAACTACTATGTAGGTATTGGTAGAACTTGTATTAGTAACTACGCACATAATTATTTCATTAGTAGGTAAGTACCTAAAATTTAAACGTAAACACGATTGATGAATGTGGAGGAAGCAAGAGAAGTGCGCCAAGATCGACGCCGACCGAATGGAATTTTATAGTCTCTGCTTACCCCGGTGGGAAATAGACATGAGTTTATGTATGTAATTATAAATAGGCTGCCATGTTAAATACAATTTTGCCATGACCATGTGACTTGACACATCAATGACAGTCAATGAGGAGGTGTGTTTCCAATTAATAAGCCATAAGTTATAAATCCATCAATATTCGTTTCTTTCAATTTATTTATAAACTTTAAATCATGAAATTGTCAGCAATATAAATTATAAGGAGCAAAAGTATTAAAGATATACATAACACCATAAATCTAATAGACTTTTATGTGTGACTGTACATTCCTCATGGTTGCATTTGCATACATTGGGACATGGTGACGAGTTGACATTTGTGCAACCTTCGCAAATATTTCATTGAGAGTCATAAAGTATAATTGATTGCGCGACCGCCGCCGAGGGCGACGTCACCCGTTTATATCACTTAAATAAATTATCTCAACATATAACGGGATAAGCGTTTTCAAATGGGAATACGCCAGCCTCATTTATCTCAGCAAAAATAAAATATATCAGTGACATTTTCAATCGCACTCATTCTTCCATATCGTATGATCGCTGAGTCACAATCGAGCCATTCAGCTACTAAGCCATGTTTGTCAAACTTAATAAGGACCTCTGCGGTCTTAAATTTGATTTATTGTATACGATTTGAGACATGAATGCATATAAACCTGATAAATTTCGACCATTATATTAGGTACTACATCTTTCTTATTTTAGACAATGCTGAACATAAAACGACATCTTTCTTTCAGATACAAAAACTACTTTCTAAAAGGATTGATTTTTGATGCCGTAAGTACCCATAAGTAATGTAGTAAGTACTTTAAATAAAACAAATCATTTCTAATATCTGTGAACAAAACTGTTATGAAGTCCGATGGAAACTAAGTAAATTCCAGAGTAACACGTTAACCAAATCTCGGCTCTAATGGTTTGTTAGTGTTTGGATAGAAATCAAACAGGAAGAGGAATGTAGCGGCATGAACCTGTCGGTGTTTAGACTGTCGTTAGCACTTTTTAAATCCTTGCTCTATGTACCCTCGCTGCACTCTATTTCAAAGATTATAATCCAGATTTAAGTAAATACTTAGCACAGTTTGAAACCCCCATTATCGGAAGCGGCAACTGTGCCTTAACTCCCATAAAAAGCTCGAACTTTTATCCTTTTTAATTTAAACTGAGAACGGATAAATGGTAGGTAGTGAAATTTTATTACGTAAGTTTGTTTTTTATGAATTATGTAATTTCATATGCATATCAATATCAAAAGTTATTATGGCAACATTTCATTAACCCAAACAACTTTTTCAGCCCGACCCCGAACTGTCGTCAAATGGTGTGAAAATTAAGTCGACGTCTCGGCGTGAGCCACGTTTTGACCCGTCCCGGCGCGCCACTTTCTTGTACCTCCATAATCATAATCATAATGGGAAGTAATATCGGCAATTTCCAACCGCGAAGAGCCCCCTTATATCAGCCGTATCTCGCGACGTCAGAGACGCCCCGAGTACCGATCACCGACCGAATATGCGAAATTTAACGACCGGCCGCATCGACAGATCCTTTGAAGGTGCCTCCAAGATTGTCGTAATTTCATTTCCACTACACATTTCCAGCAATTATCGGCTAAGCGACTTTTACATATCCACCATAAACGGGTTGGTTCATTTTACGCAATATGGTTTTTATATGAAGGCTATAAAATTTCATTAGGGGTGATAAGGTTTTGTTTTATGCTGATAATGCTGTTAAATGTGGCGGCGTTAATGAGAGGTAGAGACGTGATCAGATTTATTGATGCGAAAATTTGTAATAAATTGTAAATAATGATACAATCTTCGTTATTACCAAGTTTTACAGTTATTAAATATTTTACCCTTGCCCGCCTGTTATTAAACTTGAATTTTTCAAGTCTTCATTTCTTTATAAAAATCCGAAGTAAATCATGCAAAAAATAAAAAGGCAAGATACGGAACAAAAACAGGGCTGAGAAAAGGAAACGAAAACAATCGTGGTATTCATTACTAATTCAGGGGACATGGCCGTAGCAATTAAGCGGCGAGCGATGTCGGTGTCAGTAAGTACTGTCAGTTTCCATTGAGACGGTGTAAAGTTGGTGACTTACCGAGTTGTGGAGTTGAGCGAGCAGGGCAGCGTTGGCTGGGTCAGCCAGCTCCACCGCGCCAGACACCTGCAACAAACACCCGCTCCATTAACTGGGTCAATTGCTCCCGCCGGGACTCGCTAGATCCTACATCGCAGAAACCAGTACTTTTATTAGTCCGAGACATCTGGCGGCTTTCAGCCTTCATTAAAATACAACAGGTCCCTTTGTAATGCTAAATTCGTACTTTGTTACTTGGAGAGTGGCTCTATTTTCCGCGATGTCTCCAGTTGTAGATTTCAAGGGTAAAATCTTGGTTTTGTAGTAACTTTAATAACTACCTAAATATTAACGTCATCCTGTCTCGTTACGTAATAAAATACATTCCGTAGTAGTTTTTAAAAACAACATAAAACAATGAATCCCGTTTATGGCAGAGATGGAAGTGAGATAGCTAACTGCATCAGGAATGTAGATCTGAGGCACGTATGAGGCAGAGCGAGCGAGTCGACCTTGCACTGGGAATGTATTCACGGTGGATTTGCAACCTTAGCGCGCCATACCAAACTTCTCAACAATAAAAAACGAAAATTTCTGGCCCGTCGGCATCGAATACAGAGGATTTCGGACAAGTAGACATAACTCTAGTGCCTCGCCTAAATAGCTATGTCTAACCCAGACAACTCACGGGTGAAAATTGTGACTTTTAATTGTATGGCAATTAAGAGAAGCCTCGCACATATAACAGAGTTATGTGAAAAGTTCGATATTATTACTTTACAGGAATTATGGCTAATTCCCGACGATATCGACTTTTTATCCCGAGTACATCCAGACTTTGCATACCATGGGATTTCAGCAGTGGATACCGCGAGTGGGCCCCTGATAGGCAGGCCATATGGTGGAGTCGCTGTCCTGTGGAGAAAGAATCTGTTCCCGGACGTTACGCCTATCGAAAGTTATAGTAAGCGGATCGCGGCTGTGCGTTTTGTATTGGAAAATCGAAGTTTCATAGTGATGTCGATTTATATGCCTACACATAGTTCGGTAAACCTGCCTCTGTTTTCGGAAACCCTCGGTAAAGTGAGTGCTATAGTTCAGGACACTGATATTGAATGTGTTATTATGTGTGGTGACTATAACGCGGATGTAAAAACTTCATTTGGACAGGAACTCAAGGCTTATTGTTCGGACCAGGACTGGGTATGTGCAGATTTTTCTTTACTTGGTGAATCATCGGGTACGATCACGTTTCCACGAACTCCCAGCTGGCTTGACCACTTTGTAGTTACCTCAAGTGCAATGGAACTTATCAGTAACATCTATGTGATTGACGACGTTTTCTGGTCAGATCATTTTCCACTCGTCTTAGAGTGTGACTTAAATTGTATTAGACCGAAGTGTAATAATAATACCCCTAGTGCGTTAAATGTAAACAAAATAAAATGGGGTACTAGGAATTTTGAACAAAGCTCTGAGTACATGAGGATGTGTTATAGCTACCTGACTGATGTTACTTTACCTGACTGTGCGTGTGTGGGGGTTGCATGTGACTCTCGCGACTGTAGGCACGTAATCGACCAATATTATGATAAAATAATAAATTGCCTAAGTAAGGCTGCAATTAACTCGTATATAGGTCCATCGTTGATACGGAAGAAGCGTCAAGTAACTGGTTGGAACGTACATATTAAAGAATTACATAATAAAGCTAGACTTGACTATCAGCTGTGGAAGTTGCATGGAAGCCCTAAGCAAGGCACTACATACAATAACATGATTAGTTCAAGAAATAAATTCAAAAACAAAATTGTTTGGTGTCAGAAAAATGAAAATCAAATAAAGATGGACATAATAGCGAAGCGAAGGCAGGAAAAGGACTTTTGTAAATTTTGGAAATCGACCAAAAGTTTAGATCTTAAACCTACACACCCACTTAGTGTTAGCGGCACCCAGGATCCTAAGCAAATCGCTAATATGTTCGCAAGCCAATTTAATGAGAAAGCTGTGACTTTGAATGACAACGGGACGCACACACCTCTCTCGCCTCCACCTTGCAGTGCAGTGGGCAATGAAATTTATTTCACCCCTGATCAGGTGCTGACATGTGTGCGTAAAATGAAACGTGGGAAGTCGCCGGGCCACGACCACCTCAGTTTAGAACATGTATGGAATGCCGGTCCCATACTTTTTGAAAAAATGTCTGTTTTATTTAACGCGTGTCTGGCGCACTGTCACCTGCCTGGTGCTCTAATGAGGACTACAGTCGTGCCACTTGTAAAGAACAGGACCGGCGACGTCTCCAATTCATCTAACTACCGCCCCATATCGCTCGCCACTGTTTTTTCTAAAGTCTTGGAAAGGCTCTTATTACCTAACTTGTCATCAAATATACATCTGAACGATGCACAATTTGGTTTCCGTGCCGGTCATTCCACGGACATGGCTATATTCGCTCTAAAGAACACTGTCAAAAGCTATTTGCAACAGAAAACTACAGTTTATTCATGTTTTCTCGACTTAAGCAGAGCTTTTGACACTATAAATTACAATTTACTGTGGAACAAATTAAGAGCAACTGGTGTTGCAAAAAGCGTTACATGTCTGATGGAGTACTGGTACGCAAACCAAACCAACGTTGTGAGATGGGGTAATGTTGATTCTGAAAGCTACAAGCTAGAATGTGGGGTTAGACAGGGTGGGCTGACCTCGCCGATCCTGTTCAACTTATATGTCAACGCCCTTATAGAGGGGCTGAGCCACACCAAGGTCGGCTGTTACGTTAACGGTATGTTGATAAATAACTTAAGCTATGCGGACGATATGGTGTTGCTCAGCCCCTCTGTAAGGGGTCTGAGGCAACTTATATCTGTCTGCGAAAAGTATGCCCTAGCCCATGGATTGAAGTACAACGTAAGGAAGACGGAAGTCATGGTGTTTAGGTATAACAAAAGCCCTGAGAACCCTCTTCCCGTCTATCTTTGCGGCACTCAACTTAGACTTGTATCTAAGTTTAAATACTTGGGTCATATTGTCACTGAGACCCTTGAAGACGATGACGACCTAGAGCGGCAGCGACGTGCGCTGGCCATGCGAAGCAACATGCTGGCGAGGAGGTTTGCTCGCTGCTCGAACGATGCGAAGGTTACCCTGTTCAAGGCGTACTGCCAGGCGTTCTACACCAGCCACCTATGGTACTCATTTACAAAGCACTCATATAACACCCTGAGAGTGCAATATAATAATGCTTTTAGAGGCATGATGCGATTACCGTGGCGGTGTAGCGCGTCTGGCATGTTTGCTGAGCATAGGGTCAACGATTTTTTCGCAGTATTAAGAAATCTGAGGGCCTCCTTCGAACAGAGAGCACGTGCATCCCCGAACAAGATAGTAGTATCTATATACTACGGCTTTTATATACATGACACGAATTTTAACAAGATTATTTATATGTGACATAATGTATATCCTGCTGACATGTTTAACCATTTAATTTAATTTATTTTATTGCATGGTATTTTATTTTATTTTGTTTTATTGTATTTTTTATTGTATTGAAATGTAATTTGTAATGCTATGGGACTAGTACCTGAAATAAACGATAAATAAATAAAATAAAATAAATAAAGTTGCCTATACAGACTGAGCTCATAAATCGTATCTGTTTCAAGGTATCAGACAAAATAATAAAACAATGTTACACAGAATAATGTAAAAACACAAAAACCTTTGGATTAACCGCGTCCTCGCTGTAAGATACTTAGCTTTAGACAGACTTTCGCCTGACTAGACGCGGACTTAGTTAATTGAGTTATTATCGACATCTTAACCTACGCTGGTGGCTATTTTCAGTTATTACATAGACGAAACTAATCTCAACAGAGCGCCGTAAAACTTATCGAACTGAAATCGTGTTCATTTGGATTAGCTATAAAACGAAGTGTGGAATTGATGTAATAACGTATCGGGAATAGGGTAATAAAAAGGTAGTGAAAGTGATAGAATGGCGGGAGTAGACTTGCTCACGTGCGCGCGGCCCGAGGGCGGCAATTTGCGGTTATTGTCTTCGCGGGGATATCTCGTGCATTTGTCACGGGTATGCCCAACCCACCGCCGCTGTGCTCTATGCGTATTATATACTAGAGTAACGACTGAACCTACTAACGATACTCACTGAATAATAGACCCATTGTAATTCAGAACATAAGTGCATCAGAGACAATAGTTGTGCGTAATTTTATACCACTAAACCACCAATACTTACTTAAGTACTTATTAACTTTTTTGGAACTTATAAGAAATGTTAGAATCGCAATGAACGCAAGCGGAAAAGCATAATATGTATTACGCTTAAACGTAGCAAAAAAAATTTACCGAATTGAGACCTTTATATCCGTAGTTACAAATTGTGGCAAATCATAAAGTATTCTCCTCCCTACGTGTACTAATGCCCAAAGGACCGGTATATAATGTAGGTACCATACACGGCTTTATTCCGTGATTTATCTCCTCTGAGCTCGGATCATAGTGGTTTCTTAAGGCGTATTCTAAACAAATTACAACGTTCACAGGTGCTCACAACTAAGTTTAAACTTGCTATGGAAACCATTATTTTGCATACAAGTGCATTTACCCTGGCAAAACTTGGGAATTTATGCATATTAAATCACACATAGTAGACTCTATGGTAAACAATTTAAGGTAAAGAAGACCATTTCGTGTTCCGTTACATTTCAAGAAAATACATCCTATTCAGTATTCAGGATAGTTTACTTATAAAAACCAACACGTTACGTACTTACTTACATAATTATATGCTTACTGTCATAAAATTCGTCGTAAACATTTTAAATAAATAAAGCGCAAATTATACACATCGCGATTTTCTATAGGATGTATTATGAACATGTAAAGTGCTTAGTAGTTGTTATCTTCTACACAGTTAGTTAGAACGCTCTATAATTTCGGAAATGTGCTAAAAGGTTTGTGCATTTTACTTTATCTAACATATAGTTGCAAGCCTTTCAACGACCCGTCAGAGGAACTGAGAACTTACAGCGACGTCTCTCGGGCTTCCGTATTTATGTCTCGTATGAGAAATAATTGTTTTCCGTGAACATCGAGTTTTAAGACTCTCACCACTAATGATATAATGATGGATGACGGAGAAACCGCTGCGACACGTAATATTTCATGGAGTAGGCTGGCTAACCAGCGCGGTAATAACAGGGAGCAGCCTTGACAACACAATCTACGCGCGTCGAAAGGATGCCGGTAATACAATTATAAAACTCATCTCCCATGTGTGGGCACCTCATCCATTACCACACGCACGAGTACAACGTTGCGACGTAAGCTCACGATTATATTTCCAATAATTTAGTCAGAGGTACATTAATAGCAAAATACCGTTGTTTCAGTATATCTATGAAAAATTCTGTGCTAAAGAAATGGAAGCAACGCCTCAAGTAGTTGCGAGACGTTACATCACTCATGATATGGGTGTAGTGTGGATGTCACCTCTGAAATTTTATCGAGTGTCCCTAGATAATACAACGACTTCATAACAATAAACTGTAGGCAATAATTTAGTCTCCGTGGTCTGGTGGTTAGAGCTTTAGGCTCACGGTCTAGAGGTCCGGGTTCGATTCCCGATGGGGACATTGTCGAAATCACTTTATGAGACTGTCCTTTGTTTGGTAAGGACTTTTTAGGCTTGAACCTTCCGATTGTTTGAAAAAATAAGATAATTCCGTGCTTCAGAGGGCACGTTAAGACGTTGGTCCTGGCTATTAGCCGTAAAAGCACCTCCACCAACCCGCAGTGGAGCAACATGGTGAAGTATGCTCCATAGACCCTCAGGTTGTTTGAGGGGAAGCCTGTGCCTAGCAGTGGGACGTTTATAGGCTGTTTATATTATGTAATATTTTAAAATAATCATATAACCAGCCTAAATCTCCGACCATAATAATAAAGTAAACGACCCTGTTAATTTTCAGGAGACAAATAGGATTATTTTCGCGAATTATAGCCGGTGTGTTATGGAAAGAGGAGAGAAAATTATAAAACCGTGGCTTAGGTATCATGAAAATTGCGGCGCATCGTACCTACTAATACCATACGCGCGTACAATATATAAAAATTCACGCATTTTTCTTCCGGATGTGAACAGAGTCACAAATCGTTAGCAAATTTGTTGTGTCTTGAAACTCACTAGCCCATCACTTATGACATTTTCATCATGTTGAGGTAACTGTGGTATCTCTTGATCGACTTCTGCTAGCTACATGTCGAGAATATGCGGTATTTTGAAATTTAATAACAATTCCATAAAATTTAAAACCATAGATAATAACAGTACGCAGATACACATATCTAGTATAATTTTAAATTTGGTACTTACTGTTGAAATATAATCGCGACGTGTTACGTATCCGTTAATTACGTGGCAAAATTTACTCAACACACAAGTATGCCTCGGTTGTAGATTTATTAATAGAGTAAATGGTTTCTATGTAAATTTGCGTGTAATCGGAAAGAGCTGAGTAGATTAAGTAAACGTTTACTTAATATATTGTAAAACAAGCTCTGCTGGGAGAACGAAGCGTTTGTACTTGGTAGTAAAAGGCTTCCGGACTTGAAAAGGCATTAGCTCTCCGAGTTGCGATGAGTCTAATTTCCTGAAACAGAGAAGAGCCTACCGACTATCTATTTATATCTATTTACCGACCCCCGGGAAATTGTTCACGCCTGCATTTTATCATGTAAAATAGAAGCACTTCACAGAAATTCCCTTTTACTATGCCTACGTATGCAAATTGGAAACACGACGAAGTAAAAAAGTTATATCAAAACATGAATCTTATTTAGTGTTGAGATTTATGCCTAGTGGTTAACAGCCTCCGTGGTCTAGTGGTTAGAGCGTTAGGCTCACGATCTGGAGGTCCGGGTTGGATACCCGATGGGGACATTGTAGAAATCACTTTGTGAGACTGTCCTTTGTTTGGTCATGACTTTTCAGTCTTGAATCACCTGATTATCCGAAAAAGTAAGATGATTTCGTGCTTCGGAGGGCACGTTAAGCCGTTGGTCCCGGCTATTAGCCGTAAAAACACCTCCACCAACCCGCATTGGAGCAGCGTGGTGGAGTATGCTCCAAATACCCTCCGGTTGATTGAGGGGAGGCCTGTGCCCAGCAGTGGGACGTATAGAGGCTGTTTATGTATGTTATGATGAGATTTATGCCATTATATTTATTAATGTTTCGAGACAAAGTTACGTATTTTACTTATTTGTAAGTAACACAAAAATTTTGTTTTTAAATTAGGTACTTATAGGTAGAAGGTACCTACGTGGTTCTAATTCTTTTCAAGGTTTTATACAAAAACCCTCACAGGCAGTATTTGCCCGACGCTCTGTTAGCTCAATTAATATTTATAAAACCAAATAAAAAATAACGAACTCGCGTACAATTGCTATTCTATTTTTTCAGTTCCACATAAAAATAATAATTCTGCGAATGCTGACTTTGTTCTTTTATTTTGTTAGCTATAGACCTTTTTTAAATGGTAAAATGGGTTATGATTGTAACAATTGAATGTGTAATAAAGAAAAATAAGGAGTAATTTTGATAATGGTCGAAACTGCGCAGACGAGGCTCACGTCCGGTGGCGTGACGTATTGCCGGACATCAGTCACTGCGCCGGCGCAACTCGCAACTAATGTTACACCGGCCATCCGTATTCGTTACTGTAGATTGTCTCAGCCTGAAGATAACGTGTGAAACTAACACATTCAGACAAGTTCCGTCCGTTTATTGTTTGCTATACAAAGGATGAGACACTCGCTCGGAAAAACCTGGCTTCTTGTTTTTTTAGTTCAAAGTTTTTTCAAAAGAAACTTTAAACTTTCAACAACATTCTGTATTCGTAAGGTATTCGTTACGTTCCTGAAAATTTTAGATCAAACGTAGCATATAAATGGAACTGTATAACGTGCACATCGTCTCTAAAGACATTTCCTTCCTCAGAGCACATTTAGGTTATAGAAATTCGCCGAAAGAACAACAGTATTTATGCGCATAGTGAACGAGCCCGCGTATTCAAACTCGCAGCGAGCGGAAACTCTCAGAGTTCCGACATATTGAGGAAAATTTTTGAGGCTTGTCAGCCAACAAAAGTTTGGGCAAACAAATTCTGACTCCGTATAAGCCACATCAGATGCCGCAACATAGTAAAAATAAACCCGCAACACCACTCCCAGTCCCTACGGGCCGCAGCCGGCACTCGGCCCCATTCGCAGCGGCTGATCGACTGCAGACCCACTCGCTCCACCAATAGACTCCATGTTTATTAGGTCGATCAGGAAATGGCGACGGTAGAACCCGACAGTTTATTTTCATAGTTGTCGATCCTCAGTACGCTGCGGTTACGCACGCACGAGACGTAATCTAAATCCGAAGTCCATTGACGAGTGACGAATCAAAGACTCGCCGTGCAATCGATTGGAGCGAGATCACGCTTATGCCCTTAAAATTTACTGAATGTAAATAAATTGCCTCATACAAAGTTAGCCAAATTAAAGTTAAGTCAATCCAAGACCGAAGCACGCAGACGTATAATTTCAGTGTTTACTGGTTTTGCTGCCAGTTTAAGTGCAATTTGTGAACATGTTGTTATTAATTATAATTATGGCATGGTGGTCTCCCTTTCGGCAATATAGCGCTCGGCAGTTTGTGCGCGTAAGAGAAAACAAAAAAGCTTTCGAATTGGTTTTAATTTTCCTCACCCCCGTCAAATCACGACAACTGCGCAGTCCAAAACAAATTGCTTTGTATTTGTATTCAAAAGTAAGTTGGTTATTTTGTGTCGTAGTAAGTACCAATTAACTTACCATTAATAAAACTTCTCATGTAACTTACGTAAGACGTAGGAATAAAATACATTTTTCAATAACTTTATTTACTTACTGTAGATAATAATAAATAAATATCTTATTTTGCATGAAAGATAATTGTTGGCGGCACAACCGAAACCACTTACAGCATCATATCAAGAAAATATTTTGTTAAACTTAAGTAATCGTATATCCCTCGCGTGCTTTGGTCGGTACAACATTAACCGTGAGTGCGACGTCTCAATTCGTAATAATGACATTTACTTGTCTTTATAAATAAAAAGTTGTAAAATACGGTGTGATTCGACGTAAAATATGATACGACTGGTTCAGTAAATTGTGTAGAGATTGGCCAAAATATTACGAGTAATATTGATATACGTACAAAAACCGTTCGCGTAAGAGATGCCAGCGCGGTTGGAACCCGATATGGGTACAGGGATATCAAAAAAAATAAAAAATATCACGAATACAATATCTTCGTTGCACACCTTCACTCGTGACATACTTGACGTATTACTGCGGCATTTTCACACGAAAGTTCGTTTTTCTCAGAAAATATGTGAGTATATATTAAATATTGCCATTGTTGAAAATCATTTTTATTCACGGGAACATACGACATGTAATTCTATTGTCGCTCTCGTCTAGAATTGCCTAATTTGTTTCGCTCTGATGCTTCACGTGATGCTTGTTATACGGAGCCCATCAAACGAAGTAAATTTTAGTAAACATTTCTCTTACGAACATCTCTCTAACGATACCAATTATAAGAGCATTAGGTAACTCATGGACGTACAAGTAGTCTAGTACGTTTATTTGATAAAACAATATTCGTCCAAACAAGTACCACTTACTCGGATTAAAAAAGTTTGCTTTCTTCCACTTTATTTTCTTGTACTGTACACTTTATACTTGTTTGGACGGTTTGTGGTTTTTACTAATCCAGAACAACAAAGTTAAAAGACAAACTCGATTACATTTACAGCACCCGCTCTCTCCATTCAATACTAGACAGTTCATCGGAAAATTATCGCAAACAAGAAATCGATTATCACGTTTGTTCATTTATATGGTTCTATCGCCGATCTGGTATTCTGCGTGCGGAGACTGGAGCCACGCCGCTCCTCGGCAGATGTGATTGACTACTAGTTCCGGGTCAATCGGCGGCTATTGATGTTTTTTTTTTTAATATGTAATGTCTTTGTTGGCTAAATGTAAGCCATAAAGTTTACTTTGCATGAGCGATGAATTCACATTTTTTATATATATTCGACTTTTTAGCCGAACATTAAGCTAAACATTTACTTAAGTTTACCATAGTGGAATCAAGTAGCTACTACTACTGTGGTTTTACTTTAAAATACAAATGAACATTCTCAGAGCCCCGAGCGAGCCGCGGAGGTATACCCACACGTAGCTATTTAACATTAGGAGAGAAACTCGTACCAAATCGTAACAAGCAAGGGTGTCGGCGCCCATAATGAGCTACCGAGTACTACCGACACAGAACCTGCCTCCGCAGCCTACACAATGTTCATTCACGGATATCGAGCGAGATTTGTAAATTAGAACATTAATTAATTTCAGGAGAAACTGCGTACCTTGCCGTTAGACCGGATAAATATGCAATACAAACAACGAGTCGAAAGTCGTTGAACTTGTAAATTGCCTGAAATAAACATTTATGTACAAACTTGTTCAAAACACGCAAACAAACTAATACAATCGTCGAATACCGACGAGACGCTATGTTAGCGGCGGATATAAATAAGCCCGTATGTCTCCGTCCTTATGGATTTATCTCACTCACTACATGTAGGTGGGTCTCGTATCTGGTCATTCTGGTTTTATTAAATAAATTCTGGACACTTTACGATACTGGGCCAAATATTTGGTAAATTCTTTCTTATTTCCTTGGACCCTTCCACGATCCTACATAAATTCCCAAGCAACGAGGTGACCTCGTTGGTATCGTCCCGGTTTTCTTTTATAAATAAGTGAGCACGGAGTTTTTCGATCGTATAAGAACAACGCTTAAATCGTAATGTATGTATACTTATATTTATATATGTGCATGTAACAGCCCTTTAGATTATTGGAAAAGGGTAAATTCCACATGCAAAGTTATTCTCCACAATATAAACCACCTGACATAATCTAGTGAAGCCAACATTGGCATATAAATGTGGGTTACAACCACAGACGCAATCTTCATGGGGAATGTTGGTTACTTATTGCGGCTGAAACATGGCCAAACAAAGTTCCACGATAAATTGCCGGGTTAACTGCCAACAAAGCTCATCAGTTTAAACGACGGGACGCCTTAAATGACAATGGGCACTTTTGTATGAAACTTGGTCCAAGAACCTCCACTGATGAGACTTATATGTAATGAAAGCTTATGCTTTCCCTATGATTCTGGCAAAGTTCTATCAGATTCTGTCCCGGGGTTCTTTTTTTACGGCCATGTTTGTCCTGGCTAAAAATGTGATAAAATACAGTGGGAGCTAAAATCAACTCAAGATTTGTTGCTGGATAACTAAGTCTACATAAATAATTATGTATCATATTGTATATCATTTTAAAGAGGATCTTTTCCAGAATCCGAAACATAAAAAAAAATAAAAAAAAATTCTTATGTAAGCGAATTATAGTCAATTTACTTCTGCAGCGCCATTGTTTCTCGGTAGCTAAGTTCAAGTTCCATGCCTTTTACCCCTTCCAAAAGTATCTTACCGATTTTTTTTATATTGCTTCCTGAATTTGATCTGAGTGATAATAACAAGAAAAATAAATATACACCTCTCCGATAGAGACCGCCTAAGCTATTGCCTATTGCAAGAAATCGTCATCATTAGCAAGTCATTACGGTATTGCATATAAGCTTACCAGCAACTTGGAACTTGGTCCAAGAACCTCCACTGATGAGACTTGCATGTAATGATAGCTTATACTTGTCCTATGATTCTGGCAAAGTTCTATCAAACTCTGTCCTAGGGTTTTTTTACGGCCATGTTTGTCCTGAGTGTAAATACAGTAGAGGACTGCAAAATCACCTCAGGATTTGTTGTCGAAAAACTATTTAACTAAGTCTATATACATAATTATATATCATAGTGTATATTATTATCAGAATCAGAAACACAAATAAAAAAATGCATTATATAAACGACTTTTAGCCAACTCACGTCCGTAGCACCATTTTTCTCAGCAGCTACGTACGAGTTTCGCGCCATCCAACCTTTCCAAAGAAGTCCAATCATTTTTTTCTTCTTCTGATATTGCATTCTTAACCTGACAAGTGACAACAATAAGAAAAAAAAAGATACTGTTTGAGCCACTTGTTCTGTCTTTTTTATTTCTGTTAATACGCCTAGCTACCCAAGGGAAACACCAAAAAGACTTTATAAATTAAAAACAAATAATTAAAAACTTTTTGCTTGAGTGTGTGAACCCCGACGGTGTTAGTGACGTTTTTGTTCTTTCTTCTTGTTTTCTGCCTGCTTATATATATTACGTTTTTATTCTTGCAAACCTCATTGTGAATAATAATAAATAGACTGCTGTGATTGCGTGTGCTGTCAACAAAAACCAGGCCTGGTTAAAAGAGTGAAGAAGCTGATCACGTAAGTGTTTCCCTTATTCTTTGAGCTGGGCTATTTTCAGGGTATGGAGACAGCGCAAGTGGTTAGGATTCTTCCTTTCCACCTTTTTTCTTTTTTTGCATGAATGTGTATCAAACACATAAGATGGTCCTTCGAACTACGGATTCATATCCGTGAACCAGTAATTTCTTACCGCAAAATCGCATTCTTTGATTCCGCAATTTGTTGCTCTTTCATAAGTAACAAATGGTAATAGCTTACAGACCGATGGGGCTGTAGTTATTTACTTCTATACTGCTTTATTACTTAAGTACTGCATTTCTATACTCAATTTCTCTCTATTCGCTGATTATTTTACCGCATCTTAACCGCATCTGCATCTCAATTTCTCTCTATTCGCTGATTATTTTACCGCATCTTAACCGCATCTGCATTTGAATGTACCATTATTTTTGAATAAAACTGCTCGCTAATAATATTCAGTAGTGATTTTTAATAAAATAAAACGCAACGCATTACTTTGTCACATTTTTATCCACAATTTTGTTACGAGTGTTCAAGTTATTCTACTAACTAGATATACTCATCCTACTTACGTATTGAGCGCATAACCAATTCTATATCGCATCGCATTAATATAAAAATTGTTTCTTATTATTTTATAATTTTAATTTTATTGCTGATACATTTTTTATATTTTATTTACAATGTCTAAAAAGGCACCTGTTGACGAGGATGTCGAGGGCCCCATGCCACCTAATATTCTTATAAATGAAGCTCGAGTGCAAGCTTTCTTTCAAAGACTACAAAGCATTTATGACGTTTCACGGAATATTTCCACAAAAGAATTGCAAAATCGCTTCATAAGTTCAGCTGCAAATATAGAACAATTACGCGCTGAGTATTTAACCGCGTTAGATAATTTAAATATCGCTAAAATACAATATGATTCCACTTATAAGCCTGATTACTCATCTTTTCTCGCTTTTGAAGATATTTATTCTTCTATAAAAAACAGTTTGAAACAACTGCAAGTCTCAGTAGACCAATTGAGATCAACATCAATGGAAAAACCACGTCTTAAACTGCCGCCGATTAATTTGCCTACGTTTGACGGGGACATTAAAAATTGGCCAACATTTTTTGAATGTTTTAACAACGCAGTTCATAATAACACAAGTCTAACTGACTCAGACAAAGTCTTTTATTTGACAGGAGTTTTGTCTAAATCTGCGTTAACTACTATTGCTGACATTCCTCCCACTGCTGATAATTATAGCACAATTTATTCTGCTTTGGTTGATAAATATCAAGATATTCGCACGCTAGGAACTACCTATTTACAACAGATAGTTAATTTGAAACCGCTGACTTTCGCGTCAGCTGATGGGCTTAATAACTTTTTAGATAAGTTTGCCGCATCAGTTTGTGCATTTGATCGATTAAAAATCAAAGATAAAGTTGATTTTATCTTTTTATTTTTGGCTTTGCAAAAACTTGACAAGGAAACTGCTTGCCTTTATGAAAATTCCGTACGATCAGAGAAACTGCCGACTTATGATAGTTTGATTCGGTTCATTAAAGAGCAAATTAAAATAATTGATCGTACTAGTAACAAACCATGTCAGATTTATGGCAATAAAAACAATAATAATCGCTTCCAATCGCCAGCTATTCCAAAAATTATTAACAACCCAAAGGTTACGAAATCTTTTGTAACTTCGTATAATGCAAACGCAGTATGCCCTTTGTGTTCAAAATCGGGTCATGAACAATTTTATAAATGTCCTGAATTTATGAAATTGAGTCCCAGAGATCGTTATGGTGTTGTTAAAAAACATAATAGTTGTTGCAATTGTCTTAGTTTCAGTCATAGAACATTATCATGCAATTCTAATAAAAATTGTAATATTTGCCATTCGAAAACGCATCATTCATTATTGCATTTTCCGCAACAAAATGATTCGACTACTTGCACCCCCGCGTCCGCACAGACACCCGGTCCGTCGAGTGCTGTGTATGTAGCCGCAGCGTGTGACGTTAAGCCGTTGCTTGCGCAGCCTCTGCCGCAACCTGCAGTCACGTCGCCTTTTCCTGCTCCACCTCACGTTGTCACTGCGCCTGTTACTGCACAACTGCCATCGAATGAGTTTTCGCAGTTGTCGCTTTGCTCGCAAACATCGCTGCTTAATCAAAGCGCTAAAACGGTGTTGCTTGCTACCGCTCGCGTTGTAATAAAAAATACTGATGGTAGCGAATATATTGCACGCGCACTAATTGATAATGGGTCAATGAATGACTTTATTACAGTTGAGCTATGCAACCGCTTATCTTTAAAAATGCATACGCTCCCCGGCCAAATTACCGTGAATGGGTTTGGTGGGTCTTCAAAACAAGTGAAAGGGGTTACTAATGTTGTAATTCACTCGCGTTTTGATCATAAAGTATCGTTTCCGCTACAACCGCTGGTTGTTGATAAAATCACTGACCGCATACCAACATTGCCTATTGATAGGTCGATGTTACACTATTTGTCTCGCACTCCGCTCGCCGATGATACATTTTCTGATCCTGGAGAGGTTGAAATGTTAATTGGTGCTAAGTTATTTCCGCGCTTACTGCTTTCGGGACATATTCAGGGCCCACAAGGGACACCTGATGCAGTTCAAACCCCGCTTGGTTTCATTTTGATGGGTGAAGCTCCGATTCATAATCGGTCTCCCTGCAATCTTGCACAGGTTACACATAATACTACGTTATGTGCTTTTACTGGACAATCGTTAGATACTATGATGAATAAACTTTGGGAAGTAGAAGAAGTTTCTACCCCGCGCTCCGCTACGTTTAGTAAAGATGAACAGGCCTGTGAAGAGATTTATAAGTCTATCACTACTCGCGACCCGACATGTACACACGTCGTAGCACTGCCGTTTAAAACAGACCCTTCTGTTTTAGGTGACTCAATTACGAGTTCTAAAAAAGATCTTAAAGATAGACTCCCCACAAAGACTCGCATGATGTTGGACGCTAGTGCGCCCACAGACACTTGTCTGTCTCTCAATGATGTTTCACATTCGAACCGCTTTCAATTTGATAATATTTTTGGTTTTACGTGGGTTCATTCCAGTCCACACAGACTGAAGACATTCGTGGCGAATCGAGTCACAAAGATACAAGACTGCTTATCCAGAGAACTTACTCCTGCACAGCTAGTTGATCATCCAACGTGGATGAACGCGCCTTATTGGGTACGCAATGATATTTTGGAGTGGCCTATTAAAGCTTACGTGGCTAGTCAAAATGATAATGATCTGCCCGAAGTTAAAATCCTAACATTGTCTAATGTTACGGTACCCTCTGATGATAAAGAGGAATCGCCTCTACGCTTATTAAGCAAACGAATCTCCCAATGGTCGAAATTGCTCCGCACAATCGTCTACGTTTTGAGATTCACGAAACGTTTAAAAACTCGCGGCCATATTACGACTGATGATCTAAACGCATCGGAAAAGATCATAGTTCGTGCTGTTCAAAAAGAACATTTTCCAGATTTATTAAAGGCGTTGCTACTTAAAAGGCAATGTCCAGCTGCATTTCGAAAACTAAGGCCTTTCTTAGTCGATGGAATTATACGAGTAGGAGGACGACTGGAAAATGCAAACTTGACTTTCGATCATAAACATCCTATGCTTATGCCTAACAAAGATAGGATTACTGAACTTCTTATTGATTTTGTTCATCGCACTGCTTGCCATGCTGGACCGCAACACATGTTGTGTTTGCTCAGGCAAAGGTTTTGGATACTTTCCGCACGCCGCACTGTTCATGCTAGAGTGCACTCATGTGTTCCATGTTTTAGGGCACGCCCTAAACTTGCTTCTTCGCCTGTTATGGCTAATTTACCTTTATGTCGTTTGCAAATGTCCAAACCTTTTGCTCATACGGGCGTCGATTATGGTGGACCGCTGTTTATTACCCTAAATAGGAAACGCGGTGTCAAAAGCCAAAAGGCATATTTATGCGCATTTATTTGTCTTACTACGAGAGCAGTTCATATTGAAGTAGCTACAGATTTGAGCACTGAATCATTTTTAAATGCTTTTAAGAGATTTTTATCTCGAAGAGGTCCAGTAGAAAAACTTTATTCGGACAATGGCACAAATTTTATAGGTGCTAAGTCATATTTGAACGAACTTTATAACTTTTTAGAGTCTGACGCTTTTGATACTGAATTTAAAGCCACTTTGGCTAACAACCGCATTGCTTGGGAAATGATCCCTCCCAACGCTCCTCATTTTGGAGGAGGATGGGAAATTACGATTAAAGGGTTTAAATCGCATTTATTTCGCGTAATTGGTTCTCAGATTTTAACGTACGAAGAATTATTGACAGTTCTATGTCAAATCGAGGCTTTGCTGAATTCCAGACCGCTAGGAATATTAAGTGAAGACCCCAGTGAACCTTTACCTTTAACTCCTGCTCACTTTTTGAATACCGCTCCACTGGCTCATTTACCTTCCGTTAATGATCCTGCAGTGATTCAGAATTTGTTATCGCGATGGATGTTACTAGATAGACTTGTGCACTCGTACTGGCGAAGATGGAGTAATGAGTATTTGCATACACTTCAGCTTCGTGACAAATGGAACACTGATACGTGTCCAGTAAAGGAAGGAACGGTAGTTGTTATGATGAAAGACAACTCACCGCCCTTACATTGGCCGTTAGGTATTATAATACGCACTTTTTACGGAGACGATAATCAAGTTAGAGTTGCATTAGTCAAAACTAAAACTGGTACATTCAAACGACCTGTGGTTCGTTTATGCCCCCTCCCTCATTTAACTTAAAAACGCACCGCTTTTCATTTCTTTTATTGTTTTTTGTTATACTTAGAGTTAATTTTTATTTTGTTATATTTCTGCTTTATTGAAAGGAAACCTTTCAAGGTGGGGGATGGTGTTTGAGCCACTTGTTCTGTCTTTTTTATTTCTGTTAATACGCCTAGCTACCCAAGGGAAACACCAAAAAGACTTTATAAATTAAAAACAAATAATTAAAAACTTTTTGCTTGAGTGTGTGAACCCCGACGGTGTTAGTGACGTTTTTGTTCTTTCTTCTTGTTTTCTGCCTGCTTATATATATTACGTTTTTATTCTTGCAAACCTCATTGTGAATAATAATAAATAGACTGCTGTGATTGCGTGTGCTGTCAACAAAAACCAGGCCTGGTTAAAAGAGTGAAGAAGCTGATCACGTAAGTGTTTCCCTTATTCTTTGAGCTGGGCTATTTTCAGGGTATGGAGACAGCGCAAGTGGTTAGGATTCTTCCTTTCCACCTTTTTTCTTTTTTTGCATGAATGTGTATCAAACAGATACCATTCCGATAGAGGCCGCGTAAGCTATGGACCTATTGCAAGATAACGTACTCAAAGGCTAGTCATTATAATCCAACAGACGTAACATGATTAGAATGCGGCAGGACGGAAATGTACGTAGTATGTTTTATTTCACCACAATCTTGTTTTATTAATCCAGGCTTATGGCTTGTCTTATAAACAATGCCGTATGGTACAACAAACAGAATCACTTGTCAGGTTAATCAATATCAGAAGAAGGAAAAAATGATTGGACTCCTTTGGAAAGGTTGGAAGGCGCGAAACTCGTACGTAGCTGCTGAGAAAAATGGTGCTACGGACGTGAGTTGGCTAAAATTCGTTTACATAATGCATTTTTTTATTTGTGTTTCTGATTCTGATAACCTTCCCGTTTAAAATTGATATGCACTATGATATATAATTATGTATATAGACTTAGTTAAATAGTTTTTCGACAACAAATCCTGAGGTGATTTTGCAGTCCTCTACTGTATTTACACTCAGGACAAACATGGCCGTAAAAAAACCCTAGGACAGAGTTTGATAGAACTTTGCCAGAATCATAGGACAAGTATAAGCTATCATTACATGCAAGTCTCATCAGTGGAGGTTCTTGGACCAAGTTCCAAGTTGCTGGTAAGCTTATATGCAATACCGTAATGACTTGCTAATGATGACGATTTCTTGCAATAGGCAATAGCTTAGGCGGTCTCTATCGGAGAGGTGTATATTTATTTTTCTTGTTATTATCACTCAGATCAAATTCAGGAAGCAATATAAAAAAAATCGGTAAGATACTTTTGGAAGGGGTAAAAGGCATGGAACTTGAACTTAACTACCGAGAAACAATGGCGCTGCAGAAGTAAATTGACTATAATTCGCTTACATAAAGATTTTTTTTTATTTTTTTTATGTTTCGGATTCTGGAAAAGATCCTCTTTAAAATGATATACAATATGATACATAATTATTTATGTAGACTTAGTTATCCAGCAACAAATCTTGAGTTGATTTTAGCTCCCACTTTATTTTATCACATTTTTAGCCAGGACAAACATGGCCGTAAAAAAAGAACCCCGGGATAGAATCTGATAGAACTTTGCCAGAATCATAGGGAAAGCATAAGCTTTCATTACATGTAAGTCTCATCAGTGGAGGTTCTTGGACCAGATTCGCCCATTCTCCTTTGAGTTTAGGCATTGAATTAATGGGAGAGAATTACCGAATTAAAGGCTTTCTGTAACAATGTCAAAATATTTATAAAATTTATGTATTTTGTTTTGAACATGGATATATTACAGATTTTACATTGACAATTGTAGATTTGAAACGAAGGCTAAAGTGAAGCTCGTGGAGCATGCCTCCGCCTAGACCGGTCGACACCGTTGTTACTCTTCCGCAGGGACGGCGCGGCGCGGGACCAACCCGGAAACTGGGCGACATTTAAATATCGACCGACCTACCGGAACAGATATGCAGCTCACTCGCAACTCACCACACCTAATGCAATCATACCAGTGACACAATAAATGTACGTTCGCCTGCCGCCCGGCCCACCTCGCGGGTAATCTACGATATAATTCGACTGTCATATTGAATGCGTCGTATATCTGCGGTAACAGCGCGCGTGTGCGACTTAACGGGTTTCCTATCGGGCTATCGGGATACTCGCGGAATGTGCGACGTGTTAATACCGATCGACGTACGCTGCTTTCCTGGTACCCCTTACTTCGAACCAGATAATAACTTCTCTACACCGACTAATAGAATCTCAGGAAATGAATTCACTCTAACGTACTCAATTTTATGTCAGCCGACCAGGAAACGGACTGTTACAGACAAGACAGTAAAACCATTTTCGCTGAAATTATTCGTGTAGAAGTTATATATACTTATATAAATAGCCAGCTTACGACCAATCTTTGAAGGAAATGACAACTTAGTCAAAACGAGTTCTGATCGCCGCCAAATTGATGAGTACCGGTTCAGCAGACAGAAGGACGAATTCTACAAAAGTTATGTGTCCGGAATCTATATCTGTAAATATAAATTGCGTTTATTTTATAATAAATTTGCCATTTAATTACAATTTGACGAACCAGAACTTTATCTAAACGATCAAGGTGAGTAATAAAATCAATGTAGGTATGTGACGATAACTGGATTTAGGAGTCTAATATCCCTGATTTTAAAGTAGTAAGAACCCGCTTGTATGTGTTTTAACTGGATTTAGGTATAAAGGTAAAATATTAAGTTGCCAATAAGGACACATAGTGTTACAAGTATATGAAGTAAATCTGTATGTTCATCATCGTAGGAAACATTGCGAAATACCTATATGGGTCAGCGAGTAGGTACTTACAATTATCATTGTATAGCTAGGTACTTAAATAATTCCGATTTGTTACGGTGTTTGACCATTTCGAAAACCGATAATTATTTACTCAAATTGTTACTTGAGCCATTGATTAGAGCGGGTCGGTGAATAATGTTATAATATGCGTTTTAGTGTCGGTCGGTACAGCGGCAGCGCCAGCGCAGGGCCGCGGGCAACGAGGCGCGGGCGCATTCCAGGACCAGCATAGTACCTATTTGTCTGAATCACAGTTTCCATTTCTGATTATCTCGACAGACTGTCTGCTCGCGCAGATGTATCTGGCATTCTCTCTGTACTTATATTTAAAAGTTAAAACAGATTTAAGCGATTCAATACAATATTATTATGACCTTTTCCGAATCTTGTTCCTTTATGTTGTCTTCTTAAAGTCAACTTTGCATACAACATTAAATACATATTGTGAGGAACATCTGGAAAGTTGGCATTTTAATCCTTCAGTCTTGGCATGTTGAAGATGAGAGAATGGTTTGACAGGAGAAACCGATTGAGAAACCTCACCTGCCAGTGAGCCAGTGTCACCTGACCCGCGAGTCGAGAGGCTCCCTCTACTCGTGCTCATGCATTTTTTTTTATTTATTTCAGTTTATTTGCTAAGCAAACATCGTTGCTGTCGAGCGTCGAGTCAGTTTGCTGCTCTGTCTGTATGTGTACTCGCTCTCGCATAGAGTTAATAACCGACTATGCTAAGATGTTCGTACTCTGTATTGAAATCCGTACCCAAAGTGACTCACAACATTTAGCACTTTGTGCAGCACTACAAGAAACTGAAACGTGCCGTTTTAGACACACAAAAAAAAACAAAAATGACTCTATTGTTGAAAAATTACGTGCTACAATATTTAATTTCGTTTAAAGATATTATTTCGATAACGGCTAGTTAAACCTGTAACACGAATACAAGCGGCTTGCGCTTGCGCCGCCCTATCGTCGGTTGGAAATCTTTGACCCGCGGGCTAAGGGTACGCACAATCAATGCTGACATTGTTCCGATATTGTTCAAACTCACATAATGACGTGATTACGCGGACCTATTTAGGTGTACCTACTTGTGCTGTGTCTGTTTATTTAGAAGGAATTCTTGAAGTAAAATATAAACTACAGGCTAAAGATCGACGTACTTATTATAAATAAATTATCTGTAGCATCTTGACCTTATCTTGTTGACATACTTATATATTTTTTTCTGTTGCGTGTAAGTTTAATTAGTATGTTTATCATTTATTAAAACGTTGGCTCTTTTTCAATAACAAGCGATATCAGTAAGATTTGGCAATTGTAATGACATTTGTATCCTTTTATCGCCTTGTGTGATATCAAAACGGAAGAGTTTAGCGCTGTCTATTTCAGCAATATATAATACACCTATTAATTTAAATAGGTAGAATTCTATATTTTAGTTGCTTGTCATTGTATAGTTTTTGTATATACATCTTGGGCGTTTTGTCCTAAGTACCCATATGAAATGACTGCACTGCAAGTTGTCTTCTTTCTTTGAGTTCTTCAGGCTATAGAATTTACTGGTGGAGCTTTATGTATGTATGTTATAGTACACGTGATATTTACCCGCAAGTCGGAGCCTCCAGACGATGTGGAGGTGCTGCTGTTACTGCCCAGCCGTCCGTGATGATACATCTTGCTGGCCCGGTAGGTTCAGAACTCTTACAAACCGCCACACTCACTCACACATTGTCTCTGACTATTAGTTCGGCTTTCTTTACTTAACAGTCATTAGCGCGGTCCATTACACACTTTGTTACAGCAGAGAAGCCTTCAGCTTTGATGGTTAAGTTTTTTTTTTAATAGAGAACTAAATAAGAGAGAGATCAATAAGTTTTATTAAATAACACCATTTAATAACAACGTTAATCACTCCGCTAACAATATTACAGTGTAAAGTTTACACCTGTGTTGAGTTGGCTTACGTGACTCAAGGAGGTTGTTTATCGATAAGCCTGAAACAGCACCGTTTTATCGCCAACAATCGTCATTGCCGACTCTATCGGAGCTCTATTTTTTTAAGATAAAATACCTACTGTCACCTTGAACGTTCTCTTTTACAGGTTGCATATCAATAGGAAGTGGGTAAGTAACGCAAATTGAATTACCCCGCCGGAGTTTGAGGAAGTTGAAATAGAAGATGGTATTTATTCTCAATTTATTCCTTCTATTCACGCCGTTACGGTTTAATTAAAGCGCAAACGCATCGTTTGGAGCATTCCAAACCAAGAATGTTGTGAAGTGAAATATTACACAAATGCGCAATTAAAAGAATATTGCCCTAGATAAAGTGTCAGGTTCAAGTTCAGCGTGTTTACTAAACAATGTAAGAAAGTAAATAAAACACTTAATAATAATTAAATTGCTTTATTTACCAGGTTGCTTCGACACTTTTAATAAAAGGGGTTACGTACTTATTTATCACTTAAAGTAGTTAAGTATTGATGTACTTAACGAGGCATTATTTTCTACTTTTACGAAAAAGGTAAACAAAACAGTTTGAATTAATAAAGTATCCCACGCTATATTTAATAATCACCCAAGAAGCCGTCGGCCGGCGTCGAGCTCTCCTTATTTGGTTCAAAGTTCCTAATAGTTGTATATCTCAAGTTAATATTCTAAAGAGGAACATTTGCACAGATTCCGCGGGGGCGTCAGACCGTAGCGAGCTCCCGCTTACGATATTTATAGATCGGTCAAAGCGTTTACTGTATAAGGATTTTGTTTGAAAACGGTGTGTTTACTTTTGGCGACTGCGTAGCGCGATTGCGAATATTTCGCGTGCGCGTGGGCCAGGCGGCGCGCGCGGCGGCACTGTGCGGCGCGGGCGCAGCGCGGCGAGGCGCGTGCGTTGCACCTGACCGCCGCCGCCCGCTCCCGCCAGCTTCCAGGTATCACGGGAGATGCAATCCCGACCTCGCCGCATACCAGCACGCCCTTACTCGCGTTACTTCTCGGTACTATCAATGAACTTGCCATATAAGACACTTAATTAGGCGATCGGCAAGGCCTCTTAAAGTTCCACAAAAACTTCATAAAGAGTAGCCGAACCGTAAGCTCTAAAATTGTACATTACTCGATCAAACAACCATTAAAAGCCAATATTAGAGATACTTACACATGTTCCGGCAGCAAAAAAAAAAAACTTTTTAAAACAAGTACGACAGTAACTAGTAGTTATACCTACTTACTCATTATTCCGCTAACACAATCACAGGAATTTCAACAAAATCTGAATGCTTTGTTGGAGTTGAAAGAAAAAGTAAACGTTTGAGAATTCAGCTGAATGTTTCCGGGGCTAGTTTTCCCAGTACCGCAGACCGCTGTGGCAGCAAGCAACGTAGGGCTCATTTGCATGCACTCCCGCGCACCGCGTTTCACTACCGACCTGCTTGAGAGGAAGTCTTCGTAGGGTTGAACCCTACCTTTAGAATATAATAGGTTTTTACTGTTGATCTTTACAATAACGTATGTCTAGTTAATGGCAAATCTAAAAGGGCACTCCATGTTTCTATTATTTAATTTTAGGTCTTTTAATGGTAATATATGCATTAAAAATAGAATAGCCATCCATTCATTACTAAATCACGTGCGCGCCCAAAATTGCCAATTATAGGTACTCATTTGTAACATAAAACTTTCGAACTCCAACACTTATTATCCTCATATTGAACAAACGTTTCTCTGTTTAATAATGTTTAAAAGTAAAACAAGAAATATAAGTATGCCTACACGATACAATAGCGTAAAAAACCTATAGATGTTAATCTTAATCAAAGAAACCATTCTCAAAAACCGTTCGACACATGAAACTTCGACAGGCATGTATTCAGAATTTGATTATGTTGCGGATTGATTTTGTAACTATTTTTAATCGACTTAAAAACCGACTTTTCACCTCAGGGAATAATAGTACATGTGTCAACAAACTCGCATTAGTAGAAAGGTCTTTTGTACGACGGAATCCCTTATAAATGTTAGTAGGACCATTGCTGCGGATGCGGGTGCTGGCTGGTGCTGATGCGGTTGGGTGAGTATGAAGCTGGTATGCTGGGGAGCTTGGTGATGGTGAGGTTGGGGGCATACCAGTAAAGGTAGTGTAGGTACCTATATCGCTTGGAGGAGTGTAGTGTTTGACCACGTCACTTCCGCGAAATTCGTGCCTGTCCTGGTTGCTACCGGAGGAGGTCATAGCCGTATAAAGTATGAGCTCTCATAATATTATGAGTCTGGCTAAACAACATATTTACACAAGTGGCTCCGATGACGTCACACTTCTGGGGTACCGCACAAAACGACACCCTTGTACATAAATAGTTGCTATTTAAAACGACATAGAACTTATGTTTTAGTCACCTTTTTTGCAAAGTGAACAGACTGGAGTGTCTAAACTGTGCCTCTTCTTATTTGATTCGTCATCGTGCTGATGGGATTTGCCATGATTCGTTCGCAAATTATCTAAATTAGCTGAACTTCTCCCTCTCGCACCAACTTCCAAAGTTCATTACTTAAAAATAATACTACAGAGAAAGTTCTAGTGACATCCTTACACTAAATTATAAAAAGATATTTTATTTACTTAAGATGTTAAATGTAAAATACGCAGAACCAACTGCTCTTGAGACTGTAATAAAATACAGGGTCATTTTATTGCTTTGGTGTTTATCTTATCGTGGATATATCGATTTGCCGTATCAGATAGTGACTGCTGGCCGAATGTTTTGAGTATATTTTGTAAAGAATGCGAGGTGCACTCACTTCACACCTACGCCCAGTTCATTAACGCGCATAAAACATCAATTAACCGAACGCTAACAATATTTCGATTTTACTTCACTCTCATACAATTAATGACGCGTAAGAGCCACAAAAAACATTATAGAATCTCCCAAATTCTAAGAACCTTCAGAAGTGTATCGAATTAAGCTGAAGTACCTATTCAGTAAGATATATCGCTTGGTACTCAAGGATATATTTTCAAAAGCTTCGACTGCTATCAAACCCTTTTCGCGTCCCTTCAAATGTGTTTGTATTAACTTTCTAAGGGATACCTTTAAGAACTTCAACACTAATTGGGGTAAGTAAGTAGATCAAAATGTGAAAAGATTTCCTCTTTGAAATGGAATACTCTGTGTCTCTGTAAAACTCTAAATCGTTGAGGCAACTCTTGACTGTTTCATTAAAATGTATCGCACATGAAATCGGTGTTCCGCCGGTGCGGTGTCAGCGCGGACGCAAACACGCGGATGCAAAAAAAAAACGTCGTCGATCGGCGCTGATACTGTGATACATCATCGACTTAATTCGCCTACACCGCACTGATATACTTACAATCGCGTTAGGATATCTTTTGCCTAATACGTTCGTATTGCTTTTAGAATGTTAGAGCAAAACAAAGCCCCAACTTCAATCACGGGGATAGTTCCCCGCCTCTACAACTTCGTGTCCAACACATGCATTGTTTGTTAACTTTCAACTCCAGTACGACCGCGCGTCTCGAACGTACGCCGCGGTTCAATTTATGAACATTTTACGATTCAATTTACATTTTCAAAACAAATAACGGTTTTCAAGCGATATCTCAGTTTCGGGAACAACGGCAGTCTCACTTTAAAAATTAATGTTAGAGCATACATTTACATAACTTCGTGATTTACCTACTACATACTTGGGCTTCTGTAACGCTATTATTATTTGAGTGACACGACACAGCTATCTTTATTTTTTAATCTACTTAGTCACTTCGTAAAAATGCGTTAAAACTGACACACTGACAGGTTTCGATCAGCGCTGATACAAAAGACGGGCTTCTTTGACACGAGATTAATCAATTTCACTCTCACTAAAAATGTACGGGAGTAGACCGTGGCCCGTACTTGGACGAACCGGTCCGGCAGTGCGGCGGCCGGTGACTGATAACGGCCGCGGTGATAGCGCCGTACCCTGCTTGTCACAACATACAATTTACGGCCAATTAATTGTTCGGTTCAAATACATCCGACAACGATTCTTTATCTCCGGCGTGCACCAACTGGAGCGCGGACCTTCCAAAAGCTGCAACTACGAGAGCCATTAATAAACTCATGCATTTTATCATAATTCGTAGCATTACCTACAGTCGCATCTATCGCTAATGGTCGCATGATCACCGACGGTGAGAAGTGATTAAGAAAGAAATTGCGATTAATTTAAATGACGTTTTGCTCGTACTCTATAATCTCCATGTAGTCAAGGGCACCTATTTACAAGATATTAATATCTAATGTCGACTGACGCTACGAGCCATCGTTCATTAGCAATGCAGATTCATGAGTCCGACGGGAAAGTGCGATCTGATAACTGTTGTCCAGATTGTGATGAATATTTGCATTTCTATGTCCTTGGACGGAACTTGTCAATATCCTGAATGTTCGATTGATTAATCATGCGTCAGCGCTTGTTGTGGAGTCATAAAATTAAAATAATCTATTCTGTTAGCTTTGTATTATTGTTGTTTGAATAATTATCTAAGACATTATTTGAGGTAAGTAGATATTTCAAATAATTGTGCATGAGAAAAGGATATAGAAAGTTAGTAGAACTGACGTCAGCGAGACCTTTAGGACTCCGCCCTCCAGCTTGAGACGGAAGAACGCTGTCTCAAGACCTTGCGGCCATCCGGCGACCGAACAGTTCACACGGTACCTATGTTATATTCAGCAATTTCTCTTCATAAGTTCCAAGCTGTTCCAAGTATTCGTTGAGAACTCAAATTAAATATATATCATCATAATCATAAACTGCCTATATACGTCCCACTGCTGGGCACAGGCCTCCCCTCAATCAACCGGAGGGGGGTATGGAGCATACTCCACCACGCTGCTCCACTGCGGGTTGGTGGAGGTGTTTTTACGGCTAATAGCCGGGACCAACGGCTTAACGTGCCCTCCGAAGCACGGAATCATCTTACTTTTTCGGACAATCAGGTGATTCAAGCCTGAAAAGTCCTTACCAAACAAAGGACAGTCTCACAAAGTGATTTCGACCATGTCCCCATCGGGAATCGAACCCGGACCTCCAGATCGTGAGCCTAACGCTCTAACCACTAGACCACGGAGGCTGTTAAATATATATCAACAGAATATAATCATCGAAAATTAGGTCCAGTAGAGGTTTAAAGCCGTAGACAGTATCACGCTTGTGTCCCCGAAGGGGTAGGCAGAGATGTATGTTACATATACCAACTCCTCACCAGCTATGTCTAAGTTCCATGTTTTAGGGCGCGAACCTAATGCCAACTAGACACAAATACTGGAAACCACGTGATAACAATTATCGGTGATCCAAACGTGAATTCAAATTCATAAAGTTGTATTCAGACGACTTATTGCCTTAGAATTAAAGACATACCAAAACAAAAGCTTTTCTAGACATAAAGAATAAGAGGTTAAACTGGCCGCTTCCCGTACGGGAAGCTTTATTTTTTTTATTGCTTATGAGTATCTGATCTGATTCCATAGTCTCTGCTAGTCCCGATAGGAAATAGGCATGATGTATGTAGGTATCTCATCGCCGATCTAGAGTTGCTATCAGACAGAGGCACTTATTCGACATTACGGCAACCATCCTGATACATCAGTAAGAAATAGACACAGTCATTTTTTCTAATCCCTTATAGCTAGACACAACAGCCTTCGTGGTCTAGTGGTTAGAGGTACGAACTGGAGGTCCGGGTTCGATTCCCCGGGACATCACTTCGTCAGACTGTCTTTTGTTTAGTAAAGGCATTGCAGGCTTGAATCACCTGCTTGTGCGAAAAAGTAAAATGATTCCGTGGCTCGGAGAGCACGTTAACCCGTTGATCCCGGTTATTAGCCGTAAAACACCTCTGCCAACCCGCAGTGGAGCAGCGTGGTGAAGTATGCTCCATATCTCCTCCAGTTGATTGTGGGGAGGCTTGCGCCCAACAGTGGGACGTATATAGCTGGTTATGATGTTATAGCTAGATATTTAAAAAAGTCTATGTAATCAGTAGTGGTAGTAACGGCACTGAGGCAGGTTTCTTCCGTATACCTAGACAGACAGGCTGACGACTCCTGCGCACTCCATCAACTAGGCGACAGGTTTACGGCCCCGACCACATACCTGCATAACTAACTGATAAGCAACTCATTTAATTACGATCTGTCATATTATTGTATAGCAGGTATCACCTACTGCACATGAAATACTTATGTACATTTAAATTTATTGATACTGTTTTAAAAACAGGAAAGAGATGAAACTGAAATGATAACTAAATCTAAGTACTTATTCTCAATTTAAAACGAAATTCCTGTAACGATATTTCCTACACGAAATTGGTTGTAGGAAAGTAGGTATGCACCTACATTTAAATTGAAATTAATTCAACTTTTCCAAATATCTATAACAAAGTCAATTTAGTTATCGGCTACTCCATTGCTGTACCCCTGCTATTATCAGATATTACAATCTTGTAGTTCGCCCAATTTGTAACTAAATTGTTGGTATTGTTTGTTTTAAAGTCCTCAATTTGGGCAGGCCGGGAACAATGGAAGCGTGACTCGGCGGCTGATTGGCATCAGGCTAGTTGCAGCATGGCACCCGCACTAACTCTGGCAGGCACCAAGTACCTCCAACTAGCCCGCTATCTACTTTATGAATAAATTCCAATAAGCCGGGATTAGCCGCCGAACTGCGATGCCCTGTCACGAACATCCGTGATACCAGAGTAATAGCCACCGTATTTGTACACTAAGCCATATCTAATATTATCATCTCAAGAATTTGAATAGATAATTTGAGATATTATGTAAATAATCAGATAACTTAGATGGAATGTCATATGCGCAAAGTTGTGCAAGCAACCGCCATCTAGTAGCCACACCTATAAACCAGAAGCTAAGTGAACTAAGTGATGCGTAAGCGCACGCTGGGCTCATAATGCTGACATGAGCTTTAGATGTGTATGCGCGACGATAGAGGGCGGGACAAGCGGGAAACATTGTCAAATACAACTGATGAGAAATGTTTACCGTCAATTCCAATATTAACATTAGAATTAGTTACTTACCTTGCTCTCACATGTCGTGTGACAGACATATTTGCACACTGAAACAAACAAGATTATGTGTAAATAACTGTACTTCTCGTGCAGTGCAGGTTACATTCTTACATAGTAGATACTTGCATATAGTATGTAGGTTATGTAGGTACGTAAGTATTAGAGCTGATATCGTTAATAGAACACTTTTCTGAAAACTTTTACAGATTTGACTTAAAACTTGCTTCAAGCATGCTATAAACGGAGTGTTATGATTCAAACCGCGTGTGCTGTGAGCCATCGAGGTCGATATCCTCGGTATTTGCCGGCTATGGGAACATTTCTGTAGTATTTGATGTCAAAACATCATTGGCGATTGATTTTCGAAACGTGACATTTAATTTAAACATTCGTCTTCAGTTCTAACAAGTCTGTCGTCAATGACCTTTGAATGCCAGCCGTGAAATAAACCGAATGAATGTTAAGTACCCACTTTGCTTAGAATTTGAAATTCAAAAGGTAAAGCCGCCCTTTGATATTGTTACACATATTTTACTGCTTTTAAATTAATTAAATGTGCTATATACCTACTCTTTTGTTAAGTATGTTCAATGAATAGTCAAGGATAACGGAGTGTCCCCCCCTTTTCTGCTTATCATTCTGGACGAATGACCGGCCACGTTTCTAACCTGCCCTCTCCAAAAGATATTACAGGCGTGATTCGAAATGTATGTCAAATTTATAATGTATAAACATTTATTCATGGGAGAGGGGCGAAATTACTTATAGCTATTTCATAATTAATTAGATGAAAATATTTGTGATAGAGTATGCTCCGCATCTGGTTGATTGAGGTCCCTTTGTACGCCCAGTAACGGGTCCTTCATATGATATCATACTAGAGGTATAAGAGTAATAGAATATATTGAGTGTGGCACGGGCCTCAATCAAGTTAGTAGGGTTCTAGTAGTATTATATGCTGAAATATCCTAGGAATTTGTCGCCCTGCATAGAAGACGTCTTTTTGAGTTCGAAGATTTAACGATAGGATTATAGCAGATGTTCAAATTCAAAATTATCTTTATTTAGTAGGTAACATAGTTACACTTTGAATCGGCATTTTTTACATAACGAACATCAAATCCGCCTAAAACTACTGCAGCTTCTCAACCTATATAGCCGAGGAAACGAAGCTTCAAGAAAAACCTCGGCACAGGGCACAAGAGGTATTTAAAAAAAAAAAAAAACAAATAAAATACTGTTATACAATTTAGTAATTTGGCTCTGATTTGGTTTCGATTCCAAGTTTCAAATGATTATGAAAGAAAAGTCATCCGTGGTCAATATCTATGAAAATGTTAAATAGATACTTACCTATAATTATAATTTAAAAACCATATATTTACCTCTGCAGTAAGACGCCTGGTTGGTGACAGGCTGGTGGCACCAGTGGCAGGGCCGCGGCTTGCGGAAAGACTTGCTGCGGAACGCGTGCGCCTGCGCCACTCCCTCCTTCTGCAACCAACAACAACCGTCACATAAACCACGTCATTGTCTCAAACTGATTTATTTAATGCGCCTCGAAGTATGTTAGTGGCGTTTCGATGGATAAGCGCGCGTTGATGTCTTTTGTTCCGAAGAATGTCTATGTTTTGCGCTTGTAAAAGATTTCAACAAAGTCTAATATAAAATTATTATTATTTTATTGCTATTGCCTAGTTATATTGCTGTACCTGCAAATGTGTACTTCTCCGTGTGCGTACGTGTTTCACAAGTATTTTTTTTTCAGCATGTTAGTCTGTCAATTTATGGCCCTACCTACAGCAATATGAATTAGGAACATAAGTATAATATATGTACGTAATAAGTTTAATATTTAGCTAAGTAACCAATGACACAGAGCTTATCTTTCAATAATGGGATAAAATAATTTCCAATGGAATGGATTTTTTTTATGAAAAAATAAATAAATTTGGAACACTATTCTACGAGTAGACGAATAGAGAATATCAGACTATTGAGAAATGGGCTCTAAGAGAAAATAATCTCGACACGTTGTACGCCAATCAAGGGGCTATTCTAAACACGCGGCCGTGGTCAAAGCCTGGCCCGTTTACCTGCCCGATCCTGCGTGCCTCCACCGTACACGTACGTAGCTAGCTAAACGTATGCTTAGAATGAATACCTTAACCCTGTAGGGAATTTGGTCTCCATTGACAATAGAGATGGTAGATACACAGCAATACGAAATGGTCAGTTGTAAATGTATATCTCTAAATAAATAAACTAAGCCAAATTCTCACGTGAATAAAAGACGATCGTGTTTATTATTGTTGGGGATTAAAAAAGCCAAATTGAGGTAGTTCATCTAAAAATAAATTATTGCAATTTGACAATTGCGCATATATGAAAGTAAGTGCCCAATGTCAACAAATCTCAAATAGCAATATTGCTTTTTAGACGAATTGCTTCAATGTGGCGGGCTTTTTTAACCCACAGTGGAGCTGATTCCTGTACACACCATCTATTTTTTTTTTAAGTTATACGTGTAATTTTCTTACCCCCTTAAAAAGAAAGGGACGGGTAATCGACAGGCATAAAATTTATGGTAAGTACACACGTCAATTTTAGGCAGAAATTTAAAAAACCCTTCCAAAATTGTATATATTCCAATAACCCGACATAATTAAGTTGACAGCACGCGTCAAACGGGTTGCATATGAGCGAGATGCTTTTTTATTCGCCCGGGTTATTCATTCATTTACTCATTCTTCCTAAAATTAATAGCTGTCAATCATCCGTCCCTTTCCTTTTCGGCGATAAGAAAATGACAAATATAACTTAAAATAAAATTACTATAAAATTAGGATGTCTCTGCAGGAATCGGGGCCAGTCTATGACTAAAGAATTAAGCAGAAAACTGCAGAAAATGGCCCCGATTCCTGCAGACACCGCCTAATTTTATTTTAAGTTATATATCCGTCATTTTCATATCCGTCGAAAAGGAAAGGGACGGATGATTCACAGCTCTTAATTTTAGGAAGAATGAGTAAATGAATGAATAACCCGGGCGAATCAAAAGGTACGTCGCTGGTATGCAATCCGTTTGACGTGCTATCTACTTAACTGTGTCGGGTTATTGACGGATGTAAAATTTTTAGACGGTTGGTTTAGATTTGTGCTTAAAATTGACGTGTGTTCCATAAATTTTATGCTTGTCGATTACCCGTCCCTTTCCTTTTCGGCGGATAAGAAAATGACAGATATAACTTAAAATAAAATTAGATGGTATTTATAGGAATTAGCACCAATACACGGATTGGTTCGTTTCGCATTTTCTATATGTCAAGAATTAATAATTCATGCAGTTACTACAAATATTGAAGAGACATTCCAAATTCAATTACAGTCCATCCTAACTTAGACACGTTTATGTGTTTTATTTTATCGTAGGTGTGGTCAGCACCTAAGTGGAGAATGCACGATCCATGTTGTACGTGTATGCGTCCAACTATTATTGAATCTTTGCGTTCACTACACAATGGTCGAGCAGTGGGAGGCGACGCCATTCAACCGGCGCACGAGCTGCAATTACCAACAACTTTTTATTTCATTTACCACAAACGAAGCCTTGGCCTCAACAAAGCTTTATTTATTTAGTTAAGACGACAATAAGATGACCGAAGATAGTCAAAGCGTATTTGTCGGGCGTCTGTTAAGGTTGAAGACTCTATATCTACTTTAATATGCAGCATCTAAGCTGTGCTTAACTTCATTGCTTATCCAAATAAAGCATTAGATGTGTGATTTCAATCAAAATTAATAAAGGATCGTGTTTGCTTTTACTTAAGCTATGAATTTATGATAATGAATAACTAGTTCGTTGTCTTTCGCGGTTGAATGGGATTTTCTCTATTTACAAACGCAAGTCGACAGCCGACGACAGGACAATGCGTGAGTAAATAATTAGTTTCTATTCAGTCAAACTCCGCGGCTCTAATTTGATCCGTGACTACAATTTGCATTCAATATACCGGCCTGCGCGCGCGCCGCCCTCTGCAGCCCCGATCTTTATCTTCCTCCTCTGACATGTTTTGCACTCGTTAGCAAATTGTAACTGACAGCTATAAATCAGATCTCGTTACGTCGATGGTTTGCGCGGAAAGGAAATAGGTAATTCTACTGGTATTACTCTAATTGGTAAGCACGGAGCGATGTTAGATATGAAGTGAGCACATGCGCAATTTGCCGAGCAGAATACAGGCATTGTGCGGTCTGGTGAGTGACGTCAGGGAATCTGCGCGGCACAGGCGCCGGCGCCGGCCACTGCTGGCGCCATTTGCGGCGCACATGATCGATAGCCGCTGTTCTCTGCTCTGAAATCGTCCGAAATAAATCACTCTCTGTCTTACTTATCTACCAGTGTTCAGCCACCAGCCGCTCGAGTGCTTTTAACGCTATTATCCAGAAGACTATTCAAGCCATAAATAAAACATTAAAGAAGCTAAATGTTTCCCCGAGATAAGTAACTACAAATTAATGTGCAAGTTTTTGTGAGTAGAGTTGCTTTGAGTATCACTTGGATTTATCCATCCATGTAAAGAGTATCAAAAGTTCCCAGCTGTTTACAAAGCAAATAACATCGTTTTGAATTCAACGTCTTTCAAACAAGTTTAGTTAACTGGATTCGGAAAAAAATGTTTAGAATGTTCTTACATAACAACAAATCACCTCACGCCCGCTGCCGGCGCGCACGCGGCCGCTCAGCGGTGCGAGCGCTGCACCTGCCTCCGCGCATGCGATGCTCAACAAAAACTTTACAACTGCACAGTAGCCCTTAATAGAGATTGACATAAAGCTATCACACACGCTCCATTAACTAACTGAATCAAATTTCATTGAACAGCTGGTTTGAGCAGATTGAATTCAAACAATGACAAGTCCAACTGTCCCGACAAATAGATGACTCTATTCTCTTAATGATAGTATAGCTATCGAGCGTAAACGATGCTTTTGAAACTTTCTAGTTCACTTTGTAAATAAATAAAGTGGCACAATCAATCACAATAGGGTGCCGATGTCGCAATAGTCGTAGGTTGGTGAACCGAAATCCAAACACAATAGAACTGTCGTGCACTACAAGCCGGCATTAATTCTCGGAAATGTATTCAGCGTGGAGTAATTCGGCAAATCCCTGCGGTAAATTGCAAGAGGCTCGATGCGACCCGCCGCGCCGTCCTCGCCGCCCCCACGCCAGCAGCGAGACTCGCACCGGAGGGTGCGAGGTGGGGGGAGCCCCACCTCACCCCGCGGGCCACCACCCTACCACGTGGTGACATATTCATAATATTTTTTCTAATAACAAGCGTATGAAATACACACTTGAAAATAAAAACACAATGTTGCTTTTTTAAGGAGAATTAATGCACGTGAAGAATTTCACTTCCCGTCTTAGTTTCTTTTACTTTTGTAAGAACAACATTTTTTTTTTATAAAGGACGTCTGTGTTAATGCGTGAGTTATTTCTCCCGAGGGCCCTTCACAATACTTAGGTATATGGTTTTTTAACATAAGTCAGAAGAAAAAAAAGGAAATTGTTAGCATGCGATGCGGTGTGGCCACCATTTATCCCGGGGCAGCCTCCCCTCTGATTGAGAGGGCTCGAAAAGGTATTAAAACGCGACCTTCACCCACTCCATTGTGGTTGTAACGTTTACTTCTCATATCCTCTTATAAGTATACGACTCGAGGTGGCGTACTGTCGCTTCATCTGCCGTTATTAAAAACGCCAAGTAAGAAATAACGCGAAATACAACACGTAGGTACCTACGAGTACTTTATTGTCTTCCATTTTTTCCTGCACTTATCGTACTTATATCAAAATGATTCTAGATATTACGTCTAGCTTAGGACGTAATATCCTTACAGAAGATAAAGAAAACAAGACCCAGATAAACACACATACTTATTTGTTTCTTTTTTAAAGAGGAGCTTTAGGAGTAATCCTTCGATCGCCTACACAAAAAAACAAACTATGAATGAAGTTCTTTGGGGCTTAAAGTGAAACCCTTTTCTCTGTGCACTAATCGTATGAAAGCCAAATTGATATTCGTGTCGGAGAAGCGTTATGACCAGGGGACATGTGACTCGGGTTTTGAGAGACTCGAGGCTCAGCCTGGAACAAAGGCTCTTGTCGGAGGGCCGATAAATCAACGGAAGCGGCAACGTTTGATGATCCACCATCATTGTTTTGTTCCGTAATGATTTCAAGCGAGCTATCATTTACATTTATTACGGTACCTACTTTAAATGAATTACAAAGAGTAACTTAAATGAATAATTAAGCATCTAGGCACCGAAGAGCTTATGTAACCAATTAGGTACTTAGTAAGTGACAAGTTGATAATGATAAGACTTTATCCATATTAGATCAACAAAGGCACGAAAAAAATTACGGCAATTCTTCTGATAAGAGACCAAATTGTCACATAGACTTTTATGTCGATGTCCCAATTTCGCTGTTATCTGTATACTGAAGCTTTAGCTCCTTACGTAAGTCGCACGTGCCGGGATTTGTGTCAATCGGGTTCTCTACCTCTATGTGCGCATCCGGCTGTATTCATATCCACTGACTGTAAACGACGTCTTTCAACCTTTATGTCCTTTAAATCGGCACAAAAACTAGTCGCAAACCATCTGTTCGATGCTTTCTCAAGCGTATGGGCACGTGACATCCGTTCAGTTAGGAGGTGTTAAGCGAATAATCGTAAAATTGTCTCACGCGCCGGTACAGTGTCACGATTGCGCGCGGGCCGCAATATTGCCACCAACATTGATATCGGTCGGGCACTTGTTACAAGTTCGTCACAACTTGCTATTAAAGCGAGTTGATTAGAAATCTCATTAAAATCTCGTATCGGATAAAACAAGCTAAAGTAATCACAGTTATTTAGAAAAAGACATGTCATTAGGGGAAAATTTCTTGATAATCGAGATTTTAAAAGGCTCTCACATTTATTGGATTTGTTAGGTACCTACCTACTGGATAAGCATTACTTTCTCTGGCCTTTACATGTTTTAGCTAAAAGCGCTAAAAGGTAGAGAGAAAATCTATTATCCTTTGTTTCTTGAAATAAACAAGTAAGTAGATTGTATTTCGTATCTTTCCTTATCTTTATAGTTATTTGTTCGCGCAACTGTTCTGGCGTTGTGATAACATCGTTATACTCGTAAACAACTCCATAGACTTACTATTTTCATTTGAAAGAGGACATATTTAACGTAGGTATTTGAATGATATTGCCCCTAGGAGGAATGTTAACAATGGCCGAGCATGATTCGGTCAGTGGCTCCATAGCTCTGTGGCTCTAATTAATTACCAGTTCCAATTAAAGTCGGACCCTTTGAACGAGGCGCGTTATGGTCGAAAGTCGTTCCATCCATGCCCCGCTTTTGATTGAAACAACAGACGCGCAACTTTACGACTATTAAACGTTAAAAACAAATTTAATCCCATTATTTTTTTTTTCAGAAGTTTCATATTTTAGTTAGGTACTAACTAATTACTACCTAATTTAGCTAGGTAGACAGCCCCTGCAGGCACCATGTTGAGTTGCTATGGGTACCTACTCATATTTTATTCTGTAATACCTACTTACGTGGTTTTAAATAGACAGAATAAAATAAAAGGCGAAAAATAAACAACTAGTTCATTGATAATCCTTAGCCCTCCCGACCCGTGGTACAACTGTGATGTCCAACTGCGATACTCCATCAGTCGCTATAGAAATAGATCGGTAATTTGGCAGCCACTGTTCGTAGCAGAGTGGCGCAGTGGAAGCGTGCTGGGCCCATAACCCAGAGGTCCGTGGATCGAAACCACGCTCTGCTATAAAAGTCTTTTTGTGTTTTTACATTTAAGTAATTTTGTTTATTTTGAAAACATTTCCGACATTATATTAAACTAAATTTACTTTTTATGTCGGTTACTGACGTTTGTTTACAAAACAGCTTTTCGATTCCGCTGAAGTTATATTTCCGTGACGAAAGAAAACATGAGATTTATGATCGCATGTTGTAACTGGGTTTTAAAACTAATATTCCGTCTTCCCCCAGCAGTTGAATGATGATGATGGCAAGACACTCCCTTGCTTTATGGTGATATGGGGTTCCCCCCTCGTAGGGGCAGTTAGCTAAGTAATGGACACGCAAGGTAAAGCTAACGTTATATAACTGCTGATTAGATAAAATTAACAACAACAATGAATGATGCAGTAAGTTCTAGATCATGTTTTGATAAACTTTTGAACCAATATTTTATCAGTCTGGCTCCATTATAAACAATATTGAGTTTAAATGAAAATGCATGACCATGTGATTGTGTATTTGTAATATTTCATGGAATTATTGGTCGCTTGGGTGGGCCGAAATAACCCAATATTGACGTCGATGCACGCACGCGTCGTCTCCCCTAAATAAAAAGCAAATTATCGAATTACGGTGCTTTTACTATAATTATAAATCATGTTTTATGCAGATGCACGTTTCATTTTATCGCTTCATTAATTTGACGCGCCTAATAGGCTGAGCAATGAAGTTCAGTTGTTGGTTAAAAAAAAATGTCAGGTGACTGGTTTGGACAAGCGGGGACTCATTTGGGAAAACTTTGACGTGGTGGGAACTTTTACAGAAGGTTCACATTTTACTTTGAAATGGACATGTGAGGCTACAAAAGAAAACTAAAGGCTTTTACTTTCTAAATCGGGCACATAAAGTACGCGAGAACGTGGTTCCCTTTTTTGGTTATTTTATATGGCCTGCACTTGGGAAACCGCTTTTATTCGTGATCATGAATGACTGACAGTCGTGTCGGTCGTTACCACCATATTAGTGTACCTAGAGAAAGTAGAACCTCGCCTGTACCATATTGCGAACAACAACGTATAAATATACATGTACCCCGTAATGATGCGCTATGAATGGTTCATCATTATTTGGCTACTAATTAAGACGCATATAAGCAACAGTAATAAAAATATCGAGTTATGTGTTATGAAATATAATTTAAATAAATTGGAATGTGTGTGTATTTAAATAAAATTATTAATTTATTAGTGTACAGAGTTGCAGCCGTGAGCGGTGGATTTAAACCGGTTGGTAATTTCTTAATTGACGATTTCCCAGTACTGGTGCTGATTCCCGGGGACCACCCGTGCTGTGGTTAACGTGTGACTGTATTTGTGTCGGTAACTTATACGGCTTGCTTTGAATAACGTGCGCATGAGTGGAGTAAAGTGAAATATGTGGAGCCCCGACCTGTGCGACCTGTCCCGCCCTGTGCCTCGAGACCCGTGCCTCGTGCCTAGCTAGCATGCCCCGTGCCTCACTATTCAATGAATACACCAATTATACAGTTTAAGATGTATCATTCTCATGAATACAAAAATTCATGCTCGATTTCACAGTTCCAAGCTGTTTATTGTATTCCCGCGCGCGGTTAACTCTGTTTGACCCTTAAAAATTGATTTTCCTTCGGTATTGTCAGAAACCGTCGTTTGGAAAACAATTTGTTATATTTTATTGTACATTTAGACGCACATTGTAAAATAAATTAATTGGAATCTCCATAGTTAGATATATTCCTTTTTGTGTAAACAAATAGGTCTAGATAGAGCTTCCCATACACTCTAATGAAACACGTCAATTTGAATGGTAAATACGTAGCGGAGTGTAGGCTTTATCTAATCAAAACTCTATTTATCTCCATTAAATTTGTGTTGGTACTTATCACAGCAGTCATCTATTAAATTAAATCTTCGCTATACGGGTGAAGTTAGAGTACACGTCGACCTTTGAATAATGTTTTATTTAATCAACGCAGCGACGTGTGAGCCCATCACTCGTAACGTAATGTGAATATGCACTCTTAAAATGTTTGTATGTGAATAAGAATTAAGCTTTCCGTGAACAAAGTCATGAAAAATTTAAGTTGTTTCCTACAGTCATACCTATACATTGTTCGTCTGGAAACGAGCGCGGAATGCTTGTGTTGCGGGGCTGGTGCCTGCTGTGGTGTTTGTTGTGTGTTGTAACCAGAGTGACGTCACACGGTACATCCACCTCCGTGTACCACGTACGTACCACACTCGGCCGCACAGATGCCTTGCGCAACATACAGTATCTGCCGGCTTCAGTTTCAGACACACATACCTACGCACAGCTAACTACGCCAAACTTTACTTTATTATTGCCCATTTTAAAACACAATGAAAATTGCTTAATATGCATGGATATGCTAAACAGTCACCTTCCTCGAATACGACATTTGTACGCGACCTCACTGCCTACCTACTGCTACCATACCTACTTACAAGGCGTTAACAATTTTGGCAATAGCTTAATTTGTGTTTTACTAAATCTGTCTTAGCCATAATAGTTTCAAAACAATGGTATGATCCCATTTCTAGAGCAACAACATTTACTTAGAAGCTTTTACTTATCAAAATAAGTGTATGAATTACACGTAAGCATAGTTCTGACCTTTATCTACTTAGTAAGGTCGTAATAAAAGTTGAGAACTCCCTTTTGTGAATAAACATACCCTCGGTTTACTTCAGAGTTTTCGTTTCTCCCCGGGGTAAACAATTTGGAGGCTTTGACAAAGAATAATGTTACATATTTATTTTTGACTTTGGATATTAAAGTTCACTTTTCTAATGCTGATGGCACATCTCAGCACATGCTACGTTTTTAGTTACTCAATAGGTGACAAGTTAATTGCTCAAAGTGTCAGAGAGTGAAAAGAGGGGAGAGAGGTGACTTGATGAGGGCCGCCCGGGCGTGACGCGCGCAGGCGAAGCGCGCCGGGGTGCCGGCTATGTCTAGCTCTACAGGGTATCGCCAACAAACAACAAAAAAAACAATAACTTCTCAAAACGTTACAATTACTGAGCAATCCACTGGGTTTCCTCTCCGCTTAAAACATTATCGTGCATCATGCGGTTGGATTCGCCATTTTGGGAGGTGCGAGTATATGAGCCATGAAGTTCATTAAGATACCATGAAACACCGTGTGGAGTGGACGGCACAAAATAAAACCAGCTACGGTATTAAACGCAGAATGTTGGTGACTCGTCCATAAACTGTGTGTCGTCCGCGGTGGAGACGCGCAGGTATTCGGGTCAGCAGGATTATTAAAAAAAATGAGTAGTCAAATAATTTGTTGCGTTAAAGGCTGAGATTATAGAGCGGCGTGTGAAATAGTGCAACATTAAACGTAAAATATTTCTTTTTTACTATAGGATTCCATATGACATTTAAAAATATAACGTGTTTGCATGTTTCTATGTGCATAGACCAATATTGTTAGTGCATAGGTTTGAAATAAGAAATAAGACATGAATATCGTCAGAATAAATAACTCGTTATCAACACCCAGCATTTTCGACGATCTCTACCTCTACATTATAAACTGGATGAGACCGCGAGATAATTTCTGGATAGACAATCAATTCAATTCACGAGGAAGTTGATATGTATCTATCCTGACCTCCCACGTAGAATCTCAAACTCGCCTAATACGGCCGCGCTGGGCATTTCGGATAATTGGCCTCTATTCAACCGTGCATAACTTAGAGTCCACAATTTACCATTAGCTTACTCATATCGAATGCCTACTTCGTAAACTGTTTATAAACACAGCTATAATAATCTCCTATCCAGAAATACAGATTCTCAGAAAGGGAGTCTCGAAAGCAAAATAATCAGTTCTTAAGAATTGTTAAAGTGCCTTTTAAGAACCAAAATAGAAATATCAGTACGAATAATAATAGAGTAAGAAGATAATGGTAGTCGGACAAATAAAAAGTAAGCTACTTAATATATCTGGCCTTAAGGCCTTCACCCCTCGTCTATCGCCTTCTGCGCGATAAATTAATTGGGTCGTATACTAGGTTCAAGAAAAATTATGAAATTCTGATTACTAAATAAAGACAGATCTGAAACTTAACGAAAAATATTTTCTTTTTCCTATTTAACTTATTTATGAATTTTAATCAAGAAAAATGTAATAATAAGTCCGACATTTTATCACGATTTTCTATGACGTCACAGTGTGCGTTTTCATACAAATTCCATAGTAATTTCGTGTTTTGACGTTTAGTAAAAAGTAACTGATTTGACTAGTTGGAAACTAGCCTATTCATTGTTTGTTCTTTGTAGGTATAGGATAGGGGTGGCGTCAATACGCACACGTACGAATAATACGCTTCTTCTTTCGCCACTTCAAATAGCAATATGTTCCCTAGAAAAATAGTCAAGGGTTATTTTGCGGTTGTATTGTGTGCAACCTAAAGTCCCATAAATTATGTTCTGGCACTCGAAGTAAGGAGAGTGTACCAGGTGGCCGGAGCTATTTTTGAACCGCTGTTTATGCACCAATAAGGGAATGAAATTTATTTTATGACTTCCATTCATACGTTTGATTCATGGTCATGAAGGAACAGTTTAATGTCGAAGTTTATTCGAAGCACTGCAGGCGCTATTGTTAAATAAACATGTAATTTGTAGAGCTGCTGTATGGAAACGCTTGAACGTAAACGAAATGGTGTTTTTCATGTAACATCGTGACAATACGAGAATAAGAAACAATTGTACACTTAAAAATATTATTCAAGAAGTAATGCTAGAGAAAGAATAAGATTTCTGAACATCATTTGTTCACTGGTTAAGTATTTATCGCTTCATGCGTTTTTGCTTGCTAAACTTAATTTTGGATATGTTTAGTTGATCAAACTTACTCGCTCCACGATTCTATAGCACGTGTATACCTACCGGTTTTTTTGGTGGCGTTGACAAGACAAAATAAAATCATCATCATCAGCCCATTAACGTCCCCACTGCTGGGGCACGGGCCTTCCCTATGGATGGATAGGGAGATCGGACCATAAACCACCACGCGGGCCCAGTACGGATTGGTGGTTATTAACGACTGCTAATGCAGCCGGGACCAACGGCTTAACGTGCTTTCCGAAGCACGGAGGAGCTCGAGAAGAAAACTTCTTTCTTTTTTGGTCACCCATCCTATGACCGGCCTTTGCGAAAGTTGCTTAGATAATAAATATCAAAATGATAATTTTATTTTCTTCAAAATGTAAAGCAGTACCGAATATTATAAAGGAAATTGTTCTTTTTAAATAAAATATGGGCAAATGTAACCGAAGAGCTTTTTCCTCGTCGGTAAGCCGACCAGCTGGCGGGCATGTTTCGCGAAGCGTGATCGTTTTTTGCCCAATTTTTTTCTAACTCTGTTTAAATTTCAGTAAAGGAACCATGCTCTGGTAATAGTATCCTCAACGTGAGGTTATGACCTCTAGAACGTATCTGTCGCGAATTAATTAGTTAATTAAAACTCATTTATCTAAGCTACATGTTCGTTTTTTTGTTAGACAGTGTTTGTACAGGTAAATATAGAATGGAGTTAAGATTGTGCTTGCGATAACAGAAGTTTATTTATTCCTGACTAAGTAGTTAAGACTAACATTCTATTTGCAGATAAAGTTATGTAAGTTGCCTAGGAAGATTTATCCTAAAAAATGCATATTTGTAACGGCTAATTAGTTTTAAATAACTTAACATGAAAATTTACACTAGATCATTTCATCAGTCTGATTACTCTACTAACGGCTATTCAAAAGAATGGTACAATATTAGTTGGTCGGTTGCGGAATACCTGGACTAGAAACAACTAAAATACTTACAACAGTTGCCAAAAAACTCGATTTGGAATCGAAACTGGGACGCTGAGTTGGCGATTGAAGGTATTGTAACCACTAGAGAAGCAGGTACTTAAATCTACAAATATAAACGCCCAGAAATTCTATCAGAATAGACTTAGCATAAAAGACAAACTTCTTCACTTGTGGCATTTCGGAAATGTCATCTAGAAATATGGCGTTGATTAGTAACGGCAAGTGAGCAAATTAGTGGTCACAGTCTGTTCGTCTGTCGCCTGCTTGTCTCAGTGAGGTGCCGTTCCCGAGAATCTTCCCCGAGTGGAAATTTTCCTGATGTAAAAAGTCTTTAATAGTAAAGCCACTGGCTGTTCTTTCTTGTACTCTGATCATATCTTTCTAGGCTAGGCAATAAAGCTCTTTTTACATAACTTATGCGCCTTTTTCCTGCCAGGAATGTTCCCAAAGAGGGAGTATTCCCGGAAATAGCACATCACTGTTTTTGCCACACCACCGCCATGCGCCATAGCGCCATACCGTCGGCCATACCGCCCAGAGTGCGCACTTCCGCTCAATACGCTCGCGAGTTCCGCGTTACGCAACATCCGCTGCTATCACAATTACGCATACAAATTCACCAACTTAACACTACAGGAGTACAGGTGCAACCGACAAAACCTCATTTTATTAACTAAGTAAGTATTAGCCTCATGCCCGTGTGCTATCGGACCACATAGGCGTTTTCCTAAGATTGAACAGAGCCAAAAGTCATAAGAAAACAAGGATAAGCTATAAAACAGGATTATATGATCCAAAAAATAAATAAATGTGTTTCTGAATCTATGAAATTCAGAATTTTCTTTAAGTTCCTAGGCTTTCATAATCTCTTTACTTGCGAAGTGTATACTTGAAAGGTAATTAATCAAATGGTTATTTGATGCAGCAAACAAGGAAGGAATCGTAACAGCGAGAGGACGAAAACTCGCAAAGCTTTTGTTATGTCACTGTCGCTTTGTTTACCACATTACGTCATTCTTCATTCGCTTATGGAGTGGTGAGTAATCTCACAACGCTTTAGTGGAATGGTACAAATAAAGCGATTGAGCTTTGTCTGTCATCGGTCACACGTGAAGCAATTTAGGTCCCACCGCGCAGGCGCGAGGTGGAGCTCCCCGGAGGAATGCGTCGTAAATCATCGTCGCTCCGTCTCTTGCGCTCGCGCTGCTAGCCCGTCGCCCACAGAACTTTATTTTCTATACACTTATAGAATGGCTATCTATACTATATAACCCAAAGAACAAACTAAATACTAGCTAAAAATCTGTGCCGATTTGAAGCGCCACCGGCGAAAGTACTTCGCAACTCATGCGAATTATTTCAAAACCTCTAGGCGATGCACACCCCGGACACTTCATACAAAACACCTCGTGTTACACAGACACAACACATTGACGTTATCGTACTCGCGTATTATGTGTGTGTGTGATTTCTGACGCCCAGACGAATGAAGACTAAAGTAAAACCGAGAGGTGGGGGCGAGATAAAGGTAGCTCGTATGCTGGTGGGGAGCGGAGAGTTGCCGTTCTATACGTAGTATAATTCCTTATTCTATGGTCGAGGGTATGAAGTTATTTAGTCCCAAGTACTACCGCTATAGTTTACTATTGACGTCCAGCGCCAAGATGGTGAAGATCAAGCAGGCACAAACATTAACATGCCACCGCCCGCTCACGCACAAAGTATATTAACACTTAATAGGTACACCGCCGCAAAGCAAGCGCAGTCGTGGTTGTAAATATCAAAGAGCTTTGTTTAACTTGACCGCACCATAACTGACCACCTCAAAGCTAACTTGATATCTCTTGGAGTATCGTGACCTGTCAGCGTTGTGAGTTGTATGATTCTGTATTTAGATATGGTTGGTTGGTAGATTCAATTTACAACATATCTAGATACATTATTTTCAAAGTACATTTCACACACAAGACTGTCGGACTCGGCATCCTAAGGACATAAAATACGATCTCGATGACCCGATTACTCTAGCCATAGACGTGGCCGATCAGTTCGCGACAACAAACACTTCAGAACCCCGATACCGATCCCGCCGGCGTGGTCGACGATTTCCCATTCAGCGCTTATCGCTATCGACCCATTAGAGTCGATTAATTAATTCTTTCAAATAATATCCTCTCAGACGACGCCCTGAGCCGAGTTTCAGGCCTGTTGTCTTGTACCGGGTGAGAACCCTCAGCGCTCCTCACTTGCCCGGCCAAGTAGTTAATGCCATTTACGGCAAATCTACAATAGGTCACGTCAAAAAATCAACTGTCGGACCCGATTTCGGGACTAGGGAGTAGGAAACTCTCATTTTTTATAAGCTCTTGATGGGATGTTTTATATACTTAACGCAATATTCTTTTTCCGACATTTTTCATCGAGTGATCGTGATGTATGATCAAGATTCTCTTTTGCGGTAAGTATCTGTTAAATTCTCTCTATCAGCGCATCGTACACATTGTGGTTGTCTACGTGGAATTTGAATTTTAAGATTAATAATTCTTTATGTAAGTAAGTACTTAAAACGAATTAAAAACATGTTGTTGTAATTCTTCCGGTAGACACAAAAATACTCTCGAATTGCAGTCACTGATGCGAATCGTTTCTCGTCAAAGCGGCGTGATACCGATCTCTGTGACATTCGTAATCCAACACCGTAACGATATTTCATCATAATATTTATTACAAAAAAAACGACGCTTATTTTTTTGGATCACTTTTCTAATCAATAGTATCGAGTAACGCACCACAATTAGATTAGTTAAAAAAAAATTAAGCGGCGGTTTTTTGTAGTTGGTTAGAATTACGATCAATGATCGATGTGTTATCATAGAGCCTTCACAATTTAATTAAATTTTCTTAAGAAGCGATTTTGTATTCCCTGTGACCTGAAACGTCTGCGTCTGTTCATTTCATGCTATAAATCCACCGAAGTATAACTTTAAGAAGATTAGAATAAAACAATGCTATCGTCCGCTGCAGTGTTGCCACCATGAACAACAATATAATCAATTCGCTACAGCTTGCAACACTACTCCATTAAAGAGACACTGCCTATTCTTTATGTAACGAGGGAAAACAACCAAACTTGTTTAAATTCGATCCACGTCTAACAAGGACGAATTGTTTTACATTAACCTAATCAATGTCCGGGTACGGTTTAACTGATTGTCGCTTTATTTCCGATAGGTTTGTAAAACAGTTTCAGAGCAGAATGAAATATTTGTCTGCTGATTTAAAAAATATGGAGCAGTCTGGAGGCGATTTTATAGCTTTACAAACAAAACTTTTTAAGGAAGAAGTTAATAAGCATAAGCTTTACGTGTGTATTATATACATACATAAGTACATAAATAAACTCACACCTTTTTCCCACCGGGGTAAACAGAGACTATGGAATTCCATTTCCTTCGATCCTTTCACACTCCTCTTGCTTCCTCCATATTCATTAATCTTTTCATACACGTGCGTGTGCATGTGTATTACCGTATAGAAAATTTTGTTTCTACCTATCTCCACCTTTCCTCAATCAGCTTAGGTATTGTTTGAATATAAAAAAAAACATTTATAAAAATCAATTTCGTTTTTTTGTCCTAAATTCTCCAATACGGGCCATAGTCTAGTGTTCACACCTATGGTACGACTGCTAGGTACGTATTTATCTAGGCATCCCAGAATTCGGGCGTTTCTCCCGCGGGGAAACTGGGTCAAGTTGTCTGTTGCTAATGTAATCCTGCGCCTTTATTCGCAACCGTTTTACTTTATAACATCCCAACTTTATACATTTCCAAAGGTAAACAATCTAACTTTAACTATACTTCTCCCGGATTCACTGGAATTAATTAAAAAGTTAACGCAAGATAGGTTGTGGTCGTTCAGAGAATGCGCTGTGGTTTGGTTACTTAATTAAAGATAGACGATTGAAATTTGTATTATATTATCTAAGGTCCCAAAACAGACTCTAACAGACATGATTTATTAATATGTCTCTTACTACTTGTACTTATCTTAATTTTCACGAAAAAGACACAACTTAGGTACTTATTCAAGTAGGTATGTTACATTAAACAAATGTTAGCCTAGCAATGAAAATGTACTTACTACAATTTGACGTCTATATCAGGTATCGAATGCTGTGGGACTCAAAACGTCAATCTATAGTACTTACGGATCCCATAGCATTGTATGTAACAATAAGCACCAATAGATGTGCGGCCGAGTTAATTATGTGGATCGTCAAAAGCGCCGCCCGCCAGCACACTGAAAGGGCACATTGTGCTCTCACAGCCGCACGCGCAGCTTCACATATGCCTCTAATTAACTTATAAACGCTGAATAGATAATAAACGGATGAATACACTGACACAACCACTCCATTTTAGATACATATTAAGACAATATGATGCGCAGTTTCTTGTACTAATGCAGTCATGAGCACGTTAACACCGAGTGAGTATCAACTTCAAACATATGCGTGGATGGGATTCAAATGGGTTCCAGACACGACGAATTATGGACGTTGCGAAACAAGAATCAAAGGGAGTCAGTACTAGATCGGTATTGCCACTGCGACACAGATTTACGACTGACCCACAAATCGTGTGTATGTTTAGAGTCACTAGTAGGCGGCAAGTAGTTGTGTCTATAGAATGTACTTAATTGTTGAATTAGGTGACAATGAACTTGAGGCGATGTTTGTCCGGGCGGCCGGCGCAGCGGCGCGGGCGCGGCCCGTGGGCGGTGCACTTGTTCTTGCGCAACGTTTTGGGAAGCTTGGGGTCTGTGTGTGCGCATGCGACAACACCATCAACTCGTCTCTACATTAGCATTCTACCGTTAACTCTACTACTTGCCAAGGCAACCTAACCATGTCGTACATACAAAACGATAGATAACAATGTCGCGCTGCCTATTTTGATACGTAATAAATTAAGTTGCACTATTAAACGTGGCAGCCTTTATTAGTTTACAGCTGCGTAACTAAAGCCTATAGATAAATATAATTGAATCGCGAGATAATAATGAAATATACCTAGGCATTTTGAAATTTATTGTTCATTAAAATACGGGTGCTATTAAAATGAATGAGCTGTCATCGATCTGCATATTAAAAGAGGTATTTCATCAGAAAATGGATTATGGAAACAATGGATTGGAGGAATAATGCAGGTCATATAGTGAGGTGAGCATGTATTGGCGCATGCTGCATAGGTACTGCATAGTGCGGGCGATAAGATCGGTCCGCGAGCGACCCAGCCGACAACGTCGTGCTCGCTCGCTACCGGAGTACGGACCACTCAATGCATGACATTCATAATTCACGTGGTTAACATGCGACCTGACTTCCATAAGAATATTTACACGCCACTTGAAAGGTTGCATCGGCTCGTACTTCGTAACGCGATCATAGAGAGCACAGAACCAAAGAGGTCGCCTTAGAGACACTGTAGGTTTTTCAACGCTTGTTTAACACCATTTAAACAGCCTAAATATTGTCGTGTATACTCTAGCATACTACGGTATTGGGTGAGTTTACTATGAGCACCAACTAGATAGATAGGACACCAACCAAGTTTTTAAAACTTATGAAATGCGGAAAAGCAAGCCTGGGACTATCGATTGCCTAGAAGCCTCTTACCTTAAGTACCTAGCTATAACAAAACCTACCTATAAAAAAACCTTGCCCTTTAAAAAGGATCAGGGAAAAAGTGTTGCAAATCGGCCACCCATTGGCCTGGTCATGACTTAACTTTTACGATCGGCAGATGGTACTAAACCGCAAACTGCTCGTGATTATATTACAAGAGTCGTCTAATCTCACTTCGTTCGCAGCATCTGTCGTGGGCGCGAAGAAATTTGATCCGCTGTCTCCAATACGCGAGAAAAAAGGAAAATAAAGGCGAGTCATATCAAAGCGGAATGTTGACCGCCGCCGACTGCGACCAATTACGTCTTATTGTGCTCATTAGGAGCCGCGTGGGAAAACACGGATATCCTCACAAACGAGTGAACCGTGCCAACAAACGAAAGGAAAAGCTATCTGGTCCAAGCCAAATTAATATTGCCATTATATGTCACGAGATGAAAAATATCACGATGTTTAGGTGTGTTATCTCTCGCCTGTTATTACATTACCTACAGGTACTAATGAATTGCATTTCCGACGCGTATACGTATGTAAGTAGGTATTGAATTTTTGTTGTATGGATATGAATCGGTGGATATCGTGTGCACACGTTTTAAAACTTGTGCTCTTTTCAAAGAACTTTAACATTGTATGAAGTTTTGGTGTAGGAAAGACGACGATAAAGATCCTATACATATGAACTCGTATTTAACGTTTATAAGTGACAAAAAGACACTCATTTTAAAATCCCGAATGAAATAGGTTGAAGTGGCGCAATGCCAAAGGTAACACAAAGGGAAATATGCGCCGCTCTGCCCAAACAGTTCAGTAGGTCATGCATGAGAAATAAATACATGAACGAACCACGATTTCAGAAGCTGCAATAAGCGAATTGCATTTCTGGTTTACGAGGTAGCTAACAAATGTTACACCTACCAATGCAATGTGTGATAACGATAAAATTTTATGTTACAGTAAGGAAAGGAAATGTATTGTGTGTAGGTAATATGTTACATTATGGACATACGAGTAGATGGGTAACCATTCACTCACTAGTTACCTTAAGACAAGATAGTACGGCCGGCAGAGAGTACGGCCTCCGTGGTCCAGTAGCCTGAACGTTGGACTCACGATCCGGAGGTCCCGGGTTCAAATCCCGGTGGGGACACATCAAGAAAATCGTTTTGTGATCCCTAGTTTGGTTATATGACATTACAGGCTGATCACCTGATTATCCGAAAGAAAGATGATCCGTGCTTCGGAAGGCACGTTAAGCCGTTGGTGCCGGTTACTACTTACTGATGTAAGTTAGTAGTCGTTACATGAGCCATGTCAGAGGCCTTTGACAGCTCTATAGTAACCCTGACACCAAGGTTGATGGGGTTGGTAATCCACCACACAACTCACATGATAGAAGAAGAAGAAGACAAGATAGTAATAAAAGTGATTGTAAGATGGTTTTGCATATGCCTTTACGGAATATAAAAAAAAATTAAAACTAACAGCGTTTACCCAGATTTTAGATAATTCAACTTCAATTTGAAATGTAGATACGTCATGGGTAACTTAGCAGGTACTTATTTAAAATGAAGTAATTAGAAGTATCTATTGAAATATTCTCGGTAGGTAGGTACGAATTTGTATGGCAATGCATGTGTTACAACACATACATAGGTGTTTGCATAGGTGTACTGTGTTTGCTTCATTTTCATCTACTCGTGTTAGGAAATGTGTATTACTATAGATTATTATCTCTACATCGTAGTAAACAACATACTACTCGTACGTGGACTAATTTTAAGGCGTGACAGAAAATTCAAATTTTTAATTACGTAGAATGGTCCACGGTTAAATAATGTGGACGAAGAAAGTTGCATTATCCACATTTTCACCTACCCCAGAAGATCGTGGCGTGAAGGTTTATAACTAACAAAAAAAAAGTGATGCTAAGTTATGTTGGTTATTCATATAAGTAGGTATAACTGTACAGCACCGTATCGTATTCCATTTTCACTATATTTATTTCTCGCTAAGGTTGAATAGAAGAAATTGCTATTTAGCAGCAAGACCGCCTAATGTATTTCTGTTGTCATTTCGTAATTGACCTTTATGTTGTGTGTTCGGGCAATAAAGTGTTTTGTAAGTAAGGTACTCACCCATTTTTATTATGTTTTACATAGATGAGTTTCACGCTTTTTTACGATATCTTAAACGTAATCCAGGGACATTTACCTACTTTTATAGATTGCGTCTTGGAGTTATTAAATAAATCGCATATTTCAGTCCATGTGACTTAAGTTTTTTTATTTATACTTGTGTTTTAAAAACTATAGTAGGTAAGTTAATTAGTAAGTAGTAAAAGATATCCACCCACCAGTATGAGATGAAGAGGAGCACTCACGCGGCATGTCGGCGGCGGAGGCTCGTATCCCCACAAGCAGTTCCAAGGCATGGCTGTTCATTACCCACTCCCCATCTTACCCGCTTATTATTACATCAATATTTATTTTTATTTATTTATTTACACCTCATTTTTAACGTCATTTTTTTATTTTTCAAATCACTTTTGAAAAAAGAAAACTGTTTTTGCTTTTTTTTTAACTGCCAGTATATGAAGCATTATGAAGATATGTTTTGTTTTTTTTTAATGTAGAGTACGTTCGCCGGTAATAGAGGCAGGTGCAGTGCGGGTGTGCGGGTACACGGGCGCTCTAAGACTGAGCCGCGTTCCCAGCTGATTCGTTCTCCTACATCTAGTAGCAGTACTGCAAGCCCGGATTTTTTTCGAAAAAGATTATGTAGAATTAAAGACATTATGTAGGTTCCTAAAGGTATTTATGTGTTTTACATAAAGATAACAGTATTATTCGCGTTATCAATTTAAAATGACATTTATAACGATCTTCGGTCAAAAGTTATTTTTATTTTATTAGATACTAACTAGTAAACTAAAAGTAAATAATGAAATAGCTACAGTAAGGAAAATGAAGAAATTAATTAACGGGACAGTGCAGGTACCTAATGCGTTATTAGTAGTAGAGGCTGACCATTCCTGGACTTCCGTTACGAGCGGACCCTCATAAATATTGTACCATTGTCGCCTACTACGACAAAAAGTGATCTTTTGTCAACGATTTTACGAGGATCATGTCACTTACATTACGAAAATCGAGAAAGATATTTCGTATTCGAATCATCTATCAAAGGTATGATAATTATATGAACTATGTTTGTAAGTAACATTAACAAATACCGTAGGTTTAAAACATCGGCAATCATAACTACTTACAAGTATACACCTGCATTACCACTTAACCCCTGGCATGCTTACTAACATAATTTAGATCGTATTATTTTTATGGATATGACATTAACATGCATACAGCACTTAAAATCCATTAAAACAAACCTCGGGGATTATGTCGGACTACCAACATTATCTCGGCACGATTGTCCCACTATAACTTTCCAATCGTGTAGGCAAGTTTGTCACTTATGAATTCTGTAATGGGTTCATTGACTATCCTCTATCTTCAAATTATGTCTATAAAAAACTAGAACAGCGTGTGAACTTACCGGGTGGTAAGGACAGTTGGATGTCCCTCTGTGGGAGGTCACAAGAACAACAATATGAAATAATTATGTGTATTACATACATTGAAATAACTCATGTTGTTGTTTGTTTTAATTACATATTCAAATGAGGCGCTTAGATCATCTAGATACTAAAGGTGGTAAAACAAACAATAACGAACCTGCACCAACAATTGCAGTGGCGGGCTGACCGCAAGCGGCCGCTGGCGCTCGCGCGACCACGGACAACACCAGGGCATGCTTCTGATATTACGATCGGTCTTTGCACTTCTGACCTCTCCGCATAATTGTGCTAAGTACCTATTCACACCACTGCAAAACCTTATCAATAAAGACGATAACTGTTAACAATGTTTCTTCAAAATAATGGAATTGAACAGTGCCGAAAGTTTACGAAACGCCGGCATTTTATGTATTTGGGTGAAGCGTTAAGTAGCACTGTTTATTGTGTGAGTAGGGAACTAGCGAGCGATGTTCGCGAGACCGGTGTGCGTGCAACAGGATAGCGGGACGTACGCATGCGTGCGTGCGAGCGGGCGCGTGGCTCGGGACTGTCGGCCGGGACTCCTCGGGACTCCGGGATTGCGACCCATCTACGTCTAGAAACACTCGCACATTTCCAACAGTCCCACAGCCGGCACAACGCGCCGCCACCCGCCGAGAACGCTCGCAGGATAAGAGCCGTAACCAATTTCGAACACCTAGTGTTCGACATGAATGAACCGCACGTCGCTCCAATGAAAATATTACGCTGTAATTCTTATTGCCTTATTAGGTCTTTACCTATGAAAACGCTGTATTTTTTTAGGAAGTTCATTAATGTATCCGCTACAAATTCCCTGGGCAGAAGGCAGGACAAACTCTTATCCCCCTTATAAAATTTCTCCATTTCCAAAAAAAAAGTAAACCACTGATTTTCTGCCCTAAGGCAAGGACTGACGAATATGGTGGGGACGGAGAGAAGCTGTAGTTATTCATTGAGCTTTAATTTAAAACTAATTTGAATTTGACTTTATGCAGTAAAGTGTCACATAAGCTTACCTAGCTAAACACGTGTACACGCGCTTGTTGATTAGATAACAAGAAACATCTTGCTTACAATTTCGGAGTTTTAAGATAATTAAATATTATGATGTTCCCTAGTCGCTTATGAGCAAACGTAGGTACCTACATAGATACAACTAATAATCGCTAATGGGGAGCTACTGGTACGAATTCCCGCCTTTCCCCTTAATATGGATATATATTATGTAGAATATTATGGCAGGTGACCAGCCCATCGCCTGTTAATGGTTCATCGTGTTAGGACAATACATACCAACGACTGTCGGTTTTTACAACATACCCGAGAAGATAAACAGCTGAACGTGTTCTATTATTCTGTGTTAAGTTTTTCGTCGTCCCTGGTCTAGCATGGAAGCACGCATAAGTTTACTAAATACATTACTTACATTACAATGAATACCTAGCTTTTGCCTGAAGGCTTTGTATAGGCAATGATTACCCTTGTAAATAGGGGGCGAGCCTACAAATCCTAGAAACCGTGTGATATCAATTATCTATGATCCAAATATGAATTGAAATTCATAAAGTAAAGTAAAGTAGAAGTCAATTCGAACCCCGAGACACTACGATAGATTTAATTTTGTGGATACATATTTATATTTATTGGATACAATTTACTTATTGTATAATTATGTACTTACTGAACAAATTCTCGAAAATATGCTCATCACTAGATCGGATGCCTACCTAATTCAGTAAGTATATTTGAGCGCACGTCCGGGGGGAATTTAGGCCAATTTACATGCAATTCCGCGCGACCTCGTCAATTAATTTACCTTATCGGCAGTGGATGCGTTAATCAGGCCAAATTAACGCTCAACTTAGCAAAGGTCGACCCTTATATCTATCCGTATGGAGAACCAAGGCTCTGACATTGCACGTATTAGAAACAGCTATGCATTGATTAGCTGTGAATATATTAGTCGCCGACCAATACAAATTGCATACATAATCATACGCCCATAATCGTTATTAGGGTGGGCAGAGACAGAAGACAACTTGCAGCTAGTCTGTGCCGTCATCATTATGATTCACATTAGAACGTAGATAATTAAAGAATACGATCCCTTAGCCGGGATGATATTGTATATTATTTTTATTTTCGTTCGTTCCTAATGAGCTTGAATAAGCTTAGCATTAAATACTAGGAAATATATGCGAGTTAAGCGAGCGACTTGAATACTCTGACAACTGATATACTCTAGCCTAGCCTTTAAGAATTATTATTTTAAAGTGTGTATATGTAGGTTTAGGGACATACTTATTACTATATGATATAAATAAATAAACGCATTTACCAAGACCGGTGGTATTCTCCATTTCAAAGGCGTACAATATTGTACAATATTTTAGATGAGTTGCTTCAATGTGGCCATTTTAACCTCCCCTGTACACAGTTATTGGGTCGTAGGTATAACATAATGCTTACTTATAGACTAACAATACAAACGTTTTGACACTTACCCCTTCCAGTAGCACTTCTTTTTTGTTCTTATGAAAACGCCACCAATATTTCATGTTAGTTGGATTAACTGCACTGTATATCACTACTACACTTGCCGCTACGAAGGAGGCTATCAAATAGTATATTTTGTTCGATATAAAATCGTACACCAAGTCAATAGAGTACATCGTATTTAAAAATCATTGTGGAGCAGCCTGTCACATCGACTTTCAAATTACTCGTGGGAAAGTTGAGAGAGGCACGGGAGTCCCTTACTACCCTGTCTACCTTTACTGAAACTCTAAAATAGAATGAACGATAAACGGTTTTGTGGCGTAAACCCCGTTGCCATTGGTACAACAACCGAAGCTGTTAATTTAAATTAGCGCACTGGTACAACAGTGTTAATTAGACAACTCATAGCCCCGAAAATTCTGAATGAAGTAAACAAATGAAGGCGCCATGTTTATCTTCCTTTGGGACTTGTCATAGAAAGAACAATTTCGTTCCCAATACAAATAAGTTTGTATAGACTTATAATTATAACTAAATACATGCAGAAATAAAAACGCTCATTATTTAGATATTAATATATTTTCGAATCTAAAATGTACAAAAAATACAACTTAAACGTAATGTACTCATAACGCCTGTTTTCATCAATGAATAAAACATTACAATTGGAATATCGCGGAGATATTACAGTACAGTGTGTGATTTCATTAATTGACGAATACCGAGTGGTAAATGTCCTGGAACAAGCTGCTAGGAACGAACGGAGCGCAAGCCACACCCATACTACTCATTGTTAAAATACTCTATTTTTTATTATATTCCTTTTGTATTTATCCAACTTTTATACCAAAAATAATAAATTCGATTTCGCTAATATCAGGGCGGTTGTGTAAAGGCTTCGATAAGACATTGGATGTACCCATATACAGCTGTACAGTTTGTTTTACTCTTAAAAATAAACATAACGACCTATATTAAATTTATTATTTAATCAACCATCACTTTTATAACAACTTTGGTTGTGTATTCTACTCGTAAAAATATAATGTATCTTAGCTATGTACAATATATAAACAGACATACATACAATGCTTAGAAATGCACAGCAACACAAGAGGCCTTAACTAACATCTCATCAACTAAATAACACAGACTTAACGGCCACCCGCAAAAAAGATATTTGCGTACAGCTAAGACTAGTTTGTTTCCATTCAACGTTTTATAATGCGCCGACGCAGCAGAGTGCTTGGCTGGCACCGAGAGCTCCGTAGAGTGTACAGGGGTACAGCCCACGCGGCAAGCGCCAGGTAAGAATCACTGTGGATGTTCCAACAATCGGCCAGCGGGACCTCTAAAGCCTACAAAATTAAGTATCCGCAAAAATCCTTTTTGCAACTGACCAACATTTAAGATCACTTTGCATAGTTTTAGAAAAACATAACTAGCTCGTATACATAACCTATAACAAAATGTCATGCCTAAAATGTACACAATACAAAAATACCCTCGGTCATAGACGACAGGCCAAGACAAGAGGCACGATTTTATACAAAAAATAAAATCACACGTACGGGAATAATACCTCATTGTGTTAGCGACTGTCATCCAACTATAATAATATAAATATTTATCACACTTAAAAAATCTTACAGAGGAATTTAATGTCAGTTAGGATAATAATAATAATAGCAAAAATTAACGATAAAGTATGTTATACATGAATTAAAAACGTCGTACTAATTATGTTTTTCCCTGAAACAAAGATTCCCGTACACATCAACGTTTCTATTACTTATGCAAAGTGATCGCAGTCTTTACCCACAGAGTAAATTTAATTTTGTTAAAAATAACTTCTATTATACACCGACGTATCACATTGTACACAGTCCAATTTGGTATCTTGCTGTATCATTGGATGGAAGATTTGGACCCTATTATGTTTTAGCTATATAAATTTACTCTGTGCAAAAAGACAAATCTTAAATCCAAAAAAAATATTCGTTATTCCAATCTTCTTACATAAAATTCCATATAATATAACATTTCAATATAGACCAATTTTATCAGAGATGTAAAATATTGTAAAATCTATTTGCCTTTATAATATTTTTTTTTCACATTTAGTTTCGAAAGGTCCATTAAATTTTATTATAAGCCAAGATTCTTTAAAAAGTTCATACGGCAATCACTATTTCATACAAAACCGTAAACATGCATCCATCACTTAGCAGCACTTGTTATATTTTGTATTCTTCGTGTATGTTCGTGTATAACGACGTTTAGTATCTGTTTGTACAACACAGTGTGAATAATTTGCTTACGATGACGTACAACTATAACCCGTTACACCGAGATGAATATTAATATGGTTATTGGCCAATTGGAATTTGATTATTTTAAAGCAAATAACGTTAGACGTCCAAGTTACATAAATACACTGATTTTAATAAATATTTAAATCTTCGTTGATGATTTCGAATACAGCCACCTTTTTAAATTCTTTATTCTCCCTTTGCATGTAAAGTTATGAAGAAGTTATATGAGAATGTTTAACAGTATAGGTATACTTTTATATTTATAGAGGTTTAATCAGTCACTTGTAACAAGTGGTGGCAATTCAGTATTCTCAGACCTGGAAGACATTTTATTGAAATTGTTTTATTTTTTGCAGACACTTTAATTTTTGTACATTCACTTCCTATGTGTAGGGTAGTCCAACATCTACAAATGCACGTAAGTACATCTTTTTATTATTCAAAAGACGGTTCGTCATTCTTCTAGAGTGTCTTAGTTTTTAAATTTTTACATATAGGTTTAATTGTAACGACTTAAAAATATGTTTATCGATGTAAAACACTTCTATATTTAAAGACTTTCTTTATATGGATCTAGTTGTCTAACTGAAATACAAAATTGCCACTTTAGCGATGTTTATATAAATGTAAGTTCTACGTCTTATTTTTACTTGTCTTCTATTTTATTATATCTTTTATCGAATGCGTTGAAAAAATATGTTTTATATGTAATGTTGAGGCACCTAAGCTTTATTGCGGCTCGAGTTATTTACAATTTACGGAAAAACTCAAGTATTACAATGCATGTAATGGACGTGTTTTACTTTAATCTCAGTGAGATACGTGTGTTCGTAAATCTGTAAAAAATATAGCCTTTATGTACAATTTCATTATCTTGTCATTATCATGTTATCCATCTAGCGATCTGATAAATATACATCTTCATTTCAAATATACTATGTAAGTAATATGGACTAATCGTCAACTATTTACCGTAACGTCGTCACCCGTCACGTCCCAAGGCCATCACTTGTACTTTATTGGTTTGATATCCACCTAGGTAGCCTGCCTCGCCTCCTCCTCCAAGTAAGTGGAATGAAATGTAATATTGCTACAGTTGACAGACACTGTAAAGCTTTATTTCACTAATTACTTTAACCGAGGCGTATGTTATCCTTCAAATTTTACTCAAATAAAAATGTCAAACGAAATTGGTCGGTGGCCTACTCCTGAGAACTATTTTATTTCATAATGGTACAAAAATATTTTTTTTATTTTCTAAACAGTTATTCGTTTATCGGTTTTATGGATACTCTCTATATTTTATTTGTACGTTCATCATTAGGTAGGTAATATTACAACACATCACAATTTACTTTTAAGTGTAGTCTACATGCTATAATGGTTGGTGTTTTGTGAGAGTATCGAATTATAGTAACTTATCGAAGAGACTCTACTAGTCGTCTCCAACATCTAAGTGAGCAAAACCCCCATAATTATTTTAAGTACTTTTGTCATATCCTTTTTAATTTATCGCCCCAAGCTAGTATCAATTAATCACTGGATTTTAAAGTCACGATGCAACTTTAGTTTCATGGAATCTGGTAGTAACAACAACGTGGAGATACTATGTAGGTAGGTGTTAGCGAGTATAGCTTCAGATATGGTCCCAAATGTAACATTACTAGGGAGCAACAGTATCCATTACGAATTACCTTTAGATGAGTTTACTTCCAAAAGAGGTGGATTAATTTTTGAATGTCAATTGCGCTTAATTCCGACAATAGATTTACACATCACACAAATAAGATCTTACAGTCACCCCTTAAGTTACTTTATAATTAAATTTAGACAAGTAATAATTATATTGTGCAACGCTAAATTTCTTATAATTTACAGTGTAAACTGCTTTTACAGGCAGTAATAATGAAGAAGTTGTGAACATAGAAAGCTAGCTCTATATGCACCCGACATCTCCGATTCATATAAAGTACCTGCCTCTCTCATAATATATTATAATATTACGTACGTATTTGATCACTCTTACTGCCCGGAACAGCTTGCACACAACGGCTAATTTCAGTGCCTAATTATAATAGGTACTAACGTTGACATAGATTTTTGTAATTCTTAACCATAGACGCTCGAAATGCCCGAGGCCGTTTATCCTCGCGAAATTCTCGTTGGTTACTATGCGTCACATACTTGCGACAAATGACAACATTCAAATAAGCTTACTTGTCGCCACATTATATTTTAAACTCCAACCAAGGGATTATTGTGGCAACTGATTACTAAACGTGCAGGACTGTCGACAATGTTACATTGATATCGATTTATATATCATATTGAGTTACAACGATTACCTAACATCACGGCCTTGCCCCACGTACACACGGTGGTGCTACTACATCAACGTCAAAAAGACAAACTGTCATATTAACACGATCACATATTTTTTTTAAACGATTCATTCCAAGGTTATCGATATACATTTACCGCTAAATCCAATTATTTAAACTGGTACAAACACTAATGCTACCTAATACCTACATCACTCTCTCCCAGATAGTCCTATTGTTATGTGATCTAGATTATAAAAACGTACAATCGAAGAGGAACGACAATGATGCCAGAAAGTACTTATATCAAATGGGGGCTCACACTGTACTACGACAGTTATCATAAATACATTACACTTGACAAACTCATAACACATAATTTTGAACTTATCGAAGAAGCGCCAACGAAACTTACGGATTTATAGCATGCGATAACAAAAACTTGTTAGCAATTAAATGAAGATTTGATAATGGGAGTAGGTCTTTAGGTGGAATTTAAAATTCACCATAATATTATGAAATAAAAACAGGCTATATAAAGTATATATAGATTTATATACAAATAAAGGGTATTAATAATAATTTGTTTTGGAGGATTGTATATAATCTGTATGTGATTATAACACTTGTCAAAGAAGTTAAAGTAAGGAGTTCGAGCTCGTTGGCTACAAAAATAACTTCGTAAAATCATAGCGTAAGCTTTGTAAAGATTTAATCAATATCAAATAAAATATTAAAATCATTAAAAGTATATCTAAGACGTAACACAATGAAATATAACAGAATATTTACAATAAAGCAACAGCTATAATTTAACAACACATTATTTACACAAGTAAATATAATTTTCTCCGTCAGAGAAACCACTTCTTGACAACTCACCATATACTATAATACAAATTACTTTAGTCATAACAGGTAACATCTGACTTTCGTACTATAATACATAACGTTCACAACGCCAACATAATGTGTTTATTTCTATACAATATTGCACGCGGTATATTTCTATTGTACATTGTGTAGGTATACTAGGCGCATGAGTCAATTATATTGTACAACACTTTTTTTTTCCGTCAAAGGAAGCTACCGTCGTATTTCGTATCGAACCGTACTATATCGTTAGAAAGACTATACAATAGACAATAAAGAAATAAGATCATTCTTAAAAATCGTTCTCAAAGAACTTAAGACAAAACGTATGAATTAGGTATCATCAACGAAACGACTTTTACAACTCGAAAATATCACTAGCACTACTGTAGTCTAGCATTTTAACACTCACTGTTTACGAGATGTAGGTGCGTGAACGCCAGCGCCGCCGGGAGCGGCGCAGATCACAGACCTAATATTCGTACTCACATCTCTAACACAGTCACTGTTAAAAAGGCAAACTACAGACTACATTACGACATAGGTACTATAAGACATTCTATAAATACGTGTACTTAATTATACTCACTAATGTGAGGTTTACAGCCGCAGAGGTACCACGTAGACCGTAACACGGAACGACGACGTTCGTTACGATGGAATCTAAGTATCGTCGGTGATCGTCCATCAGAAACGGCGAGAAAGTAATAAATGCAAAAGTTCAGCGCAGGTCGGGAGTGGCGGGCGTGGCGGGTCACTGCGAGAGCAGCTTCTGCAGCAGCGAGGCCTTAGCCGCCGCCGCCGAGCCCTGCGCGCCCGCCGCAGCTGCCGCGCCCGCCGCAGCCGCCGCAGCCCGCGTCCCATCACCGCCCGCCGCCGGGGCCGCCTCCACCGAGCCCGCCTCCGTAGTATTCTGTGCCATACAAACACACATCAGTCCACTCCCGGCCGAATGTCTACGGCGAGCTAAAGTAAATGCTAAGCGCGACTACACGTGATCACCCCTTCGAACACCGGCATTCGGTAGTGTTCGAATTCATCAATTTTGTATCACAAGCATTCATGCCACAATTTTTATCTACGAAGTCATATCAGTATTGTTAAATATAGATAAAATAGAGCATAGTTGCGCTTTGGCACTAATAATTATAATTATAAATGTACTTATTCTATAAATAAATTAAGCGAACATCACCCATATTTAAATAGAATTATTACATAATAGAATATCGTACATAGAATGACATAATGTAGTGAGAACGATCGTAGTAACCGTCACATAAAGGTTACAACAAAGACGATATTTTATGATCGTTAAATACAGAAACAATATAAACCCTAATAACATTAAATACAATCATTTATTTCAATATAACGTATAATTACCGTAAAACTTTTATTCTAATTCCGCCTAATCGACGAGTTTATAAAATACAATACATAATAATGTATAAAGCCTGGTGATCTTTTAAAAGTATTTAAATAGGTTTGATTTGAGCAGAAAATATTTTTAAAAGCGAATTGAAGAATCATTGATCTAACTTACAAGAGGGGACCAAAACGTAATCCGAACGATAATTAAATTAAAATTTGAGATTTTTATAGTATTACAAACTGAATAGGGCAGGTGACAAGTGACGAAAAATTTACTTTATATTATTTACAAAATAAACAAATTTATAGCAGAATATGAAAACACAATCGAATTTTGATGAAAAATTAAACAGTTACAACCGAGAAATGGAAACAGGAACTCGTGACGTCACATCACATATTCCACAAGGTACAATCGTCTACATACAAATACCGTTTTGCTAGAACGGAACGAAGCATTGATTTTAACTATTAATCTCCGGTGTCACAAAAGAACAACTGATTTTCAGTATATGAAATAAAAAAAAAAATTTCAGTCACGTCAGTAGTTTGGTGAAAAGGAAAAAATATCATCTACCCTATTATGTAAAAAAATGAGAAGTAACAGCAAAGTTTATATAATTATTAATAAAACAAGAACATTACTTTTTGATCACCCTCAAATCTATTGAGAAGATTATCGACTGAAAGTTCGCGAATGTCACCATGCAATCGCTGGAATTATTTCTACGTAACTCAATCAAATAAATATTCCGTACGCTAGGACAACATTTCAGCGGCAAACAATAAGCAAACTATTGCAAAAACATAGGTAATCAAATCACAGTTGTATAGGTAGATAATATACAACGTCACAGAACCTTCACCATGTTTCAGTCTGGGCATGCGATTTGTCCCCAACGTTTTGTAACAAGCTTAAATCCGTAAGAAGTCCTAAAAGCGATCGTTTTATTATTTAGTTATTTAATTAATTACCTTTAGTAATATCTGAAAATGTATGCAGAATTTAAATAAGAGCAATAAAACTGTATTAATGTTGCAAAAGTAATAATACTGGAAGCAACCGTCTTTTGCCCCAGTACCACATCGCGCGCGTTGTTATATGTGAATAATAGAATTGCGTTGTTGGTTCATAATATTAATATATTGCAAAGCACGCGATATGTGCGTTGCAGATGCGGGGCAGTTGTCGATTTAATGTTCTTATTTTTTAGAATGTTACTTGGTTTAGAATAATAAATAACGTTGAATTCTAACGTAATATAATACAGATTTATCACTCACTAGTATTCGCTAGTATAAGAAATATTAGACATCACATCACAAAAGCTTTTTTGAATAATTCTAGAAATGTACCAATGTATTTTTACGCCTTCAATCTTTTATATGGAGAATTTATGTTAAACTCATTAAAATGACATCAAAAGCTGCAACTTTGGCACATTTCTCTAAATCAGCATCTAAGTATCAAGATGATTGACTCGACAACACACGCAGAAGAGCAGACTCAATACGTAATAATCATAGGTAGGTCTACAAAAATAATGAAAACCGATACAAAAGTAGTGGAGTGACTAGATGAGAGGTCTCGCTGGTCGCGTCCCAAGCTTACCGGGGTGGTCTGTTGCGACTCCCACGAGCTAGCGGCCGCGGAGGGCGCTCGCGTCCCCAGCACACTGCCGCCACCTACGTACGTACACACGTATACATTGGCGGCGCCCGGGTCCGAGCAAGGGGCATTCTACGTACGGACATTGCACCCAACACTGTCCTACTGTTTTTCAGCCTGCACCTCAAATTATAATTTCTCTTTTCAAATTATTTTCTTCTGTTCGTTTAAAAATAAATACGAAACCTCAGTTCGGATAATCATCCTTCTGACTGAATATATTGCATGGTGATGCGATACCACTTATCCAGTAAGTATATTATTATATTTAAACATCAAACATCTTATGGTAGGGTGTCAATTTCAATCAAACGACCACTTGCGTAGCTTTAGGGAGATTTTAAATCAGAAATGAAAAATACAGTAAGTTCGAATGGCATTCTTATTACGCAAGTGGTACAAGTTTGTGATGTTTCAACAATTGACTCTCGTGAATCATAATCTCTTATCTCGTAACAATCATAAATAAGTCAAGTTAATTCCAACAGATTTGGTTCGGTTTTAACGTCAGTTAAAGTCGAGTCAAAAATGTGGTTCATAGTCAGAATAGAACAGTTACAACGGTTATCGGGGGTGTACGTGGACAGAGGCGGCACTCACCAGGTGTGGGCATGTCGAAGGAGATGAGCGGGTCGAGGTCGGGCTGCGCATGCGCGTGCAGGTCGGGGCGGGAGCGCGCGCCCACGACGGCGCGCAGCTCGTTGCGCACGTACTCGCTCGTGGCGCCCGCGCCGCCGCCCGCGCCGCCCGTGCCGCCGCCGCCGCCGCCACTACCTGCGCCTGCACACGGACACTAGTTACAACTTCGGGACGCTTTAACGCGGGGCTCCTCCAGAACCGACCCTCGTCTATTATGCGAGTACATGTATAAAAACGTAAATTCTGGAAGACGAAGCCTGTTCGCATCGTGAATTTAATGTTTTACGAGAGCACTTTGGAAAGCTCCTGCGTAATTTTTAATGGCTATTCGGGTCACTGACAAGTTTCAAAGTTATCAAAAAAAAAAAAGGGAAAGGTAACAGACTGATCCAAACTGAAGTAATAAGTAATTCGAGTCTACATCGACCGTCACACTATTAATTAAATACTAATATACATTATTAGAAGTGAAGAATAGGCAAGGAGGTAAGCGAAATTTTTTAAGCGCAGAAAAGAAATGTCATCATGCAGAGCGGTATTCAAGAGACTAAGATTATAAAAAACACTACCACCGTCCTCACACCGATATCTACTCGTCTTACCTTCCCATAACAAACGTATCATTCGAATAGAAATTGCATGAAAAATCTTAAAAAACAATCGATAAATATAAACGCTATCGCTAATTAAAACGATGTGTATCCCTGGAAAGGTGTAAAAAATTACAAATGCCAGTAAATTATGTTAACGTGAAAACCTCGTTCTACTTACTGTGCGATCAGGCATTAGAAAACAAAGGGAGACATAAACCGTAGCCATCCGATCCATCGGATCAAACTCATAAAGAGCGTCCGTGCCTAACCTAGAAGGTAATGTAACATGGGAAATCTAAGTAGTGCAAGTACGGACCGCTCCCTAGTGCCAATAACAGAGGACAGGAGGTATGGGGTGTGGGGTGAGGGGTGTGGACAGTCGCGTCAGGGCGCGTTGCGGTACTCACAGGGCAGCTGGTGGTCGGGCGGCGCGTGGTGCGGGTGGTGCGGGTGCGGCGGGTGCGCGGGCAGCGGCGGCAGGTGCGGCCGGCGCGCGTACTCGCCGCAGTAGCCCGCGCCGCCCGCGCCCTCCTCGTAGTAGCCGCCCACTGCCACACAGCCGCGATATAATGCCATTCTCAACGCGCTCGCGCCGACACACCTACCTACTTCGATGCGCCCGACCCCTCGCGGCCGGCAAATCGCGTATTTGAAAGGCTCCGAAATCGGATCGAGGACGCGCGTTGGGACGTTTTTGCGCATCGTAAACCGGCCTCGGTTCGTTCCGCGATGTATTTATTCTACGAGCGACGACCCGAGGGTCGACGGTGGCTCCGCACCGCCGACGTTTCTTTGCCTCGGTTTCAAAATTTCGAATAGAAAAGCGATATCATGCAATTAGTCTGAGATTTCGGGCGGCTCGAACCCGAATCCGATAAATACGCTATCACTAATGTTCTACAGGGCATGCTGAAGAAATGTATGTTCTCAAAAGACATGCTTTCACGTAAAATAAAATCGTTTTGCGATGTCTATTATCTATTTCTACATTAAAAGAAAATTTTAGTAGGTTCAGTGAAAAAGCAGACCATACAAAAGATACCGTTGGATCAGACTGAATGCAACCTATGTCTAATTTTCATTGCACCACCGGAAGACATAATATTACTTATGCATACGTACCCTCGACTGCCATTGGTCATTTCGGAATTAAAATCATTAGATCGGATTCAAATTAGATTTTAGGCGGAAAAATACACATCACAGGTTTGAATTCAAATACATGATTTCCATAAAACAAACTTAACGTCAGTGCACCCTCAACTACACAAATAGTATCTACTTATTGTTATTTTAGTAATTTAAGATTAGTTTACAAATTAGGGTCAATCCGCATGAAACTGCGGTCTAAGTTACTACTAAGTTACTTATGGGGGAAACGGGGTTGATGAATGGGTTTGATTGAGTGTATGTGAGGTGTGTGTGTGTAGTGTTTTACCTAGCTGCGGGCGCGGCGCGCGGAGGTAGGGCTGCGGCGTGAGCGGCGTGTGCAGCGCGGCGGGCGAGTGCGCGCCCGCGCCGCCGCCGTGCGTGTAGCCGCTCGCCGCTGACCCCTGCCACACCCGACATTAACATTACACCACTATACACTGTTACAACCTACGGACACTATCTTCGCCATACTTTTTGACCCGGAAACTTATTATTATAAGGTCGAATTTGTCCGCTATAGTTCTCCAACAGCCTCCGTGGTCGAGAACGTTGGGCTTACGTTCTGGAGGTCCGGGTTTGATTCCCGATGGGGACAATGTCGAAATCACTTTTTGATACTGTCCTTTGTTTGGAAAGGACATTTCAGGCTTGAATCACCTGGCTGTCCGGGAAAGTAAGATGGTTCCGTGCTCCGGAGATCACGTTAATCCGTAGGTTCAGGCTATTAGCCGTAATAAAAACACCTCTTTGGACCCGCAATGGAGTAGCGTGGTGGACGATGCTTCATACCCCCTCCGGTTGATTGAGGCTGTGCCCAGCAGAGAGACGTATACATATAGGCTGTTTATGTAAACACTTACACTTAATTGCCGACTCAGCATTGGGTTTTGTTGCGGTGATGTTAATTTATTTGTACCATAATTTGAACCCATTTGATCTGTAAAATAAAGAAAAGTACCTACATGTAAATATGCAACAACGATACAAACTTTGGTAAAACGGCTACTAATCAATTCGTATCTTGAAGAACTTGTATTTAACACGGCGTTCGCCACACTATGCAATACCACTTATGCCCCTTTCAACGTGAGAATAGAGTGACTTATCTCACGTCTCGTTCGTACTAAGCTGTGCACCGTTAGTGCCAAAGAGACATCTCTCTTCTCTTTCCCTCTAGGCGATGTACTATATCTCTGTCCTGCTGTAATTATAACCATTGCACATTAACTAGATACTCATCAAAGGAGTTCCGTAATAGCGAGATGTCTATATAATTCGCGTGTATTATAGATTATTTAGATGATATTAAGCTCCCTGTGCCTTACTCCAAGTCTATTGACAATTGAGAGAGGCGACATCTTTCGAGACAAAAGCGAACTTCTTACCCCACGTAGCCATACTTTCCATCTCCTGACACATTTTCAACCACGTGAATATAGCCAACCAGCAGCCAGCAAATGCGGATTGCGCCAACTTCGCTCCAAATATCAGGCGACGTCGCGCGAGTCCGCCATTTTCTTCATTGGCTTTTCGTTTTTCGAACAGCGCGGACGTAAACTCTTACAGTTTTTTAAATATCGAATACATTTTTCGTTATATTCTTTATAAAATTTTCAAGTAAATATTTTGTTACAAAATTTTAAAAGTTTCGTTAAAAGTCGCGTTAAAAGTTTATTTTTGCGTAATTTTTGACGTGATGGATCCCCCACGTGGCGGAAGCGAATACGACGAGTCATCGCGGTCTTCATCTTCGAGCAGCGGCCGTCGAGGGCGGAAACGATCTCGCAGCCGCCGGAGACAGCACCACCGACGCCATCGATCATCAAAATCTCGGCTAAGTAGACTCGAATATGCTTTTGAAAAAATTAGCAAGGAGGTTTCTGAAATGCATGCTCACTTTATTTCGAATAGGGAGTCACACGATGGTGACGCTGTTCCGGGTATCGTTTCGAGTGACCTTGAGAGCACGTGCTCGAGAGTTGAACAGGGCGTCGTCACGGGAGAACAAAGCGTAGGAAAAAATATTGAACTAAAATTTGAAACTACCCTCAAAAATGAGACTACCCGTTCTTCGGAAGCTCATTTAGAGTTATTAAATAAATTGCAACATTTTGACTCCCCTGACTGGCATCAAGTTCGTTTCTCGGATGCGCAAAAACTGTACAATTCTACACCAGGTTTTGTTGAACTCGAAAGTAATGACTTAATCAAATCTTTCGACCGTACTCGTGCCCTACAAATTTCAGAGCGGTCCATCGCCGCTATAACCCACGCGCTCATTATTCAATACGACTCCTTAAAGGAAGGGCTAAATATGTTGGTTTCTTGGTTAAATGATCAGGCTGAAATCACTGCGGACGCTATCTGCGATAAAATAAATGAAATCTTTACTAACGAAGAATCTACCTATTTAAAGGTCAATTTACATATCCTTCAGATGATTTGCGGACGACGTGCCGATATTATTCAGCAACGGCGCGACGCTATTCTCACTTGTGTTCCAAACTTGTTCACACGGGAGTCTTTACGAAAAATTCCCCCCACAAATGAACATTTGTTCAATGAGGTGCAGCTCTCCGAGCTCATCTCCAAACATGGAGGCCTATTCAAGGTCTTCTCTCACCCGAAGTCTACGCAAGGCTCTACCAAACGCCCCCTTCCTGCGCAAGGAGGGAGTGCAACACGCAAACCTACGGCCCCCGTGCGCAACGGAGGAGCCCTCGGCCCTGCCCCCAGTACTTCCATACCTGCGCAAGGGAGGAAGCGGCAGGGGGAGAGTGCATTTCGCTCGCAAGCGAAGCGTGCAAAGCAATCGCTCTCCCGCAAGTCTCATCGGTACTCTGGCAGAAGGGACGATTGACAGTTCACATCAGATTTTTCAAGCCGGCCAAATCAAACATCGGCTAGACGTTTGGAGGAGATTAGGAGCACCCCAGTACATATTAAACATAATTCAGGGTTATCGAATTCCTTTCCTTATAAAGCCCCCGTTAGTTCACCCGTCTCGCATACCTCAAAAACTTCACACCAAGTTGTCGCGAGATATGTTAATTCAAATAAATCTCTTAATAGATCAGGGCGTATTGGAAAGAGCTCGCGTTTCTCCGAGCTTCATTTCCAACATGTTTCTAGTGAAAAAGAAAGGAATCGAAATGTCATATCGCCCAGTGTTCAATTTAAAATTTCTGAACAAGTTCGTACATGTTACCAAATTTCGTCTAGTGAACATGTACAGGGTGCCCGATTTCCTCCAACCTCAAGATTGGCTTACAAAAATCGACCTTTCGAATGCCTACTTCCACTTACCAATTTTGAACTCCCATCGACCTTTCTTAAGGCTAATGTTTGCGGAAAAGCTGTATCAAATGACATGTCTACCTTTCGGTCTCGCAACAGCGCCAAAGGTATTTGCCAGTCTAACGAATTGGATAGCCCAAATGCTTCGAGAACAAGGGGTGAGGATTATAGTCTATTTAGACGACTTTTTAATTGCAAACCAGTCGAAGGAGACGCTACAGGACCATACCAATCTGGTTGTTCGGACCCTACAGGATCTGGGTTGGGCAGTGAATTTCCAAAAGTCCATTTTGAATCCACAAAAATCCATCGAGTACCTGGGAATAAAGTGGGATACTTGGCTGAACCGCAAGGAGCTTCCCCGGGACAAGTTAGTCGGTGTGAAAGGCAAGACAGAGAAGATGCTTCGCTCAAAGGCTGTGTCTCTGAAAGCAGTACAGAGTATTCTTGGTTTATGGAATTTTTCCAGCTTTGTAGTCCCAAGAGGACGCCTAAATGCGCGGGCGTTATTAAAATTATTGCATCGAATGACTCTTTTAAATCTCAGAGTGATAAAATTACCTTTCAGTGCTTGTCAAAATCTAGAATGGTGGCTTCTCAATCACAGAACCTCTTCACAAATTCACTTCCCACCTCCAAACTTTTACTTGGCCACGGATTCGTCGAGTCAAGGTTGGGGCGCGCAGCTCAACACGGAAACTTTATCAGGAAGGTGGTCGAAGGAAGAAACGTTTTTTCACGGCAATATTTTAGAGATGTTAGCGATTGTACGGGTTTTACAGCTGAAAGGGGCGATGATGCAGAACTCAAGTCTACTTGTACAAAGCGACAACCGAACTGTTGTAGCTTACCTGCGGAACGAAGGCGGCACGAAGTCGGAGTCCCTTCTCGATCTCACTTACAAGGTTCTAGGCGAACTAGATCGTCATCATATTCATATGACTGTGTATCACATTCCAGGTCGTTACAATTACGTAGCCGATCGACTTTCGAGAGCAGATTCGACCTCAGAATGGCATCTTTTGAGCCCCTTAACCTCCGAGGTTTTTCGTCTTTGGGGCGTACCCCAGGTAGACCTCTTTGCGTCCCGAAGGGCACATGTAGTTCCGTCGTACGTGACGTTAGAAATAGCGGATCCGAAAGCTCTTTTCATAAACGCTTTCAGTCGGATATGGGTATACAGGTTAGCATGGATATTTCCGCCCCCCTGTCTAATTCCGAAGGTGTTAGCACATTTGAACCAGGCGATAGGCAAATACATAATAGTTGCTCCCCGTTGGGAAAAGGTGTTCTGGAGAGCGGATCTCCAAGCTCGTTCGCTGCAACTTCCACTGCTAATTCACAACCTACACCAAGTACTGATAGATACAAAAACGAACTGTCCTCCGCCACAGGTGAGCCAGTTACATTTAGAAGTGTGGTTGATACAGGGTGGTCGTCACTGTTAAGTGCATGGAATCGGGAACAAGTAGAACTTCTCGATCGGAGTTGGAGAAAATCGACTCTAGGTTCCTACAAGCCCGCTTGGCAGAGATGGTGTAAATGGTCTAGAGAAAATAACGTGAGTGTCGATAATCCTTCTCCTCAGGATTTGGGTCGTTTTCTAACAGATTTGTTTTTGAAAGTGAATTTATCTTACAGCTCGATCTGCCTCCATAAATCTGTAGTTTCCACTTTTTGTAAACCAGTAGCAGGTGATCCACTTAGCTCACATGTCATAGTTAGACAAACTTTGAAAGGAATAGCTTTGCAACAACCACCAAAACACAAGCCACCTGTATGGGATGTAAATACTCTGGCCTCTTACCTAGCAATGCATGACCCATGTAGCGATTCTTTATTTGAGGTGTCGAAGCGAACAGCTATATTACTTTTGTTGTGCTCCGGTCGACGGATTCACGACTTGACTCTTTTACGAATGGATCGTAATAGTTTGATTTTTGAAGAAGATTCTATCGTTTTATGGCCAGAATACGGCTCAAAGACGGACTCTAAGTCGTATAGGCAATCTGGTTGGCGCTTACTTAAATGTGAGTCTAATCCAAATATTTGTCCCGTCCTATGGGTTAGGAAATTACTGGCTTGTACTTCATCTCGTCGAGAAGACATTAAAAGTTTATTTGTTAGTGTATGTGGTCCACCAAAACCGGCTTCCCGTTCTATCATAGGTGGGTGGATCAGAAGGGCTTTGCAGGACGCAGGGATTCACTGTAGCCCAGGAAGCGTGCGGTCAGCGGTCGCTTCTTCTAGTTGGCTAGATAACACTCCCATTGATCAGATTCTAGCCAGAGGTAATTGGCAATCGGCCGGTACCTTTCATAAGTATTATAAAAAAGAAGTTACCACATCGACTTCTCGTGGTTCTTCTCATTCTCTATCTAATTTATTTCAAGTAGTTTAGTTTGATTCTTTTTGATTTCTTTATATAAATACTTGCTTTTTATATTATAAAATATTTTGTGTTCTCCTGATTTCTTAGTGAATACTGACCGTAGTGTTATAATTTGTGATTTAACAAATTGATATTGATTGATCCAGCAGCCGATACCAAACACTTCTCAATTGTCAATAGACTTGGAGTAAGGCACAGGGAGCTTAATATACCAATTTTACCTACCAATAAAATTGTTATTAAGCGTACTTCCCTTACTCCAAGTCTATTTGTATAGCTGTCTGCTGTACACCTAATTACAATTTCTTTTCAGTATGTAATAGGTTTGTTGTAAACCGACGTGATCGTACTTGCATACATATTTATCACGATCGGGTCGGTAACAAGCCAATTGATTCGCAATGAAGAAAATGGCGGACTCGCGCGACGTCGCCTGATATTTGGAGCGAAGTTGGCGCAATCCGCATTTGCTGGCTGCTGGTTGGCTATATTCACGTGGTTGAAAATGTGTCAGGAGATGGAAAGTATGGCTACGTGGGGTAAGAAGTTCGCTTTTGTCTCGAAAGATGTCGCCTCTCTCAATTGTCAATAGACTTGGAGTAAGGGAAGTACGCTTAATAACAATTTTATTGGTAGGTAAAATTGGTATATTTTGTACATATACGTCATTGGTGCATTGTATGCGAAAGTACTGATCGAACGTGTGATGAAAGAGACAGAGGAACGTACTAGCGGGATTTACAAGAGGTATCGGATGCGTGGATCTGGTCGAAGAACTTGATCATCACCATACAAATTGTTGATCAAGTTCTTCACGCACCATCTGCGAAGGATCTTCAGTACATGGTAACTCTAATGGTAGAAGAATAACAAAAGTTTTGGTGATGGACAGAGAAGAAAATGTGTCTGAATGTAGAATTACTATTGGGAATGTAAAGGTTGAACAAGGGAATGAATTTGTGTATTTGGGTACTATGTTTACAAGGGATGGTAAATGTATAGAATGGAGAGTAAAATTGAGTAACTCAATGAATGGGGCAATGCATACAGTTGTTAGTAGCCAATGTACCTCGCAAGATGCCAGGATTGTTGCTTATAATGCAGTACTTGTCCCTACGCTGAAAGAAAGACCTAGAAGGACGTACATTGACCAAATTAAAGATGTTCTTAGAAAAGGTTTAATACAATCTACTGTGAACCGGCGTGCGTGTATGAAACGATTGACGAATGTGGAGGAAGCAAGAGAAGTGTGTCAGGATCGAAGCAAATTAAATTCCATAGTCTCTGCTTACCCCGGTGGGAAATAGTCGGCAGTTTATATATATGTCTATGATACTTACTGGATGGGTGGTATAGGTGATGATAGTCGGTGCGCGTGAGTGCTACGTTAGGGGGTGTGGCTGACACGAGCGCGTTAATGGTCGACCCCAGGTCCTGTTGTGACTGGTCTGCAGCCTGCAAACGACAAAATAACACAATTTTAATCCAAGCAAGGATTACGAGTATATAAAACACTGGAATAAATACATGGTCTACCGTTAACGGTGTATACCGTGTTACGTATTAGTGCAAATCATCTATCAAGGCATTTTATTATATAAAAGGCAAATTTCAGTTTAACTCATATTGAAAGGAGATCATCGGATTTCGGCCCAGAAGTCAAAGTGCCGGCCAAAAAATAATTTTGCTATATTCCGTTAGATATTATCCACCTGAGCATTTATTACTATGGCACCAAAGCTGTAGGGTCAATATCTTCGGTTTTATTCGAATTCAAAAAACTGTATTTTTCATACATTTTTGGTCAAAATGTAAAGTGCCGGCCAAGTAACAATAATGGTATATATCCTTAGAACTTATCCGTCTGAGCATTTATTACTATGGCACCAAAGCTGTAGGGTCAATATTTTCGGTTTTATTCGAATTAAAAAAACATGAATTTTCATACATTTTTGGTGAAAATGTGAAGTGCTGGCCAAGAAACAATATTGGTATAATCCATTATAACTTATCCGTTTGACCTTTTATTATTATGGCACCAAACGTCTATGACCATTATTTTGACTTTTGTTGGACTTTACGTTATAGTTTCTGTGTGAAAAGTGCCGGTCAGCAAAGAACACATGTCAAAGCTATCGAGAAGATACCTGTAAACATTATTCACTATGACAAAAATGTGTATGACCATTAGTTTGGCTTTTGTTAGATTTAAAAAAAACTTGATTTTTGATTCATTTTGTAAAAAAATATAATATAACAGGCACGTTATGTATAGGATCGTCAAAATGTTTATTACTATGGAATTAAACGTCTATGACCACTATTTTGGACTTGATTCGATTTTTCAAAAATCTGGTGTTTTCATAGATAAGTACCTACACTTTGGCGAAAAAAGTTTTTATTTGGTAATAATGGAACTATCTTGCTAAAGGCGTAATATAGTCGTCTTTTTGACACATTTTTATAAATTAAAAATAAGTTTGCGTTTACGCTTTAGAAGCTACTTTTTTTTAAGAAAAGTGTGCATACAAGGAAAATACAGTGGGGTGATAGAGGTACTACGTTATCGGCCGAGTAGCACCAGGACATTGTGATCGGCATACATGCAAAGTACAACTGCCCGACTCCTGTCTTCCCTAACTACTTCAGACGTCATGCCAAAATACGAGTTTCGTCACTAGATGGCAAGCTTATCTTTGGAGGGTGGTAACCATCTACGGTCATAATAATTCAACCTAAACTTAGGCCGTAACGTTGAGTGGAATGCAAAAACTACAGCCAACGTTATATCTAAAATCAGATGGTATTAATATAGAAGTTCACCTATCAACACACAAAACAAAAACACAAAGTATTTATCTGACTAATAACTAGTCATTGGGAAAGCTCTGCTTGTTGTCATTGTTAAAATGTATAAAAAAAATAAAGATTTTAAAAAAGTCCAATAAAAGCCAAAGTCAAAATAATGGTCAAAAATGTTTTGCGCCAGATTATTAAATGTTCAAAGTTGTATTAAGGGTCCTTTGTAATCCGCCGTATCGCAATTTTTGCCCAAAGCACTTTATTTTTAAACAAAATAAATAAGAAATCAAGATTTTCAAAATAAAATAAAAGCCAAACTAATGATCGTACACGTTTGGTGCTATAGAAAAAAATGTTAATAGGCATCTACTCGATCCCGTCTACATGGTATTTTTGCTGGTCGGCACTTTTCACATTTGAACTAAAACGTAAATTCCAATAAAAGTCAAAATAATGGTCATAGATGTTTGGTGTCATATAAAAAAATATTGAGAAGCAACTATTAGACGGATTCGACGTATTCTTTTCGATTGCCGGCATTTTTATATATTAACCAAAACGGAAAGTCCAATAAACGTCAAAATAATGGTCATAGAAGTTTGGCGCCATACTAATAAATGTTCTAACGGTCCTTTGTAATACGCCTGTATCCCCTTTTTCCAAACGGACATAATATTTTTTTTTTACAAAATGTATGAAAAATCGTCATTTTTAAAATCCAATTAAAGCCAAACTAATGGTCATACACGTTTGGTGTCATAGTAAAAAATGATCAGAGCAATCTACTCGAAAGGTTCGACACATTTTTTTTCTCTGGCCGGCACTTTCAAATTTGGGCCGGCCAAAGTATGGAGAGCCGATGATCTCCTTTTGATTTGCGAAATGGCATGTTCTCTTCTCTCAAGTGGTTAACGTGACATGTGGCAAACCTACAAAGAGTCGTGTGAAAAAATAATGTGTAGGGTACCTCAGGCGAGACGAGCATCTGCTGCGAGCGCTGCATCTGCAGCAGGCGCGCGCGCTGCTGCTCGGCGGCCAGCGCGCGCGCGCGCGCCACCTCGCCGCCCGCCGCGCCGCCGCCCGCGCCGCCCACCACGTAGCCCGCGCCGCCCGCGCCCACGCTCGCGCCCGCGCCCATGCTGCACGTGCCCTGCGGCCCACACACGTGGTCAGCATGCGTCATTGTGTGGGTTTATAACGCGGCTTACGCACCTCTTCAACCCTGGTGTCAGGGTTATTATTGAACCACCAAAGGCCCCTGACATGACTCATGACTACGTGCTTACATCAGTAAAGTAGTTCTCTAACTCACGTCAGTATGTGAAGCGCCCGTATTAAGACATTTCTGACTGGACCGCTACATCGATTTACCCGCCATTAACGCAAGTGCTGGTTGTGATAGCGCGATACTAAATACGCAATGAGTGACGTGGAAAGTTTTATAATTACGATTGTTGATTCAGTAAAACGTTCCGTTTTGTGCTTATTTCGGACCTACTCTAGAATAAGAAGTTCGTGGGTAAAACAGATCCTAAGATAATAAAATATTCCTTATTAAAGAAGAACAAAAAGTATATGAAGAAAAAGATGAATAATAAGACAGTGTGTACTGCGGAATGTAATTATCGATAACGTTCAGTTTAGATTTCGTTTTTGAAGTACAGTCTTTTATTAGTATCTAAATAAAACATTGTAGAGAGTAAACAAAACTCACCTGGCTTTGAACAGCATACACGGGTGGGGCGCCTGGACTCGACGACACCGGGCTCTTGGTGACCGTCTCGCACTGCATTAGACTTTGTCGTATCGCATTTATCATGGCATGCTTCTCCTTTACGCCCTGAAAATATCAACCAGTCACCAAATTGTTCATATAAAAATTGAGCTTCGAAACTTAAATATTTAAGGTGCAAATAAATAGTGAAACAGATGGACTTTTCACGAATTAACTTTGAAAATTGTAAAGTGACATTGCACATAGTCCAGCCGAAAGGAAAATGCCACAATCCCTGTAAACTTTAATGTCTTATCAAACTTTATAATCTCCAAATATTACGCATGCACTCTAAATAAACCAAACACATTTGAAGGATTCAGAGATAGTTATTTACAAGGAAAAATACTTTACTTTTTTAATATCTATATTTAATTGGGAATGGATAAAAACAAAACGCGTTCAGATATTTATCTTTCTCCATGCCATGTCGTCCTCACAATAGACTGAGAGATTGTGTCCTGTCTAACATCACGGGCCATACATATACATATAGTCGACAGGTCGATAGGCTTGACACCATATTATGTTCATCATATCCATCGTAGAACTTTGTATCCAAAGTGGCGGCTTGTTCTGATTACTTGTGGTACTGTACATCTCATTAGTGTTAAGTAAATTGCTTAGAAATACTAACCGCATAATCCGGCCTGAGCTGTCGGTTGTTCTCCAGTTCGCCGAGGACATTGACCTCGGGCGCAGGCCGGTCCGCGTCGGGCATGTTGTCGATCACCTCGTCTAGTATGTCCGACAGGTCTTGGTCGTTCGGGGCCTCCGGGTCGCCGCCCGCCGGCCCGGCCGGTGCTCGCGCGGCGCCGCCACTGTATAGGAAAGCATACATAAGTATTTATTACAGTTTTATAATCGGCGCGTATAAAAAGCAAAAGCTGCTTATCTTCAAGGGCATGGCCTAAAAACCGACTGAGTGATTGTGCCCCTTCTAAAACGATAGACTGGTCACCTGTAACTATACGGATCATCATATCCATCCTAATACTTCACACACACGCCTGATTTATAGATTATATTGTTAATTTCTGTTTATCAGATAACAATATTTTAAACAATAATCTGCTTTTATAAAACGTAACCATCAGGCATATGGCGCACTCTGGTGCCAAAATACCGCTAGAATAAGCGGAAAAAATTGCAGTAACAAAAATGTTCCAATGTTGTGCAATGGACTAGTCATAAAACAAGGTCAAGGTTTATTACTTCGGAATATCGCGGTGACACGCGGCGCACCGCGACGCGACTATTACGAATTGCCAGGCTTTTTAATAGTTTGAATATTTATTTAGATAAATAATCTGGGGAAATCCCCACCAACTTAGGCCACATCTTCACGTATTGAATCATACTGCATGATCCCATTGCTGGGTCAAGGCTTCCACTTGACTCTTCAATTTCCTCGACCTTGCGCGATCTCCGGTCTCTCCGACCTGAATAAGTGTTAAGGTCGTCACTATTTTTAATAAAAAAGTGTACTGACGGCGGCTGCGCATTGTAGACGTGATGCGGCGCCGTGTTGGCGTAGATCATGTGCGGCGGGTGCGCGGCGGGGTGCGGGTGCGGGTAGGGCTGGCGCGCGCCGCCCTGCAGCACCATCTGCAGGTGGCTCTGAGGCGCGTGCTCGCCGCCGCCGGGGGACGTCACCGAGGCGCCGCCGCCGTTCACGTTCACGCCACTCGCGCGGCTGCTGCGGGACACAGAACATTGTCATTCACAGAACAATTGGACGGACAAAAACTCACGCAACTCACGGGGATGCAAGAAACTCTGAAGGGTATATTTTGGTTTTCATTGTTCCTCATTACTTTTGAGCTTTTTGAGGTAACATAGGTGAGTCTAAAATGCGAAATACGGAAATATTTCAAGCTGTTCTGCAATTCAGAAGGTAGCTTTTATTGCCACAAATATTGGCTTCTTGTAAAATTCTTAGAAATACTTACTGTTGTCCAGTGAGCATTGAAGACAGAGTGGAGGGGTGATGCCTCTGCTGATGCTGCATCTGTTGGTGTTGGTGCGGGGGGTGTTGCTGGTGCTGCGGATGCTGCTGGTGTTGCGGGTGCTGCGGATGCGGGTGCTGCGGGTGCGGCGCGTGGTGCGGCAGCGCGGCGGGCGGCGGAGGGCGCGGGCGCGGCGCGGGCCCGTACTGCGCGCGCAGCACGGGGTTGGTCTGCGGCGGCGGCGTCGGCGGCACCGTCTGCTGCCGCGCCAGTAGCGCCACTAAGATCTGGTTTTTCTGGCACAGCGGACTCATGCCGGCGCTGCTCGTGGACGGGCTCACGGCCGTCGATGATGGCGCTGATGACGCCACCGAGATCGCGCTCGATGTCACCTGGAGATATACAAAATGTTATAGCTTGCATAAAATAACGGTTTTCTATTATTAGGCCTGTCTGACCATATAATATGTATTTTTAGTTTAACTAATAACCATAGAAGCACAGAAGAGTACGACAAAACCTAAACCTCACCTGTTGGTTTTCAGGGGTAGCTCGTTTGATCCCGGCCGCTCCCTTGTTCTCATCCATTTTGCGTTTCATGCCGGCGTTAGCCATGCGATCGAGGTAGTTGTCGCCGTGGTCCTGCGAGCGGTGCGCGTTAGGCCCGTTACTGCTAGACAATAGCTGGGACAGAAGCGCACTCGGCTGCGAGGTGCCACAGTTCTCCGAATTTCTCCTGTTCTCGTCACCATCTTCGTCCGACTTTTTTAATATCTAAAATTAACAAATACGTGATTAATAGAATAAAAAGAGAAAGTTCTGTAATATTATTATATTGTTGCTACTAAATTAATTATAGCTGTTGTTTCTCCGAACATTAAATAAATAAATAAATATTCATTAATTTCGTTTCGGTTCGAAAGCTAAAACTTACTTTCAATAAAACATCGGAGCTGTTATGGTGCGGCTGCTGCATGTGTTGTCCATGCTGAGTATGCGAGGTATGCGGCGGATGTGGAGGATGCGGCGGATGCGGCGGGTGGGGCGGCGGGCGCGCATGTGCCTGCGCAGAGTGCAGCGGGGACAGCGCCGCGGCCGGCGTGTGCGGCGTGTGAGGAGTGTGAGGAGTGTGCGGCGTGTGCGGGGTGTGCGGCGTGTGCGGCGCCGACGTCTCGCTCGACGTCGCCTCCTCGTCCTCCTGCTTCAGCAAGTCCTTCAGAATGGTGCTCGAGTTGGAAGATGAGTCGCCAGTGCTGAGCTTCTTGGTCAGGATCGTCCGCAGACGATTGGGCTCCTCCGCGGCCACGGACACGGCGGCGGGCGCGTGCACCGAGGGCGGCGCCTCCACCGGCGTGGAAGGCGCGCGAGACGTAGAGCCCTCCGACTGCGTGTCCTTGCGATCCTTCGTGTCCTCGCCGGACATGTCGCTGAGCTGGAACGGCGACGTCCACTGGTCGAGGTCGAAGTCATTGATCGAGAACTGCGGGTCAGTCGGGCTGAGCGGGCGGTAGCGTGGCTCGCAGGCGGACGACTCGCCGTTGGCAACGGAGGTCATGAGCGGGCCGCCGACGGGCGGGCGCGCCGAGCTCGCGTCCAGCAAGTCGGCGTCGTCGTCGCCGAGTACCGTGTGCGTCGACATTATGAAGTCGGGCTCGTTGGACGAGGAATTCGCGCGGAACAAGCGGGACCGGGCGCTCACTCGCAACCACGGCTTGTCGGGCGCGACGCGGATGCGGAACGGGTCACTCACAGCCGGCGGGGCCGGGTGACAGACGGCCTCTTGAAGGTGGGCCCTCACGCGAACGCGGTCACAAGATTCAACTAGGTCTAGGTAATGAGTACCCACAAGAGATATAGGATAGTTCGAATAGCTTTCCACTCCACTTAAATCACAAGCTGGAACAAAAAGAATGCGCATTTCAGTTACGTGAGTCCATAAAAATGTAGTGAGTCGGTCGGGTGTAGTGAGCATACGTACAGAGAACAGTAAGGGTAGAGTCGAGGCGGAACACGATGTGGTCTGCGTGCTTGGCGGCGATGGCGGGCGGGCCGCCGTCGACGGGGAGGAGAGCGGCCGACGCGTCCTCGCAGCGCCGGATGACGCACATGACGGAGCCGGCCTCCTCCGCCGACGAGCCGCGCACCGGCGCAGCGTGGATCACACACTCCACGTACCTACAACGCACCCCGACATCATCTTCTGGGACTACTACTATAATAGCTTACACAACTTAGTCAAATGAGATACTATTTACGAAAGGTCAAAACGAGATTTTTGTATGAAAATACGAAAACATCACCAACAAACTTGATCGAACGCCGAACTCTTTATTACGTATTTATTATTTTTATTTATAATAAAAACTTTATAATCAATAAAAAATCGTTAGTAAGGCAAATTGTAACATGTGCCTCTTTTTAATAATTTCGACTGATTTCTATTTCGATATTAGGTAGTATTTTATAATTTATCTATGACCCAGTCGTCCACTCAATTATGCAAGTCATGTCATTATGGGTTTCAGTGTCGTAATGTAAGAATTTTATAATATCTTTTGTAATGAATGAATAAATAATAATAAATAAATGCTTCATGTCACCTTTCCATCCTGTCATACATAGCGAGTATCGAAACACACGCAACATTTTGCAACAATATTTTTTACATATTTTACCAAACGATCAGGGATTACAGCTTTTCTACCGATCGTAAGTGTAATCGCCCTGTTATCGTCCGTCGGACACAATCGCCTATCATAATGAAATCGCAAAAAAATGTTAACATATCAATAGCTAACGACGAATATGTATCAATCGATATCTTTGGCGAGTGATGTTACAGAAAACTTATGTTTTTGAATACTTACCCGGTACTATCGGTCCCATTAGGATTTTTGATGAGAAGACGAACTTGGATAGCTTGAAACTTGTCGATTTCAGCTGAGCCCCAGCCGAAGGTCTGTATGTTCCGGAGCAACGGCCTCAACTTCGCATGATCGTTCGCATGCAAAAGTGAGAAAATAGACTTCCTGTACAACTCCGTTCTGCCCTGCAGAACGAGCTCCTTTATATTGTCGGTGACACACTCGATTTCACCCTTTGAGTTAATTTCCAGCAAAATCCATCCGAGGTTACTGGTGTAGTGTTTGAGCGCCTGTAAAAACAAAAAATATTGATAAATACCTACTTAAGTTTAACGACTATATGCATAGATACTTATGCAAATCTAATAATTACTAATACAGGAAACGTAAATACCAGTACCATAATAAAAAAAGACCTCAAAAAGCAATGAGTATTATCCAGTACAATTGATACAATGAAATGGTACAAAAATATCTACAAGACAATTAAACATTTCTTGAACTTGAAATTCGGCGAGTGGGTTTATGCATGTATGTATTAGTATTATAATAAAAAAGCCCAAACCAATTTATGAAAGGGACAGATCACAAGCACTCTAAACATTGGTATGAAGATTACAATGAGAGTAGAAGAATCGAAAGTGGTGTGTAAGATTGTAGTAATTGAAATTCCGTGATCTCTGGTTACCCCTTGGAAACAGTGGCGATGTTATGTTACGTAAATAAGCTGATGCGCAGGCTGGGTATGTAGGTACCTCAATGAGCGTGGTGAGCTCGGAGTAGTGGAGCGGCGGCTGCGGCTGCGTGGAGGTGACCTCGCCGCCCTGCACGGGGGAGAGGCAGTGCGCGCGCACGGGGCAGTCGCCGGGGCACTCGAGCCGCCGCCGCAGCACCTCCTGGATCTGCTGGGTGGCCTCGCGGACGATGCCGTTCTTGTCCGGCTGCTTCACCTCTGCGAGACACGTCACCAAGAGCTCCTCGAGCTGGTTTATCGTCTCGTTTTCGAGCTCCCGACGACGCTTTTCGTTGTGACACTTGTTTCTGTAACAGTATGCCGACGTCATTACACACAGTGAAACAATCACAACAGTGCCGATTATAACTAACGGTGCGATTTTTTCTACACGGTTAACATTCAATTACATAGCCAAAAATAAATTACTAAATAATTTTAATTACACTATATATTTTAAGGAAAATACAACAAAACCAGTTTTGACGGGATATTAGAAGAAGAACTGTCTTGCCTTGAATTTGATTAGAATTCACATCTTTCAAACATTAAACCAAGTAACTTGCATAATTTAATTTAAAATAAATTCAACGCTAAACCGAGAACACAAACTAACTAGAACTGTCAACTGTTAGAAAGAATAATTATTTTTCCTCATAGCTGCTGAAGGTTGCACAGTGTACAGTCATCTATTCTCACTAAGCTTATCATATGTTTAGTGAACCGGTATACAGAAAGGTACCATTCATATACACGTAGAAAAACATGCATAAACATAATACAAAACCCAATAAAAACAAAATAAGCCCACTTCCTTTGTTTCCTTAACACAAAGACTACCACATGGCCTTACACCATACGAATTTAGCAAACGAATTACGATCTCTTCATGGCAAATGATTTGTCATGATCTGAGTCACTACAGTACTAGCCGTGATCGACCAGACAGAAGTCTTTGTGAGAATAAACAAACATTTATCTAATACAACTTACACATACAGTTAAAAATATTCATTCGTATGATAATTATAACAAACCACTATTAAAAGCTTACGAATAACGATTGAAGAATATAATATGTAGGTGGTGAGGTGATCAATAATGAAAGCCATTAAAATGATATGACCAACACGTTTAGTATGAACAACAAATAATAAAGGCGAAAGGAAATTAAATTAATGATAAGGCAAGAATGTTAATTTGTGGAATTCTTCTAAACTGTCATAAAATAAATAATACGTCGTACCTAGTTATATTTGTATATTCACGGCATATTGTTCATCGTGATTCGTGATCGATGACTTAATATTTTTTCTCAATTAACAAGATAAGAAAATAAGTTGCAATATTACCTTTATATCAATAAAGGTAATGCCTAAATTGGCACAGCTTACTTTAAATAAAAAGTATGTGAATGTCAGTCAACATTCACTTATTTCAATAGTAAAGGTGTAAAAAATAGGAAATTATGATTGCATAAATGAAACAAAATTGTATAAGGGAGTGCAAAATCAAAAGTGATAATTTTTAATTTTAACGACGATGTAATAATTTCAAAACTAACATTTCATGAAATATTTTTTTTTTATAATAAAAGTTGGATTTAAAACAACAGAGTACAAAACTCAATAAAGCCAAGTAGCTAAAAAGTCATGAGCAAAAATAAAATATGATATGTTTTTAAAACATTGATATGTTTTCACAATGGCGGTGTGTCCAGCAATAATATGACTAACTGAATACCAACCACATCACGTGTCAAAGCAGGCCGACAGGCACACATGAGCCATTCCCAACTAAGTTGAGCTTAATAAAGCTTCAGGACGTCGCAAAACCCAATAACTTGACAAGTTTATTTTACATTTATGAGAGTTCTATAGTGTATTGATTGATACATACATTTGAGATTGCGGCTTATTGTCTGACTTTTTTCTTATCTTCTTAACCGGCGCTGTCACGCTCATCTTGTCTTGCATCCCCCTCCATGTGTCTCCCGGTTGGAGGTCACAGGACTCAAGTCTACGGAAGCAGAAGACAACCTTTTATTAACAGCTCGAGTATTGTAATCATTCTATATCTTATCTTCTACATATACAGTCATTGTAGTATTTTATTGGGAATATAGTCGGGAGCTTATGTTATACTGTAATAAATCGTATACAACTCGTATATTGGAACAGAACAGACACTATAAAAAATGTAGACAGCTAAAACTATCTATTTAACCTCGTCTGTGCGCGTTACACAAAAGAATAAGTAAGGAACTTAAATTTGCAGAACAATAAAACGTACCTATCTCCTTTCCGATGTAAGTGCTTAATGACAAAGATCAATAATATAATGTTATTATTTAAGTTCTAGAGTCATTTTATTTTATAATCGAAATGTGGAGATTACGTGAGTGTATAAAAAACACAACACACATGTGCTAGAAAATCCACACATAGGTACCTAAGTCATGTATTGTAATTAATTTTGGTACGAAAAAAATTATACTTTGCATTACATGCTTTAATATAAACACTTCTTTTAAAATAATCATTAAATATTGTGTAATAGGAATGTATTTATAATAAAGAGAAACACTAGCGTATGAAACTTACTTAAACAACTAGGTTCCTACCTACCTTCTAAGACTGAGTGGCTTTGATTTCTTTGGATGTTTGTTTGATAATAAAGAAAAATATTGCTAACACTATCTGAACGATTCCCCAATCAGACATAATCATTGTGCAAATAGATGACTCATAATGGTTAAGTAAACTAGCTACCTAATTATATATACCTATTTTTACAATGTCAGTACCTACACAATATTACCATGTTAAAAATAATAGGAATAGTTTAATTAATCATGATGGTAGAGGAATAGTATCCAGATCGTGGCAATTCATATCAAAAAGCAAGTACAAAGTAGACTGAAGCTTAATGCGAAAGAGAGACGGAGATACTAGTGGAGTAGTGGCGCGACGCGACGCCTACCGAGGAGCCCCGCTACGCAACCTCACTGCGACGCGCGACGGCCGCGCAACCTTGAAATAATAATGTTCGGAATAACAACAACGCGCCATAAGCGTGACCAGAAATACTATAATAAAAATAATACTTCAAAAATTTGCCTCCTTTTAGATCCTACATCCTGCCTAGACGATTGTTAGAACAAAAATTAGATGTACCTATCTACATTGTTGAATAACACACATTGCAGGTGTCATACGTACTGTAACGATTCTCAGCCATATGAATATGTCTTACTTATTGATCTAGCTAGTTTCTATTGTACAAACATAAAGATTTCAGTTTCGTTGACACTTGAATCCAAATGAGTGAAAGTTGGTAGGCATTGTAATTTGTAAACGTTTCGCGGGCGAAGGTTTCGCTTTTTCAATCATTACTCAACAGGTATTCGTCATCCGCGACAACTCTCGACGGTTACATTTTGTCAGTTTTATAAAACTTGTTGAACGGAAGTTATAATTGAAATGTTTAACGTTACATCAAAGAAGGTTTTTAGATTGGACAATCTTAATTTACGTCAGAGAGCTCGAGAGCACTGACTATCTCCAATAAGACGTGTCTGTAACTATGCAAAACTTTGTTTTATATATGTAAGTAATCTACACGACATTAACTTCTCACGTCTATCAAGTTATGCAAGTCTGTTCTGCAAAACGTTTTAAGCCTTAAAACTCAAGCACGGTTTAGTTAATTATGTTAAAACTCAACATCCGCATGGCCGGCTGAATCAAAATGACGCATTATTAAAACATTCTCTTTTACGTAACATCACATTTTGTATGAAGTACCTGAAATAAATATTCATTATAGCCGTAATTTTGGTAAAGTGCAGGATAAATTATATTATACCTATAAATGAGCCAAACTTATTAAAATCACAGGTAAACCATAAAGCATTTTCCAATATTCAACGTATAAATTCGATTTTTTTCCTATCAGGTACCTCTCTACCTATATGGTACTGGTTCAATCAGAGCATTATTACATAACTCTTATTGAACGTGAATACGCTCATTTAGTTTAATACAGATATACTATCAGTTCGGAATGTCTTGTGCCTGAGGAGAAAAAGTGACTAGCTATAGTCTAAGAACAAAGTATCAATATTTTTTAGAAAATGATTATCTTTATTGTAATGAAATGTGCCGCGCTTTCCAATATTTACAATTGTGTAAGTGTAGCTAATAATAAGGAGTCATACATACCTATGTATGAATAAAATTAGTTTTAAAATATTAGTAATAGTTTTAAAAGAGGTATTCACGAATAACCCCTAAAACGACGACGACGACAGGAAAATAGTGTCACGAACACCGTAATCAAGAATATATTTTTTGTACGTTTTGCAATACGTATCTCGTTCAATGTAGTCAAGTTCAATGTTTGCACATTTATGCACAACGAAAGACGATTTGATAAGAAATAAATCAACATCACGGAGAATACCCAACTTCACTAGTTGGCATAGGTCTGTACGACACACGAGATTACGGTAGGTCATAAGACAGTAAATGATATGATAACAAACGATGCTTTTTGCTTCTCTCAAAACCAATATAGCACTTTATTAAATTAAAATAGCACTTACAGTACATAAGTGGTAAATAAAATAAGCAACGTTCTGAGAGATAAAACAAATTCAGACAGTGACAGATAATATTTGCTTATTGATAAGTTCAATAATGTAGTTAAGTGCAAGGAGGAATGGGCTGACTTGTGAACATTTACAAACTCAACGTATATGTTTCAAAAAAATCTGTTACATCCTGATTTTCTTGAATTGAATTCGAATAATTGTACCCAAGCAATTACAGGAGTTACAATAAGCTTGAAAAATTTGTTCAGGTGTTTGCAAATTGTCGACGTCTTCGGAAACTTAATCGTTTACCCTTAGTACTATCAAAATACCTATGTTTTAATCCAATAATGCATTAATCACTTTTAGCCATCAGCATCATGGATATAAAAGTGCGTCAATCGGTTAAAATTTTGGATGGGCCAACCAATTCCAACGGTCGCTACAAATGTAATTGAACACATTATAAGAAACAACCATCTCTTATTTCTGAAGAGCGTAAATTATCGTTGCGGATTTAATTCAATACGCTAATGCTGTTTTCGCACTACCTGCATCCGAACCAAAACCTAAAATTTCGGATCCAAGGTGGTCATAGAACCATTTCTATGGTAGCTTACGCACTACATCCCATATCTGTCCATCAATCATCCTTTTCTTTTTTTTTTGACGTGACTTTTTGTAGACTTAGCCGGACAAATGGGGAACGCTGATGGCTCTCGCCCGGTACAAAATTTAAGACAACAGGCCTTAGGGTGCCCAGTTGGGCGCGAACCTTAGATCAGGGTATTGTCTGAGAGGATAATATTTGAAAGAATTAACCGACCATAGTGAGTCGATAGCGATGAATAAGCCCTGGATGAGTCAATCGTCAACCACGCAGGCGGGGTTGGTATCGGGGTTATCCGTCATCCGATATCTGTAGTAATTTTCTACTATCCGTCAATCGCGGACTCTGATCGGATTCGGATCTGAGTGCCAAAACTCCCTAACAATTCCTTAAGACGTGACGTCTAGAACGGTTCGTGTAACACAGTTTCAGTATTGATAGATACAATTTCAATCATGTGATTGGGTGAAAATGACATTCCTGCCAACATATTTAAATTTTAGCCAAAAAAATGGGATTTAATCTGCCAGGATAAATGAATACTCAAACCCGTAGCACGTAACTCTAAAATAGGTACCTATCGTATGACTTCCTTATAGGTATCCTTTGCCTGTGCTATATCACCATTCCTTTGCAGGAAATCATAAATATAATTTCATGATGTTATTCTTGGCTTTTGTTTTCTCCAGGTATCGTTTTCACGCTTGCTTTGCGCACTCATGATAGGTAATTTGATTCTTTTAGTGCTTTCTATGTACTACAAATACACAAATGCTTTAGCACCATAAACCACTATCCTTTTGGTCGCGTGCTTATGTGTTACAAGGAATGTAAAAATATAGACAGGTATTTGCAGTAATTAATTTAGAAACTTGGAGAAATTCATGAAATAATCTCTAAGGTTCATATGCAACATACAAAAGTATTAAAGCATTATTGCACTCTGTTTGTTTAAGTTAGTTGTTATCGTTAATTATTTTATCGGCATTGAGTGACCCACATCCATACAGGTCTAAGTGTTTTGTTATTGATGCAGTTTCATTATTTCTTGAAATATTTCCAACGTCATCACTTTTAGAAGCAGCTTGCTCCAGGCCACCCAATTTTTTATAACGTACTATTTTGTGGCAATCCAATCATTGAAACTAAACATCAACACTTTGACTTTTTTATTCGTTGAGTACAATTTACCTACGGTTTAAGCAAATTGCGTTGTAGCTACGCTACTCTAGAAGTCATTCAACAAATATTTTGCTCCCGATAAGCCGACGGCTTCTAATTACCTTGAGAATGTATTAACAGCGACATCAACATCAAAGAAGATATCAACAAGCTCTTCGACTTCGGAGTCAGGTGTGAGCGCGGGCGGCAATGTGGCCGAGACAGGAACCGCTTCATCCGAGTGCCCTCCGCAGTTGAAGAGCAATGGTTCCGTTTGCACCATAGGCAGCATGATCACAGCACATTTCACAAATGGTCACTGCCACAATTCAGGAGATGTACTTCTCCCTGGCTCAGCTTCAAAAAACACAGTTGCCAACCGTATCCAAACACAGTCTGCATTGCGCCACGTTTGCCGCGACGCCGTTTTTTTACTAAGAAAAGTCTAGATAATCACAGCTCCGTATTTTTGTATAACATCAGTAGTGAATTACAATATTTTTTCTATTACGTCTTTAGAATGTCAATCGACAAAAACATGCAAGAACTTTATTACGTAGCGATAGTACAATTTCCTATCGATATCTGTGCGAAACGTTCGCTACAAAACGACGATGAAAGTCAACTGAAAGACGAGACATACATATACATACATCCTTTTCATTCGCCGCTTCACAAATTATCAACAGTGCGGCGCGACACGAACCGAGCAGTGGCGGCTGCGAACAACGCCGAGCCGAAACCGAAGAGACGGATTGACTGAGCTATATATCTGCTGCAGTCACACCCACGTCGCGTTTATCTTGCCAAACTCTCTAGCGATCTCGCTCACCGAGACGACATTCATAAACTTCGCGTCGAACAAGGCCGATAGTACACGAATTAATATGATTGGATTGGATAACACCGACAAATTTTATATTCTGTTTCATTTGCTTGTCTACTACATTACGAAACGCTGGAGAAAACATATTAAATAATCAATAATAAATGCTTCAAATAAAATTGTTTTAAACACACCCATATAAATCACCTCCATTTAGGTATTCAGTTTTCAGATATTTCATTATTATTTTCTCTTCAAACATTGATAACTATGTTTTTCCTCAGGATCAGAAGTATCTCTCTCTTTTTGGGAATATAACATCTACTGTACAACCCAATATATATTCCAGCAGCAAATTACTGCACAGGTTGCGTAGTTGTAGTGGCAGCTATACATGAAAGTGAAATGGAACAGCAATCGTGTCAAGTGCACGATTTTAGATAACAAGGTCAATTATTGCATAACACAAGATACTACAATTTAGGTTTAATTCAAATAAAAGAAATAGGTAACATGCTGATACAATTTAATGCTTAATAATACAGAGTAAAATGGAAAATTTTGAAATTAGAGAGATACCTCAAGGCATTTCTGTGCAAAAGATTTTAATAGTCAAGAGATCTGAATGTAAATACCAAAAATACAGGTATTATACTATATGAAGATATAAAGTGGTAAATTGAGTAAGAGGGCAGTAGAGGAAGAGCGTGGCGCGTGCAGATATCGGTGCAGGCGGCCCCGCGGAACTATGTCAGTGGGTCACGGCAATGACGTGGCACACGGCCGCGGCGAGTCGCGGCGCGCACTTCATTCTAATTCCGCTTTACCGGTGTCTTCATTTTAACTGGCTATTTGTGCCCTAACCAGTATACCTGCCAAATCAGTCACTACATCAATCAGACGAGCAATACTGTTATCATACATAAAACTTTAAACAAAGATACGCACGCCGTTGGCATACAGCGCCTGTTAGCTTATCGTTGGCATTGACCGACTGAAATAATTCACATGAGAAATTTACTCATTTCCAACAAGTTCATTAATTCAAAAATGAGAATGCGGTTGGGGGGTTTTCCATGATGACAAAGAATGTGCTAAAAACGTACGCATTAATTAGATTTGTAAACTACCCCGTGTCGTCCAACATACGATTATCAATTTATCATAGTCAATTTGCAGACCCTATTTTTTCTGTCATCTGTCACAAGATTAGTTTCTATAGCTACATTACTACGAGTTTTGCTTCCGATTTCTTATTTCATTTAATTAACGTAATGGGTCTCTAGCAGCATGGCTGGATTAAGAAAAAGGCGATATAGTTGATTTTATTTTAGCCTAATTTCTTTCTTTTAATTTCGAGATTGCTTTTTGTTCTTTAATGGACTTCACGAAATTATTTTCCTTGTAACGAAGTCTACCGGACAAAGTACTTTCGATGATTTTCAAAAAGTACCTATTTTATTTAAAATTTCCTTGATAACATGATTGCGGATGACTAAACTCTCTTTTCATGCGACGTAAACGATCTTGCGCTTGGTTAATTTTAAATGGATCTCCACTAATATCGTGTTGACAAGACATGATGAGCTGCTACCTCGAGGGAGCGTAAGTAATCTGATCAAATGAAACAACTAATGAGAATATAAATGGCGTAACATATTGGTTGGGGACCGAGTGGCTTGTTCCAGTCTTATATACCAAGTCTCCATTAATAACTTGCAATTATTTATGTTTGTATAAGCGATTTTAACATCAATGTTTAATGCAAGTATATAGTTTAAAAACGATCTCCTATTTTATTTAATATTGGTCTTCAAATTTCAGTAATTTGGTACTCTATATATTTTATTAATGTTAGTGTGAGAAACATGCTCAAATAAAAAGATTACATCAGGCCAAGCAACAAGCTGTTACAATTACACGTGAGGAGGTTTTTATTTGTTAATGTTTTTATTAGACATGTTTAGATATTACCCAAAATTTATTTAGATCTATTGATATTTGTCGCAAATTATAGTACTATTATATATTATTATTGGGATTGGATAACAGCAGGACGGAAAGCCACACTAAGTGCTCTTAGTGCAAAAGAGACCAAGAAACTGATATAATAATATATTGACAGCGGTCCTACGAACCATGCTATAGCGCAAATACCTAGTATAGTACCTCTGGCTTGGGGGAAGGAACCTCCCAGTGCGTACCACGTGTAAATGAGTCCTATAATCTAGGCGATTTACAAAAATACATTATATAACAATCCGCGAAACCCGTGCCGCCAGTGCTGAAATTACAATATGACTTCGTGATAAAATGTCAAACTGATGAAACCTTGTCTGGATTTTGGTTCAACAAACAAGTTTCAACTCGTGCAATTAAATGGTAATAAATCTAAGTTTGTGTTCGAACTTTAAAAGAGCTCGTGCCTTTAGTTAGACAATGTAAACCCTACATAAATAATGCTTGGAAAACATTTTAGATGTTCATCATCATCTCCGAGTGTCCATCTCGTTAACCCGTTTTTCACGGGTTCTGCTTACCCAATAACCTGAAGATTTGACAGGTCCAGGTTTTTTTGCAGAAGCGACTGCCTGTCTGACCTTCCTATCGGATGAAAAAACCACCCCAATCACAGTTTAGGCCACATTCCTCACGACGATGTTTCTCTCTCCTACCCGGAAACGGCCTGCTTCATTTTTTAAACGTTCGGCATTACTGTCCCAAATTTAAAAATAAAAAACAAATAATAGAACAATAAAGTTTAAAAATGACAATCGAGCTCGGCTCGCTGTGATGTTGTAGGTGGGTAGGTATATGAATTCTCAATGAAAAGGAATACGCATACAGAAATGTCATATTTTCCTTGTAGGTGTAGCACTATGTATCACTCTGGTGAAAGTACGATTCCCAACCCGAGTGTATCAAACTATACTATTCTATTATTTGTATTCTCTTGATGAATAATGATCCCAACATGAATTCGAAACCAAATTCGAATATCATTAGTTTAGGCCTCTGCTAGATTTGAACCTGCGACCCCACTGGGGAAACAGCCGTTCTTCCAACCAGACTACCACGGCTGTCTTCTAGGTCTATTTTAGGTGTTAAATAAAGTTATTTCATATTGAGAAATACCTAAATATCTAGGCATCGCCTTAGGAGTAACGTTCGAAAACAAATAGGCAGCCTAAAAGGCTGGGCGTCTTGTATCCGTCAAGTGTGATAGGTGAGTGACGGGAGCTGGAAACAGGTACCTGTGGCACCTGGCGAGATCAAAAGTGTTTTCAGACTTGTCCGCAAAGAATCCCCGCAAATGCGTTGCGTCACGTGGGCGGGCGGATCGATGGCGGGGGCGGCGGTAGGGCGCTTGCGCGAACTCTATCCTCTCCTATATCGACCGCCAACTTTTAACTCCACGCTTTTGGGGCAGGTTAGGCCTATGCTCTGGGGTCAAGGTCACGCTCCTTCCCGCTGAAATATAGCTTACATACTACACAGTCACACAATCATATCTAACAAACGCGGAGATCGCGTTTTATCTTTCGAAAACATTAATATATCAACTTCACTTCATCTCTCGTGTGGGTTGTGAGATCAATGACCTATCTCATCACCCCTGGTTTCAGGATCAGTATTGAGCCACCAAAGGCATTACATGGCTTTAAGTATCGACACCACATACGTACATACTAACCATGACATCAGGGTAGGCGAGGTTGGTTATCCATTTCACAACCCACACGATAGAAGATCAACTTGACAAATATATACCATTAGTCATACTAAAAGTTATGTTAGTTTACCTACCAATCGTTCACTCTTATAAATAAGCATATACAATTAAACTGACTACTAAAAAAAACCAAGCCAATTAGCCTACGCTGTCAATTTCGACATTAGACAAACATTACGACCTGATCTTACTATTTGAAGAATAATCGTTTTACTATATACCTAATTATTACCCTTCATTCTTTATAATAGTGATCAAGTATAAATCTGTACGCCCATAGTAGTAACAACATTTTTCTTTCACAATATTAACACACCCGTACCATACATATTTAATGAGAGCTTTTCAATACATCTGCTTGTATATAAATACCTAAAATCCCAGCCGCCAGCGAGGCTTCTAAAACTCTTTACGTAATATTGGTTAGAAAGCATGCCTCTCATTAAAAAGTTCCGTTGACATAACATTAAGAAATAAATCCTTAAAGAAAAGTAATTTGGAAACCCCAAAAACCGCCACAGAATTAGAATTAAAATCAGAGAGTAACTCTTAACGACTAGGCGAAAATGGGCCATGTTTAATTTATACACTTCTCATCAAAAAAATCGAAACACTTCCGTTTTCATTGTTTCTGTCCGAATTTAACACAAAAAAGAGTTCATACGATGAAAAAAAATACATAAATGTATAGCTGGCAGTTTGGCCATTACAGTAATAAGCGAAAATTCTAAATTCAAAATTAGAATTTCATTTGTTTATCTTATAAACGAAATGAATCACTGTTTTGAGACAAATGTGTGTTTAGGGTTGGAGTACATTTAGCGTTTAAAAACTAAAAATTGGCGCCTATCCTTAAACTTTTTGTTTTTTATTTCAATACTGTGACTTTGGGACGTCTGAAAAAAGGTTTTTTTTCTAAAACGTATGGATACTTCGCCCACAGAAGCCGCCCAAGTTGTGGCATTGCTGGATTCTGGCCTTAGTCAGCGTGTTGTGGCTGCAAGACTGCATCTAAGCCTGTCATCTGTTCATAGAGTCTATAAACGTTATCGGGAGACTGGTTTGTTCACGCGCCGTTCAGGATCTGGCAGGAATCGGGTCACTTCTGAGCGAGATGATCGATTTATTGTAACAACTTCTTTAAGAAATCGACGCCTTAACGCTTTTCAACTGCAGCAGCGGCTTCGTGTTGTACGAAGGGTGGCTGTAAGTGACTCTACAATTAGAAGAAGGTTGAAGGATCGTGGACTGGTACCGCATAAGCCAGCAAATGGGCCCAAATTAACTGCAGACCATCGAAGAGCGCGCCTTAACTTTGCACGTGAGCACCTAAATTGGTCATACCTACAGTGGAGCAAAGTTCTCTTTTCTGATGAGTGTAAAATTATGCTGTATGGTAACGACGGAAGGAACAAGGTCTACAGAAGAGACGGAGAACGCTATGCACAATGCTGCATTGAAGAAAAGGTCAGCTATGGTGGCGGTTCGTGGACGGTTTGGGGAGGAATCAGCGCCGACGGTAAGACAGAGCTTGCTTTCGTGTCTGGGCCACGTCTGCCTGCACTAAACTGTCATCGGTACGTCGAAGAGTGTCTCGAGCCTCATGTGATGCCCTATGCACATTTTATTGGCAACGGCTTCATATTCATGCACGACAATGCTAGGGCTCACACCGCGGGCGTCGTACGAGACTATCTTAACGAAGTCGATATCTCTATTATGGAATGGCCAGCAAGAAGCCCGGACATGAATCCCATTGAACATCTGTGGGATGAATTAAAGAGACGAATTGGAGCAAGAGATCCTGCCCCAGAAACACTTAGCCAGCTGCAAGATGCAATCCAAGAGGAATGGGACAATATACCACAGCATGTGATCGTGACTCTCATCCGATCGATGAAGAACCGTATGGAAGCAGTAATTAGAGCTCGGGGAGGGAATACAAGTTATTAAATAAACGTTTTTTAGCTTTTTTTTTCATTTACGTGTGTTGTTTTATCCATTTCCTTTATACTCCATACGGAATAAAAATGACTCATTTAACAAAATACGAAACCTATGAAAAATTCATTTAAATTTAGAACATTAACATTAAGATTTGATAAGCTCATATTACTCACTATTAAACGACATTTAACATTTATTCCTAAATGTACACATTTTTCTGATAATCCTGACAAAACGTAAACTTGCAAGGTGTTTCGATTTTTTTGATGAGAAGTGTATTTTAAACTTTATTGAATAAATGGAAAAGTAATCGAGGAAGAACTCCAGTTCAGGAAGAGTAAATATTTAGAAAACAACCCTCCTGCAAACACGTGTAACCGACCATCCCTTACACGTGTCTCCTAGGTGGAACCGTTCATTTTTCATTTTCCTTCTATTACTGATCGCTTGGCATGTCAAAAAGATTTGCTTATGAAGTATTTATCATTATTTGAGGATTTGTTTTAGTTACGTATGTTATTTTTGTTTTGCTCGGTTCGGGTCTGGGGAGCTTGTTCTTCCGGGGGCCGCTGGAGCCGAGATGTTGCGCAGTGCGCGGGCAGAATGCGCGGCGGTGGCGCGGCGGGCGGCTTCCTCCGCGTAATTGATCGCACCCGTACTCCTGGCCGAGGCATGCGGAGCCTCCGGTGTCGTCATGGAGACCGCCTGCCGCTGCTGCCGTCGCAGGGTCGCCATGATAACGGCGCCGATCCAATAGCTCCCCGATAGTGAATACTCACTCTCTAATGGATATCGTATTACCTAATTACGGTATTATATCTCCACAACAAAGCTAAGAAAATGTTTTAACTAGACATATTATGAGTAGAAAAGATCTTAAGATTTACGCATATAAATTATTGATTGATAAATATTAAATGTATTGCTTCGATTTAAAATTGCAAAGTTGTTAAACGTCCTAGCTATTCGTCTTTAATGTGGCAGTATTGGCCCACTTATTTGTATTTGTACCTCACTACTACTATTTGTCTTTATATTGTACAAGCTTCGTAACATAATTAACTTCTTATTTGGTGATATTAAATGAGTAAGGGAAAAATATAGGTATCTATAGTTAAAAGTAAAGAAAAAGACACGAGAACAGAGTTGGTTAAATATTTATTTTGAGAAGAAAAATTAAAGGATTTATAAACTTATTAAAACAATAGCCGTAACTATCCCAAGCAATGAACCATCGTATGGTCCAAGCAGACTTTATAACTATCGTAAAAGTACCATCAATCTCCTGGGCCCTGTTTTATAAAGCTGACAATCCGACAAGTCGACATATGTCAAAAAGTGACAATCCTAAAATTTTTCTGTTTAATAAAACTGACAGGCGACAAATTTGTCACGGTGGAAAATTTACAAATATGTCGAATTGTCGCGACAATTCGACATATTTCTGTTTAATAAAACTTTTTGGGCGACAGGTGACAGGTGACAATTTGTCGTGAAAAACTTGTCAAATCAGCTTTATTAAACAGAAAATTGTCACGACATATTGACATATTTGTAGAATTGTCCGACAATTCTGACAGGAGAGTTACCCTCTGTCGCGAAACTATATTTTGAATTTTAAAGGAGTAAGAAAGTGTTTATAAAACACGCATTACAAAAAATGGTACTATCATCGAGCAGTGAAAGTCAATTGGGCACTAAACTTCCCAAACAGTATGTTTCTATTTTCATAGATAATCCCCAAAATACTTAGTTTCTTGTGCATTTCCATCACACGCGATCAAAACAAACAATCGAAGTTGCACTAGTGATTGATTCTTTCTTTTACTTTGTTAATATTTTTTTCTATTTTACCCTCATTTAGCTTCATAAAACATTATTATTTACAAATATGTCAAAATTCGACATAATTGTCACGACAATCCCACAATTGTGGTGACGTAATAATTTGACTGTGGTTTTTTGACATATGTCGAGTTTTATTAAACGCTTTTTTAAATGACAAATATGTCACGTTTTCACGGTCGATTTTTGACATAATTGTTACCTTTATAAAACAGCCTAAGCGCGACAATTCTACAATTTTGTCATTTTTTGACAGATATGTCGAATTGTCAGCTTTATAAAACAGGGCCCTGGTAGCTGTTCTCGCGTCATGATGCGCGTAAAAACATGCAATCAGAAACCAATAAACAAACATTATAAAACCTGTTGTTTAGATTTTTCTTCAACCAAAAAAATACTTTACCTAAAAAATAAAATATGCTAGATTGATTGCACATGATGAGCCCGTAGCTCAGTGTCTGTTATTTATTGGTAGGGATCAACAATTAAGCAACGGTGCGGTAAGTCATTAGATGAGTGATCGTGTTATGTAAGACATTTCCATTTTCAGGAGGGTGCCTAAGTTGCCGATACTGGAAACACTTGTCAAGTAGTCCTTAAACCTAAATTAGAGGCATTCTTGGAGGTGACACGGATAACTTTATGGGGTTGGTTACTAATCGACACCAAAACTATGCCCGCCAATCCCACCATACAGCAGTTGATTGAAACGAAACCTGTGCACATAGACTGTATAATTATATCAAGGTATGTCAAGGAAAGTAGAACTGCGGTACTTTTCCAAAACAAATTACTTATCGATTTTCCTCCTAGTCTCATGTCCTGGTAATGTTTAAAGGTAATGGATCTACGCATGACCGGGGCGCATAATCGTTGTAGCGGATTTGAAGTTTCCCGGGGAATCGCACTTTAATCATTGCTTGTTAGCATAAAATATTCACCGTATTATATATTATTTGTCACTTTGTAATTGTTCTTTATATTGTGTTTTTGTGCAATAAAGCGTTTTATATTATATTGTATTCTCCGCTATGTTTTCGTCTTACTTCTTGCCCTTGCTATCTACCATTGAGTGAAAGTCTCCTGTACTGCGCGCCAATTTCTACGATGTTTAGCTTTTCAAATTAGGTCTCTTTAGTAACTTTAAGGAGGTCGTTCATCTCATACAAGGCATGCCTTTTAAGTTTTGTCGTTTGAAGAAAAAATAACAACGATAACCTTATAGTACCTTTTATTGTTTTTCAAAGTATTCACCACGAAGTTTAATACACTTTTCCATTCGCTAGAACCAGTTATTATAACATTTATTACATTCCAAAGTGGGGGTGTCACAAAATGGCTGACTTGAAAGCATCGACCGCTTCTTCACCGCACTTAATTTTAGGAAATGTAAAGAAATTGTTAGGGCTTAGATCAGGACTGTTTGGAGAATGGTCAAGAATTTCTACGTTTTCCTGCTTCAAATACTCAATCGTTTGAAAAGACGAGGGATGTGTGAGGTTGCGTTGTCATGGTGCTGGACGATGCGTCGATTTGGACTAGATTTTCGAAGTTCAGCGATGACTCGTGGTAAACAAACTGGTATACCACTCCGCATTAACCATTGTACGATCTTCAAGTGCAAATCTTGTAATCAGGATCGTAGGCATAGATCCGACAGATTCGTCACCACTGATGATGTTGTAGACGTGATTTGAATCTCCTCGGTTGAACCTCTTGAAGAGTTTTCTTACACCTTTTTACGCGGGCTACCTTATGATCGCCGGAAAGCAAATGGGGAATCCAACGGCAAATTCAAATTGGCAAATATTCGAACGACAGAACTTAAAAGGCATGCCTCGTAAGTGCCCATGCAATACTTTCTTGTCCAGAACGTGGTCTCCACTCCAACACTTTTCTACTCCATCTACAGATGTATCATCGTCCGTCCGTTCTACGATACAGGTACGCTTGTCATAACGAAGCCCGTCCGTTTCCATTTTTCCCACTACTGACTTCCTTACCTATTTCTCTCTTAATTGAATGTTTTTAATTATAATTATATTCCGAAACGTTAATAAGAAGCTTACAGTGAATAGGATAATAATAGCCCAGAGCCATCCAAGGGGAATACGATATCGATCGATACGAGGTAAGATTATTTTGTATTTGTATTTTGAACCTTCTTTTAAAAGCTAGAAGATATTTAAATTCAAAAGAAATCTACAATCACATGATAGTAGAAATAAGAAATAGTAGCCTGTTATACTTTATATAAAATTCATGTGCCATACTGAATAATAAAATTCAGTTGAATTCTGTTCTTAAAATAATATTTAATGTAGAATCTGCCACGTGCATAATATTCGTCAGAAACCAATTTGCAGCCACTACTGTTGTTGTTCTTTGTGTCCATGAATCGTGAATAATATGATGTTATTTCGGTATTGATAGATTGATTACATGCATCGTTTAATTTGTTTATTTTTCTCTTACCGCGCATGACGAATGTACTTACATACCCCGCATAGTTGAATAAATACCCTTATGTACAAAAATCGGGAAATCTTGGAACCGACAGTCGAAACGAATTTCAACCAGTGCAGTGAAAATAGTGAAACTTGTTACTTGTTAAAATGAAAACACTGATAACTTGTTTTTTGAAAATGTTGTCTTCCTTATTCTACAGTGGATTATTCGCACTACCGACAAGTCTTCGGAAGTCAAAGTCGTAACAAGTTTTGATAGCTTGCCATACATATAATATTCACGAGTAAAATTCCAATCCATTCGACAGACTTAGGTGTCGATAAAATAAAGCTTACGGAACTTCCCTGGTTACAGACACTGCAATGACGCTCCAATGCGTGACTACAGACCATTTCGCATTTTTAATACTTGAAACAAGCGATTAATTGATTCTCAAACGGACAGTTTAATAGTTAATAGCTAGTTACTCGCTTTAACGAGAAACATGAAGCAATATGACATCGTAATATATCATTTTTTACACGATTCATCATTTCAACTTCTTCACTGATATGCCTATATGAAATCGTATTAAAATTTCAATCAAATAATTCAAGCAGTTATGTTAGCAGTTGCTGCATCTACTTAAAATTATATTTATCCCATTAAAAACCTGAATATAAGACACGACAAACGAATTTCATGCTTGTATGGTTATTTATCGACTACGAATCTTTTATTTTATTTAAGTTAAAGTTGGTTTGTGGTGAAATCGAAATTCGTTATTACCTGCTGTTATCAAAACAAATTATTCAACTGATAATAATCTATAATCGTCAATAAACGTTTAAAGACAATAGGTATATCGATGTAATTTTACAGCAAATGGGTTAGGGTGTTAAATCAGATATTAGGGAAGAAATCGACCGTTTCTGAATTTATTTTCTTTTTCATTGCGCGCGCATCATCAAGACATACATGGATTTCAATGCTGTTTCTGATAAACATTTGATTTTATTGTAAGAACAACAACATACTATAACTCGATAAGGCGATTTAGATTAAAGTCTACGGGATATAAACTTTAGTTGCTTCTTATTATTTATTACAAATTCATTTATTTCAAGTTATCAATTTCAATAAAAATATAATAATTTATTCTTTTTATCTCTTATACTATAATTGCATTGATGATATTGGCAATAAAACGTTACCATTAAGTTTTAACTACTTAACACGGCTGTGGCATGGTGGCCTAGACTAAATGGGCAATTAAATTTAATGCTCGTGTATAACCGAGGTATTCGCTTACCTTGCATCTTCAATAGCCAAAACTGGCATAAATGGTTCATTGATGTGTGTGGCGCCGACGAGCGCCCGGTTCTGATGCTCCGTGGCGACGCGGGGTCAAGTGCAGCGAAACCACAAAAATACCTTTAACAAACCAACGAATATTTTTAATACTCGTGTATGTCTATAAAATAAAAATATTCTTTATTATTTATTAACTAAATTCAGATTCAAAAATATCTTTATTCAGTAGGTAACATAGTTACACTTTGAATCGTCAATTTTTACATAACGAACGTTCCAAACTCTCTCGCCTAAAACTACTGCAGCTTCAACTATTTGAATTCTTCTTCTGTGGACTGTGAGGTGGAGTACCAACCTCATCAACCCTGGTACCAGGGTCGCTATTGAGCCACCAAAGTTGCTATTTGAATTTATTCCTTGTAATCACCTTGTAATGACAGTTTTTAATCAATTTAGGTATTACTTAAAAAAATATATAATATAATATACGCACTCCTGAACAATAATCAGAATTTATCACGGCTCAGGCGTCTTATCACTACGATGCCCTAGCTCGGAAACGTCTGGTCTAGAAGGCAACCAAATTGTCAAATATGGACAAAATATAATAAGGTTAAAACTTTAAATATTATAGTTCCCAATGTCGTCTTTTTATCCAAGAAATAAAACCATTTCTTAAGTGTTTTGAAGTGCGATAATACTTATACATCACAACAACAACCCACACAACATTTTGAACTTTTGAAGGGCCTTTCTTGGTAAAATAATATAACTTATGAATATTGCAAACATAGACAACGTTCAGCTGCTTGTCTTCCGGGGCATGTCGTAAAAGCCGATAGAGGAATTGTGCCCTCTTACATGATGGACTAATGTTATGGGCGATGGGCTGATCCCTTATCACCATAAGGTTTATCATCGTATCAACAGTGGCTACAAGTTGTCTTTGATTACTTGTGGCTCTGCCCACCCCATTAGGGATTACGGGCGTGAGTTTATGTATGTATGTAAGAATATCGCAGAAACCTCTGTTAATGTTGCCATTATTTTAAATAAACCTTTTTTGTTTTAACATCGGCACAGAGTTGATAGACTAGCAGGTGAATTTGTATTGTACAACATAAAAATGTACTAAAGGTGTTTTTGTTCAAGGGGTTATACATACATAATCGTTCATAATAACATAGCACCCTGAGTTCCAAAAACTCACAAAAGTTGATCCTACGTCGCGATAATGAATACTTTATTAAGGTAATTAATTGTAAAAAAAAACATGATTCATTTTTATCAAGAGGTCAATAAAATAGTGACATGTACCTAATTAGAATTACTTTATAATACACAAACTGTTAGAACTATGAAGAACATGATGCGCCCATTTTAAAGAGATAAATAATAATAAAAGAAATGCTATCAAAAAATAAAAGTTTTACTCTCTGGATCGGGTGAATTACAAAGTACTGTACCTCAAAAGATTTTAAATCAATAGAGCCATACTACGTGTTTCAGTCGCCATCATAAAAATAATAATGAAGAATACTTGAGGATCCCTAAGGAAAAAATCAACCAACAAATTGATTTTACTTGTTTCATGTGGATCTGTTATCAATCACCCCCTCAGAATAGCTACTATTTTTACGGCGATACAAAAAGGAGGGCTATGTGTTTGACCACTATCTATGTTGTATACATGTATGTCTGTTCTCTCCTAACTTCTAAACAAAATAGTTTAGCTAAAAGGAGGGTTCCTTTTTACTTCGACGCAACCGGGTAAAAACTAAAACCGTACTAAAAATCCCGCTCTAAAAAGTATAAAACAAATTGACATACAACTACGGCGAGATAGCCGTAATAGAGATAATATTACCTGGCTATAGAATTAAAATAGTTCGGCTCCTATATAAAATATAAGTTGTCTACTTTTTAGATGACACAACACACTTTCACATAATTTGTTTGTTTATAGGTAAACATTTCGACGAGAAATATTTTCTTCCTTCATACTTCTTAGAACACGGTTTTAGTTTATTTTTCTTTTATTATAATAGATAATAATCATATACTATTTAACATAGCATGATTAGAATGAAAGCAAGACAGAGATTTATAGTACATCGCCTAGTGCAAAAGAGACAAGAGATATGTCACCCTAACCATGCCATATTAAATAAGGAGCAAGCTATTTCTCATAAGTTGGAAGTGTATGGAGCATATATTATCGATAAATGTAATATTATGGGAATCAAAAAACTAATGCACAGCACAGTCCAGCCTTTTTGATCATACCTACTTAAATAAAGTTGTAAAAGGAAAGTCATAAGGAAGTTCAGCACAGACGTCTAGGATGTCTTAAATTTATACTATGTAGTGATAAAAACTAAAAGCTCAATGTAGGCGGCAGCACTGTTGAGTGGTCCTAAGTTTTGACAGTTCTCCATACTGTCCAGCCATAATTCGTGATAAATTGCTATAAAATGTTAAGCAACATGGAGTGTATCCTGTCTAAAGGATGAATTACGGAAAAGAAAACCCATCAGTTGGAAAAAGGCAGTTTTGATTAAAAATAAGTGTTTTTAAGTTTTCTTCTTTCCAATCTCTAGGGAATAAATATAACATTATGATTTTGCTTTTTAATAGCATTATAGGGTTATAGTGTAAAAATATAATCAAAAAATATGTTTGTTTACTCAAATAGCATGGGTCGCTGTCAAAATTTAAGAAGTCAATTTTTTTTTTGCCGTAGCTTATTCTAGATTTGCCGCAGATGGCATTAACTACTTGGCTGGACAAATGGGGAGTGCTGAAGGCTCTCACCCGGTACCAAAATTTCAGACAACAGGCCTGAGGGTGCCAGTTGGGCGCGAACCTCGGCTCAAGGCGTCGTCTGAGCAGAACACTCAACAGTAGCATCACCTAATGGGAGAAATAGGCAGTTTTTATCCTCATTGCGCAAACAAATGTCAAAATAACAATATTGCTTTTGATTTTATTAGATGCATAGCTTCAATGTGGCCCTTTTTAATCACCAGATATAAAATATTTCAATGTATTCCAAGTCTTTTGAAGAAGACCTACAGTAGGTTTAAACAAAATTAGGGCTATCATTTGAGAAAAAATCTACTTCTGCACCTCTTCTATTGTGTGGGTTGTAAGGTGGATGGCCAACCTCATCAACCCTGGTGTCAGGGTTACTATTTAGCTGCCAAAGGCCCCTGACATGCCTTTTGACACTTTTGGTAGTTAATATTTACACTACACTATATACTTAGAATATTTTATGTTACATACTTAGAATACCTTTAACTATAAAGTTTGGATTTTGGGCTTCATACATTAGCTTCTAATTATAACATAAGTGCCTACAATGCACCAATACACCATGTTAAAATTCAATGTAACATTGGTAATATTGATTCTATGATATTTTTGTAATTGTTTAATACTTTATCTCTACTTATTTCTTAACCCTGGGGTCTCTTTGATAGTGTAGTGTAGTCTAATAATAAAAATCTCAACCTTGAAGGCCTCAGGTACGAGTTATTTTCTTTTTTGTTTATTATAATTGTGCATGCTAGGTACTTGATGATCCGGGAAGAAGGAAAATCTTTCAATAATTCCATACTGCTTATCATGTCAAATATGTTGCAGAGCATCATACAAGAATATAATAAATGCAAGTAATTACAACCTATATTCTATCGTCTATATTCTAATCTATATTGTATCATGTATTATGTAGGATATACAAGCACATATTAGGGAATGCAGGCAAGATATGCTACAAGTTAATGAGTGTTGCCCAGGTTTCTGAAAGTATGGCATTTTGTCCAGTATCGGTCAAAGTCATTTGACAGGTAGTGATGGTGTGCACTAACACCATATTATAATAATAACTCTCCCCATATCAAAGACGTCCTCCAGACTATTCTCATTGCTCATGGTCAAATCTGTATGAATAATATATAAACTAGTGGTAATTGCAAATGATGCTTGTGATAGAAGACTTGGAATCATGATTCTCGATCAAGCCTTGGTTTTAAAATATGTTTTTTTTTTCAATAAAAACAATATTTTCTCAAAATTGCTGTGTTTGCAAATTTATCGCAAATAATAACTAAGGAATGCTTTGGTTAGGCACAGCATTTCAGAAAATGTTAAAAAATAATAATTACAGACTGGAAGTTCCCAAGGTACCTATGAATGAAATGAAACTGTCTACTTCATTTTTTATGGTAAATTTTTTTTGGGCCTCATCAATATGCTGGCATAAGGGTGCTGAGCTCTTAGTTGCAATACTCTTATTACATATTTACATTAGGGAATTATTATTAACATTCATTAGAAAATAACAGATCTCAAAGGAAATAGGTCAGTTTTGTATTTATTTAATCGGTTGTCTAGTATACTGATGGATATATATATATATATATATATATATAAAATCTAACAGCCAATATGTAGGTATATCCCTTTACATAAGATAATATAATCAACTGGAGGGGGTATGGAGCACATTCTGGCAAAATATTCCACTTTACAGGAGCACAAATGTTTTATCATTAACCAAAGGCGGTAGTGTTAATGTTTCTCCTCAAGATCGAGAACCACACACTTATAAAGTGGGGTGAATAGATGTTATGTTAATCCAAGTGGTGGTATTGGTGCATGTACAGTCATGAGTAGTAATATGTATACACTTTGAAACCATGTTACATTAACTTTGTTGACAAATTAAACCATAAGTCTCATTAAATGTCAAATATGATACTGCAACAGTGGGTACATGATATTGCTCATGACTGTACCTATCTATCTAATCCTCTATGCCTATGCCTCTTTACCTATATGTCTAATCCTCTATGTAATTGGTGCGTCTAATTGTTGCTAGAGCACCTGATGATAGATCATCACTATGATTTATCATATCCTCGTAAGGCCCAGATTTCCAGACACAATAGTTAAACAATGGGATTTGGTTTTTAAAAGGACTTTGGGCCTTACGACCATATACATAACAGGACTGCGACCCTAGTATGGCCATACATGTCCCTTCCAAAAACATGTGTCTCGTCTCTTTGTTCGATGGTCTTATCATCTGTCACCCTTCAATACATATTCGAAATCAAAAGTTTTGCAGCTTTATCATGTTTGGTGAAAATGATCCATTTAGCCCTATATGGTAAGTAAAGTACTAAGATTTTCCATCATAGTATGTGCGGTCATTCAGATATACATACATTCATGTGTTATATTATATTGCTAGCCGTTACCTGTGCTAATGGTGTGAATAAAATAATAACATACGCCCTTCAAAAACATAAAAACATTAACAAAACATTTTGTACATAGTATAAAACATAACGAGTCCTAAAATCGCTAAACAGTAACTGTTGGTTATTAGAACAAAAAATAACCTCTCATAACAGGTGATCAAGGCTGAATTGTATACTTTGAAATGTCTTGTCACATTATCAGTGGGCGCATCAGGGTGGTTTAGGAGTACATGACTACGTGTTTATGAAAACAAATTAAAATGTCCACCGAATGTTTGAAAACAGTATCCATGCTCAGTTTTGAGCTGAATCTAGGCATTCGATAGACAGTGCCTACTTACATGCAATGACGTCATTACATTGACTGTCAATAAACCACAGTAAACAATACAATTTTCTTATTTTACACACATTTAACGAGATTTTGTCATAAGATTTATAAAAAATACGTTTTAACACAGCTTAATTCATATAAACAAGGCATTACTCACAGTTTACTGCTAAATGGGACTAAACCTCCAAGTTTTATGCAGGCTAACCGCGATCACTAGTTGACAGAGACACTAAATAACATGGCGGCATCTTGTAGCAGCCGGTCTAACTGCGTTTGACTCATTTACAAAGTTCAAGACCAACGTAAACCGTGCACAACTCGACGAGCTTTTCTTGTGAAAATCACTTTCCCGTGCAGAGGCAAAATAAATAAGCTCATATCACACACTAAAGGCAAAATGACGTAACATTCTCAACCTTCACGGTCGCATAGTACAAATGGTAGGTACATGAAAATATTTGTTTTTGATTGAATTCGACGGTATAGTCTTTTTAGCTTTGGATTTCACACACACTTCATTTACTAATTACACTTTATAATGAGAAAAGCAGTTTACAGAAAAATAAAACGCATTTTATTCTGCTAAAAAGATATAAACGTGACACGCAGTCAAGCAAGCCCGCTCGCTAGCGATGGGCGTTATTAACCATAACTGGTTATATATGCAGTTACGAGCTCGAACAGTGATCACTCGTTTTCCACTACAACAAAAACTAGTGATATTCATAACGCCATTTAAACGATCGAAATAGGCATCAGTCTTCAATAACTCTTTTAATCACAACGCCATAAAGTTAAATCGAATTCACTCTTATGTTTAAGGCATAGCGTCGATGTTTGGCTACTTTCACTACTCACGCAAAATCACTGGTTTTACAATATTCGTAATGACAAGTAACCAAACGATTTTACGTTACAATTATCACGTTTGCTTCAGAACGTTGTGAAAATAACTAGTTATAAAAATCACTAGTTAAGAAACTAGTTATTGGAAATCACATAACGCTTACGTTACGTTATCTCAAAAACCGATAACGACCCATCGCTACCGCTCGCTCTTTTTTTTTCTGTTCATTTAGTGACAGTGTTACCATAAATAAAAAATAATAAAAAACAAATAAATGAAGTTATTTTTATCTCCTAAATAAACCAAATGAATTTAACTCCTTGTCATTTAAGCCCTAGTCATACACACAAGTTAGGTTTTTAAAACATAATGTTATTAAATTTGTTATTAAATCACGCAGATTCGTGCAAAAGTGATCAAAAAATATCGTTATACTTAGCAGATTGACTTGCCTTGGCTTGGTAATGCTGTTAGCGTAATGAGTTCGTTTGGTTGGACCATGTATGCCTCAGAGCAATGTTTTTACTTATTTGTAAAATATACTTGGCAGCTTGTTTCACTAAAAAGATATAAGTTGACATGAAAAGTGACACGAAGATTTGCTATTAATTTTATTGGTACAAACTTATTTTAACAAGCGACGTGTTTAATAATTTAAATTTCGGCAAATATTAAGGGTGAATAGTTATTTTAACACGATGGCTTTACCATGGCATATACCTTTGGAAGCTGCACCATCTCTTCAAGAGAAGCCTGCTCCACCACAACCGACACTGCTAAAACATTATTGCAATTTAGATATAAATGATAATCCATGTGAAGAACTTCAAACTGGCCTTATGTGTGATATAGGCACTAGTAATCGAGACTCAGCCACGATCCAACGATTAATTGCTTCTGGCATGACGGTAGCTCGACTAAATCTTCGGGATTTAGAACCAGATGCATGTGCACAGCTTGTTCAGAGCATAAGGCAAGCTGTCTATAATTATAGTGCAGAACTAGAATATTTATATCCTCTAGCTCTTATAGTAGATGTTAAAGGACCAGATATTGTAACTGGGGATCTTAAAGCTGGCCCAAAAGCCACCATAGAAATTCTTGTTAATAATCTTATAAGATTAACAACTGATGCTAGTTGGAGAGAGAGTGGCACTGCTGATTGTTTGTATGTTGGCTACGATCATTTAACTGATTTGCAAAAAGGTGACATAATATTTATTGATAGTCTTACACCTGGAAAAATAAGACTAGTTATTTCTGAAGTTGGCGATGATTCAATAGAGTGCATTGTCGCTGAAGGAGGAACTATTGGACCAAAAATGACTGTCAGAATTTCTCATGTGCCTCATGATCTGGATGGTGGAGATGGTCGTGGTGATAGTGCAGACTCTTTATCCTGTAGTAACTCTTCACAAGACCCTTTCGAATATATGGAACAACAAATAGCTTGGGCAGTTGCTTCTGACGTTGATGCTGTACTGGTTCCTAACACACAGAATAGAAATGATATTCATTCAGTTAAAGAAATTCTTTCAGATAAAGGAAAACATATTCTCGTGTTTGCATGTTTAGAAACTACTTTGGGATTACAAAACATTGACGACATTTTAATTGAAGCCGATGGCATTTATGTAGACCGTTGTATTTTGAGTACCGATTTGCCTGTTGAAAAAATATTTATAGCTCAAAAAATTATCTTATCAAAATGTAATGCTGTCGGTAAACCCTGTTTGTGTAAAGCTGTTATAAATGAACAGATCCCTACGCTATGCGTTACTGATATTGCCAATCTCGTTCTTGATGGTGCAGACGTCTTGTCGCTAGAATTACACTATGACTCGCCTTTGAAGAAATTTGCACCTTCTTATGATGCTGTTCGCATGGCAGAACACTGTTTAGCTGCTGCTGCTGTTATTTGCAGGCATGCAGAGAGAATTAAGTGGCAACAACAAATATACGGGAATTTAGAATTAATGCAAAGTCCTCTAGAAGAACCAACTAAAGCATTGTGTGTTGGAGCTGTTGAACTAGCTACGCGATCTCGAGCCACTGTAATTATTTGTCTGACCAATTCTGGACGTACTGCTAAAATTATTTCACACGCAAGACCAGCTTGTCCTATAGTTGCAGTAACCAGGGCATGTCATACTGCAAGGCAATTGCGTTTCTGGCGAGGTGTCCGCGCCATGCATTACTTTGAAGTAGCAAGAGGCAACTGGAGTGCTGAAGCGGAATCTCGTGTGCGGGCAGCTCTCGATTACTGTAAAGCAAAAAGAATTTTACGAGCAGGTGATCCATATGTGATCGTGACTGGTTCACGTCGAGGCGTTGGGTACTGCGATTCTGTTAGACTTTTGTATGCTAGTGCCCGCGATACTGTCCTTCTAGAGTAAAAAAAACACGCTTTAAATTATGTATTAATAATTGGCACCTACACCTTCAGAAAATTTCCAGTTTTGATTATTTTCTTACACGTATTTGGCCGAAGAGATTATATTTCCTTGTATTAAAATTCTTTGATTTTAAATTTTAATAAATATAATCACTCATTTTAACTTGTTTCAGTAGTCAATTATTAATTAAGCCTGGCTAATATATTTCAATACTTTAGTCAATCAACAAATCTGCTGGTCAGGTAGTACTGACAATATAATTTGATTGCCAGTCTCACTAAACTTCCATCGCAAAGTTCCTTTGTTACCCTTTCCGAAGTCAGAGTAGCTGCAGCCGCTCTTATTATGAAGTATTGTCGTCGTCATGTTGGGAAGTATCTACGAAGATCTGGAGACCATTGGCTCCTAGCTATTACATCCCTTATCGTAAAATTGATTATTTTTGCATATCATAATAGAACCAAGGGTTTTTGACTGCATTTCTTGAACGAAACCCGAATCGATCCATGAATTGTAGCATTGGAAAATGGCAACTCTGATAAAAAAAAGAATGTCAAACACATGACATCTGGCATCGCACGATTTTTTTAAATTTTTTGCTTGCTTGCTTCATTTTCGTCAACGCTTGCCTGACGTTGTGAATTATTATTACTGCCTGATTAATTAATTACCTTGAATTCAACAGATTATTTGTGTATTTCTTCTGTGTACTTCGGCTACAACATGCCCGGTCTAGAGCCGCCTATGAGTGACGAAGATTATATTATAACAAGAGCTAAAGAAGCGCAGAAACACAATATTCATTCCGCTAAGGCATGGATGCTTACGGCGAAGACTTTGTTTCCCTCTAATTTTAAAATTCAATTTGAAGCTTATTTAATGGAAAAGCAATCTGGAAATGTCCAAGAAGCTGCAGAATGCTTTAGTTCATTGATGATGTCAAGACAAAATCTTCCCGATCTGTTATCCGAGATATCTGCCATCGCAAATGCATTAAAAACTACTGAAACGAGTTTTTTGAGTCAAATGTTTGATAACATAATACCTGATATTCAATTAACCATTCTAAAAACAAGTCTAGAAAATAGCGATGATACTATGGAACACTGTCGGTTACTGGTACTTTTACTGAAAAAGTTTCCACAGCTGGGTGTTGACAGTCTTGTGAAAACGTTAATAAATGCAGAAAAGTTTTTCTATGATAATCGGTATGCTAGATTACTTGTGGTGGAGACCTTACCACTTTTGAGCTCATTAGAATCCCCGAGACTACTTCAACGTTTATTAGTCAAAGCAATAGATTTCTACAACTCTTATGTGTATGATGAAACAGAACATGATATAGCAGACCCATGGCAGAGGCTCTATGGAGTACTTGATTTATTAGGAAGACAACTGGGATGGGACTCATACTTGGTCAACTACAGTAATAGCTTGAATAAAGATACATATTTCCAGAAACTATTGTCTTTGAGAAATTGTGAAGATTGTCGACAACTTTTGTATTGTGGCACAACTTTCTTTTTAAGAGCCCTTTATGAACAACGTTCTATGAAGGGTAATCATATATTAGTGGAAGCATTATTTGATCCTGATCAGCCACCACCCAAAAGAAGGAAAGGTGATGTAGAGGTGACTGGTGCATCTGCACATCAGTTCCAAGCTGCAGCCAACTGCTGGGAGCTGCTGCATAGCAATGAAGTCATTTCCCGTGAATTCTCAAAGTTGACTAGTCAGCTGCAAGTCAAACCATGGACTGAAGGCTTTGTTGAAGAGTTAGCTCTCTTTCGTGGACGTTATGATGAAGCCCTTCCGCCCTCCACTTCCAACTGTCTTGTAAGCAATATTGTGAGAGTTTCGATCAATTTCTCCCTGAAAAAATATGCACCTTGTATTGAAAACATTTTGGGTGCATTACCACAACTTCCAAATGTTGAAGGAGCTTTGGAAACAGAATTAATTATTGGTGGTAAAAATAGACACTTGCACTTTTTGCCACTGAGTAAAATGCCTATTATGCACTATTTTTGTACTTTGTTAATAAGGATCCTGCTTAATTCAGGAAACAATTCAGATTTAACATATGGACATATTTTAGTGTTGATGCAGCTGGGTTGGCCCCAAGAAGAAGCAATTTTCATCCGAATATTGGATATAATAAGACAAAGTGGTGTTTTTCATTATCACCTCTTCTCAGCTTATATTATACATATTGATATATTGGAAGAACTCAGTTTCATATGGAATGAACAGGGGAATAATGTTGCTCTGGACATTCTGCCCAACTCACAGCAACATTTGGGCCAAAGAAGAATTGGTACTCGTGGAGCTGACAAAGGAGTTAAGGAAGACTTCAAACAAGCAATGAAAGCACAAGTATCCAGAAGTAATGAGTCTATATTGAACTTAATGATACAGTTTATAACATCAGAAAGGTCATATCTCTTACAAATATTATGATCACATTGTTTTATGGTTCCTTGTCCACCATATAAATAAAGGACATGGTGAAACGGTTTATGCAAATTACAACACTCCTTTTCTTTAGTAATCTGGTTACATACAAAAAATATTGTACATTGGTCAAATAAAGATTTATATGACAAAGTAATTGTAATTTATAATTATTCTTACGAACTTCCTTCATAGGTACCTACAGCTAATAACAGATTGCGTCTCGAGAAATGTAAGGTTTTGATAGGTGAATTCTTTGTGGCAAAGGAGCGTAGTAAATATTTGTCATCCTTTGGTGCCGTGTTGCCTGTTCCATTTTCTTCAGCTGTGACTTCTTCAGTAATTGCTGCGAAGTCCCATAGCTTTATGGTGCAATCTAAAGATCCTGCAAATAGAGGAATAAATATAGAAATCAAGAAACAAATTATAACTCCTGAAAGCAAACTCGTAAGATTTTGCATACATACAAAAAGTAGAGCTACCAGCCATACATACTTAAACCACAGCATATGTCCTATTACGAGTGTGAACTCGTAATCGTGCCTCGCGCCACAAGCCGTCTAATGATACTACTTCGTATTTTAGTACTAAAATATATGTCTACATATGGCCCTTTGGTAATGACTCTGTCTATGACGGAATTATACGCAACTCACACGAGTTACGACTCATTTTGAGTTTTCATAGTTCCCACACTTTTTCTTCCTGCCTGCATATTTATATATGACAGTAATGCAATTCTGCCCCTTTTCAAAAAGGCACTATGTATTTATTAAGTACCTATACACAATAGGTTACCTAGAAATATGTAACGCACTTTACGAGCAGGTAAAGTATTCTTCTACTGTGTGGGTGTCAGGGTTATTATTAAGCGGCCATATAACATGTTCTCGATTATATCCCAATCTACCCCGTTGGAGATACATCCATCGCAACATGAACTAAGTACCGAGCTTTCTGTTAGTTAGACCAACTTTATAGGTGGCGAGTTGTATCGCTGTCTATAAAAGGCCATATAGTCATCATCATCCAAGCCGTGTCCGGCGATGGCGACTCCTAAATGTCTATCCCAGGTCGATGTTATGATAGGCTCTAATGTGGCTAGCAAAACCGAACTTCGATTTGAAGGTTCGGCCACATGGCGCACAGAATAACTGGCCAGCAGAATTAAACGTATAGTTGTAGGAGGGTTTGTGTCGAGTCTAAATATTTTTTAAACTTAAGAAACATCTTTGCCTGAGGCCTCAAACTGGATGACTGCGGCGGCGGCGGTGCGGGGAGCGGCGCGTTCAAATGCTAAGATTTATATTGAAGTGTTCTCGATGGCAGCGGCGCGGGAAGCGAGCGGTGCGCTCTAGTCGAGCGGTGTCTCTGCGTTTGGAACTCGCCTATTTGTTTCCTTTGTTCATTATAGGGATTCAGATCTTCTTTTGCCCATAATAATTCGTACGAAACAAAAGAACTACAATCGAAAATGCGTTGTCGCCGTTTCGACATCGCGTTCATTTGAGACACAACTCTATACCGCCGCAACACCGCGCGATCTGGCCGCTGTTGGCATCGAAAACGGAACAGAGGCCGCCGCGCCGCTGCCGCTGTCATCCAGTTTCAGGCCTGACGGCTCAATAAGGATATAAGCTATATTTACCAGTAGACAAAATAGTTCCGTCGCGGCTGAAGGCGAGCGCATGTATGGGCGCGGTATGCGAGGGCGGCAGCGTGGCTGCGGGCGCGCCGGTAGACAGGTCCCACACCATCAGCTCGCCCCTGCCGCCGCCCGACGCCAGCCAACGCCCGCACACGGAGAACGCCAGGGTGAATATTGGCGACTGCAAGTTATAACAAACAATTTTAGAGACTACGAATACTAGGGGGATGATTCAGCTCATGATTCTGAGTTAATATCAAATGAAATCCGTCGATCTTTTGAGATTTTTACATTCACAATTTCTTTTTTAAAATAGTTTGGTATTAAATTATTCAATTACCTTATGTCCAGTCATTATACGAACTTGGGTTCCCGTTAAGCAGTCCCATACACGCACTGTACGGTCACTAGAGCCCGTTGCGATGTAATTCGAGTTTGGGTGGAATTGAACACACTGAAAAGACGAAAGATACACAAGGTACAATTTCGAAGAAAAAAATATATGTTTAAAAACTTTTTTTCGTCCTCTAGAGGGCGCCACATTGAATTTAACGTGACGTCACAATTTACATAGCCTTTAATCACCGGGCAATTAAGGCGCTTCTAATGACACCTCATTTGTTAAATTCTGACAAGTGGTTTAGAAGTTGGAAGTTTGGAACAGACGTTGTATGTACGCCTGTTCCACATACATACATAGTGGCTAAAACACATAACCCTCCTTTTTGATTCGCTAGTGTCGGGTAAAAAAGCTTCAATCGTTTATAAATCCACAAATATGCATCATTCATATAGCACTGCTCACATCATATGAGATTACACACGCGGGGCTTACAACTACTCATACATTTCCTTTTCGTACAATTACTTACTCAAGTCAAGAGAGTAATTAGTTACTCAAGAGATATTTACCCCCCTGGCTTTGTCAATTGGCAAAGTGATCCCCCTGGTGTAGCGGGTGTAATTGGGTAGTTTCCTAGGTCGGAGATAAATTATGATTACTTAATAAAGACAGATCTAAAGATGACAAAAAACGTTTTCATTTTTCTATTTAACTTATTTACGAATTTGACTAATGAAAAATTTTATTGTACGTGCGTTTTTCCATGACGTCACAGGTTGCTTTTTCATGCAAATTCCATAGCGATTTCGTGTGTTGACGTTTTGCTTAACATCAGGCGATCCGTTTACTCGTGTGCCCCTTATATTATAAAAAATATATAAAGGGGAGTTGTCGAGCGCCCGCGTTCCCCTCTGTCGAAAGTACATAAACGATCGTTTGTGTTTTGTTATTTGTGTGACAGTTTTGTTTTGGTATATATTCATAGATACGTTGCTTTTTTCTTACGAGTGTGCGGCTTTGAGTCAATGTATGCTGTAGGTATATAAGTTACCTCTCTGTTAGACCTTATATTTATACATAATCTAAAAACAATCATCCAAAAAAACATACGTCAACATCAGAAAGGTGTCCGGCGAAGATTCTGAGTGGTTGGTGGTGATCGGTGGCCCAGAGACGTGCCGAGCGGTCGTGGCCGCTGGTAGCGAAGTAGTGGCCGTGGGGTGACCATCGCACGTCCCATACCGGCCACACGTGCCCCCGGTAGACCACCAGACAGGTCCAACATTGCAGGGACCATAGTCTCACTGTGGATTGACATAAATACAGTTAGGGTGCGTTTCCCCCAAAGAGACGTGGGAGAGCGAGAAGACGGGCTATCACTCTCTCAAGCAGCTCTGCATTGGTGAGCTTTTGCGCATACAGCGTGACCCTTTAGTAATCCAGTAATTATACTGTGCCTTTAAAGTCGTAACGCCCAAGGTTCATTCTAATTCCAAACCACAATTGCTATTGAGTCTGGACATCTGGGCCCAACAAGACGGCGCATTGCTAGACGTTAGACGCAAAATACTATAGTATGGACTATAAAATGATTGCTATATTATTTAAACTTATGTATAGGTAGGTGTATGTGATAAAATGTACGAAAGATTACCTGTGGAATCTTCAGAACACGACAGTAGCATAGTCTTGAACGGGTCAAAAGCAACTTTGTAAACTGGACCGGAATGTCCGAAGAGCGTGCGACAAGTGTCGCGGTCTCTTTCTTCCATCATTCTGACGAGGACATCACCTATATGATGAGGCAATAAGATTATATTAGTAAAGTTAGTAATTTTAATTGTAATTTGAAGTACTATCTAGTGTCACTTATACGCCACTATCGACATTATAGATGGTTTTCAAGGTCAACTATCAATTGTTCAATAATCGATAAGTAACATTACAATAGTACTATCCTATCACCCAAAGGTAGCCTGGAAGAAATTTTTACCTTAGCAATAGAGTCGCATTCTATATTTTTTTTGTTTAACACTTTGACAGTCCAGTGATCCATATAGGAGTCATGACGGACTAGCTCCATACGTCCGTGACCCATACTTGTTCAGTGCCATGAGTGCGGCCTTTGAAAGTTCTAATTTTTCATGATAGTGAGATATGGTTTACTTTCTATTGCACTCAATAGGTATTGTGAAGTGTTTAGAATTTGAATATATTTATTATTATTTCCGTTTTTAACAGGACGTATACAAAATTAAGTAATAAGCGGGACTTACAACGAAGTCAAAACATTTTGTATGGGGACTGTCAACGTGTTAATTTGTATTATATATTGTATTGCACTAACCTGCTTCTCTGTCAATATCTTGCAATTTTTCAGCAGATTTCATGCCGCGCAATTTGACTGGAGTCAAAGTCCACACCTTTAACATAACAATATTATGTATTATAATCACACAAAAATAAAAAATCACAATCAAGAAAATAAAGACGTGATTAAGTTCTTACTCTTTGCTTAGCAGTAAAGTATGCTATAATCTAAATAAACTAGTCTGTAATAAAACACAAAAAGTACCTTTATGGTAGAGTTGTTGAAGCCGACAGAAAGCAGTGTGGAGTCGTCACATATATCAGCGCAGAGCGCCGTGTGGCCGCTGTTTAGAAGGGTATAGAAGCAGATGGAGGGTAGACTGTCAGGGCCGAGTTGCACGCGTTTTGACGCCTCTCTCAATGCCTTGCCTTTTTCAATCTTGTCCGTTTCTTTTCTGCAATCAAAAGAATAGGTATTATAAGATTTATAAGACAACACAAAGTGTAATGGAAGTAAGCACATGGAATTCCATACTCTCTGCTTTCCCCAGTGGAAAATAGGCTTGACTTTATGTATGTTTGTATACATAGCACTAAGAAATCCATTTGTGAGCTATAACTTCGTATTTCTATTTTCATTATAAAAAAAAGATACTGATTGCAGATATAGCCAGGAAAAAAAAAATTTCATTATGCCGCCGTGTTTTGGCGGCTCTCTATAGCTAAGCGTCATCAACCGTAATGGTGCATTCGAAAATAGGCAATTCAAAGAGATATGAATTGTACTTACAAGTCCGGCAATGGAATTCTATCATTAGGAGGAGCATTGGGGTCCGATTTAGGTTTCTTCATGAATATATTATCTTTCTTCGCTTTTTTCTTTTTTGGTTTATCTGGTGTTTCTTCTGGCTCCTCCTCGTCCTCTATTGGCGCTGGCAGAACTTGGATGTCAGGCTCTTTCAGAAGACCATAGTATACTTTGGTGCGATTCTCTGAAATTTATAAAATTTCCAGATTATATCAAAGTCATTTTATGTACTTTGTAGTACACTTTGACTTTGATTTTTGAAAATTAGAGATTTTAGAAATACAATTGGGTCGTGTACTAGGTTCAAGATAAATTATGAAATTCTGATTACTAAATAAAGACACATCTAAAACTAACGAAAAACATTTTCTTTTTTCTATTAAACTTATTTATGAATTTTAATCAAGAAAAACGTAATAATAAGTCCGACATTTTGTCACGTTTTTCTATGACGTCACAGAGTGCTTTTTCATACAAATTCCATAGTAATTTCGTGTTTTGACGTTTAGTAAAAAGTAACTGATTTGACTAGTTGGAAACTAGCCTATTCAATTTTAATTCTGAATGTGATGTGATGTTCACACTAACTCTATGTCTGACCGAATTTTCGGTTTCGGCCTATCTACGGGTTTCGGTTTCAACTGAAATCTGACCGAAACTAAGGCCAAAACCAAAACTTAGTTCAAGAGATTTCTAACGTCACACTCATGTCTAAGCAAATAGTATATCTCTGTTTTGCATTTAGTTTGTGTATACTGCATTAATGTACCAACCAGATTTTGAATTAGAATATGATGATCAACCAACCAATCAATTTTTGCTTATGGTATACCAAAACATACCGTTTCTAGTAGCTTCTCCAAGTAGGCCCCCCGCTGTGGCCCTCACTTGAGCCTGAGTGCGACCAGGTCCATCATGCACCTCAATCTGTATGTGGTTGTTGATGACGTTTATAATTACTGTGGAGTTCTTTTGCTCATGGAGGAACCGTTTTAGCTGGGATGATGCGTCTCTGGATAGCTGGACAACAAACTTGTTGGAGCTAAAATATATATAAATAGCATGTATTTTTGTAAAATGCTTTTTTGTACACCTACACCTATATTCACCTTTTACATTTTGAGTATTTTTTTAAGTAAACTATGATGAATCAAAGTTAGTACATGTTTGGTTTTTTCTTTTTATCTCAGAGCATCATGCATAGAATACCATGATTTTCTTTACCTTGGTTAAGAAAAAAATATAACTATCCTTGTCAAATGAATTAACAAACATTTGATAAACTCCTACTCATACATTTCCTACTTATAAATTTTATATTTTAGACACTACCATTTGAAAACTATTCTCTAGTTGATGAGACATGAGGATTTTAAAATCTTAAACTAAAGCGTTTATCACCTGTAAGCTTCAACCATGTCATTGCCTTTAATTTGATCTACATTTTTGACAACGGAAAGCTTAGTTAAGTCCTCCTGATAGTAATCCTCTTGCTCTGGTCCAAACTTTTCCAGGAAGTTTGCTGCATGCTCATTGTGTCCATACAATATCAGGCTCAAATACATGTGCACAAATACAGGGTATAGTAGAGTAGATAACTCATGCTGAAAATATAAAATGTTCACACTTGTAATTCTAGGACGCTTGAAATGGTGGTTAATACAACCGAATTAGTGTAAATACAAGTCCTACCACTGTGGATAGAACAGTTACTATTGTTAGGAAGCAATATGTATGTGAGTAAGAGTGGCAAGTTGTAACATTTATATAGCACATTTTATTTACATAATTCTTTTTGATTACTGCAGCAAAATGAAACACAATAGGCACTTACTTTATACATGTCCAAACAGTTCTCTACGAATTTCTTCAGACTATCGTAAGCAAATTCATAGCTGTAAGGGTCACTTTCAGTATGGTGAGCTGTGAGAATACTGGCCAGCTCAACCTCCGGTAAATCCAAATTCTCAAACTCTACATCGCCAAGACTCGCTTCTTTTCTAAGTATTTCTTCAGTTCCCTGAAACCCATCATTATCCGATATTGATCCAAATAAAAATATTTGGTATACAACGGTAAACAAGAGGTATAACTTGAGGATAAATTACCTTCAAATTATATTTCCGTAGGAGCTGCAATACTGCTAGGAGCGGAGTCGATTTTTCTGTCATTTTGCTTGGAAATTCCTCGTCGAATTTACTTAAAAGTTCTAGTCTTCCCGTTTAATTCAAGGAAGCATCTTTAACAAAATTAACACATTCACGTTGAGAAATCGTCATCGAGTGTCAAACAAAACTGACAGGTTGTCAAATTTTGGTAATACAGACTAAAAAGCAGCAGTGGTGGAAAACAATGTAGGATTTTTCAGGCTACGTTCCCCAAAACTAATATAGATGGCGCTCAAAAATACAATGTAATAGCAGAAGCATTTATTAAAATATTTATTATATTGGGTATTATTGCTATATTTATGGGTGGAAGGTGTAGTTGTGGCTAGGTGTAATAAAAAGGGTAAGAAGAACATTTATATCCAAAAACGAAGATAAAAGATGCATAATATGTCTGTCAAAGGATATTGGCAATTAGTAACATTTATATAGCTTACTTTATTAACGTAATTATTTTGTGGAACGTAGTCTGGAAAGTCCTTCATCAACTTAAAAGTACCTATTATGTTTGACCTATAATACAACGCCATCTCTGTTTTTAAATATGCAAAACTTACGCCTACCATCTATTTTAGTTCATACATAGTATGGTATTTATTTACTAAAATGTAAAAATAATGCGCCTAAATAACAGAATATATGTTTTTGAAAATGTAATTAAAAAAGAAAACATATTATTATATCACTCCATAATCGTTATAATCTTTGTATCTCAGATTATTGTATAATAATACCAAGAGATGGCGATAGTCGTTGTACAATTCGTCATTGAATAAGTCACCTCTTTCCTATATTTGTTTTTATCTGTGGTAATTTTTACTTCTTAATTTACTTTACAATTTTTGCCGTTTTGGATACAAGACCTTTTAAATATGATGGATAATGATGGTAGAGTTGAGTTGGTGTATTTAATTAAATAAACTGGAGAGCGGTGACATGACTATGTCCGCGAAGGAAGCGGCGGAGAGGGAGCGGGAAGACTCTGTCGGCGGCGACGGGCGTACTTGGACGCAATCGACCTTGACGTCCACAACATAGGTCCCGTGCTGTAGGGCTCCCCAAGTGTTCCGGGCAGCCCCCGGCGGAGGGGGAGGCGCTTGACGCGCTCCCATGGGCTCCCGTATCCCCGCCACAGGGCGGCAAGGAGGAACACCGTTGGGTTTTAGTGGGTATACCGGGTGGCGACACCCGGGGAGTCCCACATAACCATGCGTAATGCATTTCCCAACGTAAAAAAAAAATGTTTACGGAGCAGCTTCACCGGACAAGACCACCGCTAGCTGACGGGCGCTCACTGGGCCTCTCCTAACGGGGAACCACCCGGTGGGCTCGGCCTCGCTAGCGGCACCACGGACTCGACTTCAAGGATCCGACTTCACCATCGGGCTCACGGAGGGGCGTCTTCGCCCGCCGTGTCCCAACCCCGTGGCACGCCCGTCTTTGCGGGCGGCGAGTGCGGCCACATTAAAGGGGCCACGCCCCGAGAATGTCTCCCCGTCGCAGGCGAAGCCCGAAGATGAAGAAACCTCGGGCGTTAGAGCTATACGCTCACAAGGTAGAAGTGAAATATGCATAAGTCGGGAGTTGATGAGGCGAGTAAACCGGCTCGCTGAAAGCGGTGTACACCTCTCGACACCCTGAGCTGCTCACAACCATGTTGCTGCCTTGCCGTCCAGTCGCGTCGGTTAGATAGATGGCCTATCCAGTGAGTGGCGAGTCACCGCCTGTTCATTGTATCCTTGTTATCAACATTGGTCGAGCAGGCGCAATAGTCCCCCATAGCCCCAGTATCCACTAACCCGCAACTCGATAGCCCAGTTCCCTTTGTTCCCATAATCTGCAATAGTCCTACACGAACCGGGGATTGTCTTTGGGTGCACTCCCATAGTGCATACAGGGATAATCGCCGGTTGGTGTCATACCACATTTAGATTATCGTGTTGGCTTCGGCCCCACGCACGCCTTCCAAAAGTCCGGGACTCCATAGGCCCGAGATATGGAAATGACCAACATAATAATATAATTTCTTTATTGAGGCATAAAACACCCTTACAATTACAACTAATAATGTCAATAGAACAGACACGTAAAATTAATTATAATATAGAAGTATTAATATTGTTAATACTGTCAGTCTTACTTCCGATTTGCGTTCCGGTGTACATACAGCCAATATTTAAAATCGGACTTATTACGTCCTCAGAGATTACTTTCAGAATGCTGTTGCCAGAATCACGCAGTCCATCCCAGGAGAAAATATTATAATAATCTTTCTTTCTTTAGAGCTTTTTTGGGTAGTTTATAGTAGGTTAATCATGTAAATAAGTACTCAAGTCAAGTCCTTGATTGTGAAATCTGCAACAAAAGCCTCCGTGGCATGCTGCACGCATATTGCGCGCTACCGGCTAGGCCATAAATAAAACAATTCTAATGGTTCACATATAGTCTCGCTGAGATATCAACGTTGTTCTAGTAGTTTTACTAAGTAGGTATGTTGTATAGAAGCTCAATAGGTTAGCTATTTACTACTTAGCTTTTTATTTATATACATCGTTGCGAATAAAACCTATTACCAAAATCGAGGGCCGCAGCATGGCACCTCAATAACGCGTGCGGCTCGATAAATTAACTACCTACCTTAGCGTCTATATGCGGGTGCCATGCTACGGTTACTGATAAAACTTTGAATTGAAACTACGACACCGGTCTTATCGTTTGTTCGCTCAACTTAATAGGTGTAGTTAATTAAATAGAGAAATTAAAGTTCTGACTACCAGGAACAAGGTCTTCATTTAAATCAAAATCAAATTAAGTTTTTTTATGGCTTTCCTCTAATCAGTTGAAGTCGTATCAGGCGCTTTCTATTCAGTCAGTTCAGTTGACTAAGAGAGAAATCTGTACCTAACACCGAGGTAGGTATAAAAGATTACATACTTATAAGTACTTATACATTCTGAAATTATGTGTAATGTAATTATTAATGGAGTAGGCAGCGACAAAAGTAATCAGAAGGCAACTTTCAGCACCCCGGACACTTCATACAAACTACCTCGTTTTACACAGACACTACACATTGACATAATCGTACACGCGTGTCTGTGTGTGACGTCTGACACCATACAATTCAAGTCTAAACTATGTTCGAGGGGGGGGTGAGGTAAACCTATCTCAGACGCTGGTGGGGAGCGGAGAGTTGCCGTTCTATACGTAGTATTATTCCTTATTCTATGCTATTTTTTAATTACGAAGACCTGAGATGGAAAATGGTATAATTTATTTTGATCATTTCTTAAACATAAACAGCCTACATAGGTACACGTCCCACTGCTTTGCACAGGTCTTCCCTTAAACAACAGGAGGGGGTATGGAATATACTCCACCACGCTGCTCCACTGGGGATTGGTGGTGGTATTTTACGGCTAATTTTTACTATCCGGGACCAACGGAATCATCTGGTGAAGCAAGCCTGCAATGACATTTCATTACCAATCGTCATTATGAAGTGATTTCGACAATGTCATCGTTATGACGTGTTTAAGCATGCAGTGTGAGTAGTCCTTAATAAGCGAACAGCAATAGCTTAATGCTCCCACAACTTGGCACATGTCTAGATACCTCGATTAATCGCGGAGTATGGAGCATACACGTATACTTACTTTAGCATTTGTGGGGACCTATAAGAATAGGTACCTACCCATTCAATATTTTATGTATGGGTTGGAAAAAGCTCTTCATCGGTTTCCGGAGCAATTTCTCAGGACCATTTAACAGCAACACATTCCAAAATAAAGCACAATCTTTCTAGTTAACCTTAACTGAAATACGTAATCTAAGTAGGTAAGTACTTTAATAAGACATTTTTCAGTACGAAATAACCTCACCTCAATAACCTCTAATGTAAATATGTCGAACCTAACGACCACTACCACCACGATAACGACCTCCGTGGTCCAGTGGTTGACCGTCGGACTCACGATCCAGAGGTCCTGGGTTCGATTCCCGATGGGGACATATCATACAAATTACTTTGAGGTCCCTAGTTTGGTTAGACCATTACAGGCTGATCACCTGATTGTCCGAAACCAAGATGATCCGTGCTTCGGAAGGCCCGTTAAGCCGTTGGTCTCGGTTACTACTTAGTGATGTAAGTAACTAGTCGTAACATGAGCCATGTCAGGGGCCTTTGGCGGCTCAATAGTAACCCTGACACCAGTTTTGATGAGGCTGGTACTCTACCTCACAACCCACACGATAGAAGAAGAGAAATAATATGTCGAAAAATACGTTATGGTACCTACCTAACTATTTTAATATTGCATCAGTACGTATATCTGCAGTTCGGCCGCAGAATTTTGGCCGGAGGCGACTGTGTAAACTGTGTTGTAAACCTACGTAGTTAGCGGTGTTAACAAACCATTGAAAAAATGAATCAGATAAAAATATTATTAAGGAGATTTTTATCATGTTTATGAATATTTAAGGAGCTCGGTGGCGCAGCGGTTAACGCGCTCGGTCAGCGATTGTTAAAGTTAAGCAACTTTCGCAAAGGCCGGTCATAGGATGGGTGACCACAAAAAAAAAATCATCTCGAGCTCCTCCGTGCTTCGGAAGGCACGTTAAGCCGTTGGTCCCGGCTGCATTAGCAGTCGTTAATAACCATCAATCCGCACTGGGCCCGCGTGATGGTTTAAGGCCCGATTTCCCTATCCATCCATAGGGAAGGCCCGTGCCCCAGCAATGGGGACGCTAATGGGCTGATGATGATGATTGACACGTGCAAAATATTGAACAGCATTTTAATCACAAAAAATAAATACTATAATTATTTTTTTCTTGTTTATATGGCATTTTAATAAATTTTTAAGAATCATTAATTATAAGTATCCTCATGGAACAGATTAAAGAGAAGGTAAATGTCGTGTCTTATAAGGAAGTGAAAGAATTGGCCTTTGACAGACAAAAACGGATAATGCTACAATGACAAGAGCTTGGCTCTTAAATTAGTGATGATACGTATTCTAAAATACGATTTGTTTCTTCATATTAATTTTGTGCTCCGTGAAGTACAAAATTAATCAGCCTGCGTTCTCATGGCCCCCAGTGACCTCTGATCCTTCGGGCCCGGCTGTCGGTACAATAGAAATAGATTCGCAAAAGGGTATTTTACTAATCAAACGAAGTAATTGATGATAATGCTTTAGTAGTCGGGTAAATATCCGTTCCGGTCGAGTAGTAGAACTAACTAAGGGGAGTTTGCGGTCATTAAAACAATTCGTAAAGGTATACAAGGTTTATTTCGCGCTTCGGGACCTGTATTACAAAATGATGGATACCTAAATAAGCACTAATACGATAATACGTAATATACGATATACCTACGTGTGAGTACGTAGATACTAAAATATTTCGCAAGGCGTCAAACAGTAGAACAAGGGGTCTGAAGTTGGAGATGGCACTTAATAATGATAAATGATAGGAAATTTTGGGGATATGATGATAAAGTTCGACAAGGTGAAAAAGTGTGTTAATAGGCAACGTGGCGATAGCTTACAGGTAAAAGAATTTTCAGAAATTATTATAGGTAGGTATACCTACATGTACAAAGAAGATTCCTAGAACCAAGAAACAAGAAACAAGAAACATTTATTGAGAAGTTGTGTAGGTACATACATGCAGGTGTCAAACATTATAAAATTGTCTCAACAGCATGTCCATGTCGGACGTACAATATTACAAATAATGTCAGTATTGAGCATCAAGGAATTAAGTAAGTACCTAATAATTTGTCACATTATAAACATTTGTCAATTTTAAATATCATTGTTGTTGAAAATATTCATTCAAGTCATAAAATTCCATATCAACTAGCCAATTTTTTAGACGTTTTTTAAATGTCTTACCCTCTAACAATTTTATTTCGGTGGGTAAGTGATTGAAAATTCGGACGGCTGATACAAATACACTTTTATATAATACTGAACCGTTTGATGATGGAAGATAAAAGTTATATAAATATTTGGAACGTAAGTTTTCCCTAACTGAACATTTCTCTATAAAATATTATATATTCCTTATGATTTTTTACAAATGTACAAATTTCCAACCCTTATTAAACTTCGATATTATTCAGAACGTGTTATTATAGCTGTGGAAAAGAAGCGGCGCGGCGTGAGAAATGCGCAACAAATTCTACTATGTATATAACGTATGAGACATATAGGTACAAAGGTACCTAGTTAACTGCGCTTACATTTCTGTTGGAGTAAAATAATACTCAAAAATATAATAAGCTCTAATTCCTGAGTCTCCATTCCATTTTGTTCCAGCTTGCCGTATGATATCAGAATAGTTTCACACCAACTACCAAATAAGTCGGTGTAGTTTAAATTCTACATACAGTCTACATATATTACATCCATACATAAACTCACGCCTATTTCCCACCGGGGTAAGCAGAGACTATGGAATTACATTTCCTCCACATTCATCAATCGTTTCATACGCGCATGTCGGGTCGAATATTTTATGTATTTCTATTAAAAAGCGTAATAATTTAATAACTCTAGTTTCAAAAGCTATCTGCCTGGTGGATACCTTTTAATTGGGTTCCAGTCATAAAGTTTTATAAATGTTAGCAGTATATTTTTACCTAGCTTGTTATCAGAACTTTTACCTATATCGTTGAAGAAATGTTTTCAACGTAGAGTGAGTGTCAATTACCTTCCAATTTATCTCATGTACCTCCTGCTTGTGCGTGTAGGTAGGTATAATATCCGTTTAAATTGTGCGTTCATATTAATTTCGTTTATTGAGTTTAATATTAAATTATCTGCCATCTCCGATAAGAAGTGCATATTTATTTGCTTCAGTTCGGCGAATTGCCAATTCAGTGAAATTAACTTGCTATCACACTTTTGACTTGGAATATTATTCAATTATGGAATGGATGTGTGGACTTCATACTTGAAACGAACTTCCCACTGCTGGTACTTTACTGTAGTTGCTTTATTAAGTCAAAATGTTTTAAAGTATTATAGCAATCATTTAGTAGATATCTGATAAAAATGAGTTTAAAGTAGGGACTCAAGGATGCCTTTACCATTTACGTCTGTAAATTTGGTAAGTAGAGAAACTGAGTATGTGGGTAGGTATCTACTTATAAAGCACCTAAGTAATAAATTAAATGGTGAGGTACAAACCAAATTGTTCGCTAAACCCTTTCCAGCCCCAGAAATGTACCTCTAGTACCTACCTACATTACGTAGATAGATGATCAAGTGGAAAGCTAAAAAGCTTTGTCATTGTTTTACGTAGAACATTTTACTTTTAACAATTACCTAATATTAGGTGGTACGTTCAGGGTTGCCGCCATTTTCTGCTAAAGCTGCCAAATCATGCGTAATGTAATAATGGAGGGTGGAATTACATGAGCGAGGATCAGGAAGGCCTCGTATCTATCTATACTTAGTTTACGATTCGAGACGCGACCAAAGTTCTACAAGTAATACATTTGGCACTTACCGTCGACCCCTGGTCGGCCCTGGGCCGTACACGTTCTTACATTGCACAGAATTGTACGTATTATACCCACTTATGCCCCGACATGTATCTTTAAGGATAATTACATTTTGACGAACTTAGGTACTATCTGACGCCCTGCGAAGTTTGACCTGAGAATATGCAGTAAACGGTTGACGCTGGTAAAATATAACGACCTTATCAAATATATAGGTATAAATATACCAGACTGATACAAGATACTTCAGAAGAATGTAGATATTGACTTTAATAAAAATGTTTCTTGAGGAAACATACTGCTTGATCAATACAACGATGTTGAATTACCTATAATAAAGTTAAATATTACCTTAAGAGATATGTTTCGCAGGTAACTCTCGCAGAGAAAGTATAGAAATAAATCGTAGCAAATCTAATCTAGACAGGATAACAAAAACTAGATCCTTTCTTAAAGGAATAATAAACACATCTTAAGATGAATAGTAAGATTAATGTTTAGTCTTATTCAACGTAGTAAATGTACACTAATTATTTGGCGAGTCAGAAACGCTCAGTCTTAAGATCCGTCTATTATTACCACACAACGATAAATATTTACAACGCTAATATTGCATTAGGAGGTATGATTACGATAATACTTACTAATAAAAAGGTTTTATTAATAAGATCAATAGTCTACACGTCTATACCTACGGTTCACTCTATGTTTGGTCGTCGAGAAGTAAAGCTAGGAAGGTTCAAACAAAACATCTTAGTAAAGATTTAGTTCTGAAAAGATAAAAGTATGACGATTAATTGTGCTTTATGTAAATAGTTATTTTTATATTATTAGCATTCTCGTTATCAGAAAAGTGCTGGAGATTCGCGATATTTCACGACGACGTCGTGACGTGGAGATGTGGATGGACACGATGCTGTAAGGATGTTAATGAGTTTTTCAGCAAATAGCCATTGTATTGTAGATAAGTCTTAATATTGATCATGTTTTCGTTTGTAAAATAGCTTTACGTGCTTTACGAACATAACTATATGAAACATATTTTTAGCTTTTCAGAAAACTTTGTATCTTGAAACTAAGTTTTCCAATACACTTACTTAAGTAGGTACCTACTTTAACAAATTGTAAAATTAAATTTATAGAATATAATAAATAGGTAAGTAAGTCATTCACTTTTCTCTAATGAAATAACAAGTTGAACATCATTAAATTTCGACTACCTAAGTAAATTATACTTTAGACAATATTGCCTAAAGTCAAATCTATACGGACGATGGTAAGAGGCAAATCTACGCTGATAATTTGTCTAAAAATTATTAAAGCTTGGGAGAATACATGATTTAATTCGCCAGTTACATTATAAAGAGTTGGTATTCGGAGTGGCGCAAAAACTTTATTCGCCGGTAGACCATTGTGTAAGTACAATAGCTGCGGGGACGGGCTTAATTTGAACATTTATTTGACGTCCATTACCGGTCTTAGAAGTACCTAGCAACTTCAATTATGGTTATCTAACAGTATTGGACGTGGAACAAACGTCAAAGTGAATCCCATTCGGATCGTCGGGCAGTGAGACAAAGGCGTGATTTTCGCTATTTCCAGGGGAACGTTTAGCGCGATTTCCTTAGCCGACTCCTGACGACGATTTACAAGTCTTGGCTGGAGCAGTTGTGCACGTCGAGTGACCTCGGCGGCATGTCTTCATACGGCGCGACGTGGGCTGATGCCAACTCCTTCGCCACTTTCTCAGCCGCGTTGAGCACACGTAGCAGGTTCAGCCCCGCTAACTTCTTCAACTCTTCTATACTCCAGCCCTCTTCCATCAGCTCCGCGAACAGCAGCGGGTATGACGATACGTCTTCCAAACCTTGGGGAGTGCTGTTGAATAATGTAACTTAGAATATTTACATCTTCAGACTTCTTATTAGCAGTAGTCTAACTTGGAACTATCCGATTGTATCATAACTTATAATGCTTAACTTTCTGTCCCTAGCATTCAACATCTCATAAATGTATTTTAACACCGGAGGTTGTTAGCAGCTAAAATCCTTTTGAAATACTTAGGCATTAAAATGTGTAGGGGTAGTATATTAAAGTGAAACATTCCCGTTTACAGTCTAAGTAAAGCTGGCTCTGGTGTGGTCATAAAACAGCGTTCTACTCACTAGTTGATTCCGTCGTACCCCGCGCCGAGGCCCACGCTATCCACCCCGGCTATATCCCGTATGTGGTTTATATGTGCTGAAACAGATTTCTTTACGTCAAAAGTATACCTTTGTATGCGTAGCGTCCTAAACTAACAGTGCACGGTAAGAAATTCGCATGTAGCCAGCTCTCCCGCCCACGTTTCAATCATAAAATTATAAATTTTCGTCTTTGTTTTACTAAAGGAGTTCGCTTGTTCAGTTATACTTCAGGGAAAAATGTTTATAAATGTAGCGGAAACCGGATAGGAAACCGGGGATGGGATGTCGCGTACATTGTGGTGTATATTTTGTTTGCGAAACGAGTTTGCATTTGAAAGAGAATATTTGTGTAAATAAATAATGTATATAGTAGGTACCTATGGCATCCTGGACTGTGGCAGTCTCCTTGCAGGTGAGGAAGGAGGTGTAGAAGTTGACCATGATGAGACCTTTGTTGGCGGCGAGCAGGCGCAGCACGGTGTCTGGCACGTTGCGCGTCACGTTGCAGAGCGCGCGCGCCGACGAGTGCGAGAACACGACGGGCGCGCGCGACACCGCCAGCGCGTCGCGCATCGTGCGCTCCGACACGTGCGACAGGTCCACCAACATCCCCAGGCGATTCATCTCCTTTATTACCACCTGCAAGGTGAACCAGCCATGAGCCACAATCTCTCCTCTTTTGTTTAATTCAACAAAACCCTCGTTCCCACTAAACGCTCCCCGGGAATGCGGGGATTTGTTTGCCCATCTTTTGTTTCCCCTCTAGGTGTTATGATAATTAACAGTAAATTAGTAAAAATTTCGTATTGCAAATGCAGCGCGCGCCACGGCTGGTTGAATATTTATCATAAAGAAGAGACCTATTGTTTCAGACGCCCGCCCGCCGACTTTGCGGTAAGTTTGTTTTAATACTTAATTTAATTGCTGGATCTCGGGATCTTTGTCAAAGTAAATTGGAGGTAGAAACCGATGAAACTCCAAAGTGATTCTACTCGTATTATAACATTTACTTCAATTTCACAATTTTCTGCCGAGTACTTAATTTAACTTTAAGGACTTCGGTAAAGTAAGTATACAATGACATCTGAAAGCATCGCTTTTCTGAAATCGTTTAAATGTAACGCAACGCGTATTTCATGCGCTGCATACTGTGAGTGGTTTGAACAAAAGGAAATATTCGAAAGTATCGTTGCAAGGAAACAAAGAACTGCTCGCAAGTACACGGAGTTCATACAAAGGAAATATTGCGGAGCCGCAGGATGTTTATGATTATGGCACACTCACTCTACCCGACGTCTCAATCTTTACGTTTCGTCTTGAGTACCTGTTTCAATATTACGAGTAAGTACTCGAATACGAGACTATTTACTCGCGCGACTTTGGTCGTGGCGTAGCGCGGCGTGGATACGACGACACACAGATCACATCACATCACACGCGGTTGCACTGCACCACTTATATTTTTCTAGACTAACCCACAGATAAACCAGAACCTAATAAAGGGATCGAGACAATGACTCAAGATAATAAATCCACTGCTAACGAGCCACCTTCTTATAATCTGTAAAAGAGATTACAACTCCCCTAATCTTACTTAGTCTGAAGAAAGAATTAAAGAAGGAAGAGATAAGACACAGATTCGGACAAATAAACTGAAGTTTTAATTTCCGTTTTATTTGTATTTTCCGATTGAAAACTTCATAAAAGATCAGGAGAAAAAAAGGTTTTCTTCGAAAGTAAAGTTTGGCACGTTTACAAAAGCTTCAACCTATTACACAGAGACTTTGAGTTTGTAAAGCTATTGAACTGAAGCAATAACTTCGGCTTCAAGGATATACTTAGATGTAGGTAGGTATAGCAAAGTAAAGATTGGATTAAATAAAATATTAAAAATAAATAGCTAAATAATGAAAGCTAATTTGAGATAGGGTTGTATAAATAGTAGAGAGTTGTTTGTCCACGTTGCGAGGTGCTTACCTTTCCGAAGGGTGTGAGCCCGCGGGGTGCGGGCTCGGGGCGGTCGGCGGAGGCGCACTCGGCCCAGGGAGTGTCGCAGGTGGAGGTGAGAGTCAGGTACCTTACGCCGACCTGGTACAGTGTCCGCAGCACGCCCAGCGAGCCTCCTATGGCGTGCCCACCTTCCACTCCCACCAGCGAGCACACGCGGTGGTTCGCGTGCGCCGATATTATATCTGCAACAATTATCGCTTTAGCCTACACAAATCTTACAGAAAAAAAAACGGTCATGTGCGAGTTAGAGTTACGCACCGAGGGTTCCGTTTAAACTGCCGTAAAGTAACAAAGGTAATCTAAGGGAGGCTTTGATTTTGCCGTTAAAAACTATTGTCTTCAAACATCGACATACTCGTACGTTGCGATTAGTTTACGAACTGCAAATAAGTTTGTAATCGCAAAAACGTATTTTTTTGTGATGACACAACAAATTAACGCTTTTCAGATATTTTCATTTACTTATGATGAGAAATTTAGACGCTTGTTTTTTTTTCAGCTTTAAGAGATCGCAGACCTAATTACTAGATATTAATTTCAACGTGATATCCCCACGCGTTGCGTTCCCGAGAAAAAGGACAGAGAACAGATAGACGGATAGCCGGACGAACAATAAAGTTTTGCTCCGTTTTTCCTATAGAGGTTCGAATCCCTAAAACACAAAACACGATGTACAGCTGTACCTATATGCGTAGGTAGGTAATACGTGAAAAAGTTTATTTAGTTTCACACTACGAAATAGCATACCAAAAATGCAGTTTTAAATCCGCGTTCTGCGTTTTACGTGGATTTTGTGTAAGATTTGATTGGGGTACTTACACATCCCAGCGCCGCAATTAGGGTTTGTGGACCCTTAAAGCTTCACCTATGGCGGGGGCGCCATTTTAACTTAAAATAAAATAAAAGGTGTTTGGTCACTCATAAATGACTTTGTTTTCAGTATCTACTACTTTTTTAATATGAAAATCTCCAGCCATAGCGACAGTGTTATTAATAAAATTTCAGCACACATTGGTGCTCACACTTTTCCATCTACCTAATTTTCGAACCAATTATACCTATTTGTGACAAGTAGTGTTTAGTTAAGGTTGGTATATGGTGGGGGTCCTTTGTGGTAGAAGCTCCTAGGCTACAGCATAGAATAAATAATACGTATAGAATGGTACCTCTCCGCCCTGCACTAATTCGTATCTGGCGTCAACCTCATCCCCTCTGGGGTCTTACTTTAGTCTTAAATAGCCGTAAGTCGCTAAAGAGTACCTAAGAGTGAACATACGGACTCTCTGTCTCTCTCGCACTTAAGCGTTAGGTGGTACGGTCACGAGTACTAATATGTATACACTTCGAAACCATGTCACATTAACTTTTTTGACAAATTAAACCGTAAGTCTCATTAAATCTCAAATATGATAGTGTGACAGGGTTCTAAAGTGGGCACATGATTTTGCTCATGACCGTACACGGTAAGATTGAATTTTTGTATGGTGTGTCCGGGCTATACCTAATAACCTATGTGCAGGTTGCACTTGAACATTGCGGTCTCTTTTGTATGTTATTTTGTATTTGTCTATTATTTTTTACTTCTTTGTATTTTGTTTTATTTTAGTTGTCATTATACTTTTACTTATGTCAGCCGCTCGTTTCGTTCTCCCAATTTTTCCCTATTTTTATTACTAGCTGTCGAAGGCTTAATCACACCGCTCTCATTTTTTGGTCCTTCGAGCGGTCTTTCATTTTTTGGTCCTCACCGGGAATATGAACACGCGATCGCGTAATAAGCGGCTGGCATCGCCGGCTAAAAGTCTAGTGGGACGCACGGAGACATGTGCGCCTGCTGTGGGTGGGCTCGGTCGGTCCGCAAGTCAGGACCCCCTTAAGACCGATGCCACCGAAACACCCATAGCACCAGGTGTGTCGCGCACGTGTCCCGTCTCCACGACCGGCGCTGCGGTGAAGTATGATGATACTACTAGTTGCAGGTCTCACAAAGCGAGCTCGTCCCGTTCGTCGGCGACCATAAGAGCTCGGAGGCTGTCTGCGGAGGCCGAGTTGGCCCGCAGAAATTTGGAGCGCGACCAGGAAATGCTCGAAAAGGTAAAGCAGTTAGATAAGTTAGATATGGAGGCGGCCTTGGCAGCTCAGGAAGCCGAAGAACGGTCAGCGCGATCAGTAAGTGATGCATTTTCTAGGACTGCGTCCTGGGTAAGGAAATCAAACCAACGCGATCGTCCCGCATGCGAAGTCTTCAACCAGGACGACCGTCCATTGCCTGTCAACTTACAGAATAACGACATTATGTTGAAGGCCATCGCGGATACTGCGGCTGCAGCAAAGGCTCTAGCTACAGGTGGTCGAGCAAAAATAGACCTCCCCGCTTATTATGGAAACGGTTCTCAGTGGCTACAGTTTAAGCGTTTATTTTCTAGTACTGAGTCGTCTTTTTCTCCCGCAGAGAATGTAGCGCGTTTGCAGAATGCGCTCCGCGGCCCGGCGCGCGAGGCCGTAGCGTCGCTGCTTCATACAGCAGCAGCCCCCGAAGAGATCATGCACGCCCTCGAGAGGTCATTTGCGTGCCCCGAAATGATTGTTTTCGGAGAGGTGCAGGTTTTGAAGACGCTACCGCGGCTCGGCGCCGACTTAAAAGAAATTGGTATTTTTGCCAACAAGGTACGCAATAGTTTGTCTACAATGAGATTGCTAGGCTTACGTGAATATTTACAATCGCCGGAGCTATTCCATAGCATTTTAGGTAAATTCAACCCGATGATGAAAATGAGATGGTCTGACTATGCGTCAGAAATGTCAAATTCTGACATGTCAAAGCTTGAGCTTTTATCAGATTTTCTAACACGTGAACACGAGCGATACATTAAATTCGCTTTATCGCCCGATATAGGGCTGTCTATCGCTTCTGTTGCCCCGCAACCGTTCGGCAAACCATTTAAAAAAGAAAATGTTAATATTATAACGCAGGAAAACAATAAAACTGTATGTGTCTATTGTAAAAACAGTCACAATATTAAAAACTGTCGCGATTTTGTAAAGTTGTCTGTCGACGATAGGTGGAGTTGGTTGCGTGAGCATAAAATTTGTTATAAATGTCTAAAGCGTAGTTCACATCAATGGAAATCGTGTAAGGTTAATCCTTGCGGCGTCGACGGGTGTACTTTTCGACACCATCCACTGTTGCATGGCAGGCAGGTAATGTTTACGTCACCGCAATCACCCAATGCGCAGGTGTTCAATAATACTGTTGATACTACTGCCACCGGCGATGTTGGGTGCGAAATTGCGTCTGAAAGTGATGTCCAGCTAGCATCGTGCCCCCCTGCTGCCGCTCAGAAGATTTCTAAAGAAAATGTGACAGTCTCCAATACAGGTATTTTGAGTGCCCATGCATCAACATCAACCAACGCTCAGACTAATAATACGTTGTTGAAAGTAGTTCCAGTTACTGTTAGTGGTCCAGCTGGTAGTTATGAGACCTTTGCCCTTCTTGATGACGGCTCGACGGCCACGCTAATTGCCGCTGACGTGGCTGCTCGTATCGGGCTGTCAGGTCCTGAAGAGCGTATTACTCTCAACGCTGTAGGTGGCTTGCATAAAACAACTACAATTTCTTACGTTGATTTCTATATTCAAGGTAAATACGAACATGAAAAGTTTTTAGTCAACCGTGCTAGGGCTATGCCTTCACTCAAATTGAGCACGCAAACATTGTCCAAACAAACCATACAATCGTACGAGCACTTAAGCGACTTGACTGATTATTTGTCATATGCTGATGCTACACCAACCGTGCTTATTGGTGCTGAGCACTGGCATCTGTCAATTCCTCGTGTTGTCCGCGCGGGCAAGCGTAATGATCCTGTAGCTTGCCACACTTTGCTTGGTTGGACATTGTATGGAGTGGCTTCTAGTAAGATTAAACCAGTGGAGTTTATAAATCATTGTAACCTGCAAACCATTGATCTTAGTAAAAATGAACGTTTAGAAATGCTTATTAAGGAAAACTATAAACTGGATTCGCTCGGAATTTCTAAACGCGAAAATCTGCTCAGTAAGCAGGACGCTCGAGCAGTTGAAATCTTGGACTGGTTCTCTGGTCCCTCATTTCTTCTCAGTCCTCCGGAAGGTTGGCCTGTGGAGCCGGCTGGCCAGCCGTGGGATCAGGAAGAGCGCAAGCAAACTCCTGGCCTGGTGGTTGGTCATCTGGTACTTAAGGCAGATTTCAGTCGTTTTAGTGACTGGTTATGTTTATTGCGTGCTACTGCTCGCGTTTTGCAGGCTGCGGCCAAATTTCGCTTGGTTTTGGATCGCGATAGACACACAGGCCCTAGCACCGCTGTTTGGGCTCGTCCTCGTACAAACGCGTCTACATCCACCACTCTGTTACCCCTGTCAGCGGAATTACTGCAAGCCGCAGAAAGGCACGTCCTGCGAAGAGTACAGGCAGAAACATTTGCTGAAGAAATCCAAAGAATTGAACGTGGAGAGTTGCTGCCTAAGAGTAGTCGGCTGGCGAAGCTGTCACCCAAGTTAGGAACAGATAGGCTGCTACGCATGTTCGGTCGGATAGAGGCTGTTGAGGACGTCGGTTCAGGAGTCAGATCGCCCATTCTTTTAGATGGTCATCACCCAGTTGTGCGCCTATTGGTACTGTTTTATCATCGCAAGGCTGGGCACGCGAATAATGAGATGGTCGTCAATGAGCTAAGACAAAAATACTGGCTTCTTCCCCTACGCAGCACCGTCCGAAGCGTCACTAGCAAATGCTTGTTTTGTCGGATCAGAAAAGCAAAGTCGATGGATCCAATGACTGGAAACCTACCTCCACAGCGGCTTGCGCATCATCGTCGCCCATTTACTTTCACTGGTTTAGACTATTTTGGACCAGTAAACACCACGGTTGGTCGCAGGAAGGAGAAAAGATACGTAGCCCTGTATACTTGCATGACGTCCAGAGCGGTTCATTTGGAGATGGTCCACTCACTCTCTGCGGATTCAGCGATAATGAGTTTGCGCCGTTTTATCGCAAGAAGAGGAACTCCAGAAACTATATTCTCCGACAACGGCACCTGTTTCATCGGTGCTAATCGCATTTTAAGGGAGTTTTACCAAAATGAGGTCAATGACTTCGCTGCTAACAGAGGAATAAGGTGGAGTTTCATCCCTCCTGCTGCTCCATTCTTTGGCGGTTGCTGGGAGCGGCTGGTCCGGACGGTCAAGGTCGCGTTGAACGCCACATTGCGTGAAAGAGCGCCGAAACCAGAGGTGCTGGAGACCCTACTTCTAGAAGCCGAGGCAATTGTGAACTCAAGACCTTTAGGCCATGTCCCAGTTGGGCAAGATGACGAAGAAGCCTTAACACCCTTTCATTTTTTGATTGGCTCCTCGTCCAATCAATCACTTCCTGCAGTTTTGAATGACCGGGACCTTCTGGGAAGAGCGGACTGGAGGAAATCTTTAAGGTTAGCCGATCACTTCTGGAGCCGATGGGTTAAAGAGATCCTGCCCACAATGCAGCCACGTCGGACACCTGAATACGGGCAACATAGTTTGAAGACCGGAGACCTTGTCCTCATAGTAGACGAAAACCTGCCGCGAGGAACATGGCCACGTGGCCGCGTCACGAAGACATTCCCTGGCAAAGATGGTGTGGTCAGGGTGGTGGATGTAGCCACACTTGGTGGCATTCTTCGTCGGCCCTCCAAAAAACTGGTCAGGCTAGACGCTTAATTGCGCCAGATCCTAGCCTGGTTAGTTTTGTGTGCTTTCGCACACAAGGGGGTGGGATGTGCAGGTTGCACTTGAACATTGCGGTCTCTTTTGTATGTTATTTTGTATTTGTCTATTATTTTTTACTTCTTTGTATTTTGTTTTATTTTAGTTGTCATTATACTTTTACTTATGTCAGCCGCTCGTTTCGTTCTCCCAAATTTTTCCCTATTTTTATTATTAGCTGTCGAAGGCTTAATCACACCGCTCTCAACCTATGTTTAAATGCGGCACTGACACAACTTGTCCAAAACAAAACGCCGCAACTAAAGCGCGTGTTTGAAAACTTTGCACTACTTATACTCGTATCTATCGTACAGCTGTTGTGAACAACCCGTATGAAACATATTACAAATGTCGTAAATTATTAAGTTTATTCCACAGAGACGGGCCGGATATTTGCTTTCTTGCTGTGGTTATTAAACGTCTGTCACACTTTGATACATTTAAATACATCTACAACTCGATTAGAGTAGGCGTTTGAATGAATTCGAAGGAAAGGTAACCAAGTGTGTATACATGTAGATATGAATACATGATGTATACCTACTTAAGTATATTTACGTTTTATAAGAACATTTTAATGGTTCCAAGTCCAAGTTGTTATCCCATAATAATTTTTCAACGTCGGCGTCAGAGTGTAGAAAAGTTGCACGATTTATGTACAGTTTGATTTTAAAACAGGCTCTCTGGTTCCCATATATTTATTTACACACGTAACATTAATTTAAACTTTTTCCGTGTGTCGATGATGGCATGTGGATGTGGGTAATATTAATGAAACGAATTCCATCTCCGTAACTAGGAGGCGATATATATACAGGGTGTTAGTGACATCGTAACGAAAACTTTGAGAGATGATTCAGAAAATTATTCTGAATTGTTATTAAGTGGAATTTTCTGTCGAAAAACTTAATGAAAATTTTTGTGTTTTTTTACATACTTGTACGGGGTGTAAGTGATATCGTAACGAATACTGAGAACAGTGATTCAGCTCATTACTTATTCTGTGTTAATATCAAGTGGAATTTTCCATCGCAAATCTACAGAATTGAAAATATTAAAAAAAAACGCAAAAATATCATAAATTTTGCGACGGAAAATTCTACTTGATATTATTAACTCAGAATAATGGTCTGGATCATTCCCCTCAGTATTCATTACGATGTCACTACCACCCTGTATATATATCGACTCCTAGTTACGGAGATGGAATTCGAAAAAAAATATTTTTTTTTGATTATTTTTTTTGGAATGGAATTTAAAAATTCCGTAGGTCGAGCATTTTCCGGAAGCAGAAATAATTCTTCTACATTGACATAAAAGACTTATTGACAAAGTAACCAAATAAATAGGCTATCGAATCGAGTACAATGGCGCAGTTCCAAATTGAATGAGAAGGCTCTATAAATTATCGATTTGAAATCACATTAAGATAAACACAGCCAAGTAACACGAAATTCATTCATTTAAATCGACCTCATTTGAAAAACAATGACGCAGAAGGAAGCTCACCAATGGAAATTAATTTTAACCATTTTAAGGATATTTTTAATGTAACGGAGGCAAGACAATGAGTTTTTCATGCAAATAGACGGGATGGTTTTGCATCCACTCTTTAGTGGATTACAAAAAAGAAAATTAACTGCGGCCGGCTGCTATGTAGCGCGTTATGATTTATTTAATCCACGAAATGCAAATTGTACAAACAAAGCGTCTGTTCGGTGCGAGTCGAGATTCATTTATTACGTCACGTGTGAACTATTACGCTCGTGCCTACTTGCTCAGTGCTCTGCTCACCAGTGCTCACACACTCAGGCTAACAAAAAATGTTCATAAAGTCTGGTTGCTGACTACTAACTTTTTTAACCTCCGTTTATACTTACACCGTTACGCGGCATTAAGAAAATTCATGAAAACGAAGTAGGGAAAATACTTGAGTAAATTAAAGGCAGTCTTTTTTTAAAAACAGAAATTACTCTTCGGGACTCTTAAGTTATCGTTTTGTTTTGTACGCGGAGTTGGATCTCTTTCGTGAATTTGTAATGGGTTTGAATAAAAGTCAATGCTTGAAAAAAGGGTTTTGTGTGTAAGTGCTTAAAGGATTCGGGAGTTGTGTTTGTCGTATTTTCCCTTTTTTTACCTACCTGTATTTAAATTGGTATTATTAATAGCTAGTATAAGTGATCAAAGACAATCTGTAAGCGATAGGATAACGTAATATGGGTAGCACTTACCATCAGCGGAGGTGCAGAGCGTGAGTTGCGGCTGGTACTTATCGGTGAGGCGCTGAATGAGGTCGATTTGTTCGAAGGTGAGTTGCACAGCGTCCCGGTGCTGCGCGTCGCACGGCACGTACGCCGCCCAGAACTGGTGCACGCAAACATATACGTCATTATCAAGCTATACGTCTGTTCGTATAGCTTGATAATGACGTATACAGGGTGTTAGTGACATCGTAACGAAAACTTTGAAGGATGATTCAGGCCATGATTCTGAGTTGATATCAAGTGGAATTTTCCGTCGCAAAAGTATGGAATGGAAAATAATTCAAGAAAACACAAAAATTTTCATGAATTTTCCGACAGGAAATTCCACTTAATATCAACTCAGAATCATGGTCTGAATCATCCCCCTCAGTATTCGTTACGGTGTCACTAACACCCATACCTACTTGTATGGCTACCTGTATGTACTGGTACGGGGTGTAAGTGACGTCGTAACGAATACTGAAGGGGCTGATTTAGCTCATTATTCTGAGTTAATATCAAGTGGAATTTTTGATCGCAAAAGTATATAATTGAAAATAATTAAAAAAATAATAAAAAACATCATTAATTTTGCGACGGAAAATTCCACTTGATTTTAACTCAGAATCATGGTCTGAATCATCCCCCTTAGTATTCGTTACGATGTCACTAACACCCAGTATGTTTCTACGTCATTATCAAGCTATAAGCTATGGGTCTACTGCTGTCAGTAGACCCCGTTGTCTAATGGTTAGAGCGTTGGGCTCACGATCTGCAAGTCCAGGTTCGATTAACGATAGGGATATTGTCGAAATCACTCTGTGAGCAGTCTCACAATGTCTGCAATGTCAACAAAGGAACTGTCCTTTGTATGGATATAGCAAGCATGAATCACCTGACTGTCCGAGAATCACCTGGTCCGGGCTAAGTCGTAAAATATCTCCATCAACCCGCAGTGGAGCAGTATGGTGGAGTATGCTCCTTATCCCTTTCGGTTTATTTAGGGGAGGCCTGTACCCAGCAGTGAGACGTATATGTTAAGCTGTTTATGTACATATTATGTACACGTACAGCTGTTTCGACATAGACACATAACTAAGACCGATTCGCGTAATCGTTAATGGGATCGGCATACCAATACTTTTGATACGAAATCCTAAGATGGATATGATGAACCGTATGGTGACGCTCGAGCAGCTTGAGGTGAGGAGCTCGGTGGCGCAGCGGTAAACGCGCTCGGTGCTTCGGAAGGCACGTTAAGCCGTTGATCCCGGCTGCATTAGCAGTCGTTAATAACCATCAATCCGCAATGGGCCCGCGTGATGGTTTAAGGCCCGATCTCCCTATCCATCCATAGGGAAGGCCCGTGCCCCCAGCAGTGGGGACGTTAATGGGCTGATGATGATGATGGTGACAGCTGATTAGCCCATCGCCCTTATAATCCATCATGTTATAAAACACAATCCGGGGCAGATAAGCAACCTGCTGGTCGACTAATATAAAATACGTATAGTTAGGTAAGTTGGTACGTAAACACTTATACTGAGAAAAAGTCAAAAACTTTTTTCTTTTACCGAAGTTTTATTGTATTATTTGCGGCGCTGACCACCCACTCCGGTAGATAAGCGAATTCGAGTGAGCTGACATTTGTAAAGGTATGAATTTACTTATATTGTCCATTATAGGAGTAAACTTTTCAATCGAACTTGTTCAAGATTCAGAATACTTATCAGGTATACCTTAACACTACATTAGACTCGGTTTCGTAACAGCTATTAATATTTTCCTTCACGAAAATAATTATAGTAACTTTGAAATCCGTCCTTTCCTTATTCATCCCAGCCCACTGGTAGACATACACTCTGGTTGAAAACGTTCTTCGCAAACTGAAAAGACAACTTGCAAATGCAAACTAAAATAGAAAGACCTCGTCGGTATGAGCCGGTGTTTGCGCTCAGTGAATTGCAGATGCCAAGCTACGTACGGTATCACTGTTTTGACGTACCGCGTGATTAAATAACACGCACGAGCCACTCGCTTCCTTACCACGGTACCGCGAGGCCCGCATTGCGGGAACGCGGCGACACTCGCGGGGTTGATCAACTATACACCGCGGATGCAATTTTAAGATATATTTTACTTGTCCTCATTTTTTCAATCTTTGAAGCAAAATGTCACTATCTAGTTTTCTTGTTAATGTTAAGTAGTAGTAATAAAATAATAATAATTTTGCCCATTTAACAGAAATCTTAAATAAATAAAAGAAAAAAGCAATTTGTTGATTGGAAAAAATCGTTGAAAGTAGTATGAAGTTTATATGAAGTTGAAGGGCCTCTATTATTCACAACAAGGTATCTGGCTCGTTACTGCCGCATGAGTGCGCTGACGGAACACAAGTAGATACGAAGTGAATACACAAAGAGAATATTATTAAAGAAAATTGAAATTTTATAATGGGGTGTTCAGTGATGAAAAACGTGAGGAAACTCCGAACATTAAAAGAATGAACAAAAATGTGGGCATGCGACAAGCGAAGAAAGGATCTTTGCAAGTTCATTTTAATTACGTGTCAAGTTGTTGAATAAAGTCATAAATCGATTTACAGCTTCTTAATAGGTAAATGTGCCGGGCGGGATAAGTTTGCGTATAAAATGAGTATGCTGCATCGAGCGAGGGATCGGGAAACTTAGCGCGTTCTCGATATTTTATTTTCATCGTCGATTACAGACTGAAATAAGATCACGTAGTTTGACAAGCTGACGGTGAGACTCTCGAAAGGCAGGTTAACTGCATTCGCAAACAGATGCAGCGAGCTAAAATTATAATAAAATTTTGACTGGGACTAAGTAAATTAAACGCAAAAGTTTTGCAGCATTTTGTTGTGCTAAAAAAAATTTTTGAACTAAAACGAAAAGAGCGTGTTTCGGACGGGTCTGCGTTGAGGCAATTTGTCGTTTAAATGGCTAAAAAATTGGTGTAGGGGAGTGTACCTGAGCGGCGACCCGGCCTTGTTTCAGCCGGGGCAGGTCCGTGTGGCTCCACGAACTGGTGGCCCACGGGGAGATCGTCCGCAGATCCTCGTCAAACCTTACAAAATAAGATTACATTGAAGCAAACCTACATCTTTGCCTAGTCTGACGTTATATTATGCACATATAGTAATGACTATATTCACTTGCTAATGATGTACATTCCTATTTTTATGTGAGTTTTAACAGTCAATACGCAGGTACCTATTTTAAAATCATTATGCGTAGGTGTTAGGTAGGTACTAGGTAAGTATATTGTATTGATCAATGGGGTGTAAATAAGGAATTTCTTAGTAACAGCCATTAAAAACATCTTAACCCATCACGACCTCAGTCAAGGCACCTAATTTCTAAGAAAATATAACAGAAAGGGAAAGAAAATATGCTCGGATTCTGAGAACCGCCTTACCTAAAATCCTTAATCCTATTGTGTAAAAACTTCCTTATGTTCCAGGGTAGGTCGTTGTGTCCGTCGACGAGTGGCGTGTCGTGGAGGAGGCGTTCGGCGAGGCGCAGGCGCTCGTGCAGCGGGGCTCCTGGCGGCGCGCGCAGCGCTAGCGGGCCCGCCACACACGCGGTGCCAGCCACCAGCACGAGGACAGCTACGCAGCACCAGCGCCGGTGCCATACTGAGAACCCTGGTCGGAAAGAATAAGGAGAACATACATACATACATACATACAGGGTGTTAGTGACATCGTAACGAAAAATTTGAGGGGTGATTGAGGCCATGATTCTGAGATGATATCAACTGGAATTTTCCGTCGCAAAAGTATGGAACGAAAAATAATTAAAAAAGACACAAAAAATTTCATGAATATTCAGACTGAAAATTCCACTTGATATCAACTCAGAATCATGGTCTGAACCATCCCCCTCAGTATTCGTTACGTTGTCACTAATACCCATACCTACTTGTATGGCTACTGTATGTACTTGTGTGGGGTGTAAGTGACATCGTAACGAATACTGAGGGGAATGATTTAGAACATGATTCTGAGTTAATATCAAGTCGAATTTTTCGTCGTATGAGTATTCGTTACGATGTCACTAACACCCTGTATATAAACTCACGCCTATTGCCCTCCGGGGTAAGCAGAGACTATGGAATTCTATTTGCTTCGATCCTGACACACTTCTTTTGCTTCTTTCACATTCATCAATCGCTTCATACACGCACGCCGGTTCAGAGTAGATCGTACTAAACCTTTTCTCAGGACATCTTCAATTTGGTCAATGTAAGTCCTTCTAGGTCTTCCTCTGCCAGCCCTACCATTAATAGAAAATAATAGAAAGCACAAGCTTAACAACCCCAGTTAAATGGTCCCGGGCTACTAGCCCAAACACCTCCTGCAGGGGAGTTTGCCCTTTACCTCCTCCGGTTGATAGAGGGTAGGCCTGTGCCGCCCAGTAGTGGGACGTATAATAGGCTATTTAATTATTTACCTTTTTGTTTTTTTTTCTCAATTTGCTATTTGCGAGGAACTATAAATGGCTTTCTGTGTTTACCATAAGTTGCTACTAAATTAATTATAGCTGTTGTTTCTCCGAACATTAAATAAATAAATAAATAAATCTGTGTAAAATGTCAGCATGGGATCCCGCAGTCTAGTTGTACTTGCTCATTGTTATTGATCAACAAAGTTAACAATGTTGGGAGCGTACCGTCATTGGGGGGGTGACTGTCCTATCATTTGAGGCCCTCTTATTCAGAGGAGCGGACTCCTACTTAAGGTGCCAGCAAATTAAAGTTTAGTAGGTAGCAGTCGTTAATAACCACCAATCCGCACTGGGCCCGCGTGGTGGTTTAAGGCCCGATCTCCCTATCCATCCATAGGGAAGACCCGTGCCCCTGCAGTGGGGACGTTAATGGGCTGGTGATGATGAGGTATGATGCGGAAGAATTTTGGTCTGTTTTCAGCTTTAGACCATAAGTTTAGGTAGGTATAATACGTACAGCGGATTTAATGGCCCAAGTAAAAGCAATTGCTCAAATAATTATATGGAACAATTTAAAAACGAACTTTTGTGGACTGGATAAAATATAATACAAGATAATTTTTTTTATTACACCCAATAGGTATTACAGACAATACAACACAAATTACCAAAGATAAAAATTGTCGTTCATTAGGTTAACAAAATTGTATTTTAAATTTAATCTTTTTTATGAGAGCCGTGATAGCCCAGTTGGTAGAGCGCTTGACTCTCAATTTGAGGTCGCAGGTTTTAATCCCAGCATAGAGCTAAACCAATGATTTCCGAATTTATTTTCATGTTTGGATCATAAGTGATTATCACGTGCTCAGCGGTGAAGGAAAACATCATGAAACCACATTCCCGAGAAATGTATTTCGGAGGTATGTGACCTAACCTATATTGGGCTGGTTTTTCCTTAGCGGGTTGGCGGGTAGACAGGCAGTCGCTTCTGTAGAAAACCGGACCTGTCGAATCTTTAGGATAGGTAAGCAAAACGGGAAACGCTGGGAAGATAATGATGATGATTTAATTTTATGTGTATTAATTGACTATAAAATAAGATCTCTTTATTTTCCTTTAGTCAAGCATCAATAGAAGCATTGGATTTTGTCGGTGAGGTTAACAAGATAACCGCGGCGTAGCACGGGTGTACAATTAGAGTCGCTAGTGTGCGCCATTATGCGGCCGGTAATAGGCGGCGTGTACGGCCAAACTATGTCGCGTACCAACTTGTACAACGAGCATAAGCAAACCCAAACTGTACGTTGTCTGTAACAGCAACTTATGCTGCATAAGTTTTCGGGGTCGTTACGAATATGTCATCGGCATGAGCCGAATGGAGTTACTCTCGCCCGCGGCTTCCCTCAGCCCCCTTCTCTTCACATTCGGTATTCGAAACACGAATTGCCTCGCGACAAAGGCTCAGAGGATTTCAACGACGACGGGTAATAAATTTTATTCTGTTATAAAAGTTTTGGGATTCATCAACACGAAACCTAATTAATAGAGTGCTAATTAAAGTTCCCGAAGGTGAAAGGGGAGTATGTAATACCTTACTTCGGAGGTCAGTAACTTTGGGAAAGTTTTATTAGGTATTAATAGAAGTATGAAGGTTGACGATATCGATCGCTTGCTTTGTAAGGACGGATTTGTCAATAAGTTGTGTTGCGCAATGGTTCCCTGTAAATGTTATATTTCTTAGTACCGCGCAACGTATTGTTTTCGGAATTTCAATTTTATTGCATGCGGCGATCCAGGGAAAATTGAAAATCGGCGAGCTAAGCAACAAGGCGGGAAGGCTAGTTAAAAATAAAATGGTTTTGTTACCACCTAGCGGCCATAAAATACGAAACCAAACAGTAACATATTGCCAGTGAAATGTGCCCCCGTGCGTACAATACACTATAAGATTGGAAGCACGCCCTAACATGTGAAACTTTCTTGGTTTATAGGTTTGTTTGTGACTCCTTCGCGGGTCAGTGGCACCATGAAAATGTATTACGGATCCCACTATCATGGTTGTTGCTTGAACGTGTATTACGAATTAATACTGAAAATCGTATAACATAAGTGAGTACCTACCTACACAAAATAAACTATCATCAAATGCTATAAAAACCTATTTTGTTAATTAATATAATGAATAAACCGTGCCTACGCGGTAAAAAAAAATCAATATGAAAATTAAAAAGAAATCGTCGGCAATAAACAAATTCGGAGTGCGAAAATAAAAATGAAATCTGCCCAGTGTACCTAATAGGTAGCAGTCGCATTAGTGGAATAACATCAAAACCAATTTGGGTCAGCGATCGGTCGTTACGAAGCTTCCGATAATCTTGCTGTCAAACGCAAACCCGATCAGCGTGCAGTGGATACGCCAGCTTACAAGGCTTAAAGGCCCCGGACTGTGCTTCTTACTCCGTCGTAATTGCTACTGCGGAATGTAATGAAACGACCCGCCTTGTCCGCTCCACTGCTTACGCACTTTATGGGACTTTGAAGAACGTTCTTACGTCTTGTGTTGTATCGTTTGTGAACAACATAACAATAAACATAAACAATAAACAGTCTAATATGTGGCCAAGTACTGGGAGTTGGTGGAGTAAGGATGTTCTGCTACATTTTGAGTTGTGCGAGATACTATTTGAAATGCCGTAAAAATCTAAAATAAGTACTATCGGGCAATAAAGTTCTTAAAAAAGTAATAAAACCTTGATGTTCCCCTTTGCCGTGAGACACGTCACGTGATATCAATTATTCAATAATAGAAAGAAATAACTTATAACATCGGTCGTATTATGATTACACACAAACCTTAATTAACACTCGATAAGGATAAAAGGGCAAACAAAAGACATTTGGGCAAAAAGAACGGAAATTACAGAAAACATACAAAATGGCTCACACGTATTGTGTGGTGGGCGTTCAATATAATTGGAGAATACTTTATAAGTATTTACCCAAGTTCTAGTTATAGGGAAGATAAAGTATATTGTGCAAAGTATATTACAATATATCCTCACGCAATGTAGAATAAGTTACGGGACGGCATGGCAGTTTAAAGGGTTGACCCTATACGACTATTTTAATATACGGTGTAGTTTAGTGGCAGTAAAGGCAAGATAATCTTGATATAAGTAGGTAAGTATGGAAACTTGTGTTCTTCGTTGTGGAACGTCTGTTTATGCTATACATCTCTTATGCTCTTTAGTCTTTATCATTCCACGAGAAGAACACGCTTGTACCTATAGAGTTGACCTGTCACTATACCGTTTATCATAACCGTTTCATCATCACCTTCCTAGCTTTATCCCGTTTTACACAGGGTCCGCTTACCCAACCTGAAGATTTAACAGGTCCGGTTTTTTTAGAAAGCGACTGCCTGTCTGACTTTCCAACGCGAAGGGAAAACCAACCCAATACAGGTTAGGTCACATACCTCTGAAAATGCATGTCTCGGGAATGTGGGTTTGCTCACGATGTTTTCCTTCACCGCTGAGCACGTGATAATTATTTATGATACAAACATGAATTCGACAATCATTGGTGTAGGCCTGTGCTGGATTCGAACCTGCGACCTCAAAGTGAGAGGCAAGCGTTCGTTAGTTTATAGTTCAAATTTAATATACTTACTTATACTTATATGTATTTCTGAAACTAGCTTCAGCGTCGTTCTGTGACCGATTCTCTTATGCAATGGGATGCATGATCTCAATTATCCGATATCTCTTTTTAGGGATAGGATAGGATACATGATGAAGTGCCGATAATTAAACTCGATATTAAGTTGTTAGAGCGTAGCGGGTTACCTATACGCTGCAATACACAATTTAATGGACTATAATTAGACCAAAACTCTTGGTAAATTGGTGTTTCCTTCACCACGATGAAACCAAGTTAAAATAAAAATAAATCACCCAGTATTTTGTAGAAACCAGTTTCTACAATTTATCTTGCCCAACGTGTTCGTATCTTCGCACGTCACGAGCTGAATCTGTGAGGCTATAAGGTGATAACAGGGTGTGATTGAATACCTACGTAAGAAACAACAAAAAGAAGATTTGAAAAGTCCAAAATGTGTGTGCTTTGCACGAACTGAGGCGGGTCGGACTAAATGAGCGAACACTGGAGCTACTCAGACTCAAAGAAAAACCAAAGGAAGAAATATTTAAATTAGGAATTTATCCTTGACGTTTTAATTGAATCGACATAGCATTTTTTTTTCTCAGTAAATTGAAATACCCTACAAAAACAATAGATGTTTTATTTTAATGAATTATTGTTCTCTAATGATTTAAGTACCTTCCTTGTCAGTTTCAGGAGCGGTCGGCTTGTAATATTTTTAATATTCCGCGGGATTCAAAAGCAACCTTCATTTAAGGGGTGGGTAATAATGCCTAAATAATCCTCGGTGTTCCCTGAATAAAGTTTCATTTGTCAGCATGGATGGGTTAATGGGAGGGATCGTACTCCTAATTATTGTTTTCTTAACACAATGTAAAGTGCGGAAGGAAACGATCGCGATTTTCTGAAGGGGGCGCAATCGAGAAAATTACACGAATAGGAAGTTGGCACTTCGTCATGAGCATCATGACAATTCCGAAAGGGAAACAGCGTGAAGACATATATGTATGTGTGAAAGGAAACAACTATTTGGTCCACTGAAGGCACATAAAACTCAACTACCGGACAGAAGAATAGGGGTGACGCTAAGTCGTATTTACACAGGACCCGAAACCCGGATACTTTCTCGTGGCTTCAATTATAGCTGGCCCATTATTGTGGTCTGAGAAACTCATTCTCTCCGGTAACTTTAACATGACGAATAACCGTTATATACGGTTATTGGCGTTATTTCCATTAATAATGGCGAGCTGGAGAGCGGTGGAGTTGAAGTACCCACGCGTATTCCATTGACGTTTCACGATCAGTCAAATGCCGACCGAGTATTAACTGATCCAGGGTTATGCCTCAAATTGGATAACACTAGAACTAGGTTAATATATTGGTTCTGCGGCGACTGGCGAATAACTCAAACATGCCACCACAATGTATATTGTTAGCGCAACGAATTAGGTTTTCAGAGTGTTTTATTATTTTGTAGAGTCCGGCTCTGGGACAAAACGTAAGTTATGAATCACGGAGATATTTATGTTGTACGCTGTTATTTATTGTCGATATTATTTTGTAAATGACACTCTTTTATGTATTGAATATAAATTATGATGGTGGGTAGAGTTTTTGACGGTAACATATGGCTTGTCGGAATTATGACAGTACCTACGTTTTGAGGATACCTAGTACCTACTATTACGCACATCCTTATGAATATTAAATAGGTATCTATCACCACCATATAGCATGGTTACTAAGCAAACAACTCTGCCTACATTAGGACGGAATTTAAAGAATACGATGACGGCCAGTGTGCCGTGCCGTTTAAAGTACCTAATACATACACATACATACATACATAAACTCACGCCTATTTCCCACCGGGGTAAGCAGAGACTATGGAATTCCATTCGCTTCGATTCTGATACACTTCTCTTGCTTCCTTCACATTCATCAATCGCTTCATACACGCACGCCGGTTCAGAGTAGATTGTACTAAACCTTTTCTAGTGACATCTCCAATTTAGTCAATGTAAGTCAGAAGAACTTCCTCTGCCAGCCCTACCATCAACTTTCGCTTTATATACCGCTTTAAAGTACCTAATCAAGCTTTAAATAACTACTAAACTAAAAAAATAAACAGAAAAACACTGTTTCGGATTTGCCGACGTTATATATTAAGCTTGGGTACTAGAGTTACCTTACACGTTCAAGCCTGGGTGCACCACCGGTGGCGCACGGGCTATTCGCTGTTGTAGCGTGGTGTACCACTGGTGGTCACTCCATTATACACTACACTCTTAATATACAAAAAAAATTGCACCGCCCTGGGGGAACATGTTGTAATGAACATTTTGTCCGTCCAAGTAGTTAATGCCATCCGCGGCAAATCTACAATAAGTCATGTCAAAAAAAAAGTAATGAACATGTTCCCGCCCTATAAAGTGGACTTTTCATACCAAACCAATTCATCAATATCCGCTTATTTTTTTTCCCTAGGATCACGTACTCCACTGAATTACAACAAGCTACAATTTGAATCGGGGCGTGTCACATTGGGTCGAAAGTGCTATTGCAGGGACTTACGATTCAACTTTCGTTTATCACATATTTGATTATGCCAATAGATAGAGCTAATCAAACACAATAAATGTTATGTTAGGTCATTTTTTCCTAAAGTGTATACTTTGGTCAGAAAAAAACATTTTCTGTTTTTTTTGTATGAAACGTATCAAAGACAGTTAAATTTCTGCCAAGTCCATACCGATCCAGCCGCGAGACCTTATTTTCTGTAATCTTTGTCTAGTTGACTACTCAAATGCAAAATCAGCATCTGCCTAAAGTTGCAATTCTTTGAAAGAAATGGGTCAGAAAAGGACAAAAAATTCAACATTTCAAAATTCAGTTTTATGTTTTATTAATTTATTATAAGCTTAGTTCTATGTTAAATACTATACAGAAATACATTACAACACAAGTGACAAAGTTAAAATGAACAAAAAATTATTTTGAAGGTACCTACCCAGAGCATTATAATTAATGAATAACCTTACCTTATGTTTTTTCGTTATAAAATTTCTCAAAATTAATTAACTTCTATATATCACTATTGCTCGCCATAAATTGTGACAATACATTCTTACAACTCTTAATCATTGGTTACCTACATAAGTTTTAACAAAATAATAATATAATCTTAAGAGATAAACAAAAATATACTACTTAACTTGTAAAAGACAAAAGATATTAAATACAAAAAAGTTAGCCATTATTTTAAAATGCTATTCACTTCACTATCACTAGAACTATCTTCTAAATTACTTATGTCTATAAATTCTATATCAGATTCAAGCGGATAATGCAGCAAAAGCTCTCTGGCTTCGGAAGAAAGAATCATTCCCTTTTGCTTTGTCATTTGAGGTCTAAGACTCGTTATCACTGGATCAGAAGACAATAGAAGATTATGCAAAATGTCTTCATTTGTCGCTGTCCTACTTATTTTTCTGGAATGGTTCTCTCTGTATTTCCGGAAGTCTTTGTTACGAGCTTCTGCTGCTTCTTCAGATAGTTTTCCTATGGGCATAGCACCAAAAATGGATAAAATTTGCATAGCACCAAAATGGGCATAGCACCAAAATGAGCATAGCACCAAAATGTTTAATTATATCTGCTCCATGGATCAATAGCTCGATGGCATGTAATACCATGGATAAAATTCCTCATACATCTTTGCAGTGTTTTTACAGTACTGAGAAAATTTTGAATTTTATCCATTTTTGGTGCTATGCCCATAGGAAAACTATCTGAAGAAGCAGCAGAAGCTCGTAACAAAGACTTCCGGAAATACAGAGAGAACCATTCCAGAAAAATAAGTAGGACAGCGACAAATGAAGACATTTTGCATAATAATCTTCTATTGTCTTCTGATCCAGTGATAACGAGTCTTAGACCTCAAATGACAAAGCAAAAGAGAATGATTCTTTCTTCCGAAGCCAGAGAGCTTTTGCTGCATTATCCGCTTGAATCTGATATAGAATTTATAGACATAAGTAATTTAGAAGATAGTTCTAGTGATAGTGAAGTGAATAGCATTCTAAAATAATGGCTAACTTTTTTGTATTTAATATCTTTTGTCTTTTACAAGTTAAGTAGTATATTTTTGTTTATCTCTTAAGATTATATTATTATTTTGTTAAAACTTATATAGGTAACCAATTAATTGTAAAAAGAGTTGTAAGAATGTATTGTCACAATTTATGGCGAGCAATAGTGATATATAGAAGTTAATTAATTTTGAGAAATTTTATAACGAAGAAACATAAGTAAAGGTTATTCATTAATTATAATGTTTTGGGTAGGTACCTTCAAAATAATTTTTTGTTCATTTTAACTTTGTCACTTGTGTTGTAATGTATTTCTGTATAGTATTTAACATAGAACTAAGCTTATAATAAATTAATAAAACATAAAACTGAATTTTGAAATGTTGAATTTTTTGTCCTTTTCTGACCCATTTCTTTCAAAGAATTGCAACTTTAGGCAGATGCTGATTTTGCATTTGAGTAGTCAACTAGACAAAGATTACAGAAAATAAGGTCTCGCGGCTGGATCGGTATGGACTTGGCAGAAATTTAACTGTCTTTGATACGTTTCATACAAAAAAAACAGAAAATGTTTTTTTCTGACCAAAGTATACACTTTAGGAAAAAATGACTTAACATAACATTTATTGTGTTTGATTAGCTCTATCTATTGGCATAATCAAATATGTGATAAACGAAAGTTGAATCGTAAGTCCCTGCAATAGCACTTTCGACCCAATGTGCGTGTGCTTTGTGACTCGGCGCAACGAATGACGTGAAATGTCAACGCGGGCTGCTCAAAACTGAATCGCAGCTTTCACGGGAGCGGGACCATTCCAAAGCGGATTTTACACACTTTTTAATGACTATGTAGATGAAAGAAAGGATAGTAGTAGTGAACGAGTAATTACTATCAGAAAGTGGCCTTTCTACTATCTGCTGATAGTGCCAATGGCCGAAGCGTCAAAAATATTTCATCTTGGAATTACGAAGCACGTTTCATCATGCTCTTTCCCTGTGCGTTAGTCTCGATAGATTACGGTGGTCATATAGTGTCCGTTAGAGTCGCCGGTCACTCGTATTTTGTAAGCGTATTTTACGTTGAAATGGTGCTCAATAATTGCTGCCCACTTAGTGACCAGCGATTCTGAGGGACACGTGATATCTAGAGTTTCCTTTATTGTTGGAAGTAAGATTTAGGTGGGTAAAAATAATAAAAAAAACATGTCAGGCAAAAGCGGAATGTTTTATCAACTAGTATACATATCTAAACTCGCGCCCGTAATCCGTAATGAGGTGGACAGCGCCACAAGTAAACAGACGACAACTTGCAGCCACTAGTACGAATCACTAAACGAAGATATGTTGAACTTTATGGTGACAAGGTATGATGCCTATCGCCCATAACAATTGTCCATCGTGTTAGAAAGGACTTATGTTCTCTGCCAGTTTTTCGACATGTCTGGAAAAACAAGCCGGTGAATGTGTTCTATTTTTTTTATTCGTTTCCAGAACCGCATAGAAGTTATAACTATTGTATATGTCTTGTTCTAGTTGCTCTAAGTGTTGTCATTATCACCTAATTTTATACCAATTTCTGATTAATAATTTCGAGGCACACTTTATTTGATCAATTAGTACTAGGGAGCTATAAAGTAAATGCTATGTATCCTTACGAGAGCATTTTAGTACTTACTTAAATAGAAGTAATTTGCAAGTTAACAATTTATCTACGTTATTAATTTTAGCGCCAGGAGGTCGGGCGCATGAGTCGTGCTACAATTTATATTTAGCAGCGTTTAGACAAGATACAAGATACCTTTTAGCCTCTTTCAGACAAATTCAAGCACTCTCTTATTTTATCCATTTACTGTACAGTATCTGTGGTGTCGTTCAACTTGTGAACTAAACTATTGAGCTCTCTAGTAAGTGCCCGCCTGCCCGGTCACTACTTGTGTCTTCAAGGTAAGAGTGAATAAGCACTTTTTTGGCGGACGCGTTCCACTTGCGATCTTGTAAGTGCGAATCAGATCAAGGATCAGTTTGATTACCTTCAGTTAATTCTGTTACTTTTGCTGTGAAAATACTTAGGACATTTTGTAAGGAATATCGTTCGATTCAGCTTTTTATTTTATATAGTTATTACGAAGATATAACTATGTTTCAAGTCTTATTTACGATTAAATTAATAAAAACAATTGTTCCAAATTCTGGAGTAATTAAATTCGTACCGACTACAGCATGTGTATAGTTCAGCAAACTACCTTTTAAATTCGATACATCTATATTTACTACAAAAATGTGGAAAGTAGAGTATTTATAAATTGGCTGACAGAATTTTATTCATAGCATCTTCAGGCTTTGTCTACTTTGGAACAATACGTAGCGTAAAAAAATGAAAAATGACTGATAAAAAATCCATCATTCTGTCTACCTCAAAAGAATATAGGCATAAAGGCATGGTTTTTGACGCTGAATCGTTTTAAATGCGAAGATAAAGTGATTATATTCCTGTACAACAATTTGATGTACCTATGGCCAGGAGGGAAACGAAAAACTTGTTACAATGTCAATGCTGTTTATCATTCCGGGCACGTTTTACAAGTTGACTAAGGTTCCGCGACCTGTCTAACTTGACGGAATAATTTATAGGAGATGGGCACACCACTATTTGTATACTACATATTTGCATAGGACGCTAATAGGAAGAGGAGCTACAAATTGTTTTCTGACAACCTGTACTGTGGTTCTATCCTCACCGATGTGGAATACAGGTAATGACGGTTTCAGGATTTACAGTAGGCGGTACAAGTAGTATTACAAGTATACTAACTACTAAAGAAATTGGACTGGACTTTTTGGGTACTGAGAAGGTAACTGGGCACCCTCAGGCCTGCTGTCTTAAACGTTGTATCGGGTGAGAGCCTTCAACGCTCCCCATTTGTCCGGCCAAGTAGTTAATGCCATCTGCGGCAAATCTACAATAAGTCACGTCAAATAAAAAATAATAATAATGACAGATTTGCCTGCACACACATCGATGAATAGACGACTTTTTTTTATTTATTTTCTTTATATCCTTAATCTAAATACATGGTTTGAATGATGCCGTTAAACCACAGAGGTTTGTCTCGGCACCCATTCACAATAAACAATTTCACTGGCGATAGACTTCGACAATGTTTGGTTAGACGCAAGGCAAAGCCATGTCGCATAGTGATGATATGCCTATAGAAACCATCTTGGGTCCGGCCTGTCGTACTATTCATGTCAAAGCATCTTGCAACATTGCATTCTCCTTGCTTAATGATTCATAAACGTTAGAATTCCAGCGCTGCGCTCTTATGGGATAGTCGTCCGGTCGGTGGGACCACGTGATCTAAAAATATAGGTTCGGAATCGGACTACAAGTCCGATTAGGAGATCGAACCAAAAGGAAAGAAAAGTTTATGTGGTCCGATTGGCAGTCAAAGCAGTCGGACTACGAGACGCCCGGGGGTTTACTGTAAGTAGTGCTTTCGTTTAGATTGACACATGATTTTTAACCTAACCAACTTCAAAAAAAAGAAACGTTAAAAAAAGAAAAGAAAAAAATAAAAGTGAAAAAAATAAGAAAGAGAGAAGGGTGAAAAGGAGGTCATCAATGTTTATATTCTACGATAGGTACGCATTATGGAACTAAGTTTACTTTTTCCACAAAGGAGAATGGGCGAATCTGGTCCAAGAACCTCCACTGATGAGACTTATATGTAATGAAAGCTTATGCTTTCCCTATGAATCTGGCAAAGTACTATCAGATTCTGTCCCGGGGTTCTTTTTTTACGGCCATGTTTGTCCTGGCTAAAAATGTGATAAAATACAGTGGGAGCTAAAATCGGCTCAAGATTTGTTGCTGGATAACAAAGTCTACATAAATAATTATGTATCATATTGTATATCATTTTAAAGAGGATCTTTTCCAGAATCCGAAACATAAAAAAAAAAACAAAAAAAAATCTTTTTGTAAGCGAATTATAGTCAATTTATATCTGCAGCGCCATTGTTTCTCGGTAGCTAAGTTCAAGTTTCATGCCTTTTACCCCTTCCAAAAGTATCTTACCGATTTTTTTTATATTGCTTCCGGAATTTGATCTGAGTGATAATAACAAGAAAAATAAATAAACACCTCTCCGATAGAGACCGGCTAAGCTATTGCCTATTGCAAGAAATCGTCATCATTAGCAAGTCATTACGGTATTGCATATTATAAGCTTATCAGCAACTTGGAACTTGGTCCAAGAACCTCCACTGGTGAGACTTGCATGTAATGATAGCTTATACTTGTCCTATGATTCTGGCAAAGTTCTATCAAACTCTGTCCTAGGGTTTTTTTACGGCCATGTTTGTCCTGAGTGTACAGTAGTGGACTGCAAAATCACCTCAGGATTTGTTGTCGAAAAACTATTTAACTAAGTCTATATACATAATTATATATCATAATGTATATCAATTTTAAAGGGAAAGGTTATCAGAATCAGAAACACAAATAAAAAAAATGCATTATGTAAACGACTTTTAGCCAACTCACGTCCGTAGCACCATTTTTCTCAGCAGCTACGTACGAGTTTCGCGCCTTCCAACCTTTCCAAAGAAGCCCAATCATTTTTTCCTTCTTCTGATATTACATTCTTAACCTGACAAGTGACAACAAAGAAAAAAAAAAAATAGATACCATTCCGATAGAGGCCGCGTAAGCTATGGACCTATTGCAAGATAACGTACTCAAAGGCTAGTCATTATAATCCAACAGACGTAACATGATTAGAATGCGGCGGGACGGAAATGTAGTACATCGCCTTATGCGAAAGAGACGAAATATGTGTCTCTTTAACACTAACAGCAATACAACTATACAGCTTAGTACGAGAGAAACAAGAAATAAGTCATTCTAATCAAGATGCAATACAATGACTCTATTGTATACAAAAGAAACACATTAAACAAGTTCAGGCAATAACTGGTGCAAAAGGCGGCTTTATTGCCAAGGTAGCAATTACTACCAGGCAACCTTACGTTTACGATACGTTTGTTGTACCATTCGGCATTGTTTATAAGACAAGATATAAGCCTGGATTAATAAAACAAGATTGTGGTGAAAGAAAACATACTACATTTGCGTCCTCCTGCATTCTAATCATGTTACGTCTGTTGGATTATAATGACTAGCCTTTGAGTACGTTATCTTGCAATAGGTCCATAGCTTACGCGGCCTCTATCGGAATGGTATCTATTTTATTTCTTGTTGTTGTCACTTAGTCTTGTCAGGTTAAGAATGCAATATCAGAAGAAGGAAAAAATGATTGGGCTTCTTTGGAAAGGTTGGAAGGCGCGAAACTCGTACGTAGTTGCTGAGAAAAATGGTGCTACGGACGTGAGTTGGCTAAAAGTCGTTTACATACTTACTTAATGCATTTTTTTATTTGTGTTTCAGATTCTGATAACCTTCCCCTTTAAAATTGATATACATTATGATATATAATTATGTATATAGCCTTAGTTAAATAGTTTATCGACAACAAATCCTGAGGTGATTTTGCAGTCCACTACTGTACACTCAGGACAAACATGGCCGTAAAAAAACCCTAGGACAGAGTTTGATAGAACTTTGCCAGAATCATAGGACAAGTATAAGCTATCATTACATGCAAGTCTCACCAGTGGAGGTTCTTGGACCAAGTTCCAAGTTGCTGATAAGCTTATAATATGCAATACCGTAATGACTTGCTAATGATGACGATTTCTTGCAATAGGCAATAGCTTAGCCGGTCTCTATCGGAGAGGTGTTTATTTATTTTTCTTGTTATTATCACTCAGATCAAATTCCGGAAGCAATATAAAAAAAATCGGTAAGATACTTTTGGAAGGGGTAAAAGGCATGAAACTTGAACTTAGCTACCGAGAAACAATGGCGCTGCAGATATAAATTGACTATAATTCGCTTACAAAAGGATTTTTTTTTGTTTTTTTTTATGTTTCGGATTCTGGAAAAGATCCTCTTTAAAATGATATACAATATGATACATAATTATTTATGTAGACTTAGTTATCCAGCAACACATCTTGAGTCGATTTTAGCTCCCACTGTATTTTATCACATTTTTAGCCAGGACAAACATGGCCGTAAAAAAAGAACCCCGGGACAGAATCTGATAGGACTTTGCCAGAATCATAGGGAAAGCATAAGCTTTCATTACATATAAGTCTCATCAGTGGAGGTTCTTGGACCAAGTTTCATACAAAAGTGCCCATTGTCATTTGTGCTTTAGATATCCAAGTGAAACAAAAGAGTGTGCGTGACCAACTACGAGATGATACGCACCTAAAAGCTTGGAGGGAAATACCTGACAGTATCTAACATATCTCGTATCTACGAGTGGGATGCGTGGGATGATTTAAGCTGTAAGTATACAAAAAAAATATGACCTGGTGGTACTTACGCGATGAGTTGCCAGTTGTAGTAGAGCTGTGGCTGGTGGTGGAGGTGGTGCCGGTGGGAACCCACTGGGGGGCCTTGCACTGGCTGCAGGCCACGCGGGGGTTCTGGGCGCGCTCCGTCACGTCCGGGGCTGGGGGACCACGCTTTTTCTCCTACAACATACATTACGTATAGGGTAAGGAGTAGTGGACAAAATACTGTGGAAATGGCGGTGGATTGGTCATGTCCTTCCATAGGTCTATGGAACACCCGTCCCGACGAGCTTTGATCTGGTATGCGCGTGGAAAACGCAAAAAGGGGGCGGCCCATAAAGACCTGTGCGACGCTCGATTGACCGACAATTAAAAACTTTCAGCATGGGAGCAAGCTACAGACGCTGCAAAAGATCGCGAGGAGTGAAAATCTGTTATTTGCGCCCTACATTCCAACAAAAAACGGGGATAAAGGGAAATAGAAGAGAAGTTAATGCCGAGGCAATATTACAATAAAATTCGTCAAAAACATCCAACTGGTCAAAGTACTGTGATGAAGTCTTCAAATGGATTAAGTTTCCTTTTTCTTGCATATCCCTTCATAAAAAGCAACAAACATTATCATCTGTGGTCTGTGAACCCGCGACGACTCTACTCATTCCAAAGATTTCATTTCATCTATCTAGATTTCGAAGTTAGGATTCTTCAGTTCTGAAAAGTTTTCGTCAGATTATTTTCTTAGAGAATACTTCTCTCTGCTCCAAGTTGTAACAATGAAAAATGCATGAAAAATGTTACTTTCTTAGAATAGAAAGTTCAAAATGAGACACGAGGTTTGAATTACTTATCTATCTAGACAAATATGTATTTATGTAGCCTGTCTTACGTTCTAGATATGGACAGATTTTAGATAGTCTTTGAAGTAAGGTTGTTCTCACACTAGCGTTTTTTCTAAGCGGTGTGATACCGTGGCGTAGCCAATGCTAGTGTATGGAAATAATCGCGGCAAAATAATCGTAACCGTAAACCGTATTGTCACGTAGAAGAAAATCGATAGTGTGAAAGCAGCATAAGGCAAAAGTTACCTGTACCTGTGTATCGAAGAATATGGAAGGTATCCGCGTGGCGCGAGCGGGGTCGCAGGTGCAGTGTGCGCGTGCGGCGCGCGGCGTACCCAGCATGATGACGTCAGCGTCCGCGAATGTTTCCGCCTCGTCATCCACTAAGTCCGTGTGAGTACTCCTCGATTCGAGCGTGTCCTCCCGAGCCCACGTCTCCGATATTCTATTATCCCTAAACCGTTCACTCGGAAAATCGTTGTATGACATTTGCCTTCTTATACTTCTACATCGACTGCGATTATCTAAAGTAGAAAATTTCATTGAATCCAAAGAACAGTTTCTAGACGCGACATCGTCGTTATTATCGAAGCTACGCATTTTAATCATTTTGTGAGTCGATCGCCTATTCATGTCCGAGCTTATGTTGCAGTCCCTTAATCTGTCAAAGCACTGGTCTACGTTGCCAGAAAAGTTCGCGTACGTCGATGCGTGTTTAGAATCGTCTTTAGGATATCCCGTCGACGAATAAATGCAACTTTGGCTATTAACTCTTCTCTGAGATTTATCGGCTAGAGACAACATCGACAGTTTCTTGAGAGAGCTCGAGGAGCCCGACGTTATCTCCGCCAGTTGGACCGCGTTCTGGTGTTTTTTTGACATAACTTCGCCACCCATCTTTTTTAAATTAGACAATTTCCGTTTTATTTTCTGCATCAGCGTGTTCGTGGGATCATACGATATTAACTGTTTTGAAATATAATTTGACACACCTATAGTTTTGCTTTTATTGCTCTTCCGGTCAAGGCTGCGATGCGAACCAATCGCGAGATGGCTCCTTCCGGCGTCGCGTTTGATCCTCTCTAAATCATAAATATTAAGAGTGTGTCCTCTGTGATCGCCGATATCGCGGTGGCAGTTAAGGTAATTGTTTTGTTGAACATTGCAGTTACATACTAAGTCGAATTCCTGTTCTGATATGTGTTTGTCGATGCATTGTCGTTGTGCGGCGAGAGCAAGACAGGCCTCGCAGTCGACGCCGAGTAGCAGCTCGAGGCTGGTGTTGCGGATGAAGCCGTCGCTGAAGGTTCGCGAGCGGAAGTGCGCGGCGTGCGGCGCGTGCGGGGCATGCGGCGCGTGCGCGGCGAGGCAGTCCCAGTCCTGATCAGCGCAGGCGGGGCCGGCGCTCGCCTCGCCCTCCACCATGGTGGAGGCGTCGCGGTTGACCGTGATGACGCGCGGCTGTCGGCCCGCACGGCCCTCGCTGCGCACTGAGCTCCGCGAGGGAGACGGCGACGGCCGCTTGAAACTCTCCACTTGAATCATATTTGAGTTCTCAACTAGCGCTCCGTGGGTACCGCATTTCCTGGAACAAAACGATAACATTATTTCAAGTAAGTGACTTACATTGTGGTAGATAGTAAGTGCTACACACAAAAGAGTCTGCAGCATGTGCTTAGCCTCGATTCAACGATAAAATACAATAACGAATATTGCGCTTTCTTTAGAAAGGGTTCAGTCATAAACTTCGCCAATATTATCTGCATGAATATCTGAGACTTTGTAAACCTATTATAATAAACTTACAAATGAGATAGTGAAACTTAATTTAATGAAGTCAAAATAAAAGGTATGCGCAGTAGATTTCACAGTCCCGCCGAGTAATTAAAAAAAAAACAGAGAGCTTTGAATAAAGCTGGACCGTTCTAGTCACTACATTTTATTGGAATTCTTTGATATGGGGCATGAGGTGAATTGTTATCGAATTTACAAAGGGCGTGGAATGTACCACCCAGTCGGTCGGCAGGGCTTTTACCACTTCAAATTTTCGGTCAATTGAGCTGATGCCCTACCCGTAGGTATTTACATAAATCCCATCAATATATTTTGGAAAATATGTTTGCTGTGCCTTCGGGTCGGAGCCTTCTGTGAATGTTAATGAGAAGAAGGTCCAAATTATAGGTTGGAGTTCTATCTACGTTGATTTACTACCCAATATTTACGAACCACACCTACCATACGAATAGGTCCTTAGTGCTTATTAATTTCTTATCATGATCTTCGCCTTCAAATAGAATAAAATGATTAAGGTACATTTACATACAACAAATTTACTCGCTGAGGCAATAAAACATCTTTCAACTAAGTAGTCCATATCAATGTTCGCATTATTAAATGAAGTAGATACGAGTAAGTGAGTTAGGATTTCCTTGTTAACAATCTCATTAGCGAGTGGAAGAGTATCAGTGCATGCACATAAGCCAATCCTGGCTTCTTCGAAAGTTACAACGATTGAAATCGGTCCCCACAAGATACCGGGCGCGGGTCGCGACTTCACACCCGACATTCGATAAAATGGCGCGAAACTGCCACAGATTAATAATGTAACCGACGCGACGCCATTATCGCGCCACACGCCATTGTGATATGTTCGAAAATTAAATCTATTTTTTTAAACATTATTTATAAGGAGCCTTGTATGTAGCATGTGCGTGTGCTAACTTCGTAATATGGTTCACACTTTGTCAGTAAAATGATAAAATCTAGAAAACTATTCTATAAAAATAAAGGATAATTCCAGCTAAAAATACTCTAAAGATATATAGTAAATCAGAAGCGATTCATGTACCTACATATATAAGTTTGAAAAGAGTTTTCTCCTTAGTAAGTGCTTTATTTTTTAAGTAAGCATCATGATCATGAGAGAACGCGTTTTAAGTTTTAATTTACCTATTTACTTTCTTTGATTTGTCCATTACGTACTTTCTCAAAAGTTTTAAAAAATGGTTTCATTTAAATACCTACGTACTTACAAAGAACATAATATAACAGAAAAATAAGCTGTGAAATCTTTGCTACGTAGGTACCTAAATTATTTACCTAATGGTAAAAGTAAGTACATTTTAATTCTTTATGACTTTAACAGATTATAAGGTGCAAAGTGTGAAATTCGTTTATTAAAACGTTTTTTAGTTTCGTAGAGTATCTTGTTTATAATGTTTCAAAGGAAACCCTATCTATCTTTGTGAAAAAAAGTTTATGAAAAAGATTATTTTACAAAAAGGATTTCTTCATTAAGTAATTAGAATAGAATAATAATACTAGTATAAAATATTATGGTTTAAAGAACCTTTAATTATGGAAATTAATAAATAATAATAAGTAACAGGATAAAGCAAAAGCGAGGATAATATTTCAAAAATAATATTATTAATTTTCACCTACTTATATTCGCTAATGATAAAGGTAAAGGTTTTAAAAGCTTAATATACTTGCTCCATTAACAATAATTTCATAATACATATTAGGTTTAAAACATTAATCCATCCACATGAAGAGCTCATAAAATTAAATTATAATGTAACGTCCTATATTTCCGCATGAGTTGCTGAGACTTTCACACTAACGTGATTGGGGACGAGTGGTTCCCGGAGTGGAGTTCCATGAATAATTTGACATGTTTACGCATCGTGAGGGCATCAAGTCACAACGACGACGACGCCTGAATGAAAGATCTCGGCTCGAGACACGTTCGCCAGACGAGAATAAGCCATTTTTGTTTTATGTTTGTTTTACCGCTCCCCCATGACAATACAGCCTTTGTGTTGAATGTTCATTTCAGCATTCATTATCATCAGATTATACGTGCGGTGCACGGAAGGTTTTGTTACCAGCTCTACCTACCGTGCCTTCAAGAACAAAAAATCTTTTTAATAAAGCTAAGAGTACAAGACCCGTCGCTATACAAACTTTTCTTATAGTTACATGGAGCTATGCAAAAACGGGTCGACGACGCGGAAAGGAAGTTCAATAGCCGGGACAAATTAGTTATTGGACCTCCTTAATCATTTAGCTGTGTCCCCGGTGTGGACCCTTGTAAAATCTAGTAATCTATTGAAAATTATGGAGCTAAGAATATTATGTTTCTGAAGCATAGTTCGTACGATTTTCAGCTAGTGATAAATGTAAATGACGTAATAATAAAGGTGTAAATGAGGTAGGTAGTTGTGGCTCACGGGGGGTAGAATTCTATTCTGTCTAATGCTAAGACGTATAACTCAGGTGACGGGGCGTCTACCCGCCTGCGAAGATGAATAACTTTTGTTTTATTTTAGGGCTTGAAAAATTGCCTAAAAATTCCGCTTTGCATACAAATTTTGTCGGTCCACTCATTTTAGGGGCACAAGCAGCTGGTGTCGGAATTCGCCTTCATTTTCTATGTACGCCGAGGTAAAATTACATTGTCCTCGTTTTAGGGAGATGACTCAATGTCTAGCTTAGGAGTGTGCACACACGAAGTAAGACTGCGGGGTGTTCCTTAGTTTTTGATAAAAACTACACTCCATTTACCTAGTTCATGTCTGCAAAGTGTATAGCTGCTGTATCATATTTTCGCACAATGATTGAGTTACGGCGTAATTTGCCGTGTACAGGACAAAAATGACAATTTATCTTTTAATAACATTGACCACAGCCTACATTAATTACCAGATTGATATTATTTCGGTAAACCACCAGCCGCACAATGCAGTCATAATAGAGCTTGATGTATCGTAGTATGTTACAAATTTGGCCGTCTTTTAGATAGGCTCACATTGTTTGGGCATCTCTGAACACCGTTCCATTAACAGAATAATGGAAGATCTACAGGAGGGAAAATAAAATGTGGGGAAAAGATTTCTCAGAACCTAAGCGGTCATTTGTAAGCGGCCGAGAAAAATGCTCACTCGTCCAGAAGAAATAATCGGGCGGGGTAACCGGCGACGACGGTGCCGCGGCCACATTCCTCAACATTACTTGGATGGGGCCAGTATTACCTTAAAGCTCGTCTAATTGAGGCCCCGAACTCTCCAACTAATTTCACGTCCATTTAGCCTTGTTATCACTCGCATCTTCCGGTATTTCTTTTGTTTGTTTTGCCGATGGCGACTCGACTCTTGTTTATTTTAACAATCCGACTTAGAATTAATTATCCAGATTCTTAGAATTGTGAATTCTATTGAACATCTGTGACGTTGTTGGTAGTTATGTCGCATGGCTGTAGCTCTGTTGTGTAGCCGTTAGACATGTGGTGTTAGGTGAGCAGACGGGTATGTAGTGCATCATTATAGTAGAGTGTGGTAGCGTGTCGCAGCCGCGGCGGCGATACAATCTCGTGTTACGACAGACGTCCGACTTTGCAGTCCGTACACCTGATTATCCAATACGGACGAGCTCAGCTGTGTTGCTGTGTAACTGACACTGTTATCGGGATCTGAGACACCTTCGGGTCGAAACCAACATAATAATGTAAAGGGGTTGGTGATTACTAAAGCGATTTACCTAAAACGGTTGGCGCTACAAATGTTAAGTAGATTAGATTGTATTATCTACTCATTAAGGTAGTCGTTAGATTTAATTGTGTCATTTTTGTCCTAGTGCCTCAAAGGGTAGCTTAAGATTATGAATATTCCTATTTCGACAAAGATAAACATTAAGTCTCGAGAGGTGTACCTACTTCATTCGTTTGACTTTGTAATTTTAGCAATTAGTACTTGGTGAATATGCTTAATGAAATTAATGTCTACAGTTGATTACGGAATAAAGAACGATTTTGTTTACGTAGCGCCAGAACATCTTTAATGTATAACAGTGTAATCTGCATGGCACCAAAAATTTATAATCATTTACCTAAGAGCATAAAACTATGTGATAGTGTACCGGAATTGAAAAAGTTGTTACTTACATAATGTTTTGGTAAAAAATGCTATTATAAAATTAATGATTACCTCTCAGACTGTACCACAATACAAATTGAATGTATAATTTACCTGCTGTATTGGTCTACTTGAAAAATAATTGTTTTGATTGTATAATTATGGTTTTCAGTCTAAATATTTATACGCCGACAGATAGAGATACATTAACTGTAAGTACCTACTCTTACCAACTTAATCTACAAATAAATGTCTGATTTGTCTCGGGTGAGAACAACCTACTTTGGGTCTACTTGGCAAAATGAATTTAAGCTGATGGTTTTATATTTTTAAACTATTTTATTCTCAAATCATATTTGATGATGTCTGAAGTTATACTTGCAATGGTAACTTCGTACGTATTAATATTAATTCTGCCTCTTTTGACATTCCCCTCATAAGCTAGCAGTTGGATTTACACAAATTAGATTCTAACGTACCAAAGCTACCTGTACTAACTAATTTCAGTATTATCTCTTCATAATTCATGTTTCTCACTATTCGTTTCGCACTACTATAAAAAAGAAACAACTCCAGAAATGTTGAAATTACGTACTATGTTTTTAGGTGGATTTTTGTGTAAGATTCGACTGGTGTACTTACTAAGTTAATAGGTATTAAATCGTTCACAGATAAAGGCATAAAATAAATTTGGTTCAGAATGCTTAGGTATTATAAGTAAGTACCTAAATAGGTAGGTACCTATTCCGTTTTCTTTTGTAGAAAAGATAAAAAAGGAAAATATACAAAAGATCGCACTTGGTTTGGTGTAGGTTGGTTAAACATCTCATGCAAAAGATCTCTTAGCTATAAGTTAACTTTAAGTATCTTAAACATTAAGCGAACTCCACTCCCACAGACAAACCGAGGAATTGGTTTTGTGGGGTTTTTATTGTACCAATATTTTCTGTATTTCTTATGAAAAATAAACATTTTTACAATTACAATTACAATTACAAATATTATATTCTTAGGATATTACTATTATGTATGATGTATTTTATTTATTTCAATACCTGTCTTGTATGTGTGGTTAGGTATATTTTTAGTATATATGGATTATATTAAATTGAGTATTTATTAATATATATATGTACGTATAGTATAGAATATTTATTCTATTAACTTTAGTTTTACTTTTAGGTATTTATTTATTTATTTTTTGTTGCACCATCCCGCATCCAAGTTGTAAATGTTTGTCTCCTTTTGTTGGTTGCCTGGAAGAAATTGCTCTAGAGCAATAAGGCCGCCCAAATTGTACTGTATTCATGTGTTATGTCTGATTGTTGAAATTTTAGTTCTGTCCAATAAAGTATATTTGATTTGATTTGATTTGATATAATGCAATACGTTGCCGATTGGGTGATAACCTTTGATATCAAGTTGTATGTTTCCAGACGACGCCTTGTGGGATTTGTCTTCTCCAGTATACTGTATGTATTTATGTACTACTGTATGAAATATGAAAATGCCAAACTAGTTACTTTGCAAAAGGGGCGTCCATTTACAACATATACCATAAATATATTCCGTTTAGGGGTTCCTGGGAGGGTAAAGGAGGGAAACAGATAGGTCGGAGTCTTTGTTTGTTGCCCAAATGAAGGTACTTAATGTCACACACTACCAGCGGGCAGCCAGCCGATGCCGCGAGATGTGGAAATAATGAAGATCAATGGTCGCAGTTTGCTCTGTCCACCCCGCCGCGCCACCACATCCTCCACCACTCCGCTAATAAACAACCAAACACTTTATGCCACCAACCACGAATAGCGGAAACTCAAGAAATGAACACCGTAACTTTTTTTTCATTAGCACCGAAATAACTGACGAATATAAAATGTGAAGATAAACATTTCCTAATTCATGTTTTTATATAAACACATAAAACTATTTAATTATCTAATGGAACAAGTCTGCGTAAGAGATAGGTTTTTTAACGTGACTTATTGTAGGGTTTTAACTACTTCGCTATGTAGAAGTAGACAAAATGGTAAATGTAATCAAAAATGATAGTCGCAGCTAGGTTTTGGTGCTGAAACAACAAAAAGGATAGAAATTCATTCTCCATACGTACATACAATACCTAGGTTTTGTTATTCATTTTTTTCAAAGCTTAGGACATGTCTATTTCGGCATCAATTTGTTTTGCTCATGTTCTGAACATTTGAATTTCATTGTTCTCAACAACAAGAATGTTAGGTATTAAAAATATCGTTTCATTTTCCTAAAGTAAAAGCTGTTTTGTGAAAAAGACAATGCCATTTTTACGTATGATCCCCACAAGTTTTACATACATAAATCAGGTAACGCGGAGTCAGCCAAATCGTCGGAAGCGGCCATATTAAATATTGCAGGCAATCGATCATCTACAATATGTAAAATCACCTGAGACAAGATGTGCACCTTCAGGCAACTTACATACATTATACATAACCGAGACAAACGTGTCTTGGAAAATTTAAGTTATTTTCGTTTGGTCCAACAGTAGGAATGGTAGGCTGAATGAAACGTAACGTAAAGGTGTGTGAAAGAGAGAGCGAGGAGTGAGCAAGAGAGAAGAGAGGATTGCGGAATGACAGGGAAATGGCGGACGGTTGTTTTTAAAGGGAAAACGTACAACATTATAAAACGTTTTAAATAAACTAAGGTAGACAAATATAATCGTTTCCTTCATGCCCCTTCCCACAGTTTTTAATTCCTACGAAAATATGAAAGTGTGGTTCCCGTAGCGCCTGCAAAAGATCGGATAAACGATATTTACTCCCCGTATATTGATGAGGGTATTAAACAACAAGTGGGTCATTATTTAAAATTCTGAAGTGACGTATCGTTCACTTCCCCGTTTGTTTCGTTCAATCACGACAAGGGTTGCGGCCGGTACCTATATAATATATATTTTTTACGAGAAGGGTCAAGATTAAAATACAATTAGGTTACTTTTTATCTAGATGAGGCCCAGATCTCTTGGGGGAAAACTATAGTCAGTAAGCTGAGCTACTGGGCTTGTTGTTTTATGTACAAAGGCTGTTTGAACAGTGACCACTTTGCTAGAGATAATCTTCAGAGATTTAAAAGTATATTAATGCTAAAGCAAAATATTCCCGAGTGTTTGTGCTTTTATTCAGTTTCTACAAAGTAGTTCTTATTTACCCGAGTTTGGATAAGTATCGACGAGGGTTAAAAATATATTTTTATCACTGTCACTGTTGTCATAATCGTTTGCAATTTGGCTAAGTCCCCAGGATCTACGTCGCAAATTGCAATAATTTCATATATCGGGAGTACTAAGTAGTTTCCAATACGGAGCCAAAATGCCAAGTTTCAAGTTCCAGAAGTTTTTTTGGAACGGTTAGCGTTTCAGGCTGCATCTAATACAAACTTTAGATCTAATCCTCACGACTTTTCGGAAGAACTAATACATGTATCACCCGGTTAATTAATTAAGCACCACTAAATAAATATGTGTGTAAGTGAGAATTCTTAGATAGAAATAACATCTAGAAAATCTAGAAAATATACTTAAAACTCCCCGATTTAAAAGAAAAGCCAAACATACGGTCGTCGACGAATTTAATGGAGAAATATTATACCCAGGGAAGATGTAGAGCACACGTTTCCAAGAAGGCGGTTGAAAATATAGGTGCTTTGAGGAAAACTGATTGAGGAGATTGAGTAGGTACCAAGAAGAACAAAGTTTGTAACAAACAAATGAGAAAGTTACAAACGAGTCTATTTAATTACTAGGTCATTAATAGGTCGACAAAACTAGTTAATGACATTCGGAATCCATTAAGTAGTGTAATCAACGGTTCGTTCAGTTGAGCGCGGTGTCCAGTGTGTTCATGAATAATGCACTAATTGCGACTAACTAGAAACATGGTACACAGGTCCGATCACCTGCGCGCCGCCCGCGTAATGACGGTAATCAATGGACACGATTACCGCTGCGATGACAAATGGCGCACATCAGTTCTCGCCTCTATACACTGTAGATTTTATAAGGATATTAGCTTTTGCGCACGCGACTCCGTCCGCTTTGAATTTAGAAAATGCACGCGGTACTTACGTAATATTTTCTACCCGCCTTTTCATGGTCAGAAATCACCTATACTGGAATGAAAAGTATCCTATGTTCTTTCTTGAATCTCAAATTCGTCTTAGTAGTTTAAGGGGGTGAAAAGTGAAGAGAGGTAATTTCGCATTTAGAATACAAAATACCGTAAAAAGATACTACTTCGGTATTTTTCATTTTCATTGTTGTTATTACGTTATATTTGTTATTACGTCTGGCTGATGAGACGGCGCCTGTTCTCATTAGTGAGATTTACGGTACATTGTGCTGTGTAGGCATGTTAACTTTATTTGTAGTCATTTTATGTTGAACATGTTGATGTTTCATGTTTTTTAATTACGTCAAATGGTCCAATTTTGCTATTTAGCTGAAGATTTAAATGTAATTTAACAAATCGTCTTTGTATATAAATCAGTGGATGTATTGTAGCTTTTAGCCTACTAAAAACTGTTAGTACCAAGCTGTCAGGCTAAGTAGGCCTTCAAGAATTCCTTTTTACGAAATATAATAATATCTTTGGACTTTATTTAACAAAGAAAACGAAAAGAATATTATTTAGCCCGTAAGAGAGAACAAAAAGGTCTTTTTCATTAACACTTTTAGAAATGCATAATTTTTCTCGAAAATTCTCATACCTACGAGTATTCTAAGATACATGCATATGCATAGAAAACCGTATCTCAATCAGATTTTTATGTTTGTGTATGCCAGTTTCCAATGCTACAGGATGTTTTCTGCCTCTATATTATCTATGGTGTGGTATATACCTATAAGTCGAATAAGCGATGAGGATGACTAAGCTATATCGGCTATCTACAAACCTACCTCAGCATGAAATTATATTGTAAGATGATTATAATATATTGTAATAACATGCACAATAATCTCAAATGCATTTGTTTCAAAATTTGATTGTCAGTATTTAAGGTTATTTTTATGTCTATAAATGTAGTCGCCAGTAAGTATACGTTTTTACAATAAGATTCCCAATGACATTCAGAATTTACCTTCGATCTGTTTTAAGATAGTAATTAAATATAAACTTTGTATAAGATTAGTGATTATCTAAAAGATATGAATGCATAAGATTAACTGTCTGAGAACTGATATTAGGAAGCCAAATTACTAAAATGTATAACAATGATATATGTTTATTTTTAAAAGAACATCTAGGGCCCTGTGCCGAGGTTTTTCTTGCAGTTTCTTTTCCCCGGATATACAGGTTGTGAGATGCAGTAGTTAAGCCGATGAGACGTTCGTTATGTAAAAAGTCACGATTCAAAGTGTAACTATGCTACGTACTGAATAAATATATTTTTGAATAAGAATTTGTTGTTATTGAAAACTGTAAGTACGGTCACGAGTACTAATATTCACTTTGAAACCATGTCACATTAACTTTTTTGACAAATTAAACCGTAAGTCTCATTAAATGTCAAATATGATAGTGCGACAGGGTTCTAAAGTGGGTACATAATATTGCTCATGACTGTACTTTGATGACTGGTGCCTGAACGCTTCCCCGAAGTTTAAGTACGCTGTCTGTTACACCGTTATAGATTATGATCTATATTCGCAGAATAGAAAATGCCAATTTCTTTTTGAATCGCAGCCACGTATTTAGGTCGGGCAGCTGATATAATATAAATACAAGTTCAACCTTACACCGGTTTGCAACTCAAATGGGAGTAGCGTCGGTTCGAAGTCCGGTACCGGACTTTGCATCAAAGAGTTATTAATTTATCTTAAGTGCACAGTTGTCTCGACCATTATAGACGGCGATACGGCTCACCACCTATAACGTTGGTCTAACAAAAAGCTCGGTGAGGTGTGGGTACTTAATTCATCTTGCGATGGATGTACCTTTGACTACGTTATGTTATATGTACGCTATGTTAGCTTATGTTGTCAACATAAATTACCAATATACTCCGCGATGGTCTAGGGGTCAGAAAGTGTGCCTTCTTCTCTAGAGGTAACTGGTCTGGTTGGAAAGACATACCTATAGATGTCTTTCGGTAAAATTGGCAGTCGACCCAGACTGACTGTAGGTACAGTCGCGTCCAAAAATATGTGTGCGTCAGCTAAGATTCATAAACATGTACTTATCTAGCTATTTTTGAAATTATAATTGTGTACTAGTATTTAAATATTTGTGAATCTTTGCTGACCTATAGGTACGTATTTTTAGACGTAACTTTACCTATTTGAGAGGATAGGTACTACCTTTTGCTAATTTCGGTTACCGTTGCTTTGTAATTAAATAAATAACGTTTCAGTTTTGCATAAGTTTTCATTTAGGTATATCAATTGAACTATCCATGTGACCGCCGAATACATTATACTGGTTGATTTAGTTAGTATAATTAATATTCATTTACGTTTATTGCATGAGCTGTGCACTAATTACTGAGATTAAAATGTGGTAATATGCATAAAATGTATTTATAATTGGTAAATTAATTTGAAGGAGAGTAGGTAAGTATACAACATTGCCCTCCAAGATCAGAATTATTTAGAATTTTGACTCTGTTTGTACACTTCTATTATTTACATTATATACTGCTAGTAAGGCCAGACAGGCAGTCGCTTCTGTAAAAAACCGGACTTGTCAAGTCTTCAGGTTAGGTAAGCGGACGCTGTGAAAAACTGTGGAATGCTAGGGTGATGATGACTGCTAGTAAAATCAAAGCTTTGCTTTATTTTATACATGTCTGTTCGATAACTGTTGAATGTTCTATGTTTATTGTAAAGTGGGTAGAGAGAGAATAATAATAGGTACAAATGAACTTGTCAAATCCTCAGATTGGGTAAATGAATCCCAGAAAAACGGGATAACGCTAGTGAGATGATGATAAGGTAGAGAATAAATAAGTAAAATACGGGAATAACATTTCATTTGAAGTAATAAGTTTTCTTGATTGGACAGGTTGACAACACAACAACATAACATAACAACATGCCTGTATCACTGAACAACTTGACAACTTGTGTCGATGACGCGACCAGATCGTAGAATTGATCATTTCATGATGTGTTCAACCATTTCATGAAATGTTCATATAGCCATCTTAAGTTGACCATACCGTTGAAACGTCAACGTTTAATGATATTTACTTAAATCAACGTTTGGCCATATCGTTAATGTAGGCGGTGTTCATGCTATGTGGTGTAATAAAAATGCGAACACCTATTCGATATGGAAAATTGTACAATTAATACATTGATTCATCGATTTTATCAAATTTTAAATATAATCGACACCAGTGCTAATGTTACTAATTTTACGATACGATTGCCAATGTTTGGCCATATCAGAAAGTAATCATGCATTTAGTTGCTCATATCGTTAAACGTTTTGTATTCATTGATCTGGCTAAACTATCATGATGTGGGCAACGAGCAGTGATATTCTAATTCATAAAATATGACCATTTCATGAAATTATAGAGCACATCATGAAAATGATAAATACTAAGATCTGGCCACGACATATACGTATATGCTTATTAGAAGATATAAAAGTACCTGTAGGTTTCTATCTAATGACATGTATCTACCTATCGGAATCATATCATAAAACTGAAGTAGGCAAGCCGCATGACAGGTAAGATTATTTTATAATTCATATAATAAGGACCTCAAGTCCAAAACTTCGTTCTTCTTATCGTGTGGATTGTGAGGTGGAATATCAGCCTCATCAACCCTGGTATCAGGGTTATAATTGAGCCACCAAAGGCCCCTAACAGGGCTCATGTAACGATTACTCACTTAATCAGTAAATAGTAACCGGGACCAACGGCTGAACGTGCCTTCTGAAGCACGGATCATCTTACTTTCGGACAATCAGGTGATCAACCTGTAATGTCCTAACCAAACTAGGGATCACAAAGTGATTATTGTGATTTGTCCCCACCAGATTCGAACCCGGGGCCTCCGGATCGTGAGTCCAGCTCAACCACTGGACCACGGAGGCCGTTACAGTACATTTAAATAAATACTTATTTATTATATAAGACAATGTAGTAAAATGTTTTATTGTCATATAACTATCAATGTTGGTACTTGGATTCTATATCTGGGTGGTACGTTAAAAACTTCGTTTTGTCTTTTAAGTTATGTTCCCGTGCACAATAAACTGTTAATTAAATAAATTTAAAAAAAAAAAAGTCTCTTTCCAATCACTTAACCTATAAATTTAATGGTAGCTGACCAAGGAAGGAAAATTCTTTGATGAAAAATAAATAAAATTATTGTGTACACAGGGGGAATATTTAAGGAAACATTGCTTGGTTTTTTAATAGTGAAGAGAGAAGAGTTGCTATGCCAGTCTTTGCGAATGTCCGGTAAAAATAACTTTTATTTCATAGAATTTATGGAAGGCCTAGATATATAGCTCTAGAATATATAGACGGCCTCCGTGGTCCAGTGGTTGAGCGTTACGCTCACGATCCGGAGGTCCCGGGTTCGAATCCCGGTGGGGAAATATCACAAATAATACTTTGTGATCCCTAGTTTGGTAAGGACAGTACAGGCTGATCACCTGATTGTCCGATAGTAAGATGATCCGTGCTTCGGAAGGCACGTTAAGCCGTTGGTCCAATGTACCCACTTTAGGACTCTGTCGCAGTAACATATTTGACATTTAGTGAGACTTCAGTTCAATTTGTCAAAAAAGTTAATGTGACATGGTACCAAAGTGTATACGTATACATATTAATGCTCGTGACTGTACATGAGTCATGTCAGGGGCCTTAGGTGGCTCAATAGTTACCCTGACACCAGAGTTAATGAGGCTGGTAATTCACCACACAACCCACACGACAGAAGAAGATAGAATTTATAATACAATCACTTAACGTACCTAATTTTAAATATTTTTGAATTTCTAATGATATATTATTTTTTATTTTATTTTAATAAGTAAGTTGTTTTGTGATGTTTGCTGGTATCTCCTAGCCACGCCGACAGCGACAACGAGATGCAAAACCTAGATAATATATTCTGGTGTCTTGAATATTTGAAGTGGTTTAGGTACACGCCGTCAATCTGTGGAAAGCAGGTGTGGCGGCTATTCAAATTCAAAAATATCTTTATTCAGTGCGTAACATAGTTACACTTTGAATCGTCAATTTTTAAATAACGAACGTCCCATCCGCTTAAAACTACTGCAGCTTCGGACAACCTGCATTGCCTGGAAAAAGAAGCTGCAAGAAAAACCTCGGCACAGGGCCCTAGACGTTCTTTAAAAACCTAAAGGGGCGAACTAGGTATTTTTTCAGATCAATTTAGAATCTTACCAATTTCATTTGGCTATTGACCTTAACTGAACGTATATTAACACAAAACGTATTGGAAAATCAAATATCCCGACGGGACCCAAGCCGTCCCAAAAAGTACTTAAAGCATTAAAGGTGAGGACTTATTTTTTTTGTGTGTTAATTGTAATCATTCCGCGCAAAGGTCTTGCTTGGGGTGGATATTTTTTACGAGATCGCATTTACGGTAATTGCTTACAAAGCCGACCCGTGTACGTATATTATATCGTTATATTATATTATCACGTCCTTCATACCGTTTTATGCGCGCTCAGGGATGAAAAAAACTTGAATAAGTACCTATTCCTACATAGTTTCAAGTTATTACAATTAAAACACTAATAACGGGTAAATTATGGATCTACCTACTCCACTCCAATCTCATCAGTCATCCCGTGATCATGGCACTTGCAACAGTGTCGAAATATCGGGAGTCTCATATCCCTATTTCAAACGCGGTAAGAACCAGTTATTATGTGTTTTAATTATTCCTACATACTTAATATTCATATAACAAAATACTTATAGCGAGAAAAGAAAACGTTCACACAAAAACAAATTAGGCAAGATCCAGAAAAAGGTAGAAAAGGAAAGTAACAAAAACTTTTCGTGTTAAAAAATTGTTTCGCTAAAATTATCGAATTTATGACAGCACATGTCGAGCCAAATCCTTTCCTCGTATGTGCAGTACGCTTTAATTGCAAGAGCATTGCAAGTTTTGGGAAAGTTATGATCTGAAAATTAACGTGTTATGACTTCATAGAAGCAATAAACTTAAAAGTACTTTGTTTATATAAAGTACTTATTGGGAAAGTTGTGAGTTTGTTGATCTGAAAATTAAAGTGTTCTAACTTCATGGGAGGAATGCCTCGCTCTACACGAGAGAGATCATTTAACGATAGTAGAGTGAAAAAGCGGAAAGATTTGAGTTAATGGGGTGGGACATTCTTTATTCTACGTTTTACTGGGGTGGCATAGTATCACTCTGTTCTTTGTGCGGATGCCGAGAGAGATGAAACGTATTGCAAAAGCATAGCATAGGTCATATTCCTTTGTAAATTGAACTTCATTTAAGCCTGTGAGAGGCTTGTAGTCTAGTTGCACGTGACAATGGGAAATGATAAGAGGAAGAATTGTTAAGGAATTCTCTATGTGGGTAAGTGGTGACCGACTACTTCAATTAGTGGACTTTATTTTGAGCTCCAATAAGCTTTTAATGATTTGCGGTCTTGAGTAGACCCATGTGTTGAAGATTTTACTTTTTCTCAGCGTGGTGATTTGTGATTAAGACACAATACTTCCTTGGATATCAATATATTGACCAATATTCACTTAACACAATATTTGGCACAGAACAAGTGCGAATAATTCTTCGGACTAACAGTTTTATTCCATCTCCACCACTCTACCCCTGTCGTCGGCGAATGGAAGGGAACGGCCAATGGCGAGCGACGAATGACGAACGATCAACAGACATACTTTTATATCATTCACAATATTTGAAAATTTAGTTATAACGTACAAATAACATAACAAAATACAGAATTAATTTTAAAATATACAATAAATGCTAACACATGTCAATAGTCGACCCCGTACGTGCTAAACGTAAAGTCAGAATTTTCTACTTAAAAGTTAATTTTGTACGTCGACCAAAATTTAATAATTCTAACAGATTTGTCCATGCTCTCGACATTTGATAAGGGGAGGCCGGTGTTCAGAGATAGAAACCTACACAATGCTATATGTACAGGCTGTTTTTGTTAGTGGTTTTGTAACAAGTAACGTGCAATGCGGTGTTGGGGACAGCCACTAAAACTTCAGTGCACCAAACTGCGGGAAATGGCAGGGTAGACTATTAAATACCTTTTAATGCTTGGCTTGTACTTTTTCTGAATACCCCGAAAAAGACACTTATGCCATGCAAAAACTACCTCTCTCTCATTTTGGCTACAGCGACTAATACTGTAACTTTATGACTCATTGCTAACTCAAGGACACTGGGAAGCATTAAAAAGACGATCGAAAAAAAGATGGATGGACTGTGATCGATCTCATTGTCATAGAAGATAAAGCTCGTGAAAGGTGTGTTCATAATAATAACAAACTTATTCTTTACCTATTATTAGATATCTCAGAGGTTATGAATGGACGCGTAACAGACACTATTGTTGAGAAAATAGAATAATATTTAACACCAAGAATTTTAAAGGAGATAGCTAAGATTACGTTTTTCTTTTTCGCTTACTAAACCATCCCTATTTTTAATTAGGTACTTACAATTATTAAAAATGGGAATTTTATACTGAGAACTAAACAAAAACAAGATTCTGGGTTGAAAGAAATCTAATATGCTTTGTTCGCCTACTTGTTGTATCTACAATATTATGCTTTCTTTATAACGTGCATTTTATATAAGATATTTCAACTTTTTCTGAGAGATATATGGCAAAATAGACAAAGAATATTATATTAATTTCAAAAATACGAGAGAAAGTACCATTTTAATGGACAGGATTATAGCTAGCATGACGAATGACCCAATTTAACACCTATTATAGAAGCCCGTTTGATCACACGAGGGAAATTTTTCACTCTGTTTCATATCCTATACATACATATATTTACATATTAAATACCGCCCGTAATCCACATTGGGGTAAGCAAAACCATGAGTCATCAGAAAGTTAGATCTTGCATCAGACACTTTATGGGCCCAATCTCACTAGGACACCATGGTTGCGTCGCCAGTGGGAAATTATTCGGGTTTCGGCAACAAATTGGTTGCGCAGCCAAGGAACCCTTTATACAACTGCATTAAATTTGACGGTACTGTTTTGGTGGTGGTAGTCTTGGTGGTGGTAGTTTTGGTGGTACCGCGTGGAAAACATCGAAAGGAGTGGACTTGTGGATGCTGAAATTTCTTCGAGACATCCATAGGATACTGTACAAGTGTACAATAAAGAAGATCACGTACAAGAACAAATACAAATGGACAAAATTAGTTTAGTCGATGAGTTATTGCTAAATTGCGATTTCTTCTAGGCAACTTCTAATCAAATCAAAAATTTAATCTGGCAAATTATAATTGACGAATTACCAAGTTGACATTCAAAGCAAAGCTAAATTTAATTGAACATCTTTCCAAGTATCAAGCACTTGGTAAATTGGTCTATCGTCATTTATGATTACTTACTTAATTTTATTTTTAGTCTCACAGGTTCAAGCTCTGTACCACTGAATTCGACTTTATGAGTTTGAATTCATGTTCCAGGATTAGTACACAGTATTTTGTTGAATTTGTCAAAAAAATGTAAAGCTCATGTGAAGCTTACTTTATGTTCAAACTTATTATAAGAATGATTACTTAAATGATAAAAGTGCCTGGTATTAAAAATTCCTCTAGTTACTAAATAACTTGCAATACATTACCTCATTGTATTAAAAAATGTGTTGCTGTTGCAGTTTCTTGTGTTGTCATTTCTTCTCCACCTTGCGAAATGACGTAGATTCAAAAATGTTAAATTGACCTTCAAATAGTTTATCAATGACCATTACGTTGAATAAATGATCCTCATTTCTGATAATGGCAATTAGGATAGCTCACTATTACATAGGGCTTAGACTTAGCTGACGAGTGGGTGTATGTACTAATCACCTCTGCCTGACTCTTACAGCATACGTGTGTGGAGCTATGTTCGTCATCACCAGCCCATTAACGTCCCCACTGCTGGGGTCCCTATGGATGGATATGGAGATCGGGCCTTAAACAACCACGCGGGCCCAGTGCGGATTGGTGGTTATTAACGACTGCTAATGCAGCCGGGACCAACAGTTTAACGTGCCTTCTAAAACTGGGGTTCCTTCTGTATTTTTTTTGTGGTCACCCATCCTATGACCGGCCTTTGCGAAAGTTGCTTAACTTCAACAATCGCAGACCGAGCGCGTTTACCGCTGCGCCAGCGAACTCCTCAATGAGCTATGTTATGTTGTTAATTTTATGAATAAATATGAACACTTCCAAGTAACATTGTTACGTATAAGCAACACGGACAAAAAATACAATGTGGGTCGGGCACTCTCCACATATCTTCCTACGTATGAGAGTAATCTGTGTAAATTTGAGCCAAAACCATTTCCCGTCCCCACCTAATTGGGGATTTTCATCCCAAATCATACGAACCAATGGAACGTCTACTCATCGTTTATGAAAAGTTCACACGAGAATGTGGAATATTTTACACAAATAGTCTTCGTTGCTATTTATTGCCAGGTAGAATAAATAGCATAAGCATATTTGTAGGTACTTTCTTCCTTATTCGGCGTATGAAAAATACAATTTATGAAGTCTTTATGAATATCTTTTTATGTGTAATGTGTGTGACAGACAGGTTTTACCTATTGCTTTATACAACATAAACATATTTTTTCTTAAATTGGCTTATTGTAGATTTGCCATGGGTGTTTGTCACTTGACCGAACAAAAGATAGAGTTGGAGACTCTCACCCAGAACATTTTAATTGAAAGACATAATTTTCTTTTATTTTTTTTATTTTTACTTTTATTTATTTTTACCACAATCTCACCTGATGGTAAGTGAAGATGTAGTCTAAGGTGATAAACGATTATCTAGTAAATGCCTGTAACACATACGTAAGATCACGCCTATTTCCTGTTAGGGTAGGCAGAGACCAAGGAATTCCACTTACTACGATAGTGACGTTATCACTTTCACTTCTTCCTCTTTCATCAAAGACTTCATGTATGCTCGCTGGTTTAGACCTGGTCTTTCTTTAAAATATCCTGGATCTGATTGCGGTAAGTACGCCTAGGCCTTGTTCTTCCAACCTCACCACTTACACCCACACCCTAGATCCATAATGCCTATAGCTTAATGAAAAATAATGAATAATACATGGATAAAATCGATCCATATGTTATCAGTAAACCCTTTCATTCGTGCCGGGGGATAATAAGAAACTTCCCATCAAATGGGGAGTTATTAAAAGGTTTTTCGATAAACGTATTAAAAAATCGTACTTCACTTTTGTTCAGATTCCCCTTTCGACGTCATTAGCTGTGACCCGCTGCTGTTTGCTTTCAAAATCTCCTAATCTCTAAGGATGATATTTCATTGGAAGCTGTTTCGAAATTAATCATGGCGATTCAATCGTCCGACTTGATTCTGATGAGCTTTTTGTTAGTCTAACGTAATTATTTGAAAAGTTCGAGGAAAATTGGTAAAGGCTTTTATAATCCAAAGTTACATAGAAAATTACTCAACTATTGAAAATGTTCCCGTAATTCTAAATTATAACTAGGCATGGCAGGGGAATAGGTAGATGATAGTTTTTTTTTAATTTAAAGTTAATAAAAGTATTTAATGTTTTGCATATTGTTTTCCAATACGCCATTTCGACCCGAGAAGACATTGTTCTGTGTTTGGTTCAAATAAGAAAATTTAATTTCCATTCAAGTTATGAAATCCCAGCTATTGACATTAACAACTTGAAACAAAGCCTTAATGTTTAATGTAAAGGGTCGTGCACACCCGCACTCTACGGTTCCGAAAACAATTCCACTAATGTTTTTTCCCATTGTATAAAAATAAACGTGATATAATATTAAATGTTTAAGAGTATTTTTATCTACATTGAGGAAAACACGGTACCTTATTTCTATAGAATTCATCCGGCTATAACAACTATCGTAGCGAAAATCTTCGTGAAAATTATATTTTATTATTGAATATTAAAAAATATGATTAACCTTTTCCACCTACACGATCCGCCTCTTAATTTTTAGCACCAAGCAAAATTTAATTAAATGCCAGGTTTAATTAACACCAGACTGATTCAACGTGTTTGCTTTTGGAATTATGTATTAGCCTCGCCACAGGAAAACCATTTTTGTTGTGAATTCATCAATGTTCTAATTTATTGAACCCGTTTAATAATTATTTCCCCGTTAAACAGGTCCTAATAAAGCTTTTTATTTGTGTCTAATACAAATTAAAATATTGTAACTATAAACGATCAATTAATCAAAACGTGTATGTATTTATTGTGTAACATACAGGTAATATTTAAAACAAACTTTTTGATAATAAAATAATTTAAAACACAAAATTATATCTAGTGGTTTAAAAGTAATAATACAACTTACCTTACTCGTAAGGAATAGCAATACAAATTAAATTAAAAAGTTTCTAAAACAAGAATTAATTATGGATTAAGTTTGAAATAGAACAGAAATTAATTACAAAATATTAGAACAACGTCGTGATTTCAACCGCAATCACTTATACTTACATAAAAGTAGCATTAAATGTGCACTAAAATATCACATGGGAATTACACTGCAATGAATGGTTCCACAGGTGCTCGCCATGATATTTTATGTGACATTAGTCTCGTCATTTGAACACAGTGGGGTTGTATTAATGGCACGCTTTTAATAGCGAGCGCGGTGAAAGGTTACATTACGCGCGGAGGCGGCTACGGCGCTATGAGCTACGAGCGAGAGGCGATAGCTACGAGTAGCTACGGCGTAGCAGACGGGCGGCCGCCGGGAGCGCGTGGGTCGCACTGCCTGTGCCTCCGCTCCCAACGAATAATCCATACGCGGAGCGAGGAGGCTGTGTTTACCGGACCGCGGGCCGCGGCCGCGCGCCGCCGGGCCCGGCTCCGGCCCGGCCTGGCCTGCCCTCGCATCCTTCATGTTGACACACTTCCAAATACACACACCACCACTACAATCTGCATTCGCCGCCAAACACTAATGCAAATACCTCACGTAACAATACTCGTGCAACCTAACAACCCCTGTCCAGAATAAAAAGGAAACTATTTGTCCAAAACACAAATACCATTAATCAAAATAGACCGAATGGAAAAGTGGTAAATTGAATTTCGGTTTTCAAGTGATGCTGTACAAAACTTTGCGAAATGAGTATGAGGCATTAAAATTTTATGGTTATTGTGTGGATTGCGGATTGGGCTGTAAATCCATTGGTCATAATAGTAAAAGTTTATTGTAGTAGATAAATCAAAATAAATATGAAACATTGAAATAATTATTTAATGCAATCTGATGATGTCGTATTTCGAATAACACATTTTATTATATCGTATTATTCGTATTTTGTCGCCGTATTTTAAGTTAAAATAGTGCCCAATAATTGCTGCCCACTTAATGTCGTCTAGTGCTTATCACTAGACACTTGCTTCCAACTTATTTTAGTAATGAAATAACATTTAAAGGTGACCGGTGGTTCTGACGTCAGGATGGCTAGTCACTCTGCTTGTTTATGGCTATAGAGGCCAAGAGACGGTAATATTTATAAGCTAATAATTGCTTCCCACTTAGTGCCCACAAACTTATAACATGGGCAGCCTATAAGTTTTACTGAAAAAAAGATATCGCCAAATATTAGAGTTCTAAAAATATTAGTACTCAACGTCTCGGCGACGGACACCTAAGTGTTTATTGTATTATGGTCTAATTTTGATCGTATAGCATACATTTAGATCTAACCGCAATAATAATAGAATTGTCTACAGAGCAAGTTATATTTTTTCACCACATCCAAAGGGTTTGAGCAATAAAATAAGACTGCTGGTGTAGATTTCTTGTTCTGTGTTGTTGCTATAACAATAAATAACGTTGACGTGACCAGTTTATTAGTCGCTGTATTAGGTAGGTTTTTTACGCTTTTTGCAGGTAAAGCATCTTTAATGGAGTCTAAAAACATGCGGCCGAATTGAGGAAAATACACAAATATTTCGGCCATAAGTTGTGAACTCGGCCGCGGCTATCTGAGTCCTGTTTGTTTATTGACCATATCCTTTGTGTTTAAATGGCTTTCCGCAATGATTTAGTGCCGTGCACCGCTCCGCCTGTTTACATAACATTTTTATTCAAAACCACAATCATACTTTAAACACCCTTTGGCTTCCGCGGCAATCGTCTATTTCCAGTTACTGGACAAATATTTTTTTATCTCATCAATCAAACAAACTTGGGAATGATAAAGAGGAATGCTTGAACTCGTAAAACGTAAAGTTTGATTGCAGGGGCGAGAATATTTCAAAGAAATATAAGTGTAACGGCGATTCGAGCATAGAAAGGGAAAGGGCGGAAAGGTAAGGAGTAAAGTGGATGACAAGAAGGGCAGCTACACCTCTCGAGAGCAAAGTAAAAGATGTTTGGGTCGCGTCAACTGACGTGTACATTTATGAAAGCTTCGTACCCTCTTCAGTGGAGGTAAAGATTTTATACGCCACCGCCACTTTTTCAGTAACTAGATACTCCGCTATTGTAATAACAATGCTTTTTAACGTTGTTTTTTTCGTGAGTCTTCCCATTGTTACGTTCGCGGAAGTACCGGGAACATGTCGGTAACTTTTCAGCGGGTAGTAGGTAATACATAATGCGTGCTCAACCGCAGTATCGCAACTTACAACTTTGAGCAGTTTTGTCGTTCCTCTGAGATCGATTATCTTGTTTTTGGTGAGTTTAATGGCACGACTCTTTTGTTTTGATTATACCTCTATTAACTACGTGCAAGCAATTACAATAATAGTAGACGTTCGTGTATGAATACGACAATATTGTCGTGATTTATGTCGGATAATGTACGGTCTCAATAAGCGTAGCGTCGTGTATGTATAGTGTAGTGTAGTGCGGTATAGCAAACCTTAATCCTCCATAAGCGTACCTGTAAATTTACCAAGAGAATATTAATGCTGAACGCGTTTACCGAGTTAACGCGTGGATGTGCTGTTTGGAAGATATCGAAGTTAGTGGAGCGTGGGAGATACTCAAGGGCCATGATACAACTATTGTCTGCGCTAAGGCCATTAACAGACCGAACAACTTTCAAGCAGTTTGTAGGACACCAATGTTCATGTTACTTTCAGCGGTAGATTTTTGCCGCACATATAAAACCTTTCCAGGCTACATACATACATAAACTCAAACCTATTTTCCACCAGGGTAAGCAGAGACTATAGAATTCCATTCCATACACCATCATTCATCATTAGCGCCATCTATATATTTTTTTGAGGAACATAGCCTGGAAAGTCGCTCATTGATAATCAAAACAGACGTAACGAACGGTAGTCATTACACGCTTGAATTAAACACGTCAGAATGTTACACAAAGAAGCACACACGTTGAATAATTCCCAAATTGTCCGCATTCAATTCATTCCAATCAAAATTAAGAAATGAACTACATAGTAGCACCGCATCGGGTTTAACTGAGAGCAGTAAATTGAACAATGTAATTTACTGCCGAAGGTAAAAGTTAATTTTTCGCAGGCGTGTCGAACGCTGTAACAACAATAAATGCTACGTTTGTTTTTATAGTCTTTTCAGACGTTTTAAGCTAACAGTTTTGTTTTCGAGGGTTCAGTTACATTCATTTAACGGAGAACTTTTTTATGGTTCCGTTCCACTTGGACGAAGAAAAATTTCCGAAAACAGGAAATAGAACATTGTCATTTTAGGAAAGGAGCCCGATTATTTTATATTGACTTTTTGAGGCCCGGGTTCCTGGACGCAATGGGTTAACAATGGGCATTTGACATTTAAAGTCTACTGACTGAACAATCTTAATATTCGTACATCATTTTCAGGACGGAAACAAGGGACGCTTAAACCCAACAGTGACATCGAGTAACATATAAAAATATACACAATATTTCCCGTAAGCTCCGAGGCTTAACCTTTATATAGACTGATAAATTTTAATTACAATATAAGGACCCACATAATAAGATTACAATGTGCCGCAGCGGGGGTGAAATTTTAATTAACAGGGATTACCTAAGTTTGATAAGCGACTTAACTATAGTGAAAATTCGGCGTTATTTATTTACCGCAACCAATAATATAAATAGGTAACTGAAAACAAAGGGAAAGATGGAAAGTTTGAAGAAACTTTTAACTCACTTTCACTAAAAGACTGCGGGCGAACTTTCCTGGTGGTTACTCCCAAAAGATTCAGTCTCAACTTCTCGCGCCGCCAGACAGAAAACAACCTTCTCTAATAGGAATTTCTTCGAATACTGTAAATGGAAAGACGTGCTGGGGTAACATTGTTATCTCACACATATTTTCGTCTCGGACTCTACGGATTTAGCAGAAGTCCCGTTTTTGTAAGGGTACGACGTTGTGTTTGGATTTTCAATAATAAGCTTCATATTCAAGAAGCTGTGTTGTCGGGTCGGATTATTTCGTTATGGCGAACGAGACTGTATGCGGTTCACGGATGGACTTTTTAAAACCAGACGATGTTTTGTATAAATAATGTACTTAGATATGAACGTCTTTGAACGTATACCCGCGGTAGAGCGTGGTGATGCTTCCAATGAAATAGCTTGCTAGATGTAAGTAATTCCAAACTGTTTTCTTTCACATTACCAATAGATACCGTACCTTTTCAGGTACAGATATTCATTATAATTAGTAAGTAATATTTTGAAGAAATCACCAGATCACGTGGATATTTATTACCGAATTATTATCGACCGCATATTGCGATATAAATCATACTCAATCCACTTTATTTATGGCCACATTATACTCTTATTTATGGCCGAAGAAAGCTGGAGTATCTTGATATAAATGAATCAACAAGCTATCTATCAAAATAAAGGCGCTAAAGGAAAGCCAAGGCATGTTGACTCAGCTCTTATACTGTGCCGTAAAAGAATGAATAAAACCTCTCTATTGAAAAATAACCTTATTTGTTGGCGTCTAGTGTACTTTGGAGGGAAATAAATTTGTTCTGGTGGATATGGGAGCCCCAGGGCACTCACGCGACGTATTGGGAGAAGCTGCCCTCATATACACCTATTGTTCTGCCGTCAGTTTGTCTAGTAAGTAGCCGGTGTTATAGACTTCATTTTATGGCCGAGATGTGAATTTGCTTATATGAAACACGTTTAAATACGCAGTACTGGGCGCAAAATACTTTATCAATTTATTTTAGATAGGCCTGATAATAAATAAGTTTCGTGCCTATTGTACTCTCGATAGCACATTTCTATATAAAAACAAATATTTTCTTATATTAATTAATATTAATAATGCTTAAAAGATTTTTCCAATTCGTACGGAAGAATACGACATTTCACAACACTTTTGCCTTTTGTGTTGAAAAAGTCTGTTAAATTACCGGAAATGAAACAATGGTGTATTTTTAAGGACATAAATAATGAAGCTCGCTGCTGCGAAGCCGCGATCGAAATAACAATTTATTTTGCTTAATCTCGAAGAGAAATATTTGGTTCCCCAGAAATGAAATACGTACTAACTAATATGAAATTAATTTGCAGTTCTACCGACGAGTACGTAACCGACCCAATGCGCGACCAAGTAGTATTTCAATACAGAGAATGTGTAATGTTTGCATTTAGTGGTCTCTTGATAGCATCATAAATATAATGAACAACCCTAATTCATATTCCTACGGTACTTATCTACTTAAATGAAGTGTTTGCTCCGAAATTACAAACCAAATTTCTGAATATTTCGCGTTAAAGCTCCCGAACCCCATTGAAGTAAATTTCCGAGTTTTCATTTGAACAACATTTAAATGTTTTTTTAAATTTCTTTTAATAATAAAAAGATCGCTCAAGACTATGACATGAAAGGTGCTCAGAGTTTTGGCTCAAAGATAAACTTTAGTATGTCAAACTGTCAGCATCGTAGCTCCTTTTGGTACATTACGACGCTTATTAATTTGTGCAAGTACTCATCCTCATATCAATAAAGTACCAAACGTACGTTTGATAAAACGACGTTGACATAGGTAGAAGGTAGCAGACACAATTTATGTAAATATCTTCATATAGATATTTTCATAACGTTTCATACGAAATCCCCTGCGATGCAGAGTGCGATTAGATTTAGAGATTAGGAAAATTTATGAACAATACACGTGGCGGAGACAAAGGGGTGGAAGACACCTGACGTCGGGGTTACTTCAGCATTGACGTGTACACGGGTCCTGTGGAGCTCCGTATCGCTGGAGAGTAATATTTTCGTGCTCCGGACCCTTGAGAACAAAATGTCTATAAGTAAGTCATAGCGAGGTGATTCGTTGATTTATTCGCTGATCGGGAGCTAGATATCCCGGCGCGCATTACTCACAGGGTCGTCCTACCGTAGCGGCCGGGCTCAGGAAATGGAACCCTTGCGTATATATGAAACAAATACCTTCCATTGACTTAGATATTTATTGACTATTATGTTTATCCTCTATTATCACAAAAATGCTTAGGAACTAACGATTGGGTATATACATATCTGTTCAATCGTACATTGTTAGAAGTAAATTGTGTCTTTTGTCTGCCTAGTCTAGGCCTAGAATTGTTTTGTTTGATTTTCTACAAGGTGAATTGTTCACATTGAAATCCCTGTTGGTTGGCATTGAATTGTTTATTCGACTCGTATAGCTCAAAGTTCGTCATCGATGTCTCGTTTTGTCAAGTTCATGGCATATAAGTGCGAGTAGCCTCCTCCGAAAGGAAATCCTATCTTAGCAGCCGCCTTCTGACAGTCCAATTCGGTTTCGGGTGTCTCGTACAATCTCGACAAGGCGTACATGGTCAGATCTTCACAACACATCATACCCATATAACGATCCACGAGCTTCATTCGTACATCAGCAAATTTTATCAGGGGGACCGGGTGTGGGCGCACTGAAAAAGAAAAAATAAATTGAATTAAAAACCCGCAGAGATCCTGATTCCGCGAATCTGGGTCAAACAAAATCCGATGTAGCGTTTGCCCACCATTAAGTAGTAGATATAGAATTTCAGATAGAAATTGAAATACGTTTTGAAAGCAGCTTAGCTCACAACTATCGCAAACGATGTCCTTACAAATATGTTCCCTCCTTCAAGAATAAGGAAAACTTGTTTGTGCTTGTTGAATAACAAAATCCTTCGAGTTTTAAAGTTTTTATATTTGGTGCTGTTATGGCAAATTTTCGCTTGAAATTGCATTTTCTTTAGTATTCAATCCCCGTGACCGATCGTTATGCGAATATTAACAGCTGCTCGCCTGTCAAACTAAGTTCTCAACTATGATTAAGGTTATTGCCATCTGATGTTTGGTATTTCATTATTTTATCGTCCCTCGTTTGACAGAAACAAAGCATGGCATTAAGTTATGATTTAGGTATTTATGTTATAGTTCGTTAGAGTAGCCGCGGGCTATTGTAACAGTTAAGTAGGTACCTAATAATCATTTATTCGGTAAACTGGCTGTTGATTTTACTTTTTGTTGTTGTTTAGTTTTGATTTTCTTTGTGACTCCGATAAAATATAAATGGCAAGTAAAAAATACCATTCGTACATTATCACTTTTTTTCATTAATTTCTTGGCCGGACTAATGAGGGAGTGTTGAGGTGTATCACCCAGTACAAAGTTTAAGACAACAGGCCAACATTTTCACAGATTACAAATCTTATATGAAACGACCTCATTGTTATATACCTATCTCTCACACACACGCCATATCATTTAACCCTCAGGGTCAGGTGAGATTGTGGTCAAGCGCAAAATAAAAAAAAACTACAGACATAACTTATCAAGAACAATGGGTCACCTGCCCTAAATCATTAGCGGGCGTTACACAAAGTAACACAGGCACGCCATTACTCTACCTGCCTCCTTTCGCCCTCGGGCAGAATACGGGTAACTTTTCAAGAATAAATTTCAAGAGGGTAATGAGTTAGCATTTAAGGGTTCAAGGTGGTGGGTAACGAGAACAGTTACGGTCATTAGTAAGAAACGTGGTGAGAAAAAAAAAGTTGTTTGCTATGCTGTTTATTGTCATTATGACTAGGGGAAGCCGGGCCGGAAATGGCGCGAGAGGAAAACTGTCCGGAGAGTAATATCGTCGCACCTTTATTGCGACGCCGACCCGACGGCGCTTGCGCTTGATGAGCGAAGGTGCTGATGAGAAGTAGCACTCGGTCACAAGGTCATTCTTTATGGCTCCGTCCAGGGAAACAATCTGCCGTTTATAGAAAATAAAAAGTGTACCAATTTACTATTAAATTGGCTTTAAAATGTTCTTTCACTTCTGAACTACCTATTTTAAATTATATTTATGATAAGAATGGTCGGAGAGTTTATGTTTTATAGGTAGGTGCTGTGACGTATTATGTGTGTTGATCATGAAAAAGCGTCTGCCCGATGACAGCAAACATTTTAACACACAACACAACACATCAGCTACACTGCAGCTGTTTAAGTGCATCCTCTGCCGAAGGTTGTCTAGAGATCTTAGCGATAAGGCCGCCTTTACCTTACCTTAGAATAAGTTTATCCTGTACATGTCTTGTAAATTTGTGTGCAATAATGTGTTTTATTATTATTATTTAAAACTACAAACATAAATCACGCCATGATGACAACTGGAAGGCTAACAATTTTTGCCCTAAAATGGATTTGACAAAGCTTAATAGTGACAGTTTCCCAACCCGATCACCCAAATAAACAGCCTATTAAATATTAATAGAGGCTGCAAGTTGATTGATGTTAATTGTTTGTGGCTGCTCACACCAATGCCTCTAGTTTAGTAATGCACAGGACGTAACCAGTGTTGTAATGTTCCCAAAGCAGGAAATTTCCCGTTATATAAACTCTTTATTTTTTGTAAGGAAACTAACTGCTTTTTTTTTCAAATTGTTCTTTCTTGTACTCTTTACCTTACCTTATAATTTATTTATTTATTCAAGTATCAAGACTCATTGGATTAGATATCTCACTTTTTTTTTGACGTGACTTATTGTAGACTTGCCGCAGATGGTATTAACTACTTGGCCGGACAAATGGGGAGCGCTGAAGGCTCTCACCCGGTACAACGTGTAAGACAACAGGCCTAAGGGTGCCCAGTTGGGTGCAAACCTCGGCTCAGGGCGTCGTCTGAGAGGAACAATATTTGAAAGAATTAATCGACCCTAGTGGGTCGATAGCGATAAGCGCTGATTGATGGAAATCGTCGACCACGCCGGCGGGGTCGGTATGGGGTGTATATCTCACTCTATGTTAGTAAAAAGTTCAAAAACAGTCTATTTATTCGTAGGTTAGAACTAGTTAGTCGCCTCGCCACACCACCAGCAATAGCACAGCAGGGAGATACGTACACGCTGTCCAACCTAGCTAGTTCGTATCCTGCGCACCAGGGATGCTCATTTCTTGCGCATTGTGGCGTAGAAGCAAATAACGCGCGCTTCAGCGAACATCCCTAACGCATTACAAACGAGGCAACCCCAACAGCACCCTGAATGCGTTGTTGTATTGCACGCAGAGAGTATTAGGTATGTGATTTTTGCACATATCTAGCCTGCAAACTGCACGTATAAAAAGAGGTACAATAGGCTGTGAAGAGAGTTAACTTGTAGCAGAGTACAAACTCTGCACATACTGGCCTTTCGTTCTGACCGTCAATCATTTTAAATTTCGAAATTCTCATTCCATTCCGCATTTCGAATGGAATGAGAATTATATATATATATATATATATATATATATATATATATATATATATATATTGCTGCTTGCTGCTTGCCTGTAATTTGTCATCGTCATCACCCATCATTCCTCTACTCTGCCGGCACGTCAGGATACCATCCTCACCACCCAGCGTGCCGCAAACTTCACCGCTCTTGAGCTCCGTGCAAAGATTAGTTAATAAAGCTATTTTGACATACATTTTGCGCCTTTTTAATATCAGGAATGATCCCAAAGTGGGAACATTTCGGGGAATGGCACGTAACTAAGCATAATTTTGAGGTTTTGTTTGAAAACAACGACGTTATTCTGAACTATTTTCGGCATTCCCGTATTGATATTGGTGTTTTAATTAATGCGGATACGGCTGGAATTCTTTAGACTCCACTGTCTATATTCAGACAAATATGCATTCTCATACTCGGTTTGATCTAACCTGATCTAACATAAAGTAAATTACTTAAATTCATCTTTTTTTGGAGTTGTGTTACGTTTTTACAATAAAATACCAGACAGTATTTTAAATTTCTCAGAAAATATATTTAAAGATCATGTGAAGCTTACTTTATGTAAATAAGCTTATTATAAGATTAATGGATTACCTAAATGATAAAAATGCCTGGTAAGTATTAATTGTGTTTCTCTAATTCTTAAATAACTTGTAATGTATACTATTAGTAAGGTTCTCTATTTTTACGCATAAATTTTTATGTAATAATTTACCATGGCATAATGTTACTTGTCCTATTATTAGTTACGCATAGTATTAATTTGTCATAACTTTTTAAGCATATTAATTTTGAAACTCATAACTATTATAAGCATAATAATTAATGACAATAATGATATATAAGCATCATTATTATAAGCATAAAAACTATACTCGGAATAAGAAAAGTTTTGGCACAACTTTAAACATTTCCGAAACTTACTTTTTCCTTGGCTGCATTTGGTTCATTATTGTGACTTTTTATATTTTTTGACTCTATTTCATGCTGTTGGTCATCATTCAGCATACTTTTCGTGTGTAAGATAAACATGCTGGCGGCGTACGCACCCTAACCTACTGTTATGCCTTGTAAAAATTATGACAAAACACTATTATTCTAAAAAAATAATTATGGATACTTACCTATTTATATGCGAATCAAATTTATACCAACAAATATTAGTCCAAAAATAAGTTATACCTAACAAACCAGTATTCTTAGATGTTATTATGGGAAAGTACTATTATGCTTAAAAACGTTATGCGAAAAGGATTATGGTAATTAAAATTATGACAAAACCATTTATGCATTTTAAGAGAATCCCTATTAGTAAATGTGTATACTAAAGATGTGTTGCTGTTGCAGTTTCTTGTCATTTCTTCTCCTCAGGCATAACATTTTGCGACCATTAGGTGTATAGGTACGGCGATACAGCCTACCACCTATCACTTCGGTCTAACAGAAAGCTCAGTGTGACGTGTTTACTTAGTTCATCTTGCGATGGATGTACCTCTGACCACCCCAATTGGGATATAGTCGTGAGCTTCTGTTATATTAAAGGAAAGTTATACAGGAATTTCACCCCGTTTTGCATTATTATCTAAGGAATCAACTTTTTATTAACGACCTCCGTGGTCCAGTGGTTGAGCGTTGGGCTCACGATCCGGAGGTCCCGGGTTCAAATCCCGATGGGGTCATGTCACAAAAATCACTTTGTGATCCCTAGTTTGGTGAGGACATTACAGGCTGATTACCTGATTGTCCAAAAAGTAAGATGATGATGAATTTACTACTTACTGATGTAAGTAACTAGTCGTTACATGAGTCATGTCAGGGGCCTTTGGCGGCTCAATAATAACACTGATATCAGGGTTGATGAGGTTGGTAATTCACCACACAACCCACACGATAGAAGAAGAAGAAACTTTTTATGCTTTGTACAGATAGTTTATGTAAAGGTTTTTATTTAACTGCATTTCCGGAGACAGGATAGGACGATACGTCATTCGATTTGTATGTAAATAAAATAATCGTATCGCATCGTAACACTGGTGCTACGAAAGATAGACTTCAATTTGATATACTTGCATAGTAAACTGTACAGTTGGAGAATGGTACAAAGATTTTGAATTTAATGACACATTATCATCTCCCTAGCGTAATCCCGTTTCTACAGAGCCCGCGTACCTAATCTGAATATTTGTCAGGTGTTGTTTTTACAGAAGCGACTGCCTGTCTGAGCTTCTAACCCGCCAAGGGAATACCACTCCAATATAGGTTAGGTCACATATCTCCGAAACGAATTTCTCGGAAATGTGGGTTTTCTCACAATGTTTTCCTTTACCACTGACAACGTGATAATCATTTATGATCTAAACATGAATTCGAAATGCTGGGATTCAAACCTGTGACCTCACAGTGAGAGTTAACCGTTGTTTCAACTGGGCTACCACGGCCCTCTTTGAATTTAATTGCACGAAAATTATGAAAGTAATTCAATATTTTCAATTACGCGGTAATGAACTGATTATTGTCACATTAAATGGCTGCAAATTGTCTTCAACAATCGAACCTTGCTACTTTATTGCACTAAACACAAAACATGAAAGGAACCTTATTACTCGCCAACAATTTCTACCAGGCAAACAGTATTCTGATGTCTTTTCATGATATGCGCGTGCGCGTAGGTTAGAACGCACGATCCATTGATTTCATCACCGTTTTCAACCATAAACAGAAGAGTGAAACTCATTAAGAGTTTAAATACTCTCAGGTTTTGGAGCGTGGTTCCTCTCGTCAGTCGAATATTCAAATCACAAGTCGAGATATTCATGTCCATTGCCTTTCCACTCATGCATATTCAAATATGCATAAGCGAAGAAAAAAACTCAAAGAGTTAGAAGTTATCTGCAGGGATGAGACATAAATGTAACCCGCTGCTTATCATCCTGGAAAATCGTGGAAGTTGATAAATAGAAGTATGTCGCGTCTGACGCGGTGCACCTGTGAGTAATAGGAATGTCACGTTGGATAACTATCATTAAACAGATTTTCGTATTTTTCTAAGCAACAGTGTTTTGTTTACGTCATTTTATGCAAAAATTGCAAATTCCATATTATGGTATGCCGTTTATGATGTAAAAGAATCCCGTCACCGGTAGGTAGGGTGTTAGTGATGTCGTAACAGATACTGAGGGGGATGATTCAGACCTTGATTCTGAGTTGATATTAAATGGATTTTCAATTCGGAAAATTTATTAAAATTTTGGTGTTTTTTTTTAAATTATTTTCCGTTCCATACTTTTGCGACGGAAAATTCAACTTGATATCAATTCAGAATCATGGTCTTAATCATCCCTCAAAGTTTTCATTACGATGTCACTAACACCCTGTATGTATAGTACTGTGTCCATGCAATAAAGTATTCTTATTATAGGACTTTTTTATTTATCTTAAGTGCAATTTTCATTATCACAGTTGGCTTGACCATTATAGACGGCGATACGGCCACCGTTGGTCTAACAGAAAGCTCGGTGAGGTGTGGGTTCTTATTTCATCTTGCGATGGATACTAGGGAGATGATGAACCCGCGATGGATTAGTGGTCAAAAAGTGCACCTTCTACTCTAGAGGTAACTGGTCTAGTTCGAAGGACTATAGATGACTTTAGGTTATGTTATGACTTCTTTAATTTACTAATAAATTGGCGTTTGTCCACAACGCACGGGCCCCGATACCGACCCCGCCGGCGTGGTCGACGATTTCCCTCATTCAGCGCTTATCGCTCGCTATCGACCCACTAGGGTCGATTAATTCCTTCAAATATTTTTCCTCTCAGACGACGCCCTGAGGCGAGGTTCGCGCCCTACTGGGCACCCTCAGGCCTGTTGTCTTAAACGTTGTAACGGGTGAGAGCCTTCAGCGCTCCCCATTTGTCCGGCCAAGTAGTTAATGCCATCTGCGGCAAATCTACAATAAGTCACGTCAAAAAAAAAAACACAATGCACTGTAAGGTGAGTATTCATTGAATGCGGCCACGCTTGCCTAGCAAATGCCTATTGGCGATGGGGTTCACTACTTATAACGTTGGTCTAATAAAGTTTGGAGAAAAGCGGGTAGGTACCAAATGGGAATAAGTCATCAAGTTCTACCTAATCTATTCACTCTAGCCTTAAAAAATCTGTGACTGACAAGATAAAATCCTTACCGGTGTTCCGTTGCTCCTTCTTGACAAGCGCGCGGAAGGCGCCAGGGGTTCCAGAGTACATCAGCATGACCTGGACACCAGGTCGCGGCTCCATGACGAGGGTGGCCAGCCGCCACTGCACCGCACGAGCGAGCTGCGGGTCCACCACCTCCAGCACAGTCCTAAACCTCTCGATTCTCTGAAAACGTTTCAAGTCAACGTAAGTCACCCTCTATCCTCGATTTTACGGGTACCTAATAATTAATTTGTAAAATTCTAAAAAAAATGAATTGTATAAAAAATAACTCACACGCTTGGCTGGCAACGAAAAAATAATGGGATATAATTCCGTCGTGTTAGCCCAGAAGTAGAAGATCTTCCACATGGAGTCTATGACCTCGTAGGGGTCGAAGCGAGCACCGTGCTCAAATTCTTCGCAGGTGTACGGACGGATCTCTGGGTCGGGGCCAAGCCTCGCTAGCCCCACGCCGAGCAAAACAAATTCAAATATCCAGATCCCCGTAAACATTCTCCTGGTGCCATTCAGCTAGTAATTTCGCCAGTGTTTACATACACGGACTTATATAGCAGTGCGCGACACAGACTCGCCAGCCGCGCAGACAATCCGCGGGATTCCGCCCGCGGAATATAAACTGTATGTCGCATTGCCCGACCATGCTATGCACACTTATAATATAACATATTCTTACTTACAGTTCATATATGTAAGAATGAAGCCTCAGAATTATTATTTGGAATTCATAACGCTGACATAAATGTACTCACAAAATCATAGACGTCAACTAAATCTTGTATTACGAGTACGACTATTGTTACGATAAATGTAAAGAAGGCATTTTAGGATCGTGACGTGAGGCATTACATCTTATCTTTGCATGGTTTATTTGGATATTATGTTCCTTATAAATATTTTTAAAGATGAGGTAAAAATATTTTGTAAGTAGGTAAAATGATGTAGGTAGACAGCACATGTCATTTACAACGCTGTCGAATCTACGTACAAATTGAAATATTGATTCCTAAAGAATTCACAACAACCGAGCATTTGGCGTAAATGCTTTTCCAAACGTACCTAAATACATAAACAGCATAAAGAGCTCAATGATCGAATTTAACTGTAATAAAGTTAAGGAAACAATAGAAAAAAGTCCGGCTCCGTAGTGCTATTTGCGAGATTTTATTACCCCTCTCTTTAGGAGGCTCCCGAGGGATCCGGTGTCGTATATACCGTAATATTAGTGCGATGAAAGTACACTTTACTATTTAGGTCCTTTTATGAGCTAGGAAATTGTTTACACCGTAATATATATAAGAGGGGTGCCGTTACATCGTTTAAACGTAACCTTTATAAAAATGTTGTTGTACTTAAATTCGTTACAACACACTAGTTATAAATAAACCAAATAGTTTACTCAGGTTTATCATAAAATGGTACCCTTATCAGAGAATATGGCCTATATTAAAAAGATTATCTATTCCGTCTGGCTGATATAGAATCTGCGGAGATAGGATTTTATCTTGCTTTGGCGTTTATCACAGGCGCAGCGGAATAGGTTCGGTGCAATTCGCATTCGGGATTCCTTCTCGCCTGGAGCCGTAAAACACGTCGCTGTGAGATACTTGCATCTAGTATCCTAGTTTCATTGCTCCCGGCATTGGAAACTAACTTGTAACATAGTTTAGTTCCGCAATTATTGCGATCGCTATCTACACCTGCTACTGATACTTATCAATGAATTAAACTACTTTGTAATGTTTCAAGTATTTTTAAGAAAATCTTTTGCAGTTGTTAATGCGAAGTGATAGCAAGTATTAAATAACTTTCTAAACTTTAATACATAAGGATCGTAGATGAGAGTTTCTCGATAAAACTTGCAGTAATTACTTGGTATTACTTGGCAACAGGTGAGATTAAAGTGCGTGAGATATGATGATAGCGTGCGTGATCGGACTGAGCGTAGGTACGTGAGACGTGACAAAGATATCATGGAGGTGTAACCAGCCTACACGTAGCCACAGCTGTATTTAAGCTGTATATAGGTCGTACACATGTGTTCCAGGAAGTCGAACCTCTGTCTGCATTGTGCGCAGCGTACTGGGATTACGTAACGTACAATCATCAGCGTAAACAATATATTTTATTCAATATACCTACTATACAGCCTCTACTGTAGTCTCTAGATCCCACATTTTCAAATGGATTGTTGCAGTGCTTTTTCAATATTCAACTCCGTTGTTTAAACGAAGAAATTGGATTGGAACCGCTATTCGTATTCCCGGAAAATTAAATCTTGTAATTTTGGATAGAAGAAGACTTTTGCAAATAGGGTAGTGGGTCGCAAGAGTTATGTAACATAATTGAGGTATTGGGAACATTCATTGTTCGGCTAGTTCACTGTTATGAAATTGCAATGTAGCAAAAATCGTGTCCGAATGTTGCATCCGAGTTTACATTCGCATCTGTAGAGGCGAAGAAATGCTTAAGAATTAAGATACCTATTACGAGTAAGCGTAATCATTTCGGTGAGGTGTGGGTATTTTGTTCATGGATGTACCTCTGACTACTCCAATTGGGATAACAACGTGAGCTTATTAATATAAGCGTTATGTGTCATTATTTCATATTTTAACATTCAGTGAAAACATGATCTCCGCGCGTAGGTATTGAATATTAATATTAAAGTGAAACATAATAATTATCTGTTTAACCACGTCATTGAATCGAAACTATCTTGAAACTCAGGCTTCAGTGATTCTCGAGTGAAACACAATTGAAATGTAATTGAATTCAGTAGCGAAGTAAATAATCAAGTTTAATAGTTTAGAGGCGAAACGGTAACTCGCTCGTACGATATTCATATTGTATCAGTGGCTTCAGATAGTTAACCTGGCAGCAGATAGACGTAATTGACTTGCATGAGACAGCTATTGTGATTTCTGCTCCAGGTCTAATGCCAGAGCTTGACTATCTAGCCTACGTTACAAAAACACGAGCTCGTTGCATCGCGCATCGTGCAGTGTCGGTTGCCGTTCCAAACGATCTCCCTATTTATTTATTTTGTACACAAATGCCTCCAACATGTAACTATCAGTTCGAAGAGCCACAGATCACTAAAAATAGATAGATATAAGTACCTATTAATTTACCTTTCTAACATAACCGGATGGACAGTTTTTATGAGATCTAGGCTAATCCTTTGCAACTATAAAATTCATCATGATTCAGTTTGGTCAGGACATTACAGGCTGATCACCTGTTTGTCCGACGGTAAAATAATCCTTGCTTCGGTTGCTTCGCTTGCACGTCAAAGTGTTGGTCCCGGTTACTATTTACTGATGTAAGTATGTAGACGTTACATGAGCCATGTCAAGGGCTTTTGGCGGCTCAAAAATACTGACACCAGGGTTGATGCGGTTGGTAATCCACCTCATAACCCACACGATAAGATCATTATCCACATTAGGACTTCGTACCAAGAGTGGCTGTAAGTTGTCTTTGATATTCGTGGCTCTGCCTACCCAATTAGGGGTTACGAGCGTGAGTCTATGTAAGTACCTACTTTAATTTTCTTTAGATATTCCCAGTCCAGCATAGTAGGGAAGAGTATATACGTCCCACTGCTGAGCACAGGCCTCAGCAAGTGTATTTAATATTTGATGTAAGTACACTTAAAGATATTTTTGTAATCGATGACTTGCCCGACAAAGGTCATTGAATAGAATCGATGCATGTAGGTCAGAAGGTTAAGTAAATAAAGTGTTGATAGCGAGGACGAGGAGAGTGATTTGAGATATTATTGTAACGGGTTAAGTGTACTTACCCCCTCGGGTGATAAGGGGAGGTCCTGTTCTCAGTTGCACTTTAATAAGACGTCGAGAGACGGTTAAACTCTTTATTAATACTTATTACTTTAGTATATTAAGTAAATTGATACGTGCTTCGGGTATCTGTTTGTGCTTTGGTCCCAGTTACTACTTATAGTTTTATACCAAACACAAAGACACAATTCACTTTAATAATTTAATAAACGGTATCCGGAAAGATTGATATTACCAAAAATGAGAACTGAGCTTATAAGTAGAAACAGCCATGCCATGTCTGTTAGAATTTTTAATAATCTGCCTGAGTCTTTAAAATCACTCCAATTTAACAATTTTAAGCGCGCACTGTCCTCGTAGCTAACGGAAAAGTGTTTCTACTCAGTTCAAGAATATCTAAGTAAGAAAAATAATTGAGAGATTTCTACCCGCATCGTATATGTTTGCACTTTGTTTTATTATTTGAACTTTGACTTAACGTTGTTGAATGAAAAATATTTTTGTTATACTTCTATTTTTATTTTAATGGTTTTCTATCATTTTTATTGACTTTTATTAATTTGAATTTGGTTTATGTGAATTAATTTAATGACATTTATTTAAATCTGTACAACAATTAATTTCATTATAGGTCCTTGTATGAATTGACACTTTTATATTTTAAATTTTATAAATTTTGCATGATTTATGTAATTTAAATGCACGGTAAATTATATTTTTTGTAACATCTGTCACACTGCATTTATGGCAAATAAAGAATCTAATCTAATCTATATTAGTGATGGAAGTAAGTAGTCGTTACATGAGACATGTCATGATGTGAGGGGTCTTTGTCTAACAGCTGACGGCTCCATAATCCGGAGGTCCTGGTTTCAAATCCCGGTGGGGACATATCAACAAAATAACTTTCTGATCTCTAGTTTGGTTAGAACTTTACAGGCTGATCACCTAACTGTCTAAAATTAAGATGATCCGTGCTTCGGAAAGCACGTTAAGCCGTTGCTCCCGGTTGCTACTTACTGATGTAATTTAGTAGTCGTTACATGAGCCATGTCCGGGACCTTTGGCGACTAAGGTTGATGGGGTTGGTAATCCGTTTCACAACCCACACGATGGAAGAAGGGGATTTTGGAGGCTCAATAATAACTCTGACACCACGTTTGATGAGGGTGTTGAGGCGCACAACCCACACAATAGAAGAAGAGACTGTTGACAATTGCAACATAAAAGTACCTTTTCAAAAATAGGGTAAATAAAATAATTATTCCTTACTTTTTGATATCACTTTGTGAGACTGTCTGGTAGGATTTTTCGGGCTTGAATCACCTGATTGTCTGAAAAAGTAAGATGATTCCGTGCTTCGGAGGGTACGTAAAACACCTCCTTCAACCCGCAGTGGAGCAGTGTGATGATCTATCTCTTATTGTCGAAAGAGTTTGTTACCTTCGTAACTAATTAAAGTAAATTAAATGCGAAGGGGCAAACAAATCAGCGTTTTTTACTACAGTATACAAACATACGTACATAAACTCACGCCTTTGTCCCACCGGGGTAAGCAGAGACTATAGAATTCCATTTGCTTCGATCCTGACACACTTCTCTTGCTTCCTCCACATTCACTACAGTATACGAGTGGTGAAATTAATTAAACCATACTCATGTTAACAGAGACTTTTTTTTTGACTTGACTTGTTTTAGATTTGCCGCATATGTTATTAACTACTTGGCCGGAAAACTTTAGTATGCTTACCTAATTAATATAGCTGGCGATGTGTGGGCGTATATATATACCTACTACACACCACTGTCAACCCCTTCAGAGATACAGGCGCGATGCCGCGTTATATAAATATTCTACGTTCATTTATAAAGAAAAGTACGTAAGAATAAAATAGAAAGACGGCCTTTAAACACAACCTTTGTCGACCAAGAATACAATGTGCGGTTATTTTCGTTTTCCGTCCCTAAAGAAAAAGTATAATATCTAGGATTCGGTCTCTGTGGTCCGGTGGATGAGCATTAGACTCACTAGCCCGAGGCCCCGGGTTCGAATCCCGAAAATCTCGGACACATCACATAAAGTTGTAATCCCTAGTTTGGTTAGGACATTACATGCTGATCATCAGATTGTCTGAAAGCAAGATGATCCGTGCTTCGGAAGGCACGTTAAGTCGTTGGTCCCGGTTACTATTTACTGATGAAAGTGAGTAATCGTGTTTTTGACGGCTGACATCAGGGTTGATGAGGCTGGTATTCCACCTCACAACCAACACGATAAGAAGACCTAGGATTATTATACCAAGTAGTAACTAACTAGTAAGTATAAGTACTGTCTATAATGCGTCTAAAATAACAAACAACAATCAAACAACAAACTTAGAAAGGTAAGTTCTTTTTTAGTTTGTTTTTGTTCCAGACCATATTATAGGGTATTTGATTTGGTTAAGGATAAATTATAAAATACTAATCTAGAAATAGAAGCCAGTCTAAGATGATCAAAAATCAATTTCATTTTACTATTCGATTTATGTTTGTTTGACGTTCAGCTGCTTATCTTCCCGGGCATGTCGTAAAAACCGACAGAGGGATTGTGTCATCTAACATGATGGACTAATGTAATGGGCGATAGGCTGATCCCTTATCACCATAGGGTTCATCATATCCAGTTTACGACATCGTATCAACAGTGGCTGCAAGTTGTCTTTGATTACTTGTGGCTCTGCCCACCCCATTAGGGATTACGGGCGTGAGTTTATGTATGTATGTTATGTTTGAATTAAGTAACAATGAGTATGACGTTTGACCGCTTTTATTTATGACGTCACAGTATTTCCATACAAACTCTAAAGAAAAGTAAGAATGAAATGTCTACTTTTTCAAAAAAATAAAATGAACTTTCGTTTTGACGTTTCGTAAAAAGTATCTCGATTTGACTAGGTTAACGAAATGTCGATTAAAAACGATCTGAAATATAATAGGTATAATATAATTTCACGCCAGTAATAAGTGCGGTTATTTTCGTTTTCCGTCCCTAAAGAAAAAGTATAATATCTAGGATTCGGTCTCTGTGGTCCGCACTTTTGGCTTTTGCATACAACTTTCGGATGGTAGCTGGTATCCTTAGCTGTAACTACATATTTATAAATGTAAACATATATTGTCATATATTTAAGGCTTTAATGGTACAAAATAAAGATATTATTATATTATATTATATTAAGTACCAGGCTTGGCAGAGTCATAAGACCACAAAAGTTGCAGGACATCTATGCCAAATATCGCCAATTCTACTCCTTGACTACTTACGATCATACTGAATATTCCATAAAGATATGCATATCCATTACCAAACACTTAACAAGATGGGAGGTGTTCGCAGGGTGCTATAATAATGTTATAGCAAGGCACGTTAGGTCTGAAATTAGGTCAATTTCTTCTTGAATATTGTATAGTGCTACGTATAGGGCGTTGAGAACCTGCCAAGTAATATTATTACTACGACCGACCGTGTCGTTTGGCCACTGGTGATTTTTCCAACCGTGATCGTGAGCCGGGCAATGACCGATACCACCCAGATATAGAATCCAAGTACCAACATTGACAATAAAACATTTTACTACATTGTTTTACTTACTTATTTAAATATAATAAATGTATTGTTACGGCCTCTTTGGTCCAGTGGTTGAGCGTTGAACTCAAGATCCGGAGGTCCCGGGTTCGAATCCCGGAGGGGACATATCACAAAAATCACTTTGTGATCCCTAGTTTCGTTAGGACATTACAGGCCGATCACCTGATTATCCAAAAAGTAAGATGGTCCGTGCTTCGGAAGGCACGTTAAGCCTTTGGTCCCGGTTACTACTTACTGATGTAAGTAAGTAAGTAGTTGTTACATGAGCCATGTCAGAGGCCTTTGGCGGCTCAATAATAACCCTGACACAAGGGTTGATTAGGTTGGTAATTCACCTCACAACCCACACGATAGAAGAGAAGAAGAATGTATTTTACATCACATGTAGTCATTTATTCACAATATATCTTTGAAAACTTAATATATGTAAAAAAACATATAGGATTATTTGCAAAAAATAGCGATCGGCACATTGTTAATACCAGGAATAAAAATAAACTTGCTTTACAAGTCAGTCGATTACATAAGATTACTAAATCTTTTAAGGGGCAATGTATACGTTTTTACAATAAGATTCCCATTGACATTCAGAATTTGCCTTTCAACTGTTTTAAGACAGTAGTTAAACAAAAACTTTACAAAAAAGGTTATTATAAAGTTAGTGATTATTTAGAAGATATGAATGCATGGGATTAACTGTCTGAGAACTGATATAGGCAGCTAAATTACTCAATTGTATACCAATATTTTATGTTTATTTTTATTTTTTTAAAGAACGTCTAGGGCCCTGTGCCGAGGTTTTTCTTGCAGCTTCTTTTCCCCGGCTATACAGGTTGTGAGAAGCTGCAGTAGTTTTAGGTGGATAAGACGTTCGTTATGTAAAATTGACGATTCAAAGTGTAACTATGTTACCTACTGAATAAAGATATTTTTGAATTTGAATTATTTAAAAAAAAATTTAGTTTTGAGGCGTGATCGTAGCGACACTTGGTTAGACATTCGGTTCGGGATCTGAACCACTGAATTCCACTTTATGCGTTCGCATTAATGTTTGGAACATAGATAATTGATATCACGTGGTTTCCAGGATTTGTTCCCAATCAATGGCAATGGGTTCACCCTTATATTACATCTAACAAAAAAAATGGGCATTATTAGTCTGAAATAAAAGATTTTTTTTTATTTTTTTTTTATTACATGGCATGAGACTTAAACATAGCTGGCGAGGAGTGTGTATAATTGTATTGTATACAGGGTGTTAGTGACGTCGTACCGAATACTGAGGAGTATGAGTCCACCGTGATTCTAGTTAATATCAAGTGGAATTTTCTGTCGCAAAATGAATGTTTTTTTTTGTTGAGATTTTTTAACTTACCTTCGATTCTATACTTTTCCGATGAAAAATTCCACTTGATATTAACAGCCTCCGTGGTCTAGTGGTTAGAGCGTTAGGCTCACGATCTGGAGGTCCGGGTTAGATTCCCGATGAGGACATTGTCGAAATCACTTTGAGAGACTGTCCTTTGTTTAGTAAGGACTTTTCAGGCTTGAATCACCTGATTGTCCGAAAAAGTAAGATGATTCCGTGCTTCGGAGGGCATGTTAAGCCTTTAAATTGGTCCCGGCTATTAGCCGTAAAACACCTTCACCAACTCGCAGTGGAGCAGCGTGGTGGAGTATGCTCCATACCCCCTCCGGTTGATCGAGGGGAGGCCTGTACCCAGCAGTGGGACGTATATAGGCTGTTTATGTGTGAATATGTGATATTAACTCTGAATCATCCTCCTCAGTATTCCTTACGATGTCACTAACATCCTGTATACTATAATACACCTCTGCTTACACCTTTGGGAACACGAGCGTGATGTTATGTTGTAACTTTTGGTCCTATTTGAAAAAAGACGTCTTTTGCGAGTTTATTAAAAGAATTACGTATTACCTCTATACGCGATTTCACGTGTACCATCCCTTTAAATACTGCTAAACTTTTTTGCTAGCTAACGTTTACCAAGTGGTGGTACCAAGCGGGAGAACCAACTTGCTGAACGAAGCACCACTCAGGCTCTGAGAATCAAATCAAATCAAATCAAATACACTTTACTACAGAGAACTTAATTTAACAACCTGACATAATACATGAATACAGTACACTTTGGGCGGCGTTAATGCTCTAGAGCATTTTTTTCCCAGGAAACCACTACCAGGAACCAGGAAGCAACAAGAAATAAATAAAAGAAAACTAAAGTTAATATAATAATTACTCTATACGTACATATACACAGAACTGTTAATTTAATTAAAAGTAAGGTTATTTCCCTGATCTGAGTGAATTCACAAAGGTATCATTGTTTATTATTACTTATAGGATGTTGATATTGTATTAGTGTTATGTTGCTTTGCTATCGCATTGGGGAGACCTGTAATGATAGTGTATTTATGTGATAAATAAATGATATGGTATAAGAAGACCAGGTATGCTCAGTACTATGACAAGCCGCCGTTGCTAGCACTTGATGACGTAAGTGTTACCATTCAATTGGTATCACCAACATTCCAAGGACGTAAATGTTATTATTTAAAATTATATATTATTTAATAAAAATAATAGTAATTATTTATCACATATATAAAAATCATTAAAACTGTACGTAAATCTTTTACCAAAAGTACAATATTTCCTTGCAAAGTAAATTAAAAACGTTGTACGTGGGTAACTTATTTTTTACAAAATGGCAACTTAGGGTGGGATGACGTCAGCTGGGCTAACCTTGAAATGGTAGCTGTCAGTTTTGAGCATACCTGAGGGGTTAAAATGGCCTCATCGAAGCTAATCTAAGAAAGCAATATTGCTATTTGACATTAGTTTGCATTGTGCACTTACTTTTATATGCGCAAATGTCAAATTTAAATATTGCTTTTTTAGATGAATTGCTTCGATGTGGCCATTTTAACCCGCCTGGTTTTCTTATACCATGATTTAGGCCATATTTGTAGGTAGATACCTACGTCTTAATTTTAGTAGAATATACATTTTAGAATATATAAACAAACAGGTATTGTAATATGGGTATACTCAAGTGTGATAATATACCCTTTCCTGGATCTCGCAGGAGACAAAATTAACTCTCCGCTTTTACGCGGAGAAAAATTGTGATAGCTGGCTCCGGATGGCAGATAGTAGTGAAAGAAATCAACATTGCACCGACCTGTTTTAACCTATGCTACCTTTTGGCACATTCGATTGTAATATTTCCATTGAGGGACTTTCTAGGCTACGTTCACCAAAATCAATATAGATGGCGTTGTACAGCTTTAACGTAATAATTACCTACTTTCTCTATATTCCAAAATACAATGCAATGGTATAAAAATAATTGTTACTTGATATTAGACCCTATTGGGTTGATAGCGATAAGCGCTGAATGAGGGAAATCGTCGACCACGCCGGCAGGGTCGGTATCGGGGTTCTGAAGTGTTGATCAGACCATCGACCAAATAAAATACGTAAAACATGAAAATAATGCCGAATTTTAATTTAACGAAAAGCTGTTTTTAAATAAATTCAGGCTTAAATTCCGAGAAGTTCATTGCTATTGCTACGGGCGGGGACTTGAATTTAGCACCTCTAGTTTATGAGCAGAGCATTCTACGAAGCTAACTCTGCTATGCTATTTGCAATTAAAGCATTTTATACTGCTTTGGTGCGCTATAAGTTAATGAACTGATTGGGATTGGCTTCTACTTGAATGCGGCAAAACCCAACAAGAGGGTACATTTTTATTAATAATCAAAATCTTTAATGTCTCACTTTGTTCGGGTTGATATTTGTTGGATATGCTGCATACTTATTAATAATTATTATAGTAAAAGCTGTTTATGCAAGCAAAGCATATAATATAAGCATGAATAAAAGGCGCAACAAACTTTAAAATATTATTTTAAAATGCCATTAAAGTGAAAGAAAACGATTCTTATAAAACGAGTTCTAAATATTTTTTTGGTAATCTGACCATCATTTTTATCGCTTTATAAACCGGTTTACATTTTAGATACCTATTTCCATAAATAAGTATGGTAGAGTACCCACTCTACCTAAAATGCCTAACAGCGGAAGTCATAATATAGATCGCCCATAATAGGAATCTATAGAAGGTTAGCAGAGCCACAACCCATATGAAGACAATTTACTCCTGTGTGTTAGCCTCAGACATCTCATCAAATATGTACTTACTTATAGCTAAACGTCACAATCTGATTCATATTAATAATACGTATTTACAAGGGGAATAAAATGGCCACATCGAAGCAGTTCGTCTAAGAAAGCAATATTGCAATTTGACATTTGCGCATATAAAAGTAAGTGCGCAATGCAAATAAATGACAAATAGCTTCGATGTGGCCATTTTAACCCCCCCCCCCCCCCCCCTGGTAAATAAATTCCATTTGGCGTTTCTTGGATTCATATACCGGATTGATGCGTCTTTAATATTTCCGGTAAATGACTGAAAAGAAATAGGGATATCCCGGGATTTGACCTTAAGATCTTAGGATTCTAGGTAGGCGTTATACCATGTAGAGTCCGATAATACATAATAACTTCCTTATCTTTTATAAATCTCATAAAAATATACTCTTTTCGATAAAGGAAAATGGAACTCTTCTGTCTGTCTGTGCTTTGTACTCAGAATTGAATTACTAAATAAAATAAAATCACAAAGAAACTCGACGGGAATCATAAAAGTAAACTATAAGTAAGTTTTTCCCGCAATATTGCGAGCCTTTATATAGTTTATGAGTGCGATATTTATTTTATAATCCTGTGGAAACCAGGATTAGGTTACATACTTTTTGGTAAAAGGACAAAAAATAAATTTTCAACGTTATCTAGTAAAATTATCACCGCATGTGAGTTATTCAGTGTTAAGAAATTTGAATTCGCGGGTCAGGTCAACGACCGGTTTAGGCTATAAAATTAATGCGAGTTTATTTTATTATCAGTGGCCGCGTGAATGTCGGAGACGCGCGTAATTTTTGGTGACTGCCCATGCCCGCCAGTCCGTTGCTCCGCACTGATAAGTCTATTAATAATATCTATCTCGTGTCTCGACTCTGCCCACGAGCCAATCACCGGCCACCATAGAAAACGCACAGTGAACCCAACTACTACCCACTTATCGGCAAAAATTTAATCAAACCCTTCTCCACAATTAAAACGCAAATTAATGTACAGCTGCCTACTCAACATTTCCTACCACTGAAAACATACATAAATACGAATTTTATAGAACCAACCGACGAAGTCAGCCATTAATCAAATTGTATTCATTGATGAACGAATACACTTTTTATCTTTTCAAATTCAATTTTCGGTTCTCCCACTCCCATCTTTGAGTTTAATGTCGATGAAGTGACCCTTGAAGACAATTGCTTTTGCGTAGTTAATTAAATTAGGACATAAATGATGATTATCGTCAATTCAATTCAATTTTTGAAGTATGGCTTCTGTCAACTGATAATGCCATGCAGATAACTCTGTCATTCCTGACTTCGTGATTGGGTATTAATTTATGTTAATATAATCTTTAGTTTAACCTCAGCGCTTCTATCGTTAATGGTTCAGTCTTCATCTAATCGTCACATTGCGTTGTTTACTCTGTTCGCTGGGAGGGAACCAGTTTTTCTGGTGATGCGAGAATTGTGTGTATAAAGTATAAAAAAAATCCCAGTTATAACTTTGACTAGAGGAGCGTGTGTTGAGCGCGGTGTGAGGCGCCACGGAAGGTATCGTAGTACACGCGCTCGCTCGTGATAGTGCTTGTTTGCGCGTCGTGTTATGTTGATGGCTCTCTAAACACTAGCTTATTTTTTTATTTGTCTATTGAATAAAATATATTGTAGCGTTCCGTTCGCCACAGCAGTCTAGCCGGAAAACTATGTAAGTATTTATAAAAATATATGCACATTTAATACTCCTACTAAATACGTGGAACAATTTATAAAGTGTTGTGGTAAATAATAAAATGATTCCCTTGAATAAAAAAAATACTTGGAACTAAAATAACTCTTAATGGATAACAGAAAACAATTTCGGCACGTTTAATATAGATTTCCCAATGTGAACCGTGGAGCTTAGTTGTTTGTATAATACGGTCTCGACGAGTATTCGACGATTTTGTGGTAAAAATAGTTTGATTAAGTTCGAATATTTTCATTGGATATCTCTCGCTCGACGTCCCGCGGTTTCTTAATATTTCAATTAGTTTCGATAACAATACGTATTGCACGTTTAATTAATTATTTATATTCAATATACTATATTGTAAGATAAAATATGAAGACCGACTGGAAGAGTTGATTAAATATTCACGGCGACGTTGTCGTGTGTACTAATGCGACAACCTCTTGACAAGAGAACGCTCTGAAATAATAATAAGAGTGTCAATAGTAGAGGTCCCTAGCAGCGATTCAAGCGAAACATTTCACGCGGTTGGGACCGGTTCCATTAACACGTACCTACCTCTAAGCACACGAACGCGATGCATGTTTTTTTCTAGTTAACAGCCACTACACTCCACAATAACTCATTTTAACGCCCTTCGAGCTCAGGTGGGTGTCGAGGCGCTTAAAATATTGTTGTCACCCAAAACGATATTTCTTCAGCTGCAGAAATGTCTCGCCGCTTTAACAGAGGCCTCCCCAAGTTTTTCGTGTAGTGATTTATGTTTAATTACAGTTTCCTTCACATTTTTGTGTCAAGTACCTCCGGTAAAATTATAAGGAACTTTTCGAGTTCAAAAGGAATTCGGGGAATTTTTAACATTACTTAAAAGTTGGTTCAAACATTGAAATCGACGTCAATATATGTGCTACACAGCAATTTCATTACCTAATCATGTTTGGAGAGACAGTGAATAGGTATCGTTATTGTATTTCTGTTTGATAAGGAACTAGCGGAGATCAAAGTTCTGTGGCCCTCTGTGCTCTCGGAGTCACGTTCGCGATAGGTAGGTCGACGAGATTTATCGCTTACCTACTTGCATTACTCTGCTATAAAGAATAATAACTTGATAACTTGTATGGTACGGCGGGGAGCGTAATTTGTTGCTGTAATCACAACTTATTTTCTATCATATAGAGAGCTATAAGATTGGTGAGTTGGACAGTTAATGTATTAAAACGTCGGTGTGGAAGAGTAGAGTACCGTCTGGTACTCATAGAGTACTATTATGTATTCTATGGTCATAGTAACTTTTTTGGCCGTTTTCTTGTCATCGGGCGCACCGTTCCGTAGTTGAAAAGTTAGCTAAGTACCTACATTTAAGTGCACATAGATAACGTGTAATATAAAAACATAATGGTTTATAAATCACCAATGGCTATTTCGACTTTATTTAGGAAGAAATTAAAAAAATAAAAGCAATGTTATCTGCAGTTTCTACGTGGTTATCCGACACCACTTACTATTGAAGAGGGGAGGCTTACAGAAGTGAGAAGTAGGTATATTGCGAACCCGAGAACTTTCTTTCTCGAAGGTAATAATATAAAGTATAACCGCGCCCAAATTCCGTATTAGGGTAGGCGTGGCAATACAAACTTGTGGCTAGGTACTTTCCTTATTTCTTAAAGTAGATATGATGGATTATATTAGTGACATGACAGGTTATCCCCTGTGGAAACCATATTGGAAGCGCCGTGATCTTTAGTAGACTTCAACAACTCGCCCACAGTATAGGGCACTATAATAATAATTATCCGAAACAAGGCGTCTAGGTACCAACAGTTACAATCTGTTAATTATTTCACTGAATATTGTTTTACTGTTGTCATCATCCAATATCATCTATCGTCGAGCTGCGTGTATTAATTTAGATGATTATTGAAAGCAAAACAGTGTAGATATAACGCATGACCGATCACCGGATTCCGTGATGGAATAATTCGGGACAATATCAAAATTATCAATTTCTAAACACAAATATTACATGTTTGTTAATTTAAAGAACATTCCATATAATAGATAAAAAGTAATTACAAGATAAATAGCTATAAATATAATTTGTAATATCATGTCGCTGACCGATGTACTTAGTTAAATGATACATAATTATGTAATGTATACATTATTTTCTATAATTTTTTCTAGCGACGTTCTACAGTTTAAAACTGTTGTTATAAGTAGGTATCTAGCTTAATACCTTGGTTAATTAATGTAGATAAGTAAACAAATAAATATAAATACCTATCTACCCGGTAATAGAGATGATGTAACAAAAAGTAAAAACCTCATCATAAATATTGACAGCCAATACAAATTATGTGATTGTAGAATGTTAATGTCTTATCAATGCGGTTATTTGTTTATTTGTCGCATCTCGACATGTTATTAATTCCTCCTCGTAATAATATAAATGTTATCAGGTATATTTGCATGAATGTCGTGCGTTTTATCAGAGTTCAACAGAGGAAAAAATAACGCGCAAAAACATGAGAGGAATTTACGTAAAAATATGTTTTTCAGTTGCAGAACGTAATTAATAATCGGTAAATCTGTCAATGCAAAGCTCTCCCGCTACCTTCCGTTCCATTTCCGAGCACAAAACGATATTGATCGCATTTATTTACTCCGACAGGAAACGTCGGAATATTTCACAATCAAATTAACAATTTCACAGACAAAGACATTGTGGGAACAAGTCTGGGGTAAAACAAATAGTCCTGACCTAAAACACCAACATTACTACACCATTGTTAGCTTTCCGTTCGAGTTTTTGTTTGAGTAACTCTCCTGAAAAAGTAAAAAAACTTGTTTCCGTAAAACATTTTGTTTATATCAAACTTGGGCTAAGTCAATCTAACTTGGTTAGTGTGGTAAAAGATTTTTTTTCAGTTATACTTGCGTATAAATGTAAAAGAAATCTATGTTGGCATAGAGACAGACTAATAATGTTAGGTATACTTTACACAGATGATCAAACAAACAAAGCATTATAGAAAACGGGTAGCATTTCGTATGTACTACCTACCTTAGGTACCTATATTAATTTAATACTCTATCTGGATTCCATCGTAACAATACAGGGTGTAAGTGACGTCGTAACGAATACTGAGGGGGATGATTCTGAGTTAATATCAGGTGGAAATTTCCGTCGCAAAATTCTTGACTGTTTTTTGTTATTTTTTAATTATTTTTTTAATTATACTTTTGCGATGGAAAATTCCACTTGATACAGACCGTAACAAATACTGAGGGGGATGATTCAGACCATGATTCATGAGTTAATATCAAAAGGATTTTCCTGTCGGAAAATTCATGAAAGTTTTAGTGTTCTTGTTAATAATTTTCAGGTTTTTTTTTTACTTTTGCGATGGAAAAATCTACTTGATATCAACTCAGAATTATGGTCTGAATCATCCCTCAAAGTTTTCGTTACGATGCAGCGATGTCACTAACACCCAGTATATTATAAATACAACAAGGTTGACTTTGGATTCACAAAAAGCCGATATTTACGTGAGAAACATTTAGATAGTCCCGCACACTCAATTTCCTACTCGGATCCGACACTGAATTTAGTTATCCGTAAAAATGTGACAGGTGTCGTGAAGTAGCTACAGGGGCCCGGGCCCGCGCCGTTTACGAGCATTTAAATATTGGATTACGGTCGCTGATTTATGTTGACATTTCATTTCAGCTTGAGCACGTGTTGGTGTCATGACCCCCCCGACTGACGAAGCCGCGGAGCCGCCGCATGTAGTGGTGCTAGATGGGGGGTTCTCCACACAACTATCCTGTCATGTGGGCCATGTCATTGACGGCGACCCGCTCTGGAGCGCGCGGTTCCTCCACACACACCCCGACGACGTCGTCAACACACACCTTGACTTCCTCAGAGGTAACATCTTTATTTATTGCAAGAAGATTGGAATAATAATCATACACAACTGCTGGACATCATAAGCGAACATGCTAAGTGAGTACACCTAGTTTGCGCGTATCATCTCCGATTTTTTCAACAACCTTTTTCTCCGGAAAATAAATGTTAAAATGTGTGTGGATTGATTATTTCACCACTCGCAGACCGTATTAAAGAAACGCTGATTGTTTTGCCACTTCGTATATAATTCGGTTTTAGTAGATAATTACAAAGGTTACAAACACGTCCGACAATAAGAGAAGTTCGATGAATACAAAATTAATTTAAAAAATAGTAAAGAATTAATATTTTTTTATAACCTTTTTTTAAAAGGTATTTTTATGTTGCAATTGTCGACAATAAAAGCCTGACTAGGTAAATCTGTAGCCCTCATAAATTATAACATCTCTTTATTCCTCGCAGCGGTTTCTAATTTTAATATAACTTCAGTAAAACACGTTACAAGATGAATAACTTCAGCGAAAGTACGTAACGCATCACGAATATCATTCCGGCCGTGTAAACCATAAAAAGTCTAATATAACTAGACTAAACTTGCCAATTTTGTAAAAAGGGAAAATTTATAGCCAATCCTATGCGACGGATTATTATTTTATATAAACGTGAAGGAAGTTTTTATGGTAAAATCCGATTAAAGATTTTTGATATGTTTCCTGTGTTAATCATAATTAATTGCATGTGGTGAGCTGAATGGCTCAGACACTCATAATAGAGAAGGATGATGCATTTTTTTTACATAGATATCACTCGGGGACCACTCGCGTGGTTGTGGGCGTACACGTGGTAAGCTAATTTTAAATTCCCTTTCTACTACGTAGTTTGTCCGTTGAACTATATCGCTTTATATAAGTACAACGTAAATTCCTTCATATAATATATGACAATGAACGTTCAAGCTATTCCCTGAAATTTTAAAATATACCATTTCATGCCAACTGAAATAGACAAACATTTTATGTACTTAATCCATTTAATAGAATCCACTGGATAAACTCAACTCATCTAGGTATAGGTATGAAACCTACTGATACTCTATAATTGAGATAAAAACCTAATATAAGGGACTGAAAGAGCAATCAATACCTAGGTAAGTATTGAAATAAAATATCCTTTTAGAAATTAATCATTCAGAACCGATTCGTGGACCTCTAATTCTACTAATTGTATAGGAGTGCAAATAAAAGCAGCTCGTAGGAGTATTTTTACCTGCGTCACGTGTAACCACCGCATCCCTTCTGAACTGCAAAGTGATTGCGTTGTTTTGCGTCTCTCAGATGGAGTTTGAATGAATTTCAAACACCCACGTGTGCGAAGCCACAAACGAAAGCTCGTTGCGAAACAGCATAAGTAAGCTCTTATGAAGTTCCCATATTACGTACATACATCACATTTTGCATGCATAGTACGCGTGTTTTGACGAATTACACGTTAGCTCGCTTTTACCCCGTCATTTTCTTGCATCTGACAGCGAGAGTGCGACCTCGTCTCGTGTCATCGTCCCCTGAAAGCGCTTTTCTTCGCCACAAAACGGACCGTTTCTTTTCATAAGGAAAAGCTGAAAAGTGTCGGCAAGCAAATAACTCCCTAGAGGGGAAAAGCCTACTGCCTTGCTTTGCTGCCTCTTATGGAAGAAATGATATGAAAAAATATAAAATACGGCCTCGTCGTACTTTGTGGAATGGTAATTACATCAAAGAAATTTATAAAAAGGGAATGTTCGAGCGCGCTTTCTTTAAAATCTGCATAAGTATTTTCTTAAGAGGTCTCACAAAAAGTGTTGATTACGTTGCCAATTTTCTTTATGGATAGTATGGGTATTTAAGAAGCAGCTGTGGCGGCGTGATTATTATGATTGACGCTGTAGCGCTGTGCCAAGAGACGGCGCTATGCCACGTCTAGTTACTACCCACATTTGCATAGTACAGGGCGGGCAGGCGAGCGGCGGGCGCGAGTGGCGGCGGCGAGCGGCGCGCGCGCGTTACACCCGCCCGGGATACAAGACGCCACACATTGGGTCGAAAGTGCTATTGCAGGGACTTACGATTCAACTTTCGTTTATCACATATTTGATTATGCCAATAGATAGAGCTAATCAAACACAATAAATGTTATGTTAGGTCATTTTTTCCTAAAGTTTATACTTTGGTCAGAAAAAAACATTTTCTGTTTTTTTTGTATGAAACGTATCAAAGACAGTTAAATTTCTGCCAAGTCCATACCGATCCAGCTGCGAGACCTTATTTTCTGTAATCTTTGTCTAGTTGACTACTCAAATGCAAAATCAGCATCTGCCTAAAGTTGCAATTCTTTGAAAAAAATGGGTCAGAAAAGGACAAAAAATTCAACATTTCAAAATTCAGTTTTATGTTTTATTAATTTATTATAAGCTTAGTTCTATGTTAAATACTATACAGAAATACATTACAACACAAGTGACAAAGTTAAAATGAACAAAAAAATATTTTGAAGCTACCTACCCAGAACATATAATTAATGAATAACCTTTACTTATGTTTTTTCGTTATAAAATTTCTCAAATTTATTAACTTCTATCTATCACTATTGCTCGCCATAAATTGTGACAATACATTCTTACAACTCTTATTAATTGGTTACCTACATAAATTTTAACAAAATAATAATATAATCTTAAGAGATACTTAAACAAAAATATACTACTTAACTTGTAAAAGACAAAAGATATTAAATACAAAAAGTTAGCCATTATTTTAAAATGCTATTCACTTCACTATCACTAGAACTATCTTCTAAATTACTTATGTCTATAAATTCTATATCAGATTCAAGCGGATAATGCAGCAAAAGCTCTCTAGCTTCGGAAGAAAGAATCATTCCCTTTTGCTTTGTCATTCGAGGTCTAAGACTCGTTATCACTGGATCAGAAGACAATAGAAGATTATGCAAAATGTCTTCATTTGTCGCTGTCCTACTTATTTTTCTGGAATGGTTATCTCTGTATTTCCGGAAGTCTTTGTTACGAGCTTCTGCTGCTTCTTCAGATAGTTTTCCTATGGGCATAGCACCAAAATGTTTAATTATATCAGCTCCATGGATCAATAGCTCGATGGCATGTAATACCATGGATAAAATTCCACATACATATTTGCAGTGTTTTTACAGTACTTAGAAAATTTTGAATTTTATCAATTTTTGGATAAAATTCAAAACTATCTGAAGAAACAGCAGAAGCTCGTAACAAAGACTTCCCGAAATACAGAGAGAACCATTCCAGAAAAATAAGTAGGACAGCGACAAATGAAGACATTTTGCATAATCTTCTATTGTCTTCTGATCCAGTGATAACGAGTCTTAGACCTCGAATGACAAAGCAAAAGGGAATGATTCTTTCTTCCGAAGCTAGAGAGCTTTTGCTGCATTATCCGCTTGAATCTGATATAGAATTTATAGACATAAGTAATTTAGAAGATAGTTCTAGTGATAGTGAAGTGAATAGCATTTTAAAATAATGGCTAACTTTTTGTATTTAATATCTTTTGTCTTTTACAAGTTAAGTAGTATATTTTTGTTTAAGTATCTCTTAAGATTATATTATTATTTTGTTAAAATTTATGTAGGTAACCAATTAATAAGAGTTGTAAGAATGTATTGTCACAATTTATGGCGAGCAATAGTGATAGATAGAAGTTAATTAATTTTGAGAAATTTTATAACGAAAAAACATAAGTAAAGGTTATTCATTAATTATATGTTCTGGGTAGGTAGCTTCAAAATATTTTTTTGTTCATTTTAACTTTGTCACTTGTGTTGTAATGTATTTCTGTATAGTATTTAACATAGAACTAAGCTTATAATAAATTAATAAAACATAAAACTGAATTTTGAAATGTTGAATTTTTTGTCCTTTTCTGACCCATTTTTTTCAAAGAATTGCAACTTTAGGCAGATGCTGATTTTGCATTTGAGTAGTCAACTAGACAAAGATTACAGAAAATAAGGTCTCGCAGCTGGATCGGTATGGACTTGGCAGAAATTTAACTGTCTTTGATACGTTTCATACAAAAAAAACAGAAAATGTTTTTTTCTGACCAAAGTATAAACTTTAGGAAAAAATGACCTAACATAACATTTATTGTGTTTGATTAGCTCTATCTATTGGCATAATCAAATATGTGATAAACGAAAGTTGAATCGTAAGTCCCTGCAATAGCACTTTCGACCCAATGTGCGCCATCGCCATTAATCACCTTGTCTGTCTAATACGTTTCCATTCGCAGGCCGAGCGCCGACACCTATTTATTACCTACATAATTATTTTCTTCGACCCGAACGCCTTTTGCCGAACGAACGGTTCCATGTTATTGAACTAGTCCAAGTAGGCGGTCTTGTGTTGCATTACAAAGTTTTAATAACATTAATTGTTTACGCCTGTTAGCCGCACCCTGCTCACTGTTAATATAGCGACGACGTACAACTCGTACAACTTAGGCAATATTTATCGAGTTAGTTTGTTAATATAAACTTGTAGAATATGTATAATTGTGGAAGACAGGAAAGGAACGAAGACATTGCGGAATAAGTTAAGGGCATTAATCTTGTTCATTATTGTTTCCATTACGTTTATTGGGATGATTAATGTGACCGGAATTGGGGGTATGAACTAACGCAGGGTTGTTTGTTTGTAGCGGGCGCGGACGTGATTATCACAAACACGTATCAGGCGTCGCTGGAGGGGTTCGTGGAGCACCTGGGCCTGTCTGAGAAGCAGGCGTATGACCTGATGCTTCGCGCTGTCGAGCTCGCCAAGCGCGCGCGCACGCTCTACCTCGACGAGTACCAAGACTACGTCAACAACGGTACATATTTTTTAATTTCCTTTACGACCTACAAGGGTCTAGACGTAATAAAGAGGTTTCTATGAGAGACGGATATAAATGCCACCCTTGATGAAACGAACGGACAAGAAAGTGTTCCTATAAGGGTTCCGTTTTTCCTTTCGAGATTCGACATCCTAATGACGACGACGGTACCTCCTTGTTCTCTCGTGTCTATTTCCCGTGTCTGTTTGACTCCCTCCGAGTCTTGTTTCGCCACTCTGGGCGTAACTGCGTTCATTTCCCTGAACAACGGTAGCAATAAAAGAGAATACCTAACTAAAGACCTTGTTAAATTAACACTAACTTCTCCCGCCGGACAGAAAGAAACTTCACAGTGCAGTTCCAATTTTCCACGTTTAATTAATACTTCGCCATTGGAATTATAAACTTACAGTAAAATAGTTAAAATAGTTATTTATCATATTAAAAAAGTCAAGAATGTTTGCATTTTAGTGTAAACAAAGCTTCTCGAGTCCGCATACCGCAAGGGACGGGTGCAAGCACGCATTAATTACACTTTGCAGGGGTTTAGAGGTATTCGTAGAGATAGGGTTGAGAGTGTATGTGGACGAATGAGTGGGTCGGGGCCTTGGCGACAATAATGTGTCATTTGTGCAATTTGTTAATGTAGAGCACGGGCCCCTGGTGGTGGGGTCGGTGGGCCCCTACGGCGCGCACTTGCACGACGGCTCCGAGTACGACGGCAGCTACGCCGACACCACTTCTGTACAGGTACATCCATATCCCATACTAAAATTATAATAATGGGAAACTTAAGACTTTCGAAGCCCAAATCTCTCGCCTAATTGGTCTCGGTGTGCAAACACCTCCTAATTTTATTTTAGTTATACCCGTAATTTTCTTATCCGCAGAAAAGGAAAGGGACGGATGATTGGCAATAATGTAGGTGTAATAATGTAGTTATTTCTATTATTTTTTAATATAAGTAGTCTATCTTGTTTCTCTTGTTCACTTGATTGTGCATGCTGTGACTACTTGTTTATTTATTTATTTATAGGAAAACCAACAGCTACATCAAATAGTATAAACATAAATATAAATCACAAAAGAGCCAATTATAGGTTTCCACAGGTAGACTTCGGTATATGTTGGTCATACAGCAATAATAGATAGTAAAATAAACTAGGTGCCTATACAAACATAACAAACACATTTTACGAAAAAATCAGCTAGTCGCCCACAATGCCTGGGATAGAAATCTGCAAGCAGAAAAATGCCTGCGATCACGTAATTACAACGCATGATACTCCTAACCAACTAATATCTTTTTGCCAATTTCCGCTTCACTGATGGTATACTACAGTTGAAGATATCAATATCAAGATCTTTTATTATGTTATTAAGGTTTCTGGCACTTGTAATTGAGCTAGCTCTTAATCTTTTTTATTGTCTGTAACTTTGCATGTGCAGAGTGTAGCTTGTAAGTTGTCCATAATAATAAATAAATAAGTACTTAGTGTACCTACGTTTCAGGAACGTACGGAGTTATATAACAGTTTACTGCGATATAACCGAGGTCCACGTGGATAAAGACGCGAGCGAAAAGCTAGTATTCCATAGATAAATTACACCCTCACGTCTCCCAAACAGAACCAGGTCATGTATTTCAATAATGCAAAACCCGCTAATCAGTTCTTTGTCTATTCCCGTATCTACGTCATGATTTGCTTTTAGAGGCGCCCATTCCGAATCGATTTTTAATTAAATGTCAAAAGGTTAAAGCTTACCGGCTAAAAGCTTTAAATTCAAAATGAGTATTTTTATAGAACATTAACTTGTAACAATTTAGGGTTCACTCGGCAGAGAAGAATTCCAGACGAAAAAAAAATGATTACATTATTTTCGTATCAGTTTACTAAGAATAGCACAACATCTCGTTTATGTTATTCTGATGTCTCTAAACGGCGATAAATGTCCTGGCAATACGCCATTACTTTTATCAGAAAAGAAACTACTCACTACTATTACCCATTGTAGCAGTGCACTGCACGTAAACAAGGACATAAAGATGTTTATTTATTTTATTTTCAATGAAAACGGCAATGAATGCTCATGATCACTTCGCGAGCTATCCAGAAGCGCATTCGAAAGATATTTCTTAATTGTCTCAGTTATCAAAAGAAAATAAAAAGATCCCGGTTGATTCCTTGCAATCGTAACATCTATCTTGTTCAAATTGTTGAGCTCAGAAAAACCTGCCCTGTAGCGGCGGGGAGCCATGAATGCATAGCCTAATAAAGGTTGAAAGCGCCAGCTAAATCGTAAAGAGTGCCGTAAAGTTGCCTGCAAATTAAAATTTACATCGGCAATATGAAAAACTCCCTCCATTGCCTGTTGTTTTTTTGCCCGACAGCATTTGACTGGGGTGGACGGACAGTTAATTAACGAAAACTAGAACAAATGGGCATTAGGAACAAACACTAAGTTACTAATAGATGTTTGTTTCACACAGTCCTGGTTTTGTAGTTAAAGTACGCCGTAACAGCATTAGTGTTCATTCAGCACAACTAATATGTTTTCAAGCAAACACCGCGAACGCTTCGTTATTAAAATGTAATTACTAATGATAGATTAAGGTTTACGAAAGATAAATGACACTAATTTAATTCCTCCAGGATGAAGGGACAACTTTAATCCACATCTGAGTTTAATAAAAAAGGAACTCCGACAACTAGCGTAAAGAACATACATACATACATACATAAACTCACGCCCGTAATCCCTAATGGGGTGGGCAGAGCCACAAGTAATCAAAGACAACTTGCAGCCACTGTTGATACGAATTCCAAAGATGGATAAAGAAAAGAAAAAAAAAAAAAAGCGTAAAGAAATCCTAAAGTAAGATGATCAAGAAGTTGTAAAGGGCTTTCGCAATTTGCAATTTTGTTAACGGAGCGCGACCTCCGTTTTCTAAAATTAGAAAGTGGGTAAGGTTAGATTTATTTCTATGTAAATTAGCTGCGCTGCATTTGCATATATATGTAGCCAAATTGGATCACCTAAATATCTCAAAGCTAAACGAATGTAGATTCGAAAATATTTTTCTTTTTAAAATTCCTTTTCTTAGTTTAATCTTGTTTGGAAAGATACCAAAAACACGTCCAGAACTCCTGACAGTCTAAACTTCCAAATAAACATGACACATTTTCCAGGTTGATATTGTTTGCTTTTATGCAATGTGGGCACTCGAAAAAGCGTTCGACTATAAGCTTGGTACTATTAAGAAATAATTTTGGGTTGAAAAATGTCGGTTGAAACTTGAAACCGTCCCAGTGGGGCGTGCGTCAGGTTGAAGTATTTTTTAATAATTTCTTCCCCTCTAGCATTCATTTCGGCAGTCCCTGTGGTAGCTGCGACGGAATTCAGTAAAAGTAAGAAGGAAACTTGCGTTTAATTTGTCAGACTATGCGGGAGTGGCACCGGCCGCGTATCCAAGCGCTGGTCGAGGCGGGCGTTGACCTGCTCGCCTTGGAGACGATCCCGTGCCAGGAAGAGGCCGAGATGCTATGCGACCTGCTCAGAGAGTTCCCTAACATAAAAGCCTGGCTATCGTTCAGTTGCAAGGTAAGTCACTTTTACCGACCCATTTTACAAAACCTTTGCATTTTATATTCGCCTTAGGCCTACAATTTCATCACTAATCTGTTACTATTTAAGGTAAAAATCGATACCGTGGCATTGAATGTCTGACCCCGTATATAATAATAAGTGTACCGGTATTAGCATCGCTTGTCAACTGAACTATATTAATATCAATATCTACTGGGTACTGGCACATTTGATGTAGTTTTCAGTGCACTATATAAATGTCTGTATTATTTGTGTAAGTATAGATAGTTGATTATAGGTAATTAAGTAAAGATATAAGGTATAGAGTTTAATATAAAGCTAATAGAATAACATAAAAGATCTAATTAAGAGTCAGCACAAACTCGTCTTTTAACATTTAAATATTAATAACGAAAGAATTTCTCTACAAATGATGCTCCATAATGCAGCTAGAAAATGCAATTGGACGAAATGAGAAATTTTGATGAAGACTCTAACTCTTCCTGCAGACTAACAGCGTCAAAAAGCTTATTACGGACTGACTGTACGATCTCGTGCAATTTTAGACTCGCTTCTATATATTAGAAGGATTAATTAAGAAATACGAGTGTATTTTTCAGGATAGTAAGATAAAAATTGTTTAAATTATTGTTTCTGTATAACTTCAAAAATTCGAAACGTTTGGAAGTCAAACGCAATTCAGTGGGCCGTGAACGAGGCTGAGCGTATTGGCCGATGTTATCTAACCCTACTGCGGGAACCTTGTTTATCCAGTGTTTCAATATTTTTGTATGTGTTCGTACACAAAACTTGAAGTTGTTTATTTTCCGCCATTCATTCTGTCGGGACCGAAAAAGCAACCTTAAGTGTCGTGTGGTCGGAACTACTTAGAATATATTGTAAAATATTGTTTTACTAAACCGTCTGGAATTGTATTCCAATAATTTTCATACAGTTTTCACAACACGCTGCTAGGTATCTACTAAAATTTGTGTAGTTTATTAAACAACTTTTGCTCTGCTGCAAAATAAGCCGAACAATTCCATTCAATGCGAGTTACCGGAAGTCGTAAAACTAAAGTTTTCGTAATGAGCGGGAGAGCCGATGGTTTTCCTGTAACGGTACTTTTGCTGTGTTGGTCGCATATTCACCTGCGCGGTGTTTTATAGTTATTTGTTGATGTTTCAGGACGACCAGAGCATAGCACACGGCGAAAGTTTCCAGAAGGTGGCAAAGAAGTGTTGGGAGACGAACCCAGAACAGCTGGTCGCTGTGGGAGTCAACTGCTGCGCACCGTCCTATGTGGCCAATTTAATAAAAGGCTTCAACGACGACCGGCCGCACGACCCCATTCCACTTATCGTCTACCCCAATTCAGGAGAAAAATACAACCCTCAAATAGGGTAAGATATCGCGCTTTGATAAGTCGCACATAACTTCACTAGTTTAACGAGAGTAGACGACTGTGTAAAGTTCCTCAGGGGTATTTCAATGCAGGTAAATGTTGAGCTATCAATCTAATCGGTTAGCCATTTCAACTACTGTATCTGGGGCAGGATTGGCATTTATTTCCATTATTCATTCCTAATTAAGGATTCTATTATCATACAAATACAAGACGTTTCCTTGTTAGAGGCACACATGAGATTTATTAGATTCGTGCAATGGAGCGAGCACAGTAAACACTCGGCAACATTTTGGGACTTGCTACAATTTACTTTCAATGGCAAGGAAAATCACCGGGCGTCTGTAAAAAAAGACAGTTACAAAGACTTGTTCTTTTATTCTAAGAAATACGTGTTGTGAATATTTTATTTGAGGAAGTACAAAGAAATCAAATAAATCTAATTTTATCGAAGGTAGGTATCACAGCTTTTGAAGTCGTGTTCTTGGTAGGTAGGTAGAGAAGATTAGATGTTACATTACCACTCCATATGAAAAAAAAAACTTATTTTAAACAATATATCCTACAGTAGGCTGAATGATGTTAATACCTTTGCCTTTGCTTAGGTTTTATTAAAATTTTAATATTGATTTGGATAGGTACTTTGTTAGGGTAATGTGCCCACACTGTGGCCCGTCCCTAAGAGTACTCAGGCCCAATACAAATAACATTTTGCTATTTTTCATTTCTTTTATTACGTTTGTATAGTTCATGTTTCTAAATTCAAATTCAAAAATATCTTTATTGAGTACGTAACATAGTTACACTTTGAATCGTCAATTTTTACATAACGAACGTCTCATCCGCCTAAAACTATGCAGCTTCTCACAACCTGTATAGCCGGGGAAAAGAAGCTGCAAGAAAAACCTCGGCACAGGGCCCTAGACGTTCTTTAAAAAAAATAAAAATAAACGTAAAATATTGATATACAATTGAGTAATTTAGCTGCCTAATATCAGTTCTCAGACAGTTAATCCCATGCATTCATATCTTCTAAATAATCACTAACTTTATAATAACCTTTTTTGTAAAGTTTTTGTTTAACTACTGTCTTAAAGCAGTTGAAAGGCAAATTCTGAATGTCAATGGGAATCTTATTGTAAAAACGTATACATTGCCCCTTAAAAGATTTAGTAATCTTATGTAATCGACAGACTTGTAAAGCAAGTTTATTTTTATTCCGGGTATTAACAATGTGCCGATCGCTATTTTTTGCAAATAATCCTATATGTTTTTTTACATATATTAAGTTTTCTAATATACATGATAGGGGGGTGATTATTATAGAAGTTATTTCATTAAGTTTGTTAACCGCACACACCTTAGGGGGCACCTTACCCTAATGATGACCACAGATTATTTGGCATTTGGCAATGACAATTTGAGTAAACACAATAGGTACCTTTAGAGGTCACATGACGGTCAAATAAATAGGTACACGATCATTGCTAAAATAAACACCATCCGACTGATTTGAGAGCTAAAAAAGAGAAAGAAAGCTAATTAAGACGGAATCTCAAAATGGTTTTAGAATTAGCGTAACTTTTTTCTCCTTACTGAATTGTATTAGTTACCTAATTACGAAATAAAATACCAGGAATGAAGATTGGAATTAAGTATGTATAGGTACATATCTTAGCTAAGAAACTTGATATAGACGGAGGCTTGAAGACGACAAAATTAAATCCTCTGTCGCTGAAATTTTGCTAGGTTAATACATCAACCATGATGTCAGGGTTATGATTGAGCCACCGAAGGCCCCTGACATGGCTCAAGTAACGATTAAATAGTAACCGGGACCAACGTCTTAACGTGCCTCCGAGGCACGGATCATCTTACTTTCGGACAATCAGGTGATCAGTCTGTAATGTCCTAACCAAACTAGGGATCACAAAGTGATTTTTGTGATATGTCCCCATCGGGATTCGAACCCGGGGCCTCCGGATCGTGAGTCCAACGCATTTAGTACGCAATATAGTATAACATTAGGTGAAACATGTATAAAAAATCCAAAAAAAAATCACACTATTGGGTGGAACACGAATTTTTTTAAATATTGATATTTTGTTAGGGTAATGTGCCCAAACTGTGGGCGGTATTTACCTCGGTATATCAAAAATCTTTAAATAACATTTTTGAGTTAAGTTGAGGAATCGCTATTATGGAAGCACCTTGATACAAACTTAATGGCGACAAAGTCCCGATTACAATACAATACATCATCATCACCAGCCCATTACCGTCCCCACTGCTGGGGCACGGGCCTTCCCTATGGATGGATAGGGAGATCGGGCTTTAAACCACCTCGCGGGCCCAGTGCGGATTGGTGGTTATTAACGACTGCTAATGCAGCCGGGACCAACGGCTTAACGTGCCTTCCGAAGCACGGAGGAGCTCGAGATAAAAACTTCTTTTTTGTGGTCACCCATCCTATGACCGGCCTTTGCGAAAGTTGCTTAACTTCAACAATCGCAGACCGAGCGCGTTTACCGTTGCGCCACCGAGCTCCTCAAAAAAAAAAAACATACCGAGATCAATATAGCTTATGTTATACGTGACTATATTCTCAATTGGAGTAATCAGATTTGGGTACATTGATCGCATGATGAACTAAGTATCCACGTTTCACCGAGCTTTCTGTTAGACTAACGTGGGTAGGTGAACCGTATCGCCGTCTATAATGGTCGGGCTAACTGTGCAAGTGAAAATTGCACGTAAAATATATTAATAACTTATTGGTGCAAATTTGGGAACGGATCGGTGCTTCTCATTTGAGAAACTACAGGCCCACAATGCTTTAACGTGTCTTATTTAACACGTTCATTGTGTAACTGAAAATTAGATACACCTCACGTGCAATATTATTTTTCGATAAGTACATTGGAATGTATGTGCCTACATAGACACACTATGACAAGACAAAAACAATCTGAAAAGCCTCCCGTCGGACTTTTCTTTTTTGCCTAGTGCCCCACATAATTATTATGGGGCATGCTCGTATGAGTTTCAAATTGATTGTCACATATGTGGTTTATACACAGTGAACGTGTTAACGTAGAGTAATTACCTTATAATTATACTATGTCTGAACGTGAGTAGGTAATTGCTTCTTTTCGCCTAATGTCTTGTAGTCCACACTGATACCGTAACGAATACTGAGGGGGATGATTCAGCTCATTGTGTTATTATCAAGTGGAATTTTCCATCGCAAAAGTATAGAATTGCAATTAATTAAAAAAAAAATTAAAAAAAAAAAACTAATACATCATTAATTTTACGACGGAAAAATCCACTTGATATTAACTCAGAATCATGGTCTGAATCATCCCCCTTAGTATGCATTGCGATGTCACTAAAACCCTGTATAGGGTTATATTCTGAATGATAAATTCCTCCAGTGAAATTTTCATTGAAATCTGCTAAGTAGAACGTGCGTGTTGCGAGTATAAACAGACTAACAATAAACTGCTATTTCGGGTTCTCTCTCGGGTTACGATCGACACAATTTTCTTCATTAATATTATTAGTGTAACGATTAAGATGAAGCAGTCAATTTATTTATTTTATATATTTCTGTATTGCATGTCTATTGTGTTCAGTAAAGTATATATATTTGTATGGTATCATTGTTTAACTTTAATAGAATAGTAGTAGGAAGTCCTGAGGCCCAAATTTCCAGGTAGAATATTACACCTAATAAAGTTAACGATTACTTATTTTGGAACCCTGTCACGAGGATTGATGAGGTCAGTAGTCTAAGTACCTCACAATCTTTCTATCTTCATCTTAATCTTCAAAACTAAGAGGGAATAGAATGTGGTCAATCGCAAACTTATTTATAATATTAAAAAAAACGATATTTCCAGTTGGATAGACCGCGACAAGTGCGAGGCCGTGGAGGTGTTCATCCAGGAGTGGCTGGACCTGGGCGTGCGGTACGTGGGCGGCTGCTGCCGGACCTACGCCGCCGACGTCTCCCGCATCTGCAACCAAGTCCACTGCTGGCGGGACCGCGTCCGCTTCCAAGCAACCAACGCTAACGCCCAGTCCAACCCCACCCAATGACTTATTCAACAACTTCCATCTAATCAGTCTATATGGGTCACAGACTAAAAAGTAACTAACCTCGCGTAGCCGAGTTCCACTTAAATTCTGTCGCTCAGCTCTTCTCATTACGCGCGCCCGGTATCATTCACAGACGATGACCATTGTGCTAAGAACACGTAAGATACCCTCTACTCATACAAATTAGTTCTTTATTGTTTTCAAACTAAATTTGATCAGTCTATTGCGTTCTATCCTATGGAATGGACTTCCCGATTGTGACCCAACTGGGCTGATTGGATATGAGCCATGAAATAATTACGTAATTACCCTAAATGTGCCATAGATAGCTATGTAGCGAGTGCCACCAAGTTTAATGACGCAGTCATATTCAGGCGATCGTGTTGGAACGACTCAATTGAAAGCCTATCTCGGGCCACATACACGGCTTTTTACTGTCATTGTCATAAAACTTGAATCGCACTCCATAAAATATTTTTTGAATGTTATACGTTGAGTTTAGGTACTTTATAAATGTTATATTAGTATATGTTTAATTTAAGTATACGTACTATCTTGTTATGCTAAATGTTTTATAAAAATATATACATGTAAATTTACCTACCTATCTATGTTATTGAATACTTATAGCTTTTCGTGGTAGATGGTAAATTGGTATAAAACGAAACGAATTTAAGGCATCCAAACCGTATAATATTTTTATTTTACCATAAAACGTTTTATCAAAGATTTTATTACCAAAACTTTATGTTTATATATGTACCTTCTTATGTGTAAATACATGCATAAAACAAGTTCCTATTAAAGTATGAATAACGCAATGGGATGAGAAAATAACTGAGCAAATCTGTCATTCAACCTTTATAACGTTACCAAATTAATGAGACAATATTGTTATTACGAGAGCAACTAATTTATTACGGTTTGTCGTAATAAATCAGTACAAATGGACTTCGAATAAGTTGTTAATTGATTGTTAATGACTTGTCAAACTCACCGCTCAAGGGATTGTTTCCCTCCACGATAAATAAAAGTTTCAAAAATAGAACTGAAGTTTTAACATTAAAAAACAATAAGTCCCTCGGCTAAAAATAGCTTTCGGAATTCCATTATTATTTTAATAAGTTCGCAAAAAACGGGAAGAAAAGTTTTGATGATTTAGTTATTCCATGTGGTCGCGTTCGGCGCGGCAGGTCCGCGTCGGCCGGGGATCGCGCTGGCGGTAAATTGGAAATGAAATTAAAACGGTAACGTTTGTTGTTGTCGCGAGCCGCGACGACAAGCGACGATCGCTCCAAACCACCCGTCATGGAAGGAATAAAATAACAGCAGCAACGTCGCGTTTTTCAACTAGAGCGCGGGGAATTGACAAGTAATTGGATCGACTTCTTTTATCTCGGAGGTACTTAGGTGGGTACGCTACCTAACTTGGCTGTCCATCGAAACAGGATCGCATTCGTCTTCTTTGATCTTAATAACCTTAAACAGTCTTAATAACTGTAAGTAGCTTATTGAGTTTTCTTGGCTTGCTCTGCCCTCTTGATGTCAATAGTGATCAATTGTGGTTCTAAATCTCTGGTACACGTAAAGTTATAGATACCTAAGTGACTAACGTATCTAAGCTTAAGTGATCTGGTGTTTTAGTTTAGTGTGAAATTAGCTCTTAATGCAGTAGAGTGGGCCGGCGTTTAAAGAGGTATTTTTCCCGCTAACAGCACTTTGCGGCCCTCTGCTTTACACGTACACAGAGCGCGCTCCGCCCGGCTGAGCACCCAGTGAACCGAACGGCGTCACGACCCAACCTAGTTTACAATAGTTTCACTTGTATATCGCTCCGTTACCACGTCTACCTCAATTAATTAATCCAGGACGACTGCAGTATAATTTGTACCTCCGAAGTTACTCGACATGAGTTAGCTTGTCAACGAATCCATCGGGAGTGTGGGAACTAACATTACCAAACAACAAACTTTGTGTAAAGCTCGTCACGTCTATATATTTAAACTAATTTGTTAAGTAAACAATTGTAAGTAATACTCGTATAAAAAGTGAGTAATTAACATTTACTCTCTTTAGCGTCCTTAAATAGGTGTTTGGGTTGCAAGGCGGCGATGGCAAGAGTGCGTTCCTGCTTCTCCTCGTTGAGCTGCAGCTGAAGGTTCTTAACGTCTAGTTTGAGTGTTTTTATTTCGTTCTGGAGCCGCATGACAATGGTCCAGAGGCTCGGCGACCCGTGGTTGGAGGTGGAGTGTATCGGCAGCGAGGGCGACCGCACTAAAGCTTCTATCGCCATTGGCGGTTCGTCGTCGCACTCTGCAAATAAAATGGTGTCACACAATAAAATAGGCACCTTGTAGTTTTGCTGCTTCAAATACCGATCGATACCCACCTTGGTTAGAAGGCAGTGAATTGCAGTTTAGATTGGCTAGTGTAGTGGGTATACAGTGCTTTGTGAATTGCCTCGTACTGGACCGAGCGGTAATTGTAATTTTGTGTGAGGTGCGTGTTGGACAAAAGGTCGGTGGAGTAGGCAACATACTACTGAAAGATTATACTACGCAGTTACTGTTGCGGCGTACAGATAGACAAGTAGAGTTGGCCAGGGTTAGATATTAACAAAGATAAAATATAGGTTCAGATATTTATTTCGAAAACTTACAATTCTAATACAATATGATTCAATAAAAAAATAAATATGTATATGATCACACTACTACAATGGTTATATAATTGTTAAAGAATATCTGTATCATACAACGCTATTAGTTATAGACAATAAATGTATATGATCTAACAATGACTTATGCCACATTAGGTAATATTATAATATAAATTAAATTTCCGAAATTTTAAGTCGTGGAATTAATAAATTATAATAAATATACAAATAGTAGTAACAGTGTTATATCTGTCTATGGCTAACGACTAGATGAGGAACAAGACCAACTTGAACCATTATAACAGTGAAGTATGATCATAGTTCGCAGTTCTTATACGAGTTGTAATAATAGTATTAGTAAAGTATTCATACGGCGTAATAGGTAGGCATTATGAAGGAATATTACAAAGCCGGTAACAGATTTATCTTATACATAATAATGTAGTGGCCCCATGTAGGGCGCCCCTATTCTTGTCAAGCCGATGCCTTCCGCCCGGAATCCAGGGCGTTATCACGACGCTACAAAGGATGCTAGTCAAACGGCTAATGAATTATTTATTACACAAAGAAACCACAATAGGAAGGATACGAGATAGCCGCGCAAGAAAGATTCACTTTAAAAAATAATGTTTTCATTCCCCTATTTATACGCAACAAGAAAATTAAATACAACGTGAGGTATCTACAAACACACAAACAGTTTAAGCACCTAAGAACAACAACAACAGGGAAGTAAGTAGATACCAAATATATAATACGTTTTACGTTACAATTACAATTTGTGATATTTTTTTTATGCATGACAATACGTAAATAGAATAAGAGTTTTGGGGACTCGAGTGAATAGGTACTATATTCTGAAACAATGGAATCAACGTATATTTTCTTTTCATAAATGTTCTTTTTTCGTTACTATTACGTTTGTAAGAACTACAAACAAATGTACGTTGTTTTAATGGACGTGGTATGAAAGAAATTTTCAGCTTCCACGTCTATTAATCAATGCCAGACACGTAGCATTCGTTTGACAAACTACTATTTTTTAGTCGCCGGGCGCGGACTCTCCGGCCATTACGATGTGTTTGAGCGTTCACTCATTTACTTGACGAGCTTCTTCGTACTACTCACTGGAATTCTGAGATTCCGATTCACAGTTTCAAATATAATAATTCTATTTTGAAACAGATATCCTATACATAAAATATTTCTATAAACATTCAATAAAATAACAATTTTTGGTACAATAAAAGTATTAGAAGCACGGATTCAACTGGGCTAACAAAACGAACGAATGTTTTATTCGGGCACAGAGCATCTGGTTAAAGTTTGGGCGATATTGTAGTTGGCACTGGTTTAACGCGGCGTCCATATATGTAAATTTTGCAGTGCACTGCGCTATCCTGTTCAATATTAAATGAATGGTACGCGGCGGCCCGTGCCCGCTCTGATTACCGTTGCACAACCTAATAACTTGCCACACTTGTCTCCATTAGCCACGGTTCTGGAGGGTTATAGGTAATGACTGCCCCTCCTGAATATATTAAGTCGAAGGTAAAGCGTTTCATAGGGCTGAACACACATTCAATCTAAGATAACATCCCTTCTTTACATTTCAGGTCCTGACCCGCGTCGGTGACATTCTAAAAATGGAATAAAACACGTGTCCAATCTAGGTTTATGAGAATCGCTGCCGTTAAGAAACTCTTACTTCTGAACGTCACTTGTCACAGACATATCAAACACTGTCTTATAGGAACCTAATGATGAATAGATTTTTCCTAAATGATCCAAATGCCTGGTACAGACTAGGATGCGTACATTACTGTTAAATATTTTGGCACATGGCATTTAATTCTTAATACACGTTAGAATAACCAAAAATAAACGATAAGGTAAAGTGAAAAAAGCGGACAAATAGTTTACTCAGGGCCGGCACATATCAGAAAACGAGTATCGCGTTTTCAGCCAAGTGTGGACGAGGCATAAACTACGTTTTGTTTATTATTATTTTATTGAAATAGTTCGGATAAAAATAGTTTGAAAATGTTATTGTAGCAATAAATCAAACTACGTAACACCTGCGTACGGCCCGATCATCGCTGTGACGCAATGACTTTATCAGCTAACAGAATCCGTCCAATCAGATTAGATTACATAAGGGGACATATAACTATTCATAAAAGCAGAGAGAATGTTGACTATACACTTTTGTTATAATACTTTTGCTATAATAACAATTTACAAGCACCATTTCAACGAAATAAGGCTGACATGACGAGAGTTGTCGTTATAATTATAATCTTAATGAGACCATTTCCGCTGCATGTGCGGGCGCGGCGCGGAGGTGGACACCGACACTACCATCATAAATATATTAACGATGCGCGCCTCTCCGCCTGCTTCTAAAATAGTCTCACCTCATATTAAACCCAAACTACTTCCAATAATGACGCCATGTTCATAAAGCTACAATCATATTTATCACACATAATGTCACCTTCACCTAATTTCTACATAATCTATATCTAATAGTTCTTCATAAAGACAATATAATTATCTTATAATGTATAATAGCTCTAATAAAATATACATTTCGTAAGCAAAAACCATGCACATTCATGCTACGAAAGTAATGCACCATGAATATTATTAGTAAGCGATTATTTTAAATTAAATATTATGTAATTTCTAGATAATACTGCACACATGCTCTACATAATATGAAACAAATCTATGTTGACATAGATAACTAACATATGTATCGGGCATTACGTGAACGGAGCCTGCGGCAATGGCACACGTGACAACAACACAGTGACTTGATGCACTTATCACAACCTCTATGTTAATAGCCGTCTTATTATCAGGTTCATTAAAATGTGATATAACTTAAAATAATTAAAGTATTTTGGATATTTTATAATAAATTAGTGGATGGTATCAGCTTTGGTTAATGTCGAGACTGAAGGCGGAAAACACCAGTCAATGATCACGCACACCCGGAGGGAGGTGTTAATGGTTACTGGGATCGGGAGGAGGTTCAACGGTATCGTGAAATTGAGCATCAACCGAGGAGGATCTACTTGTGTCAGTCGAAGTGGGTTTTGGTGAGTTGTTTGACGAAGGATCCGCAGCACCAGGTGGTGGAGCGCGCCGAGCGGGGTGGCGGCGGCGACAGCGGCAGCGGCGCCCGCAGCGGCGGCGGGCTGGCGGCGCCCGGCCGGCCCAGCAGGCTGGGCTGCGAGCCCGAGCGCCTGCCGCCGCTGCCGCCGCCGCCGCGCCGCCGCTCCTCCGAGCACTCCCACAGGTTGGGGTTGGAGCGGTTCAAGTGGAACTTGCGGTCGGCCAGCAGCCGCCGCGTCTCCGGCGCGCGGTACAGGCACACGTCGGCCGCGGACGAGCTCTTGTTCCGCTTCACCTTGCTGGCCCTGCTACAGCCCGTGAGCTCGGGCGAGTCGCCCCGCGCCGCCGATTTAGTATAGTTATAGTGAGGGATATTAGTGGCGGGTGCGTGATATTGTACTTTACCGAGAGGAAAGTGACCGTAGTCCACTGCAGGTGCGATATAAAGGCGGCCGCATGTAACAAAATAGAAAGATTCAGACTACCGTCGCATCACAGTACAGGCAGAGGGTTAGGTTGTAACAGGTTTATTTACATACTCCACCGAGACAGTGCTTACTTTTACGGATTAAAGGCGTTGGAAGCCCGAGCACAGTATTAACGGAAAACATTGGTTAGTAAAGACTAGTGCTTGATACGATACAAATGCAATATGATTGCAAAAAAAAAAAATATAAGAATAATATTCAAGATTAATTAAAATAACAAAAAGATTGTAAAACCTTATGAGATTCTAGTTTCAACAGCAGAAAATACGTATGTCTACTTAAACATTACTAGAGAGGCACTCGATATCATGTTTAGCTTGCGAACATTTCGATAATATCTCTACGACTAGCTACTTTGTACTTTTACGTACTACGTACTTATATTGGATCTAACTAATCAGATCTATAATGTAACTATATTTACGTTGGGAATAAATATGATATAGTATATATTTCAAAGCATGCTGGAGTCATGCGCTTAAATATGTGCAAATATATATAACATACATATGAGAGCGTATAATAGAGTATTATAATGAGAGTATCATAGTGTTAGACGAGGTGCGGTCATGACACCAATACAACAACTATGACAATATTAGTTATTGTAAAGCTTCGTAAATGACTAGCGTCATATTTGGTTTCATGAATGTGTGAGTATGCAGGTGTTTTACTCTAAGAACCAACTGATAATACGGTTTCTTGACTTTGCGTGTCTCCTCCTTGTCGACTCGAATATCTCCAGTGGTATATTGGGTACTGCATAATAAATACAGCTATGTTAGTAGATAACCTTCGCCTAATGTTATGCAAAAATAAAGAAATTACATGATAATATAGTTATTCGTGTGCGTGTATATTACATTGCGTCCATGATACTAACTAAATCACACAACTCACAGCGCGTGAACTGACAATATGACGACACGGTAACAAGGTTTCGATAAATGAAAGTGATTTCGAGTTGAATAATTATCAGGCGTTAATGCCCATCCAGCTAGAGTATCTAATTTCCAGTAGATGGCTGTGATTAACTATATACCGCTTGTTGTAATTAGCATAACGACGTCAATTTGACAAACAGTCGTTGTTATTTCATTGTCACGCGGGAGATTACATAAGTAGCGCGCGACAAACGGGGCCCGTATTAACGTTTGTCCCGGATGGATTAATTAATGTTTTGGGATTAGAGGGTAGGCGTACTCACCGGAACTGACAGCGTTGCGGCAGCGCGCGGAGGTGCAGTACGCCTCGATCACTTTGAGGATGAGCGCGTCCTCCTCGTACGAGTTGGACTTGCGCTGGTGCGGCGCGTACGGGTGCGTCGGCCCGATGTTCTCGTCCGAGCCCACCGTGAAGGATTGCGGCCGCAGCGGCGGCGCCGGCCGCAAACATGTTATGCTCCACCCTAAAACGATTCCCCGCTCATTACATTGTCGCGCAACGCAATCACAACACCTTTATACGCACTACGTTGTTTGAAACCGAACGTAATTGCTTTTCTGAACTAGGCCCAAAGTCAATACGGAGTTGTTTTCTAAATAATTAACGCCGCGTCTTACCTTTATTGCTGTAGTTCGAGCCAGACGTATCGATGAAGTCAACAGATGAGAATTTCTTCCCGATGGGGCTTTTATTAGGTTTGGCAGGCGATTGGTCGAGGGAGTCACAGGAATTTAATAGCCACCGCGCAGACTGATTCTTTTGTTTATTTTTCTGCGTGTGCTGCGTATGTTGAGTGTAGCTTTGATGATTGTTGAATGAGTGGGATCTTTTGTGACTTGTGAGTCCGGAGGTTAAGTCTGAGTTATTGCTGTCGCTCATGGCCATCTGTAGAAGAGACAACGTGATTACAAAGGAGGCTAAGAAAAGAGAACATTTTAGTATTTATTTTTTCATTTCAAAGCCGCGGCATGTTGTTTTAAAGACGCTAATTAGGTTTGTATGGTGTTTCCGCAAGTTTACAAAATAATGAAGAGCAGCACTCGTCACACTCTATTTAAAGCACGGCATATACACTGTATGTACGCACATTTGTGACCCAGCTCCACCGCTCTATGAGCATTTAACGAATTTATCTTGTTTTTAAATTTAAAATTTTCGCCACTTAATTTGTATTAAGGTTTCGCAGGTAGCTTTTTGTATAGTGGATAATGATGATCCCATTTACCTTTCGTGGTTTTAAATTTACAAGTCCAATGTTTATCAGATACGATATCAAATTTCTGCCAATCTTTGAAAGTAATGTACCCACGAAACCTCTTCAGACAAAATCAGATAATTTTCGGCATTCCACAGAACTTGGCAATATATCTGGACCCAGGTTCAAATGGGCTTCACTAGACAGCAGCAGTCTGCTAGGTCGAAAGGCTTCAACCCATCTTTCCACAGGCTCATGGGAAGAATAGAAATATAAAGCCTTTCCATGCAGTGTTCTTATTTGGTTAGTATGTATGGTATCTACTTGCAGTGACTTTTCAGTTAGTAAGATGAATAAACACAGGCAAGGATGATCAAGTAAAGCACTGCAACACTGGGGTAACTAATGACAGTATTAATCTAATGGTTACAAAACTTCAAGGCATTATTATCTTCAAACCAGTGGTACACAAACAGTATCTCTTTACAAAACAATGATCCTTGCCTGAGTCGGTGACCACGGTAATAGGTAATTTTGCTTTCATCCACCAATGGGCATACAAGTCTGAGCGGTACACCACAAACCCAGATTGGGCTTCGGATAAACCCTTCTGCGTTTTTGACATATCTTCGCTGCGAGATCTCGATTTCCGCGCACAAGCTCTCTCATCTTTTTCTCTTTGTTTTATTTCTTTTTCAAACAATTCACAGTTGCGGGGCATGCGCTTACGTGATTGTCTTTCTTTGCTATTGTCTTGGAGATTTTCACGGTAGATGCGCATATGGTAATGTAAACTGGGCTTAGTACGTTCTGTTATATTCAACGTGCTCCATTGGCATGGCAACGGCTGGCGAACGTTTTTAGGAATCTCCAAGTGCGTACTTGGTTTACGGTAAACTCGCGGAGGAGGATCGGGTTTCAACTTGATTTCAGGCACGTATCTTTCAATATTCCTCCTTATAGAAGTCCTTTTGATTTCTGGTGACAGTACCGGAGGGTTTGCCGCAAACGTTGATGTTACGTGCATGTTGGAAGAATCCATTACATCGAGGCTGTTTTCTGATGTCACACTCGTCACGCAGGATGTTCTAGCTGTAGACCCAAAGGGCGATGTACACCTGCATTGATCTTCAAATCTTGCTGCTTCTATTTCCGACAACGTTAGTTTCTTCCGGCGGTCACCGTCGAAAGTATCTTGGGATAGGTTGGTGAGGGAATCTTTAAGAAGCTCGGAACTTTTATCATGGCCGTCAGAATCGTTGCCAGTATGCATCTGTAGTTCTGGTGAAGCCAGATTGCAACTTCCCACTACACCCGAATCTGAAGATCGCGGACTTGGGCACATAGATCTGTTACAACAATCACATTTCTTATGAACTGCTTGATTTTCCGATTGCGAACTCATTCGTTGTATGCGAGTGTCTTCAGTTCTATTGAAATTTTCTTCAACCATTGACCTCGACACAGATCGTCTAATTTTTTTGTCCGAATTAAGTGAATGCTTGCGGAAGGGTATATTGGTATTCAGATTGACGTTGATAACTTTCATGTCATCATCTTCATTTCGGAACATTGGAGGGGGGTCTAATATTATGGATTCTACCGGGTTATAGTCTCGATAATATTTGGGCGATGCTGGCGGGTCCAAAAGTTGCAATAAATCGTACTTCAAAGATTCGTCATCAATATCATCTCGACAGTAATTTTCTTCGGTGGATTTCCATAGTTTCTGAACAGAGTCATTTTTGGCGCTTAAATTCGGGAAACTTCGCCTAGTCGGGATAAATTCTATTTCCTCGTTACCAAGCGTATTGCCAGTTAATTGTGTGTTCTGATCCATGTTTACTAAGTCCTCACAGGCTAAGTAAGGCCTGGCTTCAAAACTTGAATTTTCGGTGCTTTCGGAATGTTGCATAGGGGGATGTAGACTATTGTTAACATGAGGGCAAGACGCGAGGAACCGCGTGTCATTGTCGGCATTGAGTGCTTTGTATATGTCCGTGTTAGAGGACGTCAATTGGAAAAGATTTTTAGTACAATCTCCTTTGACAGTTGGTTCGGAAAGATCAAGATTGACGTCAGCAGAGTTGTCGCCATAGCGAACGTAGCCGAAGTTACTGCCCCAACTACTACATGAAGCGGACATCGTTCTAGGACTACTGGTGTCCATTGCATCTTGTCTGTGAATTTTCGACCCACTTGCCATCTCTGCATCTGTACAACTCGAACTAGCATAAGACTCGGTGGTATCAGTTTCTCTTTCACTGTCGCTATCAGAACAATCCGTCTCAGTTCCAATAGTACCGTCATCCCCAATCCTTAACCTGATTCGATTTTTATGTCGTCGCATTACCGGCATTCCCGTTAACTCGAACGCTTTAGCCCACGTTCTCTCATGTAAAAGCTTGCGTAACATTTGTCTTGTTATAACTTTTTTCTTAACGAGTCTCGCAAAATACTTTGTTAGAGAGTAATAGGGTGAGGCAGAAGGGTAACTAGGTGGCGGCAGCGTGACGTGATAGAGGCTGCGACGGCTAGAGTTGATGCTAGACAACGCCCCTTCGGAGGGAGAGCGGGTCAGCTATGTAACATTTAAAAAACAACCTTAGTTTCATAGTGTACATCTAATATTTATTATATCGATTAGAAACGGAAAATCTTGATACTTACATGTGGTAAGGACTGCGGTTGGCTGGGCTCGTGTGACGGGCTACTGGTGTTCGAATGCTTTTGCAGCAAGCTCACCCAGTTGTCCGCTTCGGCTCTCGTTTGGCACACGGCTACTATCGTATCTATCATTGGTCCACTAATTTCAAATGCATTCTTTCTCGTATCTGTATCGTCTAGTTTACATACTGTGATACCGGTCAATGGAAGACAGCCCTAAAATAATAGTGACGTCATTAGAATATTCGTAAAGCCAATAATCAAAATAAAGTGATTTATAATAATTAGGGTAATAACCACGTTTTGCACTTAGTCTTAGGAAGTAGTAAAATAGCCAGTACTTCTAAAATGAACTTTATTACTAAACACAAAGATCGTAAATAGACTGTTTATACTTCGTTAGTTATTTTATGTCAGTTTTGAGGTGACCGGACTGTACCTACAGGAAAAATGGAAAGAAGAGTAAGGCCTTTGCCCTGCAATGGGATCTTATAGAAAAAAATAATAGATTATAACTATTTATAATATACATATGACGTCACTTACCTCATAAACAAAGGCGGACACTCTCTTGCTGACCGAAAGCAGAAGTAGTGCAGAAGGGAAGAGAACGAGGTACCGGTCCTGGTGCGAGGGGCCTACAGCCACACTGCCCATGTGGAGTACGTCCCCTAGCGAGGATAGCTCCCCGCCGGGCCACCCGCGGACCTCCCCCGTCACTACTTGGAGCTCCAGCTCTTTCTGGCGTCTCAATGCTGCGCAACCACTCTGCAAAAAATGCTTGGAATTACGAAGAGGAAGATATGTTTTTGCTTTTGCTTTTTGCCCCCGTAAAACTATCAGTCTTTCATCATTGACTCATGCTTTCGATCTTATTATTGCTTTACTGTGATTGTTACTTGTATGGTCAAATTCTGAGTGATAAAAAAAATCATACAATTGATTGTCATCAAACCACACTCAGAATAGGATTGATTTTTCTTCGACTCGTAAGTCATGAATGATGAAAGACTAAATAGATGTAATCGGGCCTCTATGCTTGCTGCACTTAGTTCTGGGAAACCGAGAGAAGCGGGCCGGGCCCGGATTATTTCTCTCTCTCTCTCTCTATTTAAGAGCTGCGCTCTTGTCGGTGGAGTAACCGCCATTCCTCTCTTCTTCCCGCCAAAACCTTCACCTCCCGATACGACACGACCTGCACCTTCTCTTTTAGGTATTTGTTTCATAAATGTTATCTTAGGTCTACCCCTTCCTCTCTTCCCTTCAATTTTTCCTTCTATAATGTTTGTTATAAATGAATCGTGTCGTATCAGGTGGCCAATCATATCGGATTATTTATGGATCCACAATCACGCATTCCCGGGTCAGTATGTATCACAACCTGTACAGAGTACATATATCACATTACATAGTCCTATATATAAATGCAGTTGTCCTATGGATTGAAAAATTCATACTAATATTATAAATGGGAAGTGTGTATGGTAATGGGAACTGTTTGTTTGTCCGTCTTTCACGGCAAAACGGAGAGACGAATAGGCTAGTTGACTAAATTTCAAATATTGGTTAATAATATACCTTAATACGCATTGTACCCCAAAAATGTATTATTTATGAAAATAAATTATATTTTCAATAAGTATATAGTGATTTTTTAATTGGAGATATTTGAAAGGATGGAATCGGATTTCGAGTGACATAGGCTACTTTCTGTCTGTTTCTAACCCCCTTTAAAAATTGATATGCGGATTATTTGTCATCATCATCATCAATTTAAGAGCCACGCTCTTGTCGGTGTAGCATTTTCCATTCCAGTCTATCAAAGGCCAATTCCTTGACTTCCCTATAAGACACGACGTTAACCTTTTCTTTAATCTGTTCCATGTAAGCTCTTCTTGGTCTTCCCCTTCCTCTCTTTCCTTCTAGCTTTCCTTCTATGATGTTTTTAATGAATTCGTCGTGTCTTATTAGGTGTCCAATCATCTTGCCTCTTCTGTCCTCAATAATTCTCAGTATTTGTCTCTTTTCCCTTACTCTTACTAGCACTTCCTCATTTGTAACCCTTTCTGTCCAACTTATTCTTTCCATCCTCCTCCAACACCACATTTCAAAGGCCTCGAGTCTCTCTCTGTCTGTGATTATTTGTGACTAACAAAAAAGTCGTGCGTCATTTTTTTTGTGGAAATATGCCGCCAACCCATTTAAAGTGGGGGTGAAACTTTATACAAGACTTTAACGCAGTTTACAAGGTAGGAAACTAAATTTTGGTACATTAGGGAAGGGTAAAATTCTTAAGTGCAAAAAGTCTCCGGGTAAAGACGCTATTACAGCCGAAGTACTAAAAAACCTAGGACCACGAGGCACAAAGGCTATTACCGAAATCTGTAACACCATCTGGAAGACCGGAAGATGGCCAAAAGACTGGACAGAATCGGTGTTTATACCATTGCATAAAAAAGGCTCTTCAAAAGACTGTGGGAATTATAGAACTATAGCGTTAATATCGCATGCGAGTAAGATCCTCCTCCATGTAATTAATCGACGTCTTAACTACTTTTTAAACCGACAGATACCCGAAGAGCAGGCAGGTTTCGTCAGGGGCAAAGGGACGCGGGAACAAATACTGAACGTTCGCCAAGTCATCGAGAAGAGCAGGGAATTCAATAGCCCTGTGGTCCTTTGCTTTATTGACTATACAAAAGCCTTTGACTGCGTGCAATGGGATAAACTGTGGAGTGTGCTACTTGAAATGGGAGCTCCTGAACACCTCGTTGCCTTAATACAGAGTCTGTACACGGGGAACCGTTCTTTCATAAGAATAGGCACCGAATGCTCTAATATGTTCCAGACGAAGAAAGGAGTGAGACAAGGCTGCATTTTGTCTACTGCACTTTTTAACATATATGGAGAATACATTATTCGGAAAACTATAGAAAACTGGGAAAAGGGTTTCCCCATAGGGGGGAAGAGACTATCGAATCTCCGGTATGCCGACGACACCGTTCTCTTGGCAACGTCCATTGAAGAGATGAGTGAGCTATTTCAAAGACTCGAGCTGGAGAGTGGCAACATTGGTCTCGAGGTGAACAGAAGAAAAACAAAGGTGATGATAGTGGATCGAGCCGGAAAGCTAACAAATATCACCTGCAACATTCCTGGTATTAGCATCGTCGACCGCTACGTTTACCTGGGCTCCCAAATTTGCAATGATGGCAGCTGTGTCCCGGAGATAAAAAGGCGCATCGGGATGGCAAAGGATGCTATGACCCGTTTAAACAACGTATGGAAGAAACGAGGAATCGGTATCAAAACCAAGATGAGATTGATACGAGCCCTGGTATTCCCTATCTTCCTGTACGGAGTAGAAACGTGGACAATCCTGGCCCGAGAAAGACAAAGGATTGATGCACTGGAGATGTGGTGTTGGAGGCGAATGCTAAGAATACCTTGGACTGCGAAGCGCACTAATGCATCGATCATGACCCAGCTCCAAATAAAAACTCGTCTATCCACTATATGCCAACAACGCATCCTTTCTTATTTCGGCCACACGATGCGCAGAGGTGATGACAGTTTAGAGAAGCTGATTGTGGTTGGGAACACTGAAGGCAAAAGATCGCGTGGTCGTTCACCGACTAGATGGACTGACCAAGTGAAAGACGCGTCGTCATCCAAGTTCTACACAATAGTAAGGGAAGCGCTGGACAGGAACCGGTGGAGGCAGATCATACGCTCCAGGTGCAACCCTGATGCTGACCACGATCCTCAGATATGAGGGACCGACCAAGAGAGAGAGAGAGAGGGAAGGGTAACCGTGTTACTCAGAATTTAACGCGAGCGAAGCCGCGGGCAAAAGCTAGTATGCTATAATAAAGAGTTGCATAGAAATAATCTCTGGAATTTGTTTCACAGCCAACATACTTCTAAAGCTTACACAAAACTTATACTTACAGCGATGTCCTTATAAACGACGGAGGCGCGGTGGGTATCTCCTCTATCAGGATGTGCTTCATGCACATGACGAGCTAGCTCTTGCAGCATAGCCGGGTACTTGCCCAGCCGTCGGAATGGCTTGGACAGACCAGCCGTCAATACTAACACTCCTGGACACACCGCACCTGCATTCTCCATCCAAGTGTTCAGTTTTTCTCTAAAATAGGAGTGGAATTATTAGTATGTTACATTATAATTGACTAAGTTGTATACTGAAGAACTTCGAAGTTTGAGATTGGTATTTAAAACACACTCAAAAATATAAACTACCACATTTTTTCTCTTGGATCGGAGACAATTCAGCGTAATAATAAGGACGCTTGTTAGAACACACATATATGCTGTTCCAAGGCTCAACTCTAAGACTGATTAAAAGGTGAAAGTCACCCGACTTTTCACGGCGTTATACAAATATTGCACTAAAATAAAAGGAAATATTTATAAAAGATATAGGCGTTATTATTAGATGCAGGAAGATGATAGATACAGAAATTAGTATTCATGTTCAATAATACTTTCGCATAGTTTGTTTCAGTGTTACTCACTTGTATTTGTCCAAAATACAAACAGCTTTTGGATGTCCAGAGCAGTATGTTTGATGCACAGCCTTGATTTTTGGCGCCCATTGTAGAAAGAGACCGCCCACTCTTTGGTCAGGCCCTGTTTTCGTGGCGCATTCTTCTAGAAGGGCGAGAAATTGTT